>NC_090937.1:130428678-131053678 GCF_040938575.1 Ambystoma mexicanum | reverse complement strand
GCACCCTGACTCACCATCAACGCAAAGTCTCTTGACAATGGTTACACCATTATGATCAGGACTTCAATTAAACTTTGGAGAGTGGAGCTGCACAACTTCCACACTTGGAAACGTGGCCATCATTTAAATATTTTGCAATAGGAAACAACATTATGGGAGTCAAATAGTTAGCGGAAGTGCAAGGCAGAATGGTCCTTCCTTCCATTAAAATATAAATGAAAGCATAGCAACCAATCAGATGTGTAAAACAATCCGACCTGGGAATGGAGAGGAGAGGAAGGGTTGCAGGAAGGTGTAGACATTCAAATCTATAAGGTAGTTTAAGAGAAAGTCTGAAGTACCATACCTGGGCATTCTTTATGAAACCCACTCCAAACTTTGGAGGCCTTTCACTTTTGAAAGTTGTTTATTTTTTGCTTGCCTTAAAAACATGTAAACAGGGTTTAAATAAAGTATTCACTGCAATACCCCAGTAGCCTCAGTCCCAACAATGTATCTCCCACATACACTTGACAGCAGTGCGGCCACCATAACAAACAGGCCAATGACTATAGATCAGTATTAAGCGGATTTCTAAAATCCCAGTCAGAGGACAAATGAACTGTTCCTTCATTTGCATAAATCATGGTCCAGGGACACAACTCACATTATGTTAACATAGACGGCAATATTATCACCTTTAACACAACCTAAAACTCAAATCTCCAAGGGACGGAAATGTTGTAAGTGTGCAAGTACAATTTTCCATCTTATAAGCTTGTGCAAAAAGCCTATTATTTTGGGGCATTTCTTTACGAGAGCAAATGTTGCCTTGGTTCTAATACTTGACGGTGTTTTGCCCTGTTAGGAATATGCATTTTACGTTTTTATGAGGGCAGTTTCCCAAGTGGTACGTTTCTGTAATATGGCCCAAGATCTCAAAACTCTTCCCAGAAGTTGACATCTTTCCATGCATCCCCGTAAAACATCCCTGAATGCTAGTAGCCCAACAAAGCTGGTTTCGGCACACCAATAAGGTGCCCTGCTACTTAGATGTGGTGTTTCTAGACCAGTGGTCTTCAAACTGTGGTGCTGCCCCGCCTAAGCAGAGTCTGAAGAATGCCACGGGGTGCAAGATTCTTTCAAAAGGGAGAACATTTAGAACAATAGAAAATATAAGCAAATATGGCCTGTGATGGGGTGGTAACAATATCTTTTAATCAAGGAGCGGTTGAGCATAATAAATATTCAATTCCACCGATCTAGACCTTCAATATCAAGTTCTTAGAAGCAGTGCTCAGTAGCCCTAGAAAGTAAAAATGTAACATACAATGGGTTTCAGTTACAAAGCCTTTTTCAATGGGGACCTTCCCTTTCAAAAGTGCTTTTGTAAATCAGGCCTGATGATTCCAGTCTTTCCTCGCTCTTTATGTTGAGACTTCCAGCAGACCTTAAAATGGAATTGTTGTATTTAGTGACGAGTTCACCGGTTTACTTGAAATTTTACTGCGAGACATTAATGTTGCACAGGCTACCAAACAAAAAGACACATAGTAACTTTACACACTAGAATATAACTACTGCAATGTTTTTTTAATGTATTTTAATTCATATAGCACTTTCACCAAAGTGTTTCAGCAGAAGTTAAATTAAGCTGTACAAAATGAAACAGTGTACCTAATGATGAAAAAGCTGGAAGGATCAAAGAAGAGAACAAACTTATACGGTGCCACTTTATCCCTGTATTCTTTGGGGCATTCCACTAATGACAAATCATGCATGATCTTCAGTACAGCAGGTGCTTTCGTTCGCAGGACACTGTCTGGTTGTGTAATTAGTTATAAGATCTAGAAGTTGCTTTGACTGAAGAAACTCATAATTGAACTCATAAGCAATGGACCCAGAGGCGCCATAATGCAACCTGCGATCCCCCGCTCCTTTTTACATTGACTAACATGATCCCACACCATGGACTTTTCCAGATGGGCTGATGGGAATTGTAGTTTAAAACAGTTGGAGAGCCAAGGTTTTCAAGCAACTGCAGAAGAGACGGCATGGGTCTGAGGTGTCATGTAATCACTATAGGAGACCAGGGTGTTAGGATTTATTCTGGGTCTGCATTAAACTGGACTCTCCTAGCCTGTGTCAAATACAGGATAAGTGGTACAGAGAATAGAGAGAAGATGGATGCCCACTGCAGACTTGCTTCTCAGAACAAATGTGCACTAGGGACATGGGGCTAGGCCGAATGCCTATGGTGAAAGAACAGTCCTCCACAAATCAGAGCATACCATGACATTACAGAGTTGTATGCCTTTTTATAACAAGCCTTAACTAATAGAGATGAATATTCCCTTTAAGTAATTAGCCAGATAAACATTCCTGACTTGAAGCCTCAATAATACGTCATTATTAACCTTTTTGCCTGCACAGGCAAATGCTAAGTTGTACCACACTGCAACTGCATTAAATGCACTTCTCGATCTGTTCCTGTTACGCCTCTGCTATTCAGCCGCTCAAGGATTTTGCTATGCTCGCCTTCTTTAATTTGATGCTGGATCTTTGAGATAATATACCATATGTCACAGGTGGCCTTTAAAGCCCTTGGCATGTAATTAATTAAAGTTCATCCTTTGTATGTTTGCCTAAAACCCATGACATTTGCCAATTTTGAATATTTTTCAAAAACCCTTTTGAACTGATAGATGAAACATGTTGTACTGTATAATGAACAGCTGCAGTGAGAGCCTAGAAAACACCCAATGGTAGTGGTCATGCAAAGGCTACAGTTAGAGCCTGATAACAGTCCAATGACATATATCCTGAGAGGCTGCAGTGAGAGCCTGGCAAAGTTCTAATAGCAGAGGCCATGAACAGAAATGAGACTCTGATGAAGGTTACAGGGGTCTGCAAAATACAAACCCCATGATTCCTCACCATTCCCAATGCAGATGTAGACCGTCTGCGAAATCCAAACAACGATGAGAGGGCCCAACTTGAAGAAAAAACTACTTTAATAGAGTCAGTCAGTCTCATGAGACCGAAAAGATGAGCACTCGCCTCACTCACATCAGACATAGTATTTAAAGACAAAAAACACAAAATTAGGTTAGATTTGTATGCAATCTAAACATTATGTGTAACTATATTCTAAGCATCCTATTGGCTCCTGCCTATATAAAACAAAAGACTGCATACATTGCCCCATTGTAATTGGTTCATAATTTGCCCTATTCTGATTGTTTAGTACAACAACAGGTTATATTTTACATGTGCATCCCCCTAAGCAAAGAGTGAAATCTGCAATCCCCAGCAATAAACTAAATGCAATGCCATTCTCCTCTGTGAGGTCAGATATATTGGCATCCCATGCTAGTCCCTGTCCCTGCACCTGCAACTCTCCCACATGAACTCCTGTCCTCGTTACTATCACATACTTGTTTGGCTATGCCAAGGAGGAAAACCATGATTGGGAATGAATTTGTGAGAAAGTGTAACATTTGCCTAATTCCAAGAATAATAGCTAATATGTGTGCTACCGGGGCATCCAGCCACAAACTGGCCACCCCGAGGGCTCTCTTGGATGCAGCAGAAACAAAACCTAATTGAACATAGCAGAGAAACAAAAATAAAATGGCTCTATGCTCAGAGGCCTTATTCTTAATCCATTGATTATTTCTTGTGCTGCTAGCTCACTCTGCTGCATACCTGGCTGGCATTCCATGGACACTCTAGGGTGATGGATGTGCTCTAGCACCTTGAAGCGTCTCTGGTGCTAGATGGAATTACCAATAAAGATCTCAGACCAAATAACTGGATAGACACAAAGCACATGGCAAAGTACAACTTTATTCTCAATTTAATAAAGTAGGGTCAACTGGCAGACATCGGACTGCTGCTTACACACTCGAACACAAACTTGATTACACAGAGGTCTTATACCCCAATATGCGTAATCTATGACATCATCCTACGTGGCAAACAATAGAACTTATTCGCGGGGTAAATTAGGTAGGGGAACTTGTCTACTTATAGAATACATAGAGGTTAGTAAACCATTAGCTGTCTCTTATCTGTGAGGCACACCGCAAACTACCTCTAAATACATATCATACAGATTATAGCGAACAAAATGGCAGTGGATCGCTCTATGCAACATTTTATAGCAGGTTGCCCCATAGACCCACTGATTGGTTGGCATTCTTACCCAACCTTGGACTTTCGACTTGGCTAGCTGCACCTAACTGAAACAAAACCCAGGTTCTGGAATCACATCAGATATTCTCCCCACTTTCCTAATTAGTCCATCATCCCTCATCTCTCAATTTTCCCATCTGTAGTTGACCTTGTAGTCTGTTCCGGGACATTCAAGGGTGTGTAAGCACATCACTATTTTCATCGAGGCTTAATGAATAGCCCTTGTTTTTGTCACATGTGAAGAGACCACACAAATTTGTCATTTTGGTCTCTTTTTACTGCCATTTGTTTTATTTATATGGTGTGCCATTGCTATTCTTGGCCTCTAGAGACTTGCTCACTCTACCTTGTGTAGACTTTATTCACTTTTAATTGTCCAATATTTGGCTCTTGCAGATGTTTTCTTCTCCTTTAATCTAAGAGAACTATGCCTCGCCCATGACTTATCCGTCTGACTCCCTTCGTGCTTTGCAGCTATTCCTTAATAATAGCATCCTTGATCCCAAGCCAACATTAACTCCTCTTTGTTTTGCATATCCAGCTGTTCTTCCAGCGTTTCCTGACTCTGTAACCCTGATCTATTTCTGAGGTAGCTGAATTGGTTCTTAACACAAGACGGCATCCATTTTCCAATTATGGCCATCCTAGCCACGTTACATATTCCTCGATAGCAAGCTTCTATGTACCTCTCTATTTGGTGCATGCCCAAACTGATTTCATGAGGCAGGTGCTGCAGGCCGGGCCGTGTGGCAGGGGACCCTATCACCACTTTGTAGACCCTTGGGTCTAGGCAGTCGGACCTTAGAGCATACCGTGGGACAGAATCATCACTTTTGGACTCTTGTCTTCTGTCACCCACGCTGTTCATACATTTTATGAATCCTTTATTTGAGATGTTGGACAATAAGAGTATTCAATATACTAACTATGCAGACGATACTCAAATACTGTTACAGTATACTGGTGACTACACCATTGATGTAGATATAGTCAATAATACATTTGAAACCATTCAAAGCTAGCTGATACATAATGGTCTTGTTCTCAATGAAACAAAAACAGAACTTCTGATAGTATTGCCACATTAAAGGTTGACTAAATTACCTCACTTGTATAGAAGCTTTACCATTTTGGGGTTCACTATTGACGCTCTGCCCAAAGTTAAAACTTTGGGTGGCTATTGTGACGTCACACTATCCATGGACAATCATGTTAATGTGGAAGTCTCCTCCTCAGCCTACTACTTGAAATTGCTAAGTCAGATTAGGCAATAAATTCTAGATGCTAATTGTGCAACTCTGACCATGACAATTATTCGTCCAAAGATGTACTATTGTGGAAGCCTGTTTGTGGGCACCTCTTATTAAAATATGGCTAAACTTCAACTTTTTCAAAACAGTGCCGTGAGGATTTAGGTTAATCTAAAATGGAGATTGCACATTACCGCTGCCCGTAGAGCATAACAGTGGCAGCCGGGCAAGGAACAATTGCTCTTTAGGGTTGCCACTAATACGCATAAGTGCCTGTTTGGTAATAATCCAGTATAACCTCAAGCACAGGCTGCAATTGAGACCCCAAGTGTAATCTTTGAGATCTAGTAATGGTAATTTGCTTATGGTTCCCCGAGCAAAACTTGAACGGGCTGACAAACGCTCATTTTAGTTTCTTGCTTCATTGCTCTAGAATGGAATGCCTTTATGTTTAAGACTTGACACATCGCTTTTATCTTTTAAGAAATCCTTAAAATCTTTTTTACTTTACACAGATATTTCTTTATCATTCTGGCCTGACTTACCTACTTCTGAATGTTCCTTTTTAGTCTTGTTTTATTGTTTTTATGGTGCTGCATCTTATTTTTTTTTATTGTATTTTTTTAATGCTTGTATTGTGCATTTTATCCTGCATTTCTATATGATTTTTGTTTGCTATGCTTGCTCCCGTTTACCCATGGGCCTAAGGCGCATTACAAATGAAGACAAAAATGTATAAATAAAGCCCAAACAATGTTTAGAGGGCCTGAATTGTAGAAAACATAATGGTATTTCAAGTAAAGGCTGGGAGAGTCAGTCAGTCTTGTGAGCCCGAACAACTGAGACAAAAACCACAAAATTAGAATACATTTGTGTACAAGAAAAACATTATTTGTAAATATTTTCTAAGAATCCTATTGGCTACCGCCTATATAAAAAGCAGTCAGCATAAATGATCCTTTTCTAATTTGTTAACACATTGCCCTATTCTGATTGGATAGTACAATTACAGGTTATATTTTAGATGTGCATCTCCCTGCAGATGGCCTAAGCAGGCACAGTCCGTACGAAGAGCGAAATATGCTATACCCAGCAATAAACTCAATATATTGCCATTCTCCTCCATGAGACTGGATATCTTGGCATCCCATGCGACTCCCTGCATCTGCAGCTCTCCCACGTTAAAGCACGTCCTCAATACTATTGTGTACTTATCTGGCTATGCCAAGGACGAAACCCATGATTGCATAGTGTGCTCAAGTTCCTTGGAAAATAATGCATAAGAAAGCGTGACAGAGGCCTAACTCTTAGAAAATTGGCTAATATATGTGTTGCCAGGCCATCCAGCCACACACTTTGCAGCTTGAGGGCTCTCTTGGAATGCGGGCAGAAACAAATCCTAATTCAACATGGCAGAGACACTAAAATAAAATGTCTGAATGTTCAGGGGCCTTCTTGGTAATACTTTGGTTAATGTTTGTGCTGCTAGCTCACTCTGCCACATACTTGGCAGTCCATGGACTTGCTAGAATGATGCAGAAACAAGGCCTAATTTAATAATAATGGCAAACATACTAATTTTAATAGCAGTCCCTATATTTTCTCTTATGTTTAGGACATTACACCCCCATATTGAAACAGAGAAGGCTGATGGGAGTTGTAGTTCAAACCATCTGGAGAGCCAAAGTTTACAGGCACCTAGTCGAATGGCAAAGACCCGCTCACCCTTTTGTTTTGATTTATTTTCTTTTTAACTCACTCTTTCTGCACAATCAATCACCAATCTAGCTCTCTCACTCTGTCGTCCTTCCTTCCTCAGCCTCTCTATTTCTCTGTCTCTCCCTCTTATCTCTCTCTCTCTCTCTCTCTCTCTCTCTCTCTCTCTCTCTCTCACACGCCTTCTCTCTACTTTCACTTTGTAAAAATGTTATTCATGTTTAATTAATCACTTTAAGTGTATACCTTACTCATAATGAGGATATCACACTTTACTCGCTGAGCAATTTGCATGATCACAACCTATACAAGCATATTATTTATTTTACTGATAGAATGTTGTCATTCCAGTTTGGACAGTTTCTAAACCCCTATTGTACTTTTTGATAGAACCCTTATGAGGAAGTGGAAAGGGGAAAATAAAACCAGTAAGGGTTGCAACCTGCCTTTCCTGAAGTCAAGTAGGATTGTGTGCACCTAATATGACACAGATGCATATACCTCACAAACGTATCTTTGATAAAAAGGGTTCTATGCTTCAATCATTTAGTGCATAAAGTGCACTGGGCTTGGCCCACATTAGAATGTGTGTATCAATGAACACTATATGCTGCTTCAGCATTTAGAAATGAGGCTAGAAAGGCTACACCATCAATCACTGTGTCGGTATCGCAGACCATCCAATGACGATGCAGCCTCCATATCCCCGGAATGTTAGCTGCATATTCGGTTACGATATGATATGATATTTTATTTGTATTGCGCTCGTACACAAGTGTTTCAGAGTGCGACATGGCAAGGGAGGGGAACAGGGGAGAACACAACAACGGTCTTACTAGGCCCAGTGACATTGAGAATGTGCAAGTGCATGGGAAAGCGAAAGGGGAAAAGTACATTGAAGCGGGTGAGTGGAAAGTGTGGAGCAGAGGAGAACAGATAAATAATAATACAAATAAATAGATAATTGAGGCAATAAACAGTGGTAGTGCAGCCAGCAAGTGGCAAGTGCTGTGTTTACGGCAGCAGACTGGGAAAGTCTGATATGTGCAGAAAAAGAGGAAAATGGGAGGTTTGGGGGACTGTATGGGTTACAGATAACCCATATTCCCAACAGACAGTTGCCTTAAAACAATTATGCTTATAAGATTATAGAATAGCCAGGTAATTTAACATTCTCTATTTTTTTTGTTTTCTGTTAACGTTAATTTGACCACTTTATTTTCAGCATTCCTCATTTTTGGGGAGTGATTTGAAATGAGTACAAAATAAAACATACATTTACAAGCACAGGCAGCTGGGGAGCAGGTGTAAGTGGATCTAGGTCACGCCCACCTGGTGTCTTCCTGGTTCACGCCCACCTGGTGTCTTCCTGGTTGCCACTCCTTTTCACCACTTAGCAAGCCCCGCCCACCTGGTGTCTTCCTGCTAGCCGCTCCTTTTCACCACTTAGCAAGCCCCGCCCACCTGGTGCCTTCCTGTTTGCCGCTCTTTTCCCTACTTAAGGAGCCCTCCAGCCTCGTTTCCTATGCAGCTGGAGAGCAGGTTTAAGTGGATCTAGGTCACTTGGCCTAAGCCCCGCTCACCTGGTGCCTTCCTGGTTGGTGCTCCTTGCCGCACCTTTTCACCACTTAGCAAGCCCTGCCCACGTGGTGCCTTTCTGCTTGCCACTCCTTTTCACCACTTAGCAAGCCCCACCCACCTGGTGCCTTCCTGCTTGCCACTCTTTTCCCTACTTAAGAAGCCCTCCATCCTCTTTTCCTTTGCAGATGGGGAGCAGGTGCAAGTGGATCTAGGTCACCTGGCCTAAGCCACGCCCACCTGGTGCCTTCCTGCTTGCCACTCCTTTTCATCACTTAGCAAGCCACGCCCACCCAGTGCCTTCCTGCTTGCCGCTCTTTCCCTACTTAAGGAGCCCTCCAGCCTCGTTTCCTTTGCAGCTGGGGAGCAGGTGTAAGTGGATCTAGGTCACCTGGCCTAAACCCCGCCCACCTGGTGCCTTCCTGGTTGCTGCTCCTTGCCGCTCCTTTTCATCACTTAGCAAGCCCCGCCCACCTGGTGCCTTCCTGCTTGACACTCCATTTCACCACTTAGCAAGCCCCGCCCACCTAGTGCCTTCCTGCTTGCCGATCCTTTCCCTACTTAAGGAGCCCTCCAGCCTCTTTTCCTTTGCAGCCCGGGAGCAGGTGTAAGTGGATCTAGGTCACCTGGCCTAAGCCCCGCCCACCTTCTTAGCCCTGCTTCTTCCTTCCTGCTCTTAACTCTTAGATCAAAGGCGTTTCTCACCCGGGCATCCAAAGTGAAGGGCAATTCCTGTTTGGACCTGTTCGGACCAGGAGGATTCAGTGTCCGACCCCCTGTTAAGACAGCAGGTAAGCATGCGACAACATGTTTTTACACCCTCTGTTCCCACAGGCCATCCCCACCCTCTCCGGTCCCCCTGTGTTGTTCCTTTGTGCCCCCCCACCTTCCTGCACACAGGAGTCTGTCCTGATACATTCTGGTTTCAGCATCACTGTCTTGTGGCCAATGCTGGATTTTACTTTTACGGACTTCATTGATTCACGGTGCGTCACCCTTTCCAACTCTCATGCTGCACTTCCTTTGCATCTTGTACTCATGGTGGCCCTGAATCATGCTGTTCCCATTTTCATCTTGTATCCTGGCTTGCAACATAATGTGTTACTACTGACTTCTGCAATTGTATTGTCTTGCTTCTCCACTCTTTTTCACTGCTGACTCTCTGTTGTCTCCTCCCCTCCCCTCTCCCTTTTCCTATCCCTTCCCCTGCTCCCCTTACTTTCTTCTATGCACTTACTCTATCAGAATTGTACCTGGACCTAGTATGATAGCAACCTTGTCTGTCGCTCCCCCACCCCCTTACTATTCCCCCCCCACCCCTCTAGCACTATCTGAAACGTTGTCAGGCCTAGTACGGTAGTCGCTAGTTTTGTTCCTCCCCTCCCTTTCTGCACCCCTCTCCCTCACCTTTTGTTTTCCTCCGGCTCTACCAGAAATGTTGTCAGGCTTAGTACGGTAGTCGCCTGTCTGTTTCCATTTACTTCCCACTCTCTCCCTCTCTTCGTTATCTATGTTTTAGCCCTTGCACTGTCTGAAATGTTGTAAGGCTGAGTACGATAGTTAATTTCACATCCTTACTGTTCTTTGCATGTAAGAATGTTGTTGTATTTTCCCTTGTTCCCTCCCTTACCTTGAAGTGCTTTGAAAGACATTGTGTAGGCACCGTATAAATAAACTATCATATATCATATATATCATATATATTGTTTTACTTCTGTGTGATTGCACGCAGTGTTCTTTTGATGAATGGGGGCCACCAGTGTTGGAGGGGATATCGCTAGAACGAAATGCAGATTGAGCTATGGTCTATAACCCACTAAGGAGGCCCTCAATCGAATAACTGAGGCAGGCCTGTCTATGCCCATCTATGCCGGACAAGCAAACCCTGTTCACAACTTATTCCTAGCCTTGGACCAAATCCTGCACTACTCTGATCAGGCATTAATGGAATTGCTCTGACCAGAACATGTAGCGCAAAGTAACACTTGGTATACTACTATGAAGAAATCATTCATCTGCACTTCTTCTCAAACTTCTTTCCTGTACAACCATTCTGAAAAGTTGTTTTGCTCTATAATATCAAACAATACATCAACTAAACATATATCTTAAATGTTTGAGGAGCGGTGAAGAACAAAGAGCACATCTTAGTTTTGTTTTGTCTTTCAGTTTTTTTTTTTTTTGTTTTGTTGCTGAGGCCTTAATAGATGCCTGTTTCCCTGATGATTGCAATGCTCTTTGTAAAGAATTAAATCCAGATGCATAATCCAATTCTCCACACCAATCACACTAATCTTTGGGATGGAGTGGGGATGTTGTTTAGTTTTCAAACGCGGAACTGCATGTAAGTGCCAAGGACAAGTATGCTCATCCTTTTTACATAGACGTGCATAGTAGCCTGGCACTGAAGGGGTTTGGGATGTCATTTCACCAAAATGCCAGGGGTAGCGGAAGTGACTTCACATGACCTTTGAACTCTGATGACATCACAGGACGTAATGTCATTTGACCCCACCAAGAAGTGATAGTGTGGGAAGTGATGGAACATGACCTTTCACCCCTTGACAAAACAGGAAGTGGCATCACATAGTATTGTTCCTACATACACTACGAAAAATATGGTTACGATATCACTGTAATGTGATATACATTTCATACAAGAATGGATCGCCATATATATCATGAGGATCAGTGTGTATAAGGCCATGTTACCAAATGACTGTGAATACAAGCAGACGTCCATGCCGAAATGATAATGATGTGTTATTATATAGCACTTACGCTTAAGCGCTTAATACAGAAAAAATATACGTACAATATCACCCAACCTGTGTTGGTACTTTTTATCGACCTCAGACGGATGAAAGGCTGAGTCGAGGTGTTAGACTAAATCAGTGACTCGCCCCCCTGAAGTGTGCTTGATATAAACATTTAATGAGTCTAGCAATTATTGTATATAATTCCAGAAAGACACATTATTTGGTATTGCTATTCTTTCTTATTTAAGGTCACTGCTGAAAGTGTTAGACTTGTGAAACCCCTGTTCTTTTTTTTTTTTTTTTTAAGAGGCCTACACAAGAAAGCCAGCCATTCCAGAATCAAAGAGACACATTGCGCTGGCCAGAGCCCAGGAGTTTTCTTTGAAAAAAAAGAAGAAAAATACAGTTTTTTGGTTGTTTTTTTTTTAGGGGTAGCAAGGGAGACCACAGGGGTCACAGGTGCGACCCCTGGTGACCTCTTTTTGACATCCCTAAAGGGGTTAAGTCATTGACACCCCAGCCCTTCATGCGAATCATGCCTTTTTCATTGTCTTTGGTCTGCCTCTTTTATAACGTATGTCCTTTTGCTCCATCGCCACCCTGGGCCTCTTCAGAACTCTGAAGACTTGTTTCTAATCCATTATTTGCAAAGTCACTACTCCTAGTAAAGTTCTCTGTCACCGCTGTGGCCCCAGTCATAGTGTTTATATGGGCATCAAAGTATAATATCTCCCTGTTCTTTTCTCCCTTGGGTTCCCCCCCCTATTATTATTGCCTCTTTCATATGCAATGCACCCCTCTTGCTGATACTCAATATCTTAACCTAGCAGTCGCAAATACATACGTTGTTTCCCCGTGGACCCATTGGAAGCCAAACCTTTCAATAATCTTCTGCTAATCTTCTGCTATGTCCAGCAATTTCTTATTTAAAAAAAAAACCTTTATCAACATCCATCTGAGTAAGGGACACGTTCCACAAGTTTTGAAAATCGTGGTAACTAGACCATTACTGGAAAGAACATATTTACGGTACTGGGACTTTATTGCCCTATCTCGAATGTACTGTTCTGCCAAAACTCTTGGGCCCTACCTTTATAAATGAACCTTTGATTTAGTGGTTTTATCAACAAGACACTGTTCAAGCCGACTGCAGGCTGCGAGTAGGGGCAGATCCAATCCTAGCAGCTGCTTTTGATAATGTGGGGTGCTCAGTTGCCATCTTTTTAACTCCTCTGGCAGCTATGATTAGGTCATTTGTCTTGGATGTTTTTATTAATGTTATTCTTGTATTATTCCAATGACACACACATCTTTGAGCAGGTCTCAGCCTTTTCAAAAATTGATAATCCAAACAACTTTGTGAACCGTATGAAATCCTTCAACACACGGCTGTATGCTAAGTTCTAAAAACTCAACAAAAAAGTATAGCCTGGCTCTCTGCACAAATGTCTCTGAGGCAACTTGCCAGGTTTGGTAGGTCCGAACCTGCTACCTTCCTCTGTTGCAAGCTAAGTTACAAACTCGTTCCTTCTTCTGGTACTTCGATTTAAGAAAATATTCTCTTATTTGGATTGTACGCACATATTTGTCAGTTATTGTCCTACCTATCATCTGCCTAGAATGTGCAAATAGCATTTATCTTGGTGCACTTAAATATGTAATAAGAAATGTACAGAAAGTGAAAGATTCTGCCACTAGGCAAGTAACACAATGTACACCGATATCGACATAATTTGCCTCGTTTCATGTGGTTCACTGGCTTCCTTTAGAAAAGTGTGTCGAATTAGAGACCCTTTGCATAGTGCACAAGGACATGAAAAAGCAAGGACCACAATTTCTTCGATCAAGATTAATTCATCAGCTTTTGAGGATCCCTTAGATCAGGCTTGTCCAACTCTACTGCTCCAGGGCTGGATAAATGTCCGATTTTCAGAACACCCTTCATTAAAATTCCTTAGATAAATTTGCATACAATTATTATGAATGCATCCATTTTTTTCTCATGAATAATAATGAGGGATATCCTGAAAACCCATCAGCATCCGTCCCTCAAGGCCTATAGTTGGTCAACCCTGCCTTAGATCTATATATCGCAATATGTTTGTTGTCACGCTCTTCAACATATCCGGGCATTCAGGCTTGCCTGAATTGTTGGGCGATATCTTTCATTTCCTGCACTGGTAGCGTGAAACTCTTCCCCAATTTCAAAGTAATTTTGGCTCAGAAGTATTGTTCTTAAAAGTCATACAATCATGACTTTTTCTATGAAAAGATGCAAATTAACCTGGCTAAAATCTGAAATATGTATTTTACCCAAGCATCTGTTGGTGTTTTTTCTCTTTGCGACATGAGAGCATATTGCAGGTGAAAATGTGCTTTATAAACATCTCTAACATAACATAACATTGTACAACGTAAGAACCAGAGAGGAATGTCCATTACATATCACTCTGATCTTGCACATAGGGGAGTCCAACCCCAAAATACCAGGGAATCGAGATACTCCATCCCTTCAGGGCTTCCTGAGAGCAGCCTAACAGTGTGTTTTTCTCTTCCCTGCCTGCACCTATTTTCCAGTGCCCCATTTTCATCTTTCACCATGCGTGGTGGTAACTTCTGAAGTGCAGACCTCTTTGTGAAGGAACCACAAATCAGAAACACAGACACAAATAAATAAAATATTCCAGATGTGACAGTGTGTCCAAAAACCTCGCTCTGACTGTACTGGTGCCTGTTTTGTATCAATGCTTTCTCTATTATATGTTATTTATAACGCGCTTAATACCGAGAGGTTTCTAAGCGCGGGCACGTTTCCCCTGAGCTCTCCTCCCTATACACCTATCGGTTTGTCTGTGAGTTTCTATTTATCTATCTATCTTTCTATCTATCTGTTCAGCCACTCAAGTTACACAAATGTTCAAAGGAGATGAAAAAGGGCATCTTAGTGTACACACCGTGCACACTCTTCACCTAGTGTTGGCCTTTTCTCTTATTTGATTGTTTTTGTATTTCACTGTGCCCAGTGGTAGAAATGTATGAAAGGAAACAGTGGAACAATGGTCCCTGCTGACCTGCCCCCGCTCCCTACAAACTCCATTGCCACGCCCCCCTCCACGCGCAATCCAAACCCCCAAACAAACACGCCTGCTGTATAAGGGAATGTTCAGTGCAGTGCACTGAAGTGAAAGTTTCAACTTCTTCCTACGCATTTATTTTAAAAGTAAACCATCCTGGAACGGTTTCTTTTTCAAATAAAAGCATAGGACTTTTTTTTTTGTACGAGAGCCCTGCTCCCACCCACTTCAACCACTGTCTGTGCCTGAAATCAACGTGTATTGGAAACCAAACCAGCATAATAAAGTGAATAGGAAAACCCACGGAGAAGAGAGTGCAAACCTTTGAAAATGGAAACTTTGTTTTTATGCATATTTCAAAAGGGAGCTTTCAATCCCAGAGGGCAATATTACGGCTTGAGTGTTCTGGAACGCAAACAGCATTTTGGAACTTTAAAACAAAATGCTTTCATTTTCAAGCAACTTAGAAAAAAAGCATTTTGCTATCAGTATGTTAAAAAAGAAATACCTAAATGCGATTTTACACTCTACTGACTACCACAGTCTGGTATTAGCCAGGATGAAATACAAAATAAAATGCTTTATAAGCTTTGCCCTTACCGAATCAGGAACTCCTGAATTATTTATTTGAAGAGATTGCAAATGAGGTCACATTCATGCATTTCTCATATAATCCAATTTACACACGTTTGTATAATATTTATATGACTGCGCCGGAATGCAGTAGCTTTCAAGCTTTGCTTTGTCAATCAAAGAAAGGCATAAGATTAATATGTTCTCAGGTGTGTTTTGCAGAGGAATTGCTTTTGACGTTGCACTGTATAATATCCGGAACCTATGAATAATTTGCTTACTGCCCCGGCACAAACAACCGATATATATCTTGTAAGCGGTGTCAAAAAGGTGTAATATTTTGGCTTTGATTTAAAAAATACAGAAAATGCACATGGGGGGAGTACAGTTGTAGACAGGTGGACGGATCTGGAATGAGAGCCTGCCATAAATTGCTCAGGTGGAAAGCCATTTTGTCCTGCCTCCTGTTCACCTGACACTGTGGTACGAACGGTCGCGGCTATGGGCCGCGGGCTTGGTCGCTATGTCAACGTTGGCGGCGTCACTCTACTGTGGGTTTATACTGTTGCAATATGGTCTCTTCACAGTTATTATTTAGAGCAGATGTCTTTTTTTCTGCACTGTTCCGCAGTTGGAACTATTGTTGCAAAAGGTACCTTTACCAGTGCAAAATTACCCAGCTGTAGTGCAAAATTGACTTTGTCCAGAACATTCTATCTAAGCTTGTCCCCAGATGAAGATGAGAGCTGAGGAGAGAGTCGAGGAGTTTGCACTTTCAGCATAAACTGAAAGCAACCAGGCTTGACACTATAAATAAGTCAATACAAATACATGTAGGCAATTCTTCCACAAGAACTGTAGAAGGCAAGTAAGAATATATAGTTTATGTGGTCATTCCTAGAGTGTTCTTTGAGTTACGGCATTTTTGAGTTAATGGCAGAGTTTCTGACTGAGTGGATGGATGAGTGAGTGAGTGTGTGGGTGATTGATGGATGAATCGAGATGGGTGTCTGCATGATTGAGTGATGGGGTAAAAGTAAATGAGTCAGTAACCCACTGTGAAAAATATTTCATGTATATGTATCCATTTTGAAGGCCCTTGCGTACATTTAATTCCAGAAAAAATGACTGATGTGCCATTAGGCTATGCCACTACTAATGTGCATCCCGATCACCTGTAGCGCGGAGCGCTCCAGGGACGGCTCGTTTCAATGTATGCAACATTATCTTTCCTGGTCTGCTAAAACACAGACAAACTAGTGTTTGACAGCCAGGTAATGTTTCATTCTGAAAATAGGACAATCCAAAACCTGTCATGAATGCCCTCCATTAGCTACCAGTGGAATCTGGAATTAAGTTTAATATTATGTGTATTGGGCACAAAGTATACCCAGTGTGCGTGGTAGAACCCGACCAATAAGAAAACCGTTTGCTGCATTCTGCTCTTCTCATTAAGGACAACATAATCCAATGTAATCGACAGAGACACCTACAAATGTCACAGACATGAAGGCAAAACTTTGGCAGAAGAGGGACCTTGATTAAGGAACACTCTCATGCCCATTCTCAGAACATAACAAATCACCTGTGCTTCTGAAACCTTCGGACAACACATGTTTTCATATCGACATAAACATGATCACTAGATTGCTAAAGGTTAGCAATGCAGATTAGCAGATAAAGGACCATTCCTCACATCGGGGTGGGCCTTTTAACTTCCCACAAAGTCTAATGTGCATGAACCTCTACTGTAACCATACATCGATAATGCGACCTTCAAAGTGTTAGAAATATCTGTATATACATTCATTATTTTTTTAAGGTGTTCTATGCGATTATTGCACACACATATGGATTATTTTCAGCTTGTACAACAACAAGTCACAATGGCATCAGTGTATCCTCGGATTTAACATTAAGCCTTAGTACACGTCCTATACAATGTAGTTCAACAAGTGTTCACGTTTAGTTTTTAAACAGCATTGTATTTGATGTATGTTCGCGGATCGGATTTGTTGGCGCGAGTTTTCCTCGATCTACAGGTCAAACGTAGGACAAAGTTTCATTACACAACCCTAACATTTGGCCTACGGGCAGTTTAGACATTAACTTTTGTGCGAAGCTCAGAATGGCTAGGTTACAAGCGGGAACCACTGTCCACCGTTTTAGAACACAGAGTGACTTTGAAATGGAAATCAAAATGGCGGACAAACCTAAAATGGCGGCTAAATCGATCTAAGATCGGAACTTTGCAGCGCGGATTTCTTCACAGAGCGACTGGGCTTAGGCCAATATATACAATAAAGGAGGCGTGATATGATATCCCGTTTAACATGATGTCTGGGCTCCCCCGCCCTAAATGGAATTGCTCTCCAGCACCCCAGATGTGTGGATGGTGTTCTCCAGTGAGATGAGGTATTTCCATCTCACTTTTAATTTGCATTAGAAGTGAATGATGTTTTCTGTTGAGAAATGTAATTCTCATCCCACGTTTAACGTAAACTGGATGTGGTGTTTTTGAGTATGAAGCAATGCTATTTTTTTGTTTACCTTCCTCACTCATACCACTCGTGACAGTGCCCTGGCCTAGCAAACATCTCACACGACCGTTTATATATTGTCGACATACTATAGAGACTGAGACTTGCAAGCAGGTTTAGCCAATTCTCCCCATTTCACAATGACGCAGTGAGAATACCTCTGCCTGAAAAATCCTGTGTTTTCACACAGAGAAGAACATTGTGCTCGTGTAAAGTAATCAATCCGTTCTTAGATAACTGTGACTCTATGTAAATCATGGCGTTTGTGTCAAATGAGCGAGACAGGTGTGTTACTGCTATTCCCGGTTTAGATCGGGACAACCCAGTGAGAAATACAGCTGGCATAATGGAATGTAGTTTCATATGGCGAGCACACACTCTATGTAATTTACAGATACTGGCATTAGGCTGTCAATGGTAAGGGATATTGTTATGCTCTTCAGTCCCTGTCCCTTGTTTAGGTTCTCCCTCTACCCCTTCACAACCCGGTATACATCACCAAATGTAATCATGCTCGTATTTAAAGACACTTAGATTGTAGCCCGTCATTTGCCAAATGTGCACGCCATTGTGTGTTCAAAATGGCACCCAGTCCTTCAATAAATAAAAATAGAAACGGAAAAAGGTGTCACTGGCACCATTCAAGCAGATTGTCATCCTCATGCAAGCACACTGAAATAGTGTGCATTTTCGCAAAGTGTTAGCCACTCTTTGATTTCTCTTTTTCTAGGATACTTTTTACCTACATGTGCTGCATAGTGGGCCTAGCAATCCTGTATCCTCGCCTCGCCTGTGTCCCATATATCTCCGGGGGGAAAGATGGGTTTGGAGGACCAGGGGAAGGTGGGGGGGGGGGTAAATCTGTGTTTTGTCCAGCATATCTGTTCCACTGTGCAGAGTCCTTATTCTTTCTTGCCCCAGAATGAACATGTGTGATGGATGGAGGTTTTGTATCGTGCCACTTGTTGTCAGAGAGAGAAAGTGGGAGCCTCTGTGGCTCTGGGTGTACGAGGGAGGTGTTCCATCCTATGCATGAGTGATGATGTGATGAGTTGTCAGATGGTTTTGCCTTCATTGTAACCTGTTTGCCGGCCAATTCTGATTCTGTAATACAGCAACTTGAAGAAAGGAGCTGAGGCTCCTGACTGATTTGCATAACCAGACCTTGACACGAGGGCTCCAGAATCAAAGGGAGTCGCCTGGAGGAAATATCACAAGCGAAATCAAGAAGTGGTATTTCAATCAGAAGCAAAACATCGAAGTGTGGGTAAACAGGCATAAGAGACTCAGTTTAAGGTGGAAATATCGCTAAGTGTCGAGTGGACGCAGGTGGCAAGTGAGAACAATGGAGGGTTTATGGAAACAGGCCATGTATAGCACCCATATGGCATTCTGATTGGCATTGTATATTGTGGTCTGTAAAAAAGGGAGGTCATTAGTGCGTCAGAAAGATGCCACCCCTGTAGTGTGAAACAGTGTTGGTTGGATTTACTGGGTTCCTGTGTGCTGTTCCGGTCGCTATGGGTTTTAGCTGATAGACTTGAGAACATGTTTTCAATAGGGGGGAGCCCAAGATCAGATAGAATGCAGTGAGTTGGGGTTGGTAGGATGCTGATATGGGAGAGTTTCATAAGGCTTCTAATGAGAGCTCAGTCATGGCAACATTAGTGTTGATGCCCTAATGGCTTCGCCTGTGATGTCCATCTTTGAGGGATTTGTGTGTGCAGGGAAAACTGACAGACAATCTGAGGGCGGACTCTGTTAGTCAGGTGAAAAGGGGAGAAGGTTTTACAACGCAAACCAGCCTGCATCGCTGCACTCCTGCAAATCGGTACCATTCCACTATGAAAGAGTGACACTGTCAATCTATTTCTTTCTCTCTCTTTCTCTCTCTCTCTCTTTCTCATATAAATAGATATTGTTACACCATGTGCAGAAAAACAAGGATCTGCGCATTGGCAATGAGGGAGAGGTAGCAATCTGCAGACTCTGCTCCTTACCATAAGCTGCCTGCTGAAGGTTATGGGAGACAGCAGCCTTTGACTCAGAGAAAGAGGTGCTAACCATTTGAGGACATGAGGGGCCTATTTCATCTTCCTTAGTATGTTGGGATGCAGGTTGAACCATGGGGGCAGTGATGCTTCATTGCAGTAGCATCAGAGCGAGCAGTCAGGGTGGCTTGTGAGGAAACTGCAGACAGAGAGAATGGAGTTTCTTGCCTACTCCTGCCTGCTCATAAACGAATGCAACGTTACCATAATAGACTTGAGAGACAGCAGCATGCCTATAAATCTACACTGGCAAGTACTTTGCTCGGCAATTAAAATGATCTATTTCACTAATGGTGAAATACATGGAAAAGGTTACCAGTTATTTTTAACAAAGTAATTAACTCCCCAGTGAAATGCCCGAAAATAAGCTCCATCATGGTATTTAATTAAAAAATTAGTAATGCAGAATTCAATACTGCATTAAAAATATCTGGACTTATTGTTTTAGACCTTTTTAAATCAATATCGCAGTTGTCCATTAGTATAGTAATTGTGTGAACACGTGGGATAGTGTCTAACAGTATGCACTTTGTAGGGTGACAGAGTAAAAAATACTGGAACAGCTCAACTAACATAAAAGTAGGACTAACTATTGAAAGTGGCTGTCAAGGCACAACACTAAGTAGCGGTTGGAGGAGAAGGGGATTTAAGTTTTACTGTTCAAATAAACACATATTATAATGAATGTATCACAAACTAACCCTATCTTAAGTTGCAAAATGCAGCATTTCTTCTGTGCAAGCTGTGCCTGCCAGCTATGAAAAACTACTACCAAAAACCGGGACCACTGCAGTTTCCAATGGAAACAAGCTTGACAAAGGGGGATAGAGCTCCAATTCCCGGGACAGTCCCAGCTGAACTGGGACACCCGGGCATCCTAACTGTTTGTTTTCTTCACTAATTCTGCCAAAGTCACAATACATGGCTTGAACTGTGTACTAGCAGGGCTGATGCAAGGCATAATGTTGCCACAAACTGTGTCATTTGTACATCCCACTCTCATCACAACAGTATCAGTTTCATATGTTACAGGCCACAGCAGTCCTCCCAGTGCCTGTCGACTTGAAATGCACTAAGCAGATGACTAGCATGCCCTTATTGTATTGCTGCCCTTTGTAAAAAAGTTCTGGCTTATAATTCTTGTTTTTAGTCCCTTCCAAAAGTCATATTCCCAACATCCAGAATCAGTGGTCACCAGTGATGGCGGTGATGTTACCATACTTAGCACAACGATGCAGTTACACCAGAGGATTAGGGTTTTTGGTTGACATGAGGTTGAAACCTATCATGATCTCTCAAATAGCTTTTGATTTGAGATTCGAGCACACAGATTGCATGTATGTATGCATGTATGTGTGTGTGTATGTATGGGATTAATGTGTGGGAGCGCTGCCTAGCTGGGAAACAACAGAGTGCTGTACAAAGGGTAGGAACCCATGCCATTCAAAGTATGATGTAGGGATATCAGAGGAGATTGGGTGTTCATGGGAAGGTGGGGATCTGGCAGTTCCGGAGGGAGACGGCGGCGGGGCGGAGGATGTAGGGTTGAGTGGAGTTTCCAAAGATTAGCAAGATATTCTTTGAAGAGCCGCGTCCTCAGGTCCTTCCTGAAGTGTTGAGCGGAGGAGCCAGTGTTCCAGAGGCTGGGTGCAGAATAGAAGATGTCCTGATTCCTGTTTTTTCCCCTATTGTAGTTATTTTCTTTTCAAGCCTTGCAACGTCGTGGCTTCCCAGCCAAAGATTGAATGCTAATGTTACAGACAAGTCCATGTATCTTTTTACCATCTTTAGATACATGCAATAATAATTGAAGCACGGGATTGAGTCAGACGTCCATTGTGACAATAGTGTTTCTCATTGGTATCTACACAACAAGTCCCCATTGAAACATGAGAAAGTTGAATTAACCCCAGATGCAACGCTCAAGCTGGTGTGCGGATGCACGTTTTCATAGCAGGGCACCCACCATTTCGTATCATTGAATGTATGCCACGGGTCTGGATAACGGCAGGATTGTAATATGGTGTCACTTAAAACATAATTACTATCCTAAGAAACCCATCTCTCAAAAATGTTCAACAAACACAGACATTGAATCAGGGCGTACAAACAGCCACAGAAGGCTTTATGGTGTTAAGATGACGGTGAACAGTGTGTCTTTTCAGTGTACATTAAGGTGGTGTTTTGTCCCACTTCAGTTAACCTCCATTAAATTGAAAACATCTAGTATACATTGCGATCGTTATCCCGCTATTCACGCGATGCAGTGGGCCCGGTAATGCAGGCCGGAGCCCAGTGCTGCTCCCCTCACATCGTTCAGATTAGCTCCAACGTGGAGCATGCACATGTTATTGCCCTTCATCGCCACTGGCCTGGGGAACATTGCAGGTCCCCTCCTGGGACATGCGGGAGACTCAACTCATAGAGCGCTCTGCTTTTTTTTTTCCCAGCTCCAAATGGAGCACAGTAGTACTTAACGCCGGTGGCCCGGGTCTCTGGAGGGCCCTGCACTAGCATGCCTCGTGTTATTTCGTTTAACCGTGAGACGGCCCGCCTGCTTTGCTTACTCTGCTCCGGCCCAGAGAATTTCCTCTTTTGCCACCCCTGAGTGCAGCAGCTGGGCTACCACTACTGTGCGGCAGAGACCGCCCGGCTACTCCTTCCTTCTGGGAGGGGGGAGTTCACCTCTCCAACCGGATGCTGCTGGATGCGGCAGCCCCATTCCTCGGGGCCGCCGACCTCCTCTCACCACGTGAACAGGTGCCGCTGAATACAGCCGTCTCCTTCCGCACGGCTTGCAGGAGGGGGAGGGGCAGCTCGCCTCCCCCATGGACACAGAGGATCCCCATTCTGTGGCCGCCGCCTCATGGTGTTGCAGCGGAGGACACTGGATGGCTCCACGGGGCCTAAGCCCCTCTTCTTTGCAGCCGACACCGCACATGGGCACCTTCGTGTGCCGGGGCCACTGGGCATTAAACTTCCTCCCTCCATCCTCGTGGCTGCCACCTCCTCCACACTTGTTGCGGTCAAGCCACACCTAGGGCATCTCTGTGAGGCAAGGGCTGCCGTTCATTATCTTTCTTCTCGGCGGGTGGTCCAGATCCACCTCCTCCTCTTTGCGGCAGATGCTGCATTGCACCTTGTCAGCACCAGGCGGCCCGTGCCACACAGGACACAGGGCCCTGGACCACCCACAACCTCCACATGCAGGCGGGACCTCAGCCGCCCCCACGACAGTCACGGGTCCGGATTATCCTCGTCGCCATTGGTAGAGGGCCCGCCCGAATAACCAGGCGGGCCTCCACATGTGTCGGGAGCACCCGACATGAACCAGCAGTGCTGCGCTCATGCAGCAAACAAAGGAACAGGGGTCACCCTGCTCACCCCGGGGCACCGGAGCAACCCACGTGACTGGGGGCACCCAGCACACTGCAGCCCGGCTCTGGGGGCACCCAGGCCGGGTTTGCACCATTCAACCATGATCACATGGCTAGACCATAGAGAGGGCGGTGTTGCCCAGAAGGGACACCAACCTTGTGTAGGGCCCCGTCCTTGGGCCTACTACACACGGTGTAGCACCAGCAGGGTGCACCCAAAGAACGACACCGGAGTCAGTTCCACATCGACTGCCGAGCCAGAAGCGTCTCGTTCTTTTTATTAACTTGGTCACATGGGTGACACCATGTGATCATGCACAGATCCTTCAGAGGTACCATGTCCTCCTGGAGGGGTGACATGCAACAGGTAGTATGCCACAGAGATTTAGAAAACATCCATTTGATTCAATGTAATTGACCATTATACACTTTCAAAATGTATTTGAAAACTGTGGCATCTTTGACATAATTGCCTTAGCTGGGCCACGTAAATCCGGTTGCCATGTCCAGTCCAGTTTGCTCATAGTGCAGAGCTAAGGCTCAGCCGATTGAATTCTTTGGAAAGCGCAGTAGTGTGCACGCGCAGCTGCGCCACTTGCGACTCCAGTCTAGTGATGCCCTAAAAACTCAAATTGATGTGATAGGTTTTACCAGAGCATCTAGGTATATGTTCCATACTGACAGGGGTTGTGATTGGGTCTCTAACATCAGGTGGACGACTAAGCCCATCCCAAGTGCAAGTCATCTTCTGTGTCATACTAATACTCAACACTTTATTGGTTACACAAACTATAGGGCTCTTTGATACGTTGCCCTCTATAATTGGTTAGCACTCTTGTACCCTTCTGAAATATTCCACTTGCTAGCAGCATGCAAGCTGGTTACCCCAGGTCCTAGGAGGGTCAACCTGGTCATGCCTCCCTACCCAATTAGCCCAACATCTATCATCACTCCTGCGGTCTGCTATTCAATTAGGCTTTGAACTCGGCCTTGTAGAAGCTCACTGTGCCTAAGAATAAAAGGGAGTGTGGCATGGTCTTATCTTCTGGTTTCGGTGTAGCTCGACCAAAAGTCTATTTTCATCTGATCATGTGGCTGGAGACTCAGTGTTTTTTCATTCCACCTCAAACAGAAGTTTGTTTCTTTCTCAGGTTCATGTAGCTTCTTGACAGACAACCAGGCTCATGGTGGCCTCGACTCTTGGTGCTGGGCCAGCCAGCCATTCTCGAATTCTCCTTTGCCATCAGCTTTTTTCCCACTGCGCCACACTTCAAGCACTTTCTATTCACAGGGTTCAAGTTTGTTAAAGTGAATTGTGGAACATCCAGATTCTCTACATTCCTATGTATATACATTGGTGCATCGCCACAATCTATTCAATACATAGCCAGCCTCAGGATTTCTTTGTCTGCTTGCATTACAGCATCTGTGCAAGTATAAAATGACTTTGCATTTTCTTCAGTGTTTCTTCGCACAAGCATCTTCATTCTTCATTTCGATCCCAAAATGTTGCTTAATGTTGACACCTCCTTTTCAGATCTTATAGAATGTTTATATTCCTTCTTCATTTGTGTCATTTCTAGGTGCGTAAGCTCTGCTTCATGTGACATCATCAGTCCTTTTTCTCATTCATTTTCATACATCTTCCAGGATTCTCTCCAGTTTGATCATTACTTCTTCATGAATGCATTTAGGGTTTTCTCAGTGAATACCTTGTCTCAAGAATTCCTTGCTGTATAGGCATCCTCATTGATACTGCACATGTCGCAATATCCGGTTTCCAACTTATAGGCAACATGGGGGCGGAGCCTCTGGTAGGGGTATCTGGCTTTTCCTCTACAGCTGAATATGCATACAATTGTGGCAGCTATAAAGGAGGTATTCTTGAGCAATCAAGAATCAATTGAATTGGCTAAATCAGTAAATAGATCGGTTGTGCCTAATAGAAAACAATCTGGTGGCCAAGTGCATTTGAACTGGTCCCCCTGAGCCACACACAGGATGACGATAACCAGGTTCAGTTTTAATTGCCTTTCACTTCATTCTGAAATGGAATGGTAATTCATTTGTGCTGGGTCTTTGCCCCTTTTAGAAAACTGAAACTGAGTCAATGTTAGATTTTCTTTGTTTCGCCCATTGTATAAGGTTTCAAGGAAGACACTTTTAATGCTAATTTTATGAGGACTTAATTTGAATGAATGCTCTGCAGCCTTATTTTATTAATGTCTGTTTTGACTCCTTGTTATGCTTGGGTGGTTTGCCAAACAGAACACATGTATATCCCTCATGGGCATCATACTTAGGGCCGGATTTACAACAATATTGTCAATGGGGCTTTCACATGTTAAACCATTTATGTTAAATCAGGCCTTAGTATCTTGTGCCGCAAGTCATCTTAAGTCAAGATGTGCATATATGCACAAGCACGCACGCAGAGGCGCACACACACAGAGGCAAACACACATGCACCCAAGCACTCTTATACGCACATGTGCACAGCCAAAACTGATAAGCTGTGGATTTGTTTTTGCCTATTTGGGGGACCAACACAGACTTATCAAAGGGTCCCTCAGTTGCCCATCTTGATGTATTCATGGGGTTTATGATTGAAAAATCTATGTTTGTACCGGATCACAAGTATACTCATTCTATGCCCAGGTGAACACTACTCCATCTTGAATGGCAATGTACAGAGAAATAAAGCATACACAAAAACAGGGGCCTGTAGATAAGGATAATATGGCGTTAATTAGCAAGCCGCTAGTTCAAGAGCAATTTCTCAAAAGGTCTAGCTCCCGTTTTCAGGCACATATGTCATCTGGGGAAAACATCCTCTTGAAAACCCAAAGATTGTCCTTTGTCTTTTCACACTTTTAGTCCCTTTTATAATGCAAGGAAAGAACCCTCACACTCTCCAGCTTTTTTAAAATGCCTGTATGCAAAACATAATAGATCTAGGGTTGTGATTCTCTTCTCTGTGTAGCGTAACAAGGGAGCATCTGGGAATCCCTTTAAATATGCTTCTTAAATTGCAGAAGGAAGCCCATCAGGTTTCTGGCCCTTGAGGCCTGGAGTTGGACAAGCCTGAAACTACAGTACTTATATGCTTATAAAAAGGTGTAGCCTGCTGCACCCCTAACTGCCCCCAGTAACAGATAAACTAATTCGTGAAAATAATGTGATTATGTGCCTATGGCAGTCGTCAGCAGCTTTTGACTCTGCCCCTGTATTGGACTAGAATTCCCAAGAGCCCTAGTTGAAGGACCATGGATGTCATAGATCAAAACATTCAGAGAGCCACATGTTGGAGACCTTTTGACTATGGCCACATAAAACAGGAGCCAGAGGATGGCAAGATGGCGGCGGTACGAAATCTGCCCCCACCGCTCACACCTCTTCAGAGTAAAGTCATTCTAATCTCCGTTTGCTCATCTGTTTTTCGGAGAGAGGCAGGGAGTGTGTGCCCTGAAACTAGGTCGTTCTATGAAATGCCAGGGTTACCAAAGCGGATTGATATCCATTCTGTTTAAGAAATGTCACATCATGTGTACACAGACAAATCCTGTTATACTCTGCTGCTCTCGCATAAAGTTTATTTAAACACAATGTACTTTGCAGGAACCAGTTCTGATGGAGTGCAGGCTCTGAATAAAGAACAAATGATGTGTGTTCTCCCTTCAACAAAATAAAAAGAATGCTGTTAGGGCACCGGCGCATGCTCTAGAAATGATTTGCAACCGAAAGGCGCGGTCGTAAAAATAAAAAAGCGATCAATGATTGAAGCACTGTGTCAAAACGTCAGAATTTTAAAATGAAAAAGGTGCATTTACGAAACAAGCAACCACAAAAATAATGCTTAAACAAAAGCGACCAGAGTAGAATAGTTTATCATTCAGCCTACAAATATTGTGTACTCCTGAATGACAAGATGAAATCGTGAAATCTGAATGAGGATGAAGAAATTGTGAGGTGGAGCAACCCTCATCAGGGACGTCATTTTGGGGTCGCAAGAAGTCGGTATTGCGACCCATGAGGTCTCGCTTGCTCACCCTGTGATCTCCCTTAAACCAATAAAAAAGTGAAAAAAAGAAAAGCTTCTTTCAATGGAAGGTCCTGGGCCAGCACCATGTGGCTCATCGTTTCTGGAGTGGCTGGCTTTCTTGTTCAGGCCTCTTAAAACAAAAAAAAACAAAACACAGGGTTTCCACAAATGTAACACTTTGAACAGTGAGAATAAATATGAAAGAATAACACATACGACTAAGGCGGAGGACCATGGTGCTATTAGAACCATGGTCCATGCCGGTGTCTGCCATGGTGGAATGGGGAATTACCACCCCATTCCAAGGTTGGCGGGGCGGTAATTCCCCATCCACCATGGGCCCTTCCCCATTCCCATTTTTGCCCCACAGGGCTCAATGGGAATGGGGAAGGCGCTAAGTACGGTGCCGCAAATTGCGGCACCGTACTTAGCACCAAGGTCCCTTTGCGGGTCCCTACTTTAACGGCTGGTAAAACCAGCTGTTAAGGTCGGGTCCCGCAAAGGGACCTCGTAATTAGGCGCTAAATGGTTAACGGCGCCGCAGCCTTTTACGGCGCTGTTAACCCATTAGCGCCTGGGTCGTAATGAGGCCCATAGTCTTTCTGGAATTCTATACAATAATTGCTAGGCTCATTAAATGTTTATTTTAGACAGACTTCAGGGGGTGAGTCAGTGATTTAGTCTGTTTTTAAAACCTTAAATTTACAATGCAGACAAAAACTATATTTATTTTGCTTTTCATAAATTGCAGTTATAGCATGATTTTTTTTTTTGTCGCTGTCTCTGTTACGATCATCACAAGACA
The DNA here is from genome assembly GCF_040938575.1 of Ambystoma mexicanum. Taxonomy (NCBI): domain Eukaryota; kingdom Metazoa; phylum Chordata; class Amphibia; order Caudata; family Ambystomatidae; genus Ambystoma; species Ambystoma mexicanum. The sequence continues at coordinate 131,025,737 of NC_090937.1, read as the reverse complement.
TTCCTTCCTGGTGTTCCCCGTTACTTGACAAAATCCTAAAAGCTTGTGTACAGTGTTGAAATGTTTGACCATAGCTCATCAAGTGGCCCTTGATGTAATTGTGCCACAATTAATGCTTTGTTGTAATGTGTCTATCTTTCAAATCTCCCTGGCATGCTGTTCAGGATGTTTGTTTGCATGCATGAGGTAACGAGTGCCCAGAATACGGGATGCCGTGTAAGTGCTCTGCTTTCCCTGCGCTACTCTAAATTATTTGATACACAATTATGAACCCTCCCAATGGTATGTTTTTGTCAACCTCTGAAGCCTTAAAAGTAGATCCATGGAGGCTTGACATGTTTTCAACTTTGCACCAGACCTGGAGATGAACTGGCCTGCTGTTAAATCTGTTACCGGTTTATTGGTATCCAGTACTGAGTGAAATTTGCTTTCGACTTTGAGAACATTCAGACATGTAATTGCTAATTTTACTATAAATGGTAAGATAGCTATAGCTGGTAAGATAGCTCAGTGGGTTGAGCGCTCGCTGCTGTGATGTGTGTGTGTGATCTGCAAGTTGCAGGTTTGAAGCCCGGCAAGGCCAACTCAGCCTTTCATCCCGAGGTCCACACATGAGTACCAACACAGGTTGGGGGATATTATATTTTGGCCTTGGACGTCTGTTTGCATTCACAGTAATTTGGTCGTATGGGCCTATACACACTGATATTACCAATACATCTTGTGATTCATTCTTGTATGAAATGTATATCACATTACAGTGATATCGACACCATATTTATCGTAGTGTACTTAGCAAAAATGCTATGTGAAACCACTTCCTGTTTTGTCAAGGGATGAACGGTTGTGTTCCATCGCTGCTGGTGATGTCACTTCGGGTGGGGTCAAAAGACATCACTTCCTGTGATGTTAACAGAGGTCAAGGGTTGCATGATGTCACTTCCCCTACCCCTGGCATTTTGGTGAAATCACGTCCCTGAACCTCATGCTGGAGAATGGCGAGCCTCTTGAGGTTTCATCACAGATCTTGAATTGGGGACAAGAACATTCAAATATATTGTAGCACGAATCCTGTCATGACAATGTTGACATGTAATGTGCAAACTACTACCATGCTCATCTTCCTCATTCAGCATAGAGGCTCTCTTTAAACTAGCCAGGTTTGCAGCGATCACAGTTAGACACTTTGTGAATACACTCTATAGAGATCATTCGATTATGTCAATCATAGATTGAATATTATTTATGAAAAACAAGTAAAATGACCAGAGCCCTTTTCTGCCGCAGAGGCACATCCTATTACATTTCACTGTCTAGCGATTCACTCATGTATTTATTTAATTTAATTTGTAACGCGCTTTGACAACACCCATAGGCATAGAAGCATGGAGGCAAGACGGACAACAACACAGTCAGACAAATAACAGAAACATTTCAGTCAACCAAGCCAGAGATTACAGGGGGCAGTGAATGGGCTAGATGGCTACGTTTATTCGAATAGAAGGGTCTTCAGCCTGCCCCTAATATTCCCCTCAATATACTAAATGTGTCCAATGTGTTTGAAATTCTTTGTGTAAATATGCAGTAAGATGGCAGATCCGATTTCATGCAGAACATTCATTGCAATCAAATTCCTTCTTAGACTTGCAATTGTATATTGGTTGTATTTCACGAACAAGTAGGTTCCTTATTTTTAGTCAGCATGCTACCAATTTTCATGTCAACGATTCTTCAGGAAAGCAACATCAAATCATCAACACAATTTGGCATTGTCACTTACAGTAAACACACACATGTAATCCTAAGTAAAATGTTAAGATCCAAGCACGTCCATCATTGGCTTTACATAGATGCGCTCCCCCATCCGGAAAGAGAGAGATCTTGGTAACCAGAAATGTGTTCACTGTTCCCGGAAAACCAATCACTGCCATTTTATGAAGCCATATTTGTAGATGCAGTATCATAAATTACTGGATTGTAGTGCTGCTAGAGATCAAATAGATGCTACTATCCTAGCCGAAAAGGATAATTGTGTACTCTAAAAAATGTATAAGACAATATATCCTCTTCAGAACACTCTGACCTTTCATCTCATACCTCCCATCCCATGGTAACAACCCCTGGCAATCATACCAATGGACACACGGAAATGCCGGCTCGGATAGCATTGATGTATAGACATAGAAACCATACTTCATATGTTGCTGGCTAGGCTAGTCGTTTAATTGGTACCCAGTGATTTCATCGCAGAAAACAAACATTGAGAGGGGAAAGGAGATTTTGTTTAGGCCACTAACCAACACTTTCCCTAAATATTGTACGACTGGAGTTTTTTTATATGTTTGCACCAGTCCTAAAATATGTTGAGAAGGGTGTTTAGTGGGTTAAAAAATTGTGTTACCCCTCAATGTTTATTACCAGCGATGAAATCACATATAACCGTTCAATTTTGTGGCTGGTTCCATGAAAAAAGTTACACACATCTGTTCTACATAATGATGTCTTGTGCAGCAGTCACATTGTCCACTGCGATTTTGTACTTTAACCAAAAGAGTAAAGACTCATGTTTTTAGTTAATACTGCAGACTATTCGTTGCATAACATTTCAGTCAGTCCAGTATTGAGATTGTGTTGGTCCTACGATAATGTTGCATTGTCAACATGTTTTCTTATTATTGATTTCACACAAGAACACCTGGTATCATGCTTATGTTTATGCCATCCTTGTCTTGCTTCTTGAATCATTTGGAGCACACAATGTTACACACTGTCCCTTGATGGTGCTTCTTGTACTTTGTGCATTGCAGGTGGCATGCATAGTCCTTTTTTGTCAGTGCATAGATAGAGGATGTCGCCTTTTTGAAACTTGTTAGAGCTATTGCAGCTGAGACATGGGAAGTCCACTTATTTCTGTCTCTGAAGAAAGTGTGTCTTTGAGTGATGTGCTGTTTAAATGGGAGTTTTCAGTTGGTGGCGGAAACCCTCAATGACATTTTTGGTGTGAACCCTGTAAAATGCATGCTGGACATCCATGCTTGGATGAGTGACTGAAGGACAATCACTGTATTGGTGGGGATGAGGTTAAGATATTCGCTTCTCATCTAAAATTCAGTGAGTGCAAGAAAGCATTGCATCGCTGTGAAACCTTCAGTGCCACTGACATTTAGGTATGTTGTCATCATATAGATGCAGTGAAATGTCAAGATCTTGAACAGATGTACTTCTGGTTCCCTAGGTAGGTTAAAGAAATGTGTGCTCCCAATGCACTGGGCCCTGTGCTCTGTAGTGGTGTACTCCTGTTGATAACAGTTCAACCAAACCACCACTGATTGATGAAATGAGTTTAATTGCATCAAATTCAAAGAGGCACAAATACTCCTTTCCAGACCCACTATCCCCTCTCTAAACTCTCTGCAATCCTCCAAGTGGTACCTCTCACAGTACAAGGGGGTCAACTCAGTAGATTTTCCTCTAGCAAAGTGTTCTGGAATAAAATGGATAAAGCACTCGGGAAAGTACAGAAAAAGTTAAAATATCTGATTGAGTGACTATAGTGTACCTGCCACAGAGGGAATCGGGTAATAATGTCCCCATACATAATGTCCCCCTACAAAATGTCGCCGGGAAAAGCCATTGGTGACCTTGTATATGGTGACATTATGTATGGAGATGGGTTGTTGGGATGTCCACTGTTGCCCTTCTGGGGTTGTGGGGGTGTCCCCCACATGTTCAATGTAATGATGTCTCTGCAAAAAATAGAGAAAATTTTTTCAGGAGACATTTTTGTGGGAACATTATTGCATGAAAACAGTCAGAGGGCCCAGCAATGCTGAGCAAGCCTATTCGTGAGAAATGCAACTCAATTAGGGGAAGACTCAGAATATATTCCACATCCTTGACATTTCTGGAGTTTTATTGTGTTAAAGATGGTGAATTTGCAAAAAATGATATGTTAATTGAAACTTTCAGCATCACCTACCATCACCTGAAATGCGAAGATTACCAAACTATTAATGCCTGTTATCACACTTCTGACCACATGATTTATCAACACCATTGGCACCACCATAGTGGTGTTCCTGTAGCTTCAGAATTCTGTGATCACACAAATTCAGTCATTCATATGTAAATACTGGAAACAGTGTTAGATACAGGGCCATCTGAGGCTTCACTTACATTTCAAAGAACCTTGCCACATCACTAACATCCCAACTCTCCTGTTATCAGCAAAACATTACACTCTTCAACAACAAGGCAACAAAACTACCCTTATAATTATAATGGGGAACACCGTTGCTCTCCAAGGATCAGAGACAAGACTGAACTTGGCTTCTCATGGTCTTCTCTCCAGCTTTCAGCAACGGGGACTTCAATACTTGATTAGAGACATAACGAGGAATTGGTGACAGAGTTCAATTTAGGTTGGATACATCTCCGCCCAGCAATGCACCTTATGTGCCAGTGGTGTCCTTTTCTTTTGGGACTACAACTGTCTGCTTCGGTGTGCCCCACAGAGGTGCCATGTCATGGATCAATATGGCACCCCTAGTGAAAGCATCCCACAATGAGCGCATTGCCTCTCAGGTGCACACTTACAGCACCCAGATATAGGTCATGATATTTGAAAAGTCTGCACCTCATGGGCTAGTCCTAGACTTACTCTCTGATATTTAGGAATGGATGGGCCAAGATTGACTTTCTACTAAGGACTAAAGGTTAGAGGTCCTGTTGCTGAGAGTTAACAAACCCTTCTCTTTTTTGACTGACCACCATATATGCACCCCCACACACTCCACTCTAAAGTTTGTGAACACAGACTCTTACACCTCCTCTGCAGAATACGTCTTCTCATACTGCTGCCCCACAAAGTGCTCTGGTCATTGTGGTGAGCCTATCATGCAATGAGTATTGTGGAATGATGTATGGGAGCCTTCTAACTGAAACACTTGTCAAAATGGTGGCATTAGGAATTTCCAACCCCGTATGAATTCATAATACCATATTTCACCAGTCGTGAAATTCCTTCATTGACTACTTACACAAAATAGGATACATTTAAAATCCTCCAGACACTCCATAGGTTTATGCATGGAAGTTAACCCACATTTCAAATAAAATGGCTGCTGCCGAATAAAAGGACCATTTACTTATAATCTCCCAAAACAAGCTTTACATTTTCAAGATATTTAACAGAAGTTGCTTTGGAAGGGTTTTCCTGCACACCATTCATCCCGTGGCATCCGCTTCCTCAATAACTCTATCATGAGGATCATTTCATTCAATTCCACAAAAGACTGAAAACTCACCCTTTCAGACAAGCAATCACCCTGTTCGAAAAACCATTGCTTTTTTACCCACTATCTTGTCCTTGTCCCATCAACTCCTTTTGAATTTCCTCTGATAAAGTCAAATGTTAGCGTGGAGACTATATCAAGCGAAATACTTAATTCGTATCCAACATGAACCCCATCCAGTTGGAACACTGTCCTTTTAGCTTACCTAACAGAACCGTCTATGGGAACTCCAGAAGTCAGAGCTGCTCTGAAATGAGCTACCGGTGAACCCCACTGTCAGTGACTACCCCAGTGTACACCTCACATATATGACATGTCCTCTGAAATGGCCATTACTTCATGTCAGGCCTTCAAAAAAGACGATGTAAATAAATATGCAAAACTAATATTTTCTAGGAAATTCACTTGTAGTCAACCAGGGGGAAGAGTGATACTTGCATATGTTTGGTGTCCAAATATTAGAACTTCGAATGTTCCAGGACATCTTTTTCGATGAACCTTCTTCTGGAAGGTTCCAAGTCTAACACAAGAGCCAATGGGGGTCATTACGAGTAGAGCGGTAAGGGATACTGGGCACCGGTAAAGAGACCAGTGCCGGTAATCCCCTACCGCCCTATTCCGAGGTCCCTTGGAGGGAACCGTAAGGAACGTGTGGTCTGACCACACGTCCCTTACCGGTCCCGCTAAGGGACCAGGGCGCTAATAACGGCTTGCATTCGCGAGCCCGTTATTAGCGCCCTCCCCATTCCCATTGAGCCCTATGGGGGCTCAAATGGAAATGGGGAATGGTTTGTTCAATGGGGACTTACCGGTCCCGCCAGAGTCGGACTAGACCGGTAAGTCCCCATTGAACAACACCGGTGCCGGACCCGTTATTGGAGGCAGTCATGGCGCAAATAGCGCCATGACTACCTCCAAACTCCCAATCAGGCCCAATGTGTCAGGCTGGCAATGGTCTTGATAACATATCCCTCGACCTAAAATAGATACCTGTCCAGTCACATTTTCGGGCTATCCCACTATAAAAAAGAACAATTATTTTGAGCTGTCATTATAGAATTCATCAATTTGTATCGACATTATATTTATAAATGGCGGGAGAGTCTGCGAGAATATTCTGTAGCCACAGCCCTTGCAGTGGTTGATGTTACTGTACATTTCGGAGCCTCTTCGGACGGGAGGCCCAAGAGTATTTTTTTAATGCTTTTAGGGAAGGGGATTTTTTCAAGAATACAACATCACACTTCCCTCCAATATGTATATTTTTATGGTTATGTCTGCAATTTGCGTGTGTATAATATATTTACAGGCACTAACATTCTGCCAGATGTTTTGAAAACTTTGGCTCAATAAATTTAGATTGTCTCATAATGGGGGATCCAGGGACGCAGTTCTGTCAGAAATGAAGGAAGCAAAATGATCCAGCCGGCTTTATTTGTATGGCAATGTTGCACATCTTTCAGGAACAGATGGCGCCATCTTATTACAATAAACAATAATCCCACTGATGTGAGTTAACTGATGTTTCATTTTCCCAGTGACTCATAGCTTGGGGTCACAAATGCACTCACCAAATGAATGCAGAAAAGTATGTGTTTAGCATCAATGCAGATGCTGCCGTATCAACTTAATGTACACCAAGTAAGTGGCGCGTTTAGTGCATTTCGTGTCATTTGTCACAGCCTTGATGAAGTGACTATGTTACAGCAGCCAGGTGAGCCTAATTGTTTAAACAACTATACCTAGAACTATGAAAATTAAATCGACAGTTAGGAGCATGAAGATGGAAACCGCTGCAGGAACATGGTGAGGTGTACCCGGTTTCAGACGACTGATCTGAAATCACTCATCGGGAGAGGAGGGAGGAGGGAAGGTTAAGTCCTCCCATACGACAGGCGCGTCAATAACACAAATTATGGCGGCAAATCAGTGCAAGATTTGGAAAACGAAAAGACCAGAATTGTCCCTTAGAAAACGCAACTAGCCAAGTCTGCTTTAAAACACCCTCATTCATGGGTGGAAAAAGCTGCCCCCTTTTTTTTTGCACATCCCCCCATTCTGATTGTCACGACTTGAACTGCACCCACCAGTGCGGGAAGTCAATTCAGTGGAGATCAGCATTCTGGTCCTTATCGACTTGGCAGAAGTGTGATAATTTTGCACTGTTCTTGAAGAAACCTTACACGTTCCATTAGAAAGAAGTGAGCAACGAGGGCGACATTACTGCAATAACTGCTGCCTTTGTAGATCTCTGCCATGAGCAATGACACTAATATGTCGTCCACGCGAGTGTGAGTGACGGAGGCGTGTAAACCCGATCATTAGGAACACATATGTTCGGTACCCAGTCATTTTACTGAAAACAAAACAGATTGGTAGATTTCACTGCTGTACATAATACTGAAAACCACAGAAAACATTAAATACATATGGGGTAGTGGTGTAAGGGGTTAAAATGAGTCGGGATGGGGCTGAGGTGGCGTTATAAGAGTGTAAAAATGGGGAGTTGGGGGGGCACCCCCAGAAATCAGTGTTTTTTGGTATAATGGTCACAATGAAATGCACCACTCTGTGAAATTCACTATACTAAATGAAATACAAATACGATTGTAGATATTAGAAGGAATATTATTAAAAGCATAATCGAGAAACCTCCACTGTTTGGATTCCCTGGATCTATCTTCACATGGTTTAGCCATATTACTGTCCCTAAAGATACACTGAAACATTTCGGTTTACACAATTCACCATGGATGAGATCACAAGCATTGTAAAAACGATCAAACTGACCAGTTGACCAGCTGCCCAGGAGACGCATCTCGTTCTAAACCAATTTAGAGAAGGAGTATATTGGCAATTTAGGCTCATTTACTGAAAGGTGATTAAAACCTACTACAGAGAGTAAACTAAGTCTGGGTCAAATCCATCTTTAAAAGCCTTCTCTGTCTCAAGAGACACCATCACATTACAGACCTATCACAAATGTACCTTTTCTTTGGAAACATTCTCTATATGTTATTTACCAACCAACTTCAAAGGTAACTTGAAGACAACCATTTGCTTGCAGACTTTGAATACATATTCAGACCCAATGAGAGCACACAACCGGCCCTCCTAGATGTTCAAGAACATGTGTAATTGATTCTTGAATTACAGTAAGACAGGTTTCCTTATCCTTCTGGGTCTTTCTGTGGCTTTTAATACTCTTGAAAACTCCATCCTATTAGAATGAGTACGGATGGTGGGGGGAGAATTCAATAATGCCTTAGATTGGATTGACACTTTCTTAAAAATAGAGCATCTAGGGTGAGATATTGGCAGTTGAGCGCTGAACCTGAGCTGATGGCATGTGGTGTCCACCAGAGTGCATGTATGTCAGCCAGGCATGATTGATTAACTGATCTAAGTGCCACATTCCATAATTATGCCAATGTACCCAAATTGTCTTTCACTTGGCCGGTAATTAGGAATTGGAATTAACTATGAAACCTTGTACTGTCTCCCAAGTAGATACTTAGATGAAAGAAACTGGCTGGACCTGAATCAAAATAAGACTGAGATTTTACAAGGCCTCCCTTTGCCTGTTTCCCAAATGATCAGACGCCTACTCTCATAATGAGACATCAGGTATTTCAATTGTTACATAGATAAAGATGAAGTAGTTTGGAGTTCTACTTGACTACACTGTGTGAGGACAAGCATGTCAACATGCGAGTGCTCTACACTAATGACCACCTAATGGTGATATGCCAACTCAGACCTTGTATAACAGAAGACCACTTTTCCACTCCCTCTTGTTCCATCATTGGTGCAGATACTGACTTCTATAATTTACTACTGTTGGGTACAACGATTAGCACCATTCAAAAACTGGCATTGCTTCAGAATTTTACAGCTGAGAATATGTCTAAAACCCCTAGATGCAACCACATTTCCCCAATTCTGAAAGGGTATCCCTACAAAATATCCCCACCAAAAATATTGCCATACATATGGCTGCTTGTCTAGCCATAGGTGATATTTTTGGGGGGGATAATTTGTGGGAGCGGGGGTTGTGGGGGTGTCCCCCGCAGGGCCATGGGTCAATATTGCTGCAAAAATGTGACAATATTTTAGTATTACAATATTGTTGCGGGGATATTAACACATGGAACCCCTGAAAGACCTGCATTGGCTGCGAGCTACAGCCCGGCTCTCTTTGAAAACCTTGACCATGCTTTATAAATCCAAGTATGGACACACACTCTACTACCTACCTAAATGTGTACAATGGCATATATATGCTCATCAGAAACGAGCAAAAACATGAAATACCACTGTAATTCCCAAATCTAAGAAAACTGGAGATTTTCTACGCAGAACACTTTAGTGCCTTTAGGCGAAAAACGAAGACAACTGTTTGTCAATGTAGTGCAGTGCAGTTCCCTGGCACCCCCTTATTCTTCCCACCCTTCCCTCGTCTTCCCTGTAGTTTTAGCCATCCTTCCTCAATAGTTATATCCAATTTGATGCCTTACGGCCATTAGTATTGTATAAATGGAACATCATATTAAAAACAATGAGATGAGCCTGTAAGGATTCTACATAAACAATAACCAGCCCTATTACACTGGACGACGGGACACCCACGGTAACAAAGGAGCAGAGAGTAAACAAGCATGACGTGAGCAATGGTTTTGTGTAGGCCTATTCGTACATCCATTTAGTCAGGACGTGGACCACCAGAGTTCTGGTGTTAAATTTCTATCCAGATTTAAAAAGAGACCAAAATGTACATGTCTCTGCATTATTAGGCTCTCAAAAATAACCATTAATTCCAGATGTTATAACGTATTCGCCTGCTTACTGAATCTCCAGGTTCTTTAGGAATATCTGACAGAGTTCCAATCACTTTGGGACATGGACTTTTTAAAAGATATCTAGGTATCACACTGAAATGTTTACCCTCGTCAATAAAATGGTACTATAACTTGCAGACGTCTGTGAATATCTCAATGCAATCATTCCAATACAGCTTCTTCATAACACATAATGGGTTAGCTAGTAAGTGTCTAGAGTTACATTTATTTGTTGAAGGTAGACAATGGGCCTCATTACTGGTCTGACGGTAACCCTGCCGGTGCTACCCGAGGGTGTCGCCAGACCTGTAAAAAATGACGGGCGCCTGACTTCCCAGTGCCACCGGGCTATTACATGTCCGGCGGGTGGGAAGTCAGGTGCCAGTAATTTTGTTAATTGCTATTCCCATACATTCCAACAGGACTCTATGGGAGTGGGGACACAGAAGCACCAGCACTGTTGTTAACAGGGCCGGTGCTTCCGTGACAGCTTTGCCCATCGTGACCACTGTGTTTGGCAGGGGCAGACCTGTCAGAGCACAGCAGCTCCGCTGACAAACCCGTAGTTTGCCCGTTCAGTGCAGTTGAGCTTACCGGCACCCTTATTTCTAGACCGGCAAACTCAGCATGAGGCCTAATATCTCTTTCATCCAATCAACAAGGTGTTTCTCCTTTTCCTGCAATATTGTTTTACATATATGGTAATAAACAGTATCTTCTGCTACAGTTAAACATGTATGGAAAATTTAAATAACCCTCCATTTTATCATTGCCTGGATCAATATTAGACCACACTCAAATCTTATCATTTTTGTTGGAACACCATTTGGGAGTATCAAAAGCTTTCTGCAGAACATGCCTTCCAGATGCAACCAAAGGTCCGTAACCGGGGGAACTCATATTTCTGCTCCTTAAGTCAAACCTGGGATAACCTTTAATTTGTACAAACATATTACAGGAACTAGGAAAAAAGTTCCATCGTTCTTGTTTATTAAGCTCACCTGTGAGGCCAGACATTTAGTTTTTGATTTCAGTGTATCATTATTGCTACTGTTGTCATCTCAGAAATACAAAAACCAAGATAAATAAAGGAATCTACTACTTCCAAAACATTTTGATTTAAACGCTGATTAAACCTCTTCTCTTTTGCCTTCTTAGATGGATTCATTATCAAGATCTTAGTTTTGAATATATTTATAGAAAGTGCCTTCTCTTCCGCGTATCTAGCTAAAGCAGATAATTGATTCTGCAACCCGATTGCGCTCTGATCCATTAACACCAGGTCGTCAGCATCAAGAAGACAACCAATGGGTACAGCGCCAACTCGAGGAGGGAAGCATCTGGCTTTATTCAAGGTCTCATACATATCATAAATAAATCAATAAAAAAATAATGGGGTCAACATGCACCCTTGCTTTAACCCACGATATGTCTGTATATTTCTAGACAAGTGTGGTGGACATGACCACTTCTGCAATTTGATCCATAATCGTTTTCTGTCCACACTATCAAAAGTGGAGGCAAAGTTCATTAATAAAAAAGGCTCTATGTTTAATACAATTCATTATAAACCTCTTTAGCAAGGTACTCGATCCTTTTACAAATCCAGCTTGGAACGGATCCACTCTTCCAGATGATGTCACCCATTTACTTAGTGCAACACGTACCAAAGAAGCAAACATGTTCGCTGGAATATCAAGAAGAGCCATTTGTCTGTAATTTGTTTGGCTACATTCTATTTCTTTTTTTTTTTTTTTAAATGTGCACAAGTGTAGATGATTCCCAGGTTATCAGGATTTTACTCATCATGCAGAATGTGTTTAATAATTTGACATGGGATATCCACCCAAAGATCAGGGGAGCTTTTGAGTGTAAAATTGGGCAGTCTCTGCTTGTGAGTTTTTACTATTTAAAATGATTTTTCGCACATGTTGCCTGTCATTTTCTTTCTGTTAAATTAGATTCCTCTAAATTGTCTGGCCCTGCTTGCATCATCCCCGCAATGAACTTGCAAACAGTCTACAGACTTTGGCTAGGCAATACAGACTTTGGCTAGGCAAATGTCATGCTCTGCCTCCAACTTTAGCAGTACTAGCATTACCCTATAACATTATTGCATTCATTTGCTAGATCTGGAAAGTATTATGGGCTTGCTCCTGGCACTAGCTATACATTGCGTGTGGTTAGCAGATCTTCATAACCCTATACTTTTCACGTAATCTGCATACATTCCATGTTCTATTGGGGATAGACTTTATTGGATACTATGGTAACTATCCCCTATGCATTTTCACTAAGCACTTGTATAATGCCAACCAATAATATTTTTGTGGAGGAGATTCAGGGCTACATTTTCTTACACTGCCCATGTGAACGTGCCGAGGCATTAAAATGATTTGTATGCAAATATCCCAGACAGTGTTACTGCTACAAACCCCAGAGACATTTTCTCTCGAGCCCTGCAGGTCTTGAGATGCCCGCAGAGGCGTCCAGTCCTCTGGGTTGAAGGACAAATGAGCCACTTTCCAGTTTGCCAATGTGCTGTTTACTAGGCATTCCTGTCCTGGTGCATACTGCACATGTTTTGTTTTCTTTGTGCAGAGATAATCGTGGATTCTTTGTTTGATGCCTCTAGCGTCCCTAGGAGGAGTGCACAAGAGCGACTGAGTGCGTAGAGCAAATGAGGATGTAGAGCAGATGAGGATGTAGAGCGGATGCGTGCATAGAGCAGGTGAATGCTGAGAGCAGGTGAGTGCAGAGAGCAGATGACTGCGGAGAGCGGGTGAATGCCGAGAGCAGGTGAGTGCCGGGAGCGGATGAGTGCCGAGAGCAGGTGAGTCCAGGGTGCGGGTGACTGCGGAGAGCGGATGAGTGAGTAGAACATGTGAGTAGAGCGTGTGAGGACATAAAGCGGACGAGTCCCTAGAGCGGACGTATGTGGATAGAACAGGCGACATATGTGGATGAAACGGGTGACGTATCCAGATGGATGAAGTATGTGGATAGAATGGGTGACGTTTGTGGATGAACGGGTGATGTTTTCGGATGAACGGATGACGTTTGCGGATGAAGTGATGACGTATGCGGATGAACGTGTGACATTTGCAGATAAACAGGTGACGTATGCGGATGAACGGGTGACGTATGTGGATGAAACAAGCGACATATGTGGAAGGAACGTATGACATATGTGGTTCAAACGGATGAAGTATGAAGATGATACGGGTGAAATATGTGGGTGAAGTGCATAAACAACTTGGATTACACGGAACGAATCGGAGTAAATAGAAAATATTCGAATGCATGAAAAGGATTCAAATGCATGGAACAAATTGGAGAGCGTAGAACAGATTGGAACGCGTGGAACGGATTGGAGCGCGTGGAACGGATTGGAGCACATGGAGCGGATGGGAGTGCGTGGAGCGGATGGGAGTGCGCGGAATAGCGGAACATTCATAGAATGGTTTGGAGGACATGGAACGTCTAAAAGAGCTTTGAAAGGAACAGTCTGAGTGCTTGAAACGGCTGTAATGCACAAAACAGTCGGAGTACAAGGAATGGATGAAGTTCATGGAACTATTGGGGTGGGCGCGATGTGAAGCACCTACAGTAAACAACCATTTTCATATCCACACGCTCACCCTCTTCTTTACATCACCACTCAAACTTTACATCACCACTCAAATAGAACACAGCGATACTATGACACCATTCGGTATAGTTGTTCTCATACCAACATCTGCCTCAAAACCCCCATCACTCTATCTAAACACTGCTGGTTACACACCCCCCAGCCAGGCGTTCTCCTCAGGACCAACGCAGCCACAATCGGTCTGGATAAATCCTGCCAGAACAAACACATACTATTGACCTCCCAACCACCACACCTACCGCTAAGAAGCAGCTATTTCACAAAACCACACCAGCTGCACACATATCCGGTGCTTACACACGCCTTTGACTCTCTACTCTCTCTACTGACTTGAACTTCGGTTCCCAAGGGCGTTCAACCTAACAGCTCCTTCAGACAATACCAATGGTACTTAAGGCGCTATATAAATGCAAAATCACATAACATAACATATCTACTCTTTCAAACTCGTGCAACCATGGACCAACTGTTTTTACACTTTCAGAATCTACCTACATGGCATCTCCATCACACACTTGTAGAAAATGACTAATCCACTCGGATTGTGGAATGGGATGTATTTGAACGCACATTTGGGAATTACCTGAATTTCTAATAAGCTTGAATAATGCTACCATATTGTTCAAGGTCAAGATGTCTAACATAACTACATGGTTTTCTGAACATTGTAGCTCTATAACATTTCAGCCACTTCCGATATCTTATTTTAATCTTTTTCCTCTCACCCATTCTTTTTTCCAAAGCTTCAGACTTAAGAGCCCTTATAGCTGATCCATCTTTTGCATTTTAAAATCTCAATATCAAAAATGTGTTAAAGTATATATTCATTTTTCTTTATCAGAAGTGTTAAACCATAATCTGTTCTTTCCCATATTAACCTCAAGAAACGTGAAACAATTCTCCCTTAATAAACATTCCAAATGTGATTCCAATATTTAAAAATAGATTCCAACACATCCATATAATCAAGCAATGCGGTTTGTGTATCACAGGACAAGCTGGATGGGCTGGAAGATCACCATCAACTTGCCCATTAAATATATGCATGTCCCAGTTGTCTATGAAGCCTACCCATTGCAACACCTTGCCTAGTCGAGGAAAACCTTTTTTTTTTAAGGTAAATAATTTCTCTCTAGTGGGCAGCAACAATTTAAATTCCCTCCGCTTAAAATACCTCCCTGGATGGATTTGTTCCACCAATCGTCTATCAAAAATTTCCATTGAATCTAAAAAGGTTTGTGTGTTGATACTTAAAGGATTCCAATATGTATGTATCACTAAAATAAGGTTCATATTTGGAAACATATTTGAATACCAAATCAACGTTATGCCCTGTATAAAGGGGCTGGGGGTTACCTGTGATTTTACCGAAAATCTTTTTTCGATGGATTTGCTACTGAAAAAATCAATCGTAAAAAACACAGATTTGTTTTACTTTTTATTTGGGGAGGTCATCCTAAGCCCCTTTTTTGCCTCTGTTTTAACTCCACTGCATCCCTCAACCCACAATTTTAACCCCTTATCCCCATATATATATATATATTTTTTTTTTAATCAGTATTTATTTTCAGTTCAAAAATGTTTTTCAGTAAAATCACTGGATACTGGGGTTTGGCTGTCTCCAGATAGCAGTGTTAATTCCTATACTGTTACATACTCCAAATAACAAACCAGCCACTTGTCTACCCAGGGCGCCATTTCTGGCTGAATTTAGAAAAAGATGGTAAGCATCCAGCAATGGTGTCATTTGAAGCCAAGTCTCTTAAAACATAAATATGTCATAACTACTCAAACTTGAAGAAGAAAACTCTTTCTGACAGAGGTGACTAAATCCTCTTGTATTCAAAGAAGCAAGCATTATCTTACTAGGACTTTTTTGTCGGTTATTCTGTCTTATGTAATGTAATTGCAAAGCCCCTGTCTACTATGACCAATTCACTTCTGATTCAAGAGATGGGTTATTTGAAGTGTTCCATGAAACCTTCTGTAAAATGTTGTCGTCTACCATACAGGTACACTTAACAGATGGTAGATTCCTTAAGAACATATCATCTCTGCCTTTACTTCAAATTTGCTCACACTTTTCATTTCTGCGCTCATAGTAACCGACTTCTGTCAAATCATATCCAAATGGCAGTTGATCAGGGGCAGCATCTAAAAGAACTTGAGTGACCAGTCTGGAATTTATATACATGTATATCTTATATAAAGTGGTATCATCTACAAACTCTAGCCATTCAATATCCCATGAAACGATTGAACGCATCAGGGTAATGCGTGAAGCAGAGCTAAGACAGTTGAGCGATTCAAAATAATATTCTCTTGATGTTTAAGAATGCATTCTAATAACACACATCTAGTGATGATAGGATTGGTTTTCCCTTGTTTGTTATCATCTTCTCTTGGTTTGCCTAGAGTATTTATAGTGTCTTTATCACCACTGTTTGTACTTATCTTATTTCTATGCTGCTCCAGGGTTAGGAAAGTAGAGGTGGATTTTTTGGTTGATACTGTTGGTGTTGGAGACAATTCTGGAAAGGGGACTTTATAAATAAGTTGAACTTTTGGGTTGGCAGTTAAAGGGTCAGCCCTCCCAGGGTCCTCTTTATATGACGTACCAGGATAATTGAATCCATGTGTTAGTGTTGGAATACCATCTAAAGTATACAAAGAAATATTTAGCAGATCATAACACAGGTATTCATTCAAAACATCATCCTCGTTTCTGTTAAGGGTCACTACTTGATTCATAGTTTGTGTATGAGACAAATCGTGCACACTTGTTTCAGGCTCTCTACCCACATTATTGCCTCCTTCCTGCATCTTTAAGGGTTATTAACCATATTATTATCCAAGTATTTAGGCAGGAGATTCAGTGCTCTTGAACATTTTTACATCAACCACAAGATGTAATAGACCCAATAGCCTTAATATTTTTGGATTTCTTGGCATTAGTATGGCCCCTTTTACCCCCTTGATTCCTTCTCCTCCTTTGATGAAAAATGGAGTAGTTCAGCTCCTCCTTTTTTATTTAAAAATTCAGAATCAGTGTTGTTTGTTTGATATGACCTCTTGACGTTCTTTGACCGCCACTTCACAATCCCTCATACGGTCTGGGTCAGTTCCCACCTGGGAATCTACCATCACAACTTAATAAATTCCCTCAAAATCAATTGCAACTGGGACATTTAACATTTGTACTTAGGACATTACAAACATTACACTATTGCTTCATACATCGTCATCATCAATCACCAAGCCATATTCAACGCTATTGTTTCCCTTTGCATTCCCATCTGTAACCACTTCTTCCACTTTTCTTCCCTTTATAAAACTCAGAGATATTTCTTTGTCAGACAAGAAATAACTTTATTTTTTTGCCAGTAAGTAGCCTTCTAAGAAGGCTACGTTTGATGTTAACATATTTAGTACAGATGTTTGTTCAACCACGCTAGTATTAATATTGTTATATGAAGTGACCAAAGAATTCAGTACAACATGTTTGGCTGATAAGGTTGTAGAACCCAGAGCAGGACCCATAGTTTTAGAGTAATACAAATGGGGTAGAAGCAGAAGAAATAGAGGACACAAATGACACTGTTAAATGTGTTGAGATTGAGAGTGAATTATAGAGGACCTTGGATAACAACAGTCAAGCAGGAAGAAGGTACAAAATATTTACTTGATTTTTAGAAGTGTTAAATTCAATCTCGCCTCATGGTGAAGTTGTGCAGCAGAATGACATTTCTGTGTCTCTTTCATGCCTTGACCTTTCTCTAACTGTAAACACTGATCAGACACTTTTCCTACTGTCAACTTTTGCCGCAAGATATACATTCTGAATCAAGCACTGTAGTCACAAATTACAGGGGTACGTGACTCTAACAGGTCATCAGAAACTTTATTCACCTTTGGGATTTGTATTCCAGTATTAACATCATAAATTCTATCCAAGGATATTCCTGACTCTACACACACTAGAATCTCAGTATCTGATATGTCATGTACCGGGGCTTATGGTAATTCAGGATTATGCCCTTTATTCTCAATCAATAGCATAGTTGTGTTTTGCTTTGAGAAATATATAGTTATTTTTACATTCAGAATTGCGTGATGGCCCTTCTTACGAAACCTTAATGGCATTTGTAAGGGAAACTGGATAGACAATGGGCCTGAGGTAGATTGTTCTTTCACAGTTTCCAACTGTCGCATCACCCTCACATCTAATGGTTGTAAACTAGCTTGCACATTTCTTTCGGACTCCTTAATGTGGGCTTGCAGTACCTCAGTTAACAATGGCTTCTCTACTTCTACTTTACTTCACAATAGCTCTGTTAATGATGGACACTCTTCGTACTGAATGCTTTCACTCTGAAGGCAATAGGAAGAAGCCATCATGGCAGGAGCTGTTTAGTCCAGTTGTAGAGGTGTACCTGTATTTTTATCCAACCACTGTGTTACATGTATCCAACTTAATCTGCATTTCAAGCCAAACTAATTCTGTTCCCTGTTAATGTGTTTGTCACGCTCCATTGATTCCACCCCTCAAGCCGCTTCTGTCCAGAGAATTCACATAAATTGAGGTATAAACCTCCTTTTACGAATAAAGTTTGTCCTTTGAGTCAAGCCCCACTGATTCACACTTTTATGACAGCCGCTTTTGACCCACAATCAGCTGAAAAAAAGTTCTCTAAAGAGACAAGTGAGGGGCTATGTTCTGACCTTAAAACAACTCATTGTTGTAGGAGCAAACAGTCAAGAAACTGATAATGTTACCGCACAACCACTGAGCTGCTGACTGCCGAGTGTGCACTTAGAGAGCACTGGCAGATGCTTGCGCTGACACGTGTAAGTGAGTTTTTAGCTCCTCCTCCAAGGTAGTAATGCCGCTCACGGATCCACTTTACCACCAGGGAAAGTTAGATGAGTGCAGAAACTGCTCCAAATCAATGCTCTAGGAGAGAGCAACACTGCCAACTGTGCACTTAGAGAGCACTTGCAAACAGACGGCTCTCTTGTGTCAACATTTGTGATTTATATTCTCTTTTCTTATGCCCAAAAATATCATGAGTAAATGTGTGTGATGATTTTGCCTCTGCAGCTCCCAAAAGAATGTTGGTTTGTGTGATGTGGTTTATACACATCTGCATAAACAATAATCAGGTGCTGTTGTAAAGGATTGCCATTTGGCAAGGATGTGGGAGCCTTGGCTTTTTTGATTTGTATTAAGAATAAAATGATGCAGGTAATCCATCTCACACACGTTGTTCTGTTAGACAGAACATTGAATCCTTGAAGCCCTTGACAAAAGCATACTGCACATTTATGTTCTGCTGCATCAGTCTACTGATGTGCAGCCCCTGCTCTGCAGTCACATAGGGCACGTTCAGAGGTCACAGGTTCCCTGTTTGACGGGTACAGGTGACAGCAAAGTCACTGAAGACAGAGGTTGCATTTCAATCTGCACATCTAATCCCAAACCATAATATTTATGATAAACTGGAGACATGGTAATCTGGAAGTATAAGCCATACCTATGTGTTGGTATAGATTGTTTACATAATTATTAAAGCCACATCTTTTTACAGAATACACATGCCATCACTGCTAGCCGAGGCCAGCTTTGGAAGAGGTGTGTGTATTGTAATCACACTGCCTATCTCTTCGCAGCCAGCAGCACAATGGGCAGGACGACTGTGACTCTCTTTGTTCCTTTGTAAACTCAGGTAACACCTCTCTCCAGCCAGGCAGCTCCAAACAGGAGCATTGGCGCACATTCTAAATAAAAGGGCCTTGTTGGGAGAGCAGTTTTTTCCAAAGCTTTGCAGTTGTGAAGTGAGGGCAGATGTTCGAATGAAGAGGCACAATCTTTTCCCAAACATCCCCCGGGAACATTGGGGGTGAACTGATGTTGGACCAAGACCCGCCTCTCTCTCTTTCGGCCTCATTGCTACCCAGGCTTTTTTCTGGAGGTAAAGGATTCCTGCATGTTCTAGCTAGCCTCACTGAGGAGGAAGAGAATAAGGACCAGTCTTGCTACTGGGACCCTGGATTTGGACCCACAGCAACACAACAAGTACAGCAGCTGGATTCTACCGGGATTCATACTGCCTTGAACTGTTCTCAAACCGGAGTTGACCACCTTCAAATGCCTTACAACCCCCAGGAACTGTGGTGCAGAGAATGTCGCATGCTGGCCTAAAACATCCAACTCACCACTGACAATGATTTAGAACTGCCACCTCTTCAAACATCACATCCAACTATCAGGATCACATCATTGAACTGCTAGACTTTGATTCAAACTGCTAAAGCATTGCATCACTTGTCGATCTGACCCAGCAGTTAACATGCCTCAAACCAACTCAACCATTGAACCAACACTAGTGCACCGTCCAAACTGCTTTGCTTGAACGCCACCTTCAAACCGCAAAGAGCAATGACTTTAGACTAACTCAACACCAGATCGCCACTTGGACCAGCACTGCTCATTTCATCCTAACCTGGTTTGACCCACAAAGACAGCATCTGGATCCTGGTTCACCATGATCAAACCACCACCAATTGAGAAATGTAATGTTATGAGGCCACAGATGCAGTGGTCCACTTTTGGGACCCTGCAGGCTGATAGGACATCCATTTGCACCTTTTCTAAAAAGACTTACCTTACCCTTTATCATGACATTGTTTGTGATTTATTACCATTCACCCCAACTACATTACCCATAGTGCTTGAATCATCTACACACTTCATTTTCTGTATTCTTCCCAGAGGGGTGGGATTTTGTAAGAGTTGTATTGAACAGTTACTGCATATTGGTGTGTTTAATGAAAGTACATGTATTTGTATGGAACCTTGATTGGACATTCCTTTATTTTGGATTGTTGTATTATTGCTGTTTGAGTTGCTACTTTTATCACAGTCTGATCCCTCTTAAGATTTTAAGAGCATAGCCTGCCCTAGGCCCATGTTACCAAAAACGATAAATGAGGTGTAACTTTTGACTGTGCCTGTTTCATCTTTACAAATCGTATCACTGTTGGTTTGTAATAGTGTGAGGGCTGTATAAGCTTCTTAGCCACTGTGTATCATTGTATTCCAGCATAGCAGTCGTCATTTCATCACAGACATTCACTGTTTTTGGGTTTCACCTCACCTGCACATGAAAATATGCCCAAACATCATGTGCAAACCACTGTCAGGTCTCCTCTCCTACAAAAGAGTATGTGTGAAGGCGAGTTTATGTGCCTGACCCTAATTTCTAATCCAATTTCCCTATCTAGATTCTTACAATCATTTTAATTCTGCTGCAATTTAAAGCAGCTGATCCCACACCTAGCACTTTAGACAGTGTGAACTGCTGTTCGCTGTGCCACGCATCTACTGCTGAGGATGTACTTGCTCAAGCCTCGCTTACACAAACCTCACACACGTTCGATACGATTGACCCAATCTAAGTCGTCGAAATTCAGGAGATCTAAGTTCGTCTTAACCTAGTTTCCCTACGCTCAGTGCACAAAGATATTCCCTCAAAAACCAGGGCTGCAGCCATAATACGCAAACAACTGTACAGTGAACTTGCCAGCCTATCACACTTTCCGAGAGGCACAGTAGTGATAGGTTAGAGGAGTACAAAAAAAAGGTGAGTTTGTCAAAGAGACAGGACAATGCCCTCAGGTACGCGCCGAGGCAGCAGGCAGCTTTATAAAAAGCATAGACAGATAGATATCTACATAAAGGTTATGGCAAATTGTGCCATGAAACACAATTATATGTGCAAAGCGCAGACTCCAAAGGTTTAGAGTTAAAAGAAGGAAGAATGTATTTTTGTTCCCTATGCCTCTCGGGACAGAATCACATTTCTTGGACATAACTGCTGAAGAAGAGTGATACGAGATTTGAACATACCTGACATGAAGCGTTCAAGACCCACACAGATCACCAAAAGAACCTTCCGGTGTGAGCGGTGTCTCTACAACGTTGAAATGCTGTGTCGGTTGCGATGAAAGATTATCCAAAGGCATGGCGAACGTGTAGCTCAATACAAAATTTGTTTTTAAAGAATAAAGAAATAAAATAAGAAAATGATTTAAGAACATCAACACCTCTGCAGGGATACAATGAATTAAGGCAAATGCCCAGCACGGAGCAGCGAATCGCAGTAGCTCTTCAGCTTCCCCTGGCAGCCAGTCCCTTAAGAGTCTGGCAGGTACCCCCTGTAATGAGATTCCTCTATGCAGAAGCACAATGATAAAACAGAGTGCTCTGGGCATGCAAGAATGTATCACCACCGATACCAGGGGGCTTGTTATTCTGGAAGAAATGTAGTGAGGTTGTGGCTTCCGCTGCCTGCCAGCCAGCCTGATAGCCCAGGTTCAGTTCCTCAGTTGTATTAGATTAAATCATACGTGCAAAAAGCATGCTAAGATATGATTATCCCATGTATCTAAAGTACAGGCGTTACTGCATTCCAATGTAGCTACAGCCCCTAGTGGGGAGCACAGCATACAGCAGAGTGGCACATTAAAGAGAAAGAGGGGTGTAAGAGCCCCCTTTGCAGTATGATACTGACAGCAAGAAATGGAGACACACATTAAAAAAGGGAACAGGACACACCCCACTCCTTGACTTAACAATACATGGTGTCGCCCACAGCGAACGCACATCCAACCCCTCGCTATCCTAGTGAGCCTTTGCAAATCCCAAGGGCTGGATTATTGTAGAGTGAAATACCTCTGTGTGTTGAGTAGGAAGATGTGATGTGTGCACACTCTTCGCTCCTAGATGCACACGCTCTGTTGTATTCATCTGCGCCAATGAGAGTGACAAGATGCAGTTGGCTAATTAGAGGCCAAAGACAAGCATGAATGCACCAATAGGAAGTCAGGAAATAAGTGCATGGTTCCGTCTCTTTAGACAATCAGAAAGTGTGAATGGCTGCCTTCACCACAGTAGACACCTGCATGCTATGCTTCTCCTTTGTTCTTCTCTCTAGCCAATCGGCGATCATGGAATGGAGGCTGCAGTCAGCTGTACTGGCTGCCGTTCAGCTTCCCTTTGTGATGTGAACACACTAGCAAGCGGTCAAAGAGACAAGGGCAGACTCTGCCACAGGAAGCTTCAGGTGAGACTTCCCTGTTGGCCCCCTGCACAGGCTCTAATACGATTCGATCCCTTACCGCCAGCTCTATTGTGTGCTTGGCAATGTGCACCCTTTTGAAAGGCCCTTCGTTTTTGGCTCAGGATCACTAACTTTAGGGGACGTGATGTACCAGACAATGGAGGAGTCCTTTAGTTCAGGGTCTAATGCTTAATGGAACAGCAGAGTGGCAGAAGAGTTCTTGGAAGGACGATATGCAATATGAATGCATGACCTTGAGTCACAGATATGTGAGGGTCACTCATGGTCTCTGGATCCCACCGCAAACTCACAATTGGATTCTGGAAATAATTGAACCCTCTTTCTGGAGACTCATTTCTAAAGTGATTCCTGTGCCAGAAATGTTATTTTTTTTAATTATTTCTATTGTGACTCGAAGTTGGTCGGAAATGACAATTAAAAAAATACATTTCTATCATGGGCAGCCTTCATCTAACACATGTCCCATGCAACAAACGTTATTTTTTTTAAGAAAGAAAATCCAACGTGAGTTTGCACACGTGTGACATTGTTCTGGCACAGGATGTTTACATTGTGAACCCTTTCGAAAATGGAAACATATATTGGGCCTCATTACGACCCAGGCGGTAAGTTACCGCCTGGGTCGTACCTTTACCACCATGGCGTAAACTATGTTTACGCCATGGTGGTTGGCGGACTTACCGCCCCATTCCGAGGTTGGCGGGGCGGTAAGTCCCCAATCCCCATTTACCCTTCCCCATTCCCATTTTTGCCCCATAGGGCATAATGGGAGTGGGGAAGGCGTTAATTACGC
The DNA here is from genome assembly GCF_040938575.1 of Ambystoma mexicanum. Lineage (NCBI taxonomy): Eukaryota > Metazoa > Chordata > Amphibia > Caudata > Ambystomatidae > Ambystoma > Ambystoma mexicanum. The sequence continues at coordinate 131,002,017 of NC_090937.1, read as the reverse complement.
CACCGTAAATTACGGTGGCGTAATTAACAACAAGGTCCCTTAGCGCCATGGATTTTAACACCTGCTAAAAGCAGGTGTTAAATCCTCCATGGCGCTAAGGGACCTTGGAATCAGGCGGTAAGGGTCGGCGCTGTTTACGCTGCCGTAAACCCCTTACCGCCTGGGTCGTAATGAGGCCCATTGTGTTTACACTTAATTTACAGGGTGAGTTAATATGTTAAAGCTATACCCCATGCTACGGACGTTTTATTTCTTTTCCGGCAGGAGTGCAACATACACTGGAGATGTGTTGGTCAGAGGCCTGGGATTTCCAGGGAAAATCCTTTCTGTGATAGACACATTTCAGTCACTGTCAGAGCTTACTAGCATTGGGCTCGATAGTGCCAGGAATAGGAAAAAGGGCACCATTGCCCACCCTAGGGAGCCCTTGTAGGGAAGTGGTGGAAATTTAGTGCTCCCCTGGATGACCTTTTTTCAAATGAAGCACTGTCAAAGTTTGGCGAGTCTGCAAATTTCGAATTATTCGAAATTCAGGGACGCAGAGTTTATATGGATCTCTTTTTGCCAGTAACTATAGTAGCTGACATTATCAGGGATTTTCAGGTGATAATATCCGAAACATTTGCATACATATGCATATGTATTTTATAACTGTTATTTGTTATATTTTTTTATTTAAATGAAGGGTGTAATTTTGCCATAACTGTGACTGAGGTTTTCCCTAAAATTATATCATATGCGAAATATATCATCCACTAGCTCAGAGTGTTTATATTTCTTGAGGATATACGGTCTCAAACATTGTGTTTCATTACTTTAACACTTTTGGTGAAGTTTTATCAACACCCTTCTCTTGTCCGATTTTAAAAGTATCCCTTGACCATTTTTAAGGTCTTATGACACGGATATCCTGTAAAGTACTGCAGGTCTTTTCAGTAATCTAGGTTCTGATTCACTCATGAGTGTGGTGTCAGCTCTTTCTGTGCATCAATTCCTATTAAGTGGTTACAATGGGTTTAATCAGAAGGCGTGGCACATCCCACCCCTGACACCAAATACTTCACTTATGTTAGTGTGGCTTTGGAGTTCAGAGGACTGTCTTTGCCATTTGTATGTGTGAAAGCTGGCAAGAACGAACATGTGGTCTGGAAGGTTATGACTATATGATGTCCAGAACTTGTGCTTAAGCACCAAACCTTTTCATCCCTTTAACATTACACAGGTTGACTCTGTTGGCTCCATTGTAAGGTCTTTCACATGACTCGCTTTCTTCTTCTGTCATGGAGACTAGGAAGGAAAGATCAGCAGAGAATGATGCTATGCCTAGGAAGCTGGAAGGATCAGGAATAATGCACAACAAACACAAATACTAATGTACGGTCTGATGACACAGCTTTGCTGCCCGTCGTATAAGGGGCAATAGTTGCAAATAAGAGAGTCTTTCAGCTTGTCTTCAATGCCATGTTTGGTGATTTTGGTAAAGAGATACATAGATTGTTTCAGAGCATTCAAACTTAGACCATAATTGTGGCTCTGCAAAGGCAACCCCTATCAGAGCATGTGATATTAAAGGATCAGATAGCAGCCTAGTCAATTCTCTTGAAATGGATATGCTGCATATGTTTCTCACTCAATTAAGATGGCCTTTATAGATTGCCCTGGTGGAAGCAGACAAGGCTTTGCGTGTGAGTGTTTTCCTGACAGTGAACTCACAGGGTGATGCCACAGCTAGTGTATCATTATCACTGCACTCAGCAGCTGGTGTTCGACCCACTTCTCACCTTTGCAAGCACTGTAGGTGCCTCCGAATGTCAGCCGATATGCCCAGATAAGAACCATTGGCAGAGACCAGAAAAACTGCACCAGGAAAATCACTGTTTGGACCCCAAGTAGATAGATCACAGGGGAGGAAACACTTCAGGGGTTCAAGTTGAAAAATATGGTTTACAAAGTTGAATGCCTGTGGTAAGAGGCAATGTGGGAAATCTGGTGTCCTGAAGTACCTACGTGTGTTTTTGCTTTTCTGTGGAACGTGCATGAGCCTAAAAATCTGTATACGACTCAAATAATTTTGCTGACTTGGTCAAATTGACTTAATTCGATGAAATATTGATTATTGCAGCTTTGTAAGGCTGCCAGACTGGCAATACAATTTGATATCTGCAGACAGTTGAGGATGCACCAAGAGTCTTGTGTCATCCACGCTGTTAAGGAAGACATACCACGTAAAACAATAAAGCCACCATGTTGGGATGAGTATACATTAAAAAAGGAGAAGCGACGGGGCAGAACTATGTGGCATCTGGAATGTTCTTTAAGACAGTGTGAACAAAAATGGCAGGAGAGTTAACATGAATGGCTATTGGACAGCAAGGTCTTGATCTTATGCTATGTTGAATTCTGGACACCTGGTCCCTGCAATCTCTGCAGAAAGTCTGATGGTTAAATATGCGCAAGTTTGCCTAAAGCAGAAAGAAGCATTAAGTCCCCACCATGGTCTACATCTGCTGAAATGCTGGAGGCATGCCGGGTGGAGGTGAGAACTGAATCCATGTCCATGTAAGAATCTGATCTGTAAAGGACATAGCAAGATGTGTCCCTCCCCAGTGCTTTTCAGATACTTACCACTTCCCCTCTATGGCAGTAGTCGAAGTCTATTAGCCTGTCCCGGCTTCCCACAAACCCCATTGCCACGCCACTTCACACGCAAAATAGAAACCCCCAAACACATATGCCTGCTGTTTAAGGGAACGTTCAGTGCAGCGCACTGAACGTTCAAGTTTCCAACTTCTTCCTACAATGTTCCATTCCTGAACTGTTTCTTATTAAAGTAAAAGGATAGGAACAGTACAACGTAATTTAAAAAAAAAAAAAGCAGAGGAGACCCACTCCTGCCCACGTTGACTACTCCCATACAGTTTCTGCAGGGGAATGGTCCCTTAAATCGGTCATTCGTTCGTCAGCTTGTGTGAGTTGACCACAGGTCTTTTAGGAGTGGCTGCCGATGGCTTTGTCATTGTTTCTCGAAGTTGGCATCCCATAGGTGAAGGTTTGAGAAGTGAGGAGGTACATTATCATTATATAAAAGAATGGGTTTGTGCATTATGGGCAGTAATCTACCGTGTCTGAGGTGTTAGCCTGTATGACTAAGATGATTGTCAGTTCTAGTACAAAAAGCTATCATAATCTGTGAATGACGCAGTCAAGGCTTAGGTCAGCATTTACTCGCTTATGGTGGGGTCTGTTGCATGTTTTGGGCCTCATCACGAGTTGGGCGGCACCGCCAAACCCCCGGCGCTATTAGCGCTGGATCACGGGTTTGGCAGAACGGTAAGTCCCCATTCCCCACCGTGCCCATTCGGGAATTCCCCATTCCCCACTGGGACCAATGTGGAATTGTTGGAATTACTACCACCGGCGGTATTAGTGCATGGTAATAACGCCAAAAATTGGCAAAATCGTGGCGGATTTGCCACCAGCTCAGAGCTGGGGGTAAATCCTGCCAAACCTGTGATTTAGTGGACCCTTAAATGTGGTGGTAATAGCATTACCACCGCATTTTAGGGTTACCGTCAAACTCCTGATGACAGACCACACAGGAAAAGAAAAGTGAAAGAGAGGAAGTTTGTGTATTACGCCGTGATCTGTTTAAACCCAGTCTTTCCTCTTCTTCATCCATGTCCATTCATAACAGGACTGCACACTTGCAAACACTGCAGACTTCTTGTTTTTTTTAAAACATGTTTTAATTAATTTAATAATTTTTAAAGAAAGGTCATACATTATAGAAGCTGTGACTCCAGATATGATATCTGCCATGAATTTGCTAAATGTGTGCCTATTGGTGGTCTAAAGCCCAACAGGGAATATTCTCTCACTGGAGTTTCTGGGGGAGGCTCTGCAAAATGTAATATAAATCTGACCAGTGGGGGAGCAGTTTTTAGATCAGTATTTCATTTTATGGAAACTTGAATTACAACATAGATTTTTTAGGAAGGAGGACAGTTAGCCATGGCTCTGTAATTGAGGGAAAAAGCATTGAGTTGGCCACTGGGAGATCAAATTGTCTTCTTTATGTTTATGCCTGAATACCCATTTAGGGGCACACCATGGGGATGCCCATTGAAGGAACCAGTGACTATATAGGTTTTGTTAAGTAACAGCTTTGACTTGTTTCATGCCAAGATTTTGGAAGTGCTGTGACTTGCGCTTGTCAAAAAAAGCATCTGCTTCCTTCAAAGAATGCACATCCCTTCAGGCAGGTGCATTGCGCGAAGAAGTGGCCTTGACTGTGACTATGTGGTAATGTGAGGACTAAAGCATGGATTAAGGACCTCCTAGTAAAAGGAGCAGTGTGCCTGAGGAATGGCTGAAGGTCTCAGGCCAGCATTTTGGAATCATGGTTCACCCTACCTCCGCCTTCTGTCAGACTCCTTCACTTTCATTTGCCGGGTGGAGCACCCCTAACACTGCGACAGATGCCACACTCACTGGTCAGCCTGTCTCCTTTTCTTGTTAACATTCTTCCATACATAGAGAGTTTCCTTCATTTGATTGTAGTCCAGCCTAATTTTCTAGGCAGACGTCCTCTCTTGCTGGACAATGTGCCATTTGGCTCATTTCTTGACCACTCTGCATCCGTTCCTATGTGTGGGGTCACATTTCTGCATGTCATGTTCCCGTCTGCTGATTCGTGTTTCATTCCTCCTCATTCTCTGGTCCTGTTGATGGTCATTCCTCCTCATTTTTTGAGCATTCTGTCTGACTCAGTGCTCAGCCTGTCTTTTTCTCTGGTCACCACACCAGATTCACTGCTCCATTCTCTTCCCCATTTTGTGTTTGACCTGCCCTGTTCACTGATCATTTGTCCGATTCATTGGACAATCTGCCCTATTCACTGGCCATTCTGCCCCATTTACTGCTCAGTATGCCTGATTCACTGGCTATTTTGTGCCTTTCACTACTTAGTCTGCCCCATTCACTGCTCAGTCTGCCCAATTCACTGCTCACTCTGCCCCATTCACTGCTCAGTCTGCCCCAGTCACTGCTCAGTCTGCCATATTCACTGGCCATTCTGCCCATGTACTGCCCAGTCTGCCTGATTCACTGGCCATTTTGTTCCATTCACTACTTAGTCTACCACATTCACTGCTCAGTCTGCCCCATTCGCTGCTCAGTCTGCCACATTCACTGGTATACAGTGATTATAACGAAATGCAAATAAAAAATAACTTTAATAACGAAAAATAAATAACAAACACATTTTGAATTTTTGGCTAAAAGTATATAGGGGGTTGGAGTAAGTGATTAAAAAGGGCCGGGGTGGGGAGGGTAATAAAGCTAAGGAAACAGGGGGCTTGAGGGGAAAATTAATAAAGGGATCATATGTTACTGTTTTTGCTATTTTTTTGCATCATTTGTTAAGAGAAAAGTCAGATGGCAGCCCGTCTTGTATTTTGTAAAAGGTTTTTCATAACCAAATACAAATAAAAAATTAAAAAAGAGAAACAAATTTGACATTTTTTGGTTAGTTAATATTAGTTTTAAATATTTTTGTTATTTTTGCATTTGTTATAATCACTTAGAACCCATTCACTGCTCACTGCTCAGTCTGCCTGATTCATTGGCCATTCTGACTCATTTACTAATCAGTATGGCAGATTCACTGGCCATGCTGCCCCATTCACTGTTCAATTTGCACTATTCACTGTTCGACTCTGCCACATTCACTTCTCTGTGTGTCCCATTCACTGTTCAGTCTGCCCAATTCACTGGCCATTCTACCCTATGTACTGCTCAGTCTGCCCGATTCACTGGCCATTCTACCCCATGTACTGCTCAGTCTGCCCGATTCACTGGCCATTTGCCCCATTCACTGCTCAGTCTGCCATATTCATTGCTCAGTCTGCCACAGTCCTTGCTCAGTCTGCCCCATTCACTGCTCAGTCTGCCCTATTCACTGCTCAGTCTGACACAGTCCTTGCTCAGTCTGCCCCATTCACTGCTCAGTCTGCCCTATTCACTGCTCAGTCTGCCCCATTCACTGCTCAGTCTGCCCTATTCATTGCTCAGTCTGCCACAGTCCTTGCTCAGTCTGCCCCATGCACTGCTCAGTCTGCCCCATTCATTGCTCAGTCTGCCCCATTCACTGTTCAGTCTGCCCCATTCACTGCTCAGTCTGCCCTATTCACTGCTCAGTCTGACACAGTCCTTGCTCAGTCTGCCCCATTCACTGCTCAGTCTGCCCTATTCACTGCTCAGTCTGCCCCATTCACTGCTCAGTCTGCCCCATTCGCTGCTCAGTCTGCCCCATTCACTGCTCAGTCTGCCTCATGTGCTTGTTGTCGGCATCGCTTTCCCTGGCGATCTGCCCGATGCAATGATGGCCCTCGCCAGTTCTCTAAATGAAGACTTGGAATGTCTTTTGGACTATTTCGCTGCCTATCAATCTGCAGCCATTCTTGCCACATTATCTGCGCAGCCTTTGTGTAACCTGCCTGGGTTCCCTTGGATACCTATTTAAAAGCATTTATGCGCGGATAGACGAGATGGGAGCGCGGGACGGTTTACTTACAGTCACACACCTCTCATCTGCGCCTTCTGCACATCTTACAGGCCATCAGCGAGATCAGATATGGGATTGAAAATGTAACTGATTCAGCAGTTGTCGGAAAGCACATCCAGATGCCAACGCGTGACTTATGGCATGTCCCTTATTCAAACCACATCATCTGCCCTAATGCACCAATTCTGAGCCCAGGCTTTTAATCACTTGGCGCAGAGTGAGTGAGGGGCGAGGGGGAGGAGGGGAGTCCTCTGCATCCAGAGGTTGTTATCTTATTCCTGCCCGGCTTTGCCGGCACATTTTTCTTGATTATTGCTGAGCCAGTGCCTGCCATGCCGGAAACCTTACTATGATGAGCAAAATGTCAGCAATAAGAAAGACAAATGCCAGCGTGGCCCCGGCAGCAGAGGGCCCATCTCCGGGATCATGTTGTGGCACCTTTGTAATGTTATTGTTGTGTTGCCTTTTCATTGGTGTGTTGATAATAACACACAACACAAGGCACCGCGCATCCAAGAGTCAAGAGCTGCTGGAGTATATCACGGGTTACAGACCATTCAAGATGCAATCCTTGTTGTGTGCGTAATATATTAAAATGAATTCCATAAGCTCCAACTTATGCACACTAATGTGAAGAATTGCTCTGCAAATTCCCATCACAATGCCACAGCCGGTTTATGCAACATAGCAAGTCCTTCCGGGTACTCGCGCAGATAATTGGCTGGGTACCGGATTATCCATTCTGAGTTGAGGGTTTTGTCACCAAAGTATGTGATAACTTATGCCTTTGTTGGCCAGGGGCCTCATTATTCAAATATTCATTTTGTGTGGCGGCTTTCCATCATTTTCTTCCAGAAAGTGCCAGGAAGTCCCTTAGGGAATACTGAATGCACACATGCTATTGTTGCAGAAACGCATTCAAAACAGTGTTTCGTCATTTTCCTGTGGGCATTTCTCATGGACATGAGGAGATTTAAATTGCTAATGTCCACGCCTTGCCTTGCCCATGCATCCACACAGCTAATGTGTCCCTGTGGCGAGCTCTCACACGCTCTCTGTGGGTGCCACCCACAAAAAGAAGCGCACATGCACAGCGCCGCGCACCACTCGGATGCCATTTCGAATTGGCAAAGGGGAGGGCTGGTAGTCCCAAATTGCTCCTGTTCGCAGAAAGGACGCAGCTGATGAATACTTCCAATGTGCTGAAGTGCTGGGTCACTTCCAAGTCGTGCACAGTGCAGCTAAGAACACAACGTCAGCGGTTTTCACACAGGTGCACCAGAAGCATCTTTAAAGTGTGTGGCTGTGACGCTGTCCATTTTCTGTAGTGTGCTGCTCCACTCCAGTGCTTCACAATTTACTCAACAGTGTTATTTTGCTCAGTGATATGATAGTTTATAACGCTCTTAATACCCAGAGGTTTCTAAGCGCTGACGCAGGGATCAAACCTGTGTTGCTCTGTGTTGTCTTGCTTCCAAGGTGAGCACGTTACCCCTAAGCTATCCTCCCGAGACATGATGGGGCACAGGCCCTGGCCTCAGTGTGTAGCGTGTACATACTGTGTCTGATTTAATTAATGCGGCTCCAAGGGCTGATTTTGAGCTCCTAGAGCTCCTAGAGGGCCATTTGTGAGCTTTTCCCACTATTTACGGTCACGTTTGGGCTCTCACTTAGAAATAATTGAGAGGCCAAACGGCAAGCGTATATAGTTGACATACACAATACCACACGTGCGGTCTCAATTTATGTGCATTGAAGGATATAGCTGGTTCAGTAGTGGACACTATTACCCAAGACTGGGTCTACAGTAGTTATATAAGCATGGAAAAAGACCTGTGGTCGAAACACGTGTCAGCCTTTTCTCCATTTCATGATTCAAAATTGCGTGCTTTTGTTTATTAATTGTTATCAGTGCAGTGTGGTTATACATACTTAGTATTCTCATACATAGGACTCTTGGAGCATAGGGTCCAATTTGACACGACCACCTGCAGCAGGTACACTCAATTGTGATTTATTGCATATAGATACTCCTGCAAATTACATTTGACAAGCACTATTCCAGTCCAATCTCATGCCCAACTTTTATAATATAATGTAATTTGATGTCTTGTGCTGGGCACGAGACATTAAGAATGTATATGATGCTAGTATATTTATTTGATTTATTTATTAGAATTTCTGTTCAGGGCTGGCCCTACCCAGAGGGTCACAAAGCACCTTACAAGGATCAAAGTTTGAAAAGTTGGTTTGTAAATAGAATAACACAATGTTTTCAGGATAGGATAGAAATATTAGTATGGACAAGTGGTAGCAGGGGAGATGCAGGGGTGGGCTTATGTCTGGGAAAACAGGTATTTTTGGAGGCTCTTTCTGAAAGTGGGGATGAAGGGTGAAATCGTCAAAACATATGAAAATAAAAGTCTGAATGGGAGATTTAGGCAAATTTCGATTGTATGAACGTTTTGAACGGCCGAAACATTTGACAAAATCTCCCATTCAGTGTCATTATAGTGAACAAGAGGAGTCGGGGCTGCAGGGGTGTCCCCTGCACCCTTGTTCACCATAATGTCAAAGGGTGTTGCAGGGGTGTCCCCCGCATTCATTTGTTTGTATAAAGTTTAAAACAAGAAAGAAAAGTACTCTGCGGCATTGGTTCCCCATCACAGAAGATAATGGGAACAGGCATTTCAGGATCATGGCAAGTCGGCGGCACATGGTGGAGTCTACCTCCGACAGGTAATTAAGGGGGTGGGTGGGATTGGTTATCAGAAATGGCTGCAGTAGGAAATACTGAATGTTATTTTCAAACAAATAACATTCAGTCATTTCTTCCTCTGTCATTTCAGATATGGGAAAATCACCCAAATATGATGAAGGGTGATGTGAAGAGGTATGATGTCCCATGCCCTGGGTGCCCAGTGTTTAAATCCTTGTTTGTGTGCACATGTTAGTTTGCAAAACAAAATGTGTAGGAACACGTGGTTTTCTTATCTGGTGTTTGTGTGGGTGATGGGTTTGAGTTTGTCATGAAAGAAAGATGGATTTTGTGGTGGATGGCTTTAAAAACATTGCAGACCCATTGAATGAAATGATGTGGGAGCCAGTGAAGCTGGGTAAAAGCTAAGGTGATGTGATAATGTTTGGGTTGGTAGAGGATGAGCCTAGCTGCTGATTTGTGTATGTCTTGCAGGGGAGCATAGTCCAGGTCTGAAAGAACTAGTGCTTGCACTGTGGTGCAGAAGTCAAAAGGAGGAAGCATTTATCTGATCTTACACAGGAAGTGTAGCTGTACATTGCATGTTTTGTTGACAGCAACTATGCGCTGTGTAAAAAAAAGGTGGGTGTTGATTGTGAAGCAAAGGTATTGGACCAGTGCAGAGAGGGTTATGTGTGAGTTGTCCGCTGGGATTTCTTTGACCCATCTGCTAAGTTTGGCTTTCTGTCTGGGGCACATGAGGAGGTATTCCGTTTTGGAAGGGTTGAGCTTGAGGACATAGGTGACACTAGGTGTTGATGGTGGAGAAACAGCATTTGAGGATGTGGAGCAGTGAGGGAGATGAGATTTGGAAGTATGTTTGTGTGTCATCTGCATATTGGTGGAAATTGACGTTTTGCTTGCAAAGGGTCTGTCCAAGTGATTCAACATAAAGTTTGAAGAGGAGCCTTGTGGAACCCTGTACTTGACCAGGGTGTAGTCAGATCAAAAAGGGGGTATGGGGTAAACATGTGTCCTGTCAGTAAGGAATGAGGTGAACCCGTCAAGGGCAGTGCCTGAGAGTTTCATACTGTGGGATAGGATGTTGAGCAGAATGGCATGGCCAATGATGTCAAAGGCTGCAGAGAGGTCGAAGAGTATGAGATGTACTATGTGTCCTTTGTCTGCAATGTTGTGGGGACCATTGAGGATGTGAAGTGTAGCAGTCTAAGTGCTCTGTCCAGGTCAGAAGCCAGATTGGAAGGGGCTGAGTAGGCTGTTTGTGGTGATGTGTCATTTCAGTCAGATAGTAATGAACCATTTCATGATTCTGGCATGTTAGCAGAATAGTGATGAGGTGGTAGTTTTCAGGGGGCTTTGGGGTTGTAAGATGATTTTGTGAGGAAGGATGAGGCTTGTCCAGTTTTTAGTGCAGGGGTGGTAGTACCATGTGAGAGACAGGAGGTGAGGATGCCAAGCCAGTGGGGATTGAGGGTATTAATGCAATTGCATGCAGCTTGAGATGGGAGTGCATCACCCAGGAAGTGGGCAGGTTTTGTTTTGGTAGTTTTGAGGGTGCCTGTGTCCATAAATTGGGAGGTGTCCCATCTGTTGCAATGTTATGAGTGGGTGGGAGAGTGAGAGCAGGAGGGATGGCTTGCTTGGTGTTGAGTGTTATATAGTTGATGTAGTCTGTGGGAGTGGAGGGGGCTGCATACTGCCATGGATAGAGATGTGCAAAGTGTTGATGGTGGTTTGGAGAGGGATTTACCAATGTTAAATAGTTTCTTTGTACTATTGGTGGTGGAATGGAGTTCTTGAATGTAATGGGTGGCTTTGGCATTGCACATGTCTGTTTTGTGTTTGTTGCAGCAGTGTTTGAGTGGTGTTCTGGTGGCAGGACAGGATTCATTGTCCAGGCTCTTTCTAGGCATGTAGCATTCTACTTGATAAAGAGGATGAAGGTTTTTTTGTTGTTTTAGAGGGGGCCATTTTGTTGAGTGCCTGTGTGATAATTGTTGTCGACCGTGGAGGGATGTTGTAGTAAAGTAGCTTCCATGACACTGTAGGTAGGTTTGCAGGTAAGTATATTTAATATGCATCCTACTAGGTTTCGTTAAATAAGGAAAATTAGAGCAGGACCCACCTTTCCCCACCACCCAGGCTTCCTTCCAACTGTCTCCCTGAGTGGAACATTAGGGTACAAAACACAGGAACATTCTACATCCATGTGTCCATTCCACTCATAACATCTTTCACTCTGACCTGATTTTGTAAACACTAGAAAACCAATACAACATATGTGCACATGGGGACGAGGGGGTGGTATGAGTGATGCCAATGCTTTGACAGTAATGTGTTTAGTTTGTCTGGCTGGGGGGTGAAGGGGATGTGTGACAAGTGGTGGGATCTTGTGAGGTAGAGGATAGCTAAGGGTTCTGAACATGACACCTAGATTTGATTTTCCATAGAGACAAGATTTTTGCTTGACATCAAAAGGTCCAGGTTGTGGCCAGCAGTGTGTGTATGGGATAGGTGATAGTATATAGTGTAGTATATAGTATAGATTAATATAAAGTGGCACAAGAAGCTATGAGGTCACAACAGGCCAATCAAATCTCTAGCCTGCAGTATAGGTACATCTTCTCCCCTCTGCCAATGTTTTCCTTACTCGTGTTTTTTTTTTTTTTGTTGCTTCCTTCTTGTTTCCTGAACCACCCATGCCACGTATCTTCTTCCAAGTGCCACCCACTGCGAATGTGCCTGTGACAGGGGGGGATAACCCAAGAAATCTTTGCTGCACATTAAGGCGGAGCATTGTGAGCTACACAATGTTGAATCTACCAACAAACTATACATGACATTTACGATTGCTGAAGCGCAAGAATGTGCACACTTAGGATGCACCTGAAATAAGGTCCATCCCGATTACTCTATTTGCAATCTCTACAAAAATCTAAAGTTGCTGTAATAGCGTCAACCGACAGCACATGATTATCCTTTGCAACAAGTGGGAGGAAAGCCTTGAAAATGACCAAGGTCAAAATACGTGTTGGCTGCCCATATCAGAAATTAACCATATCTATAAACCTATCAGAAGGATTTTGGAAGTAGTTGATCATGTGTAGCTCAGTTATATTGTTTAAACAGAGCATCATTCACCTTAATCCAATTCAATTCTCTCTTGAATTTTTTCGGAGCTCTGGTTTGGTTGGCTTTGTGGAGTGGTGGGCGCAGGCTGTAGCAATGTATAAGCATCCACAGTAGTCAATAGTGCACTGGTATTCATTTTTTGAACCCATACACCATACAAACTTAGATGTGCTTGTGTCTATCCTGTCTTTGCGTGTTCCCTCTGTAGGTCTGCCTCATGATTAATAAAGAATGGTGACTGGTTAAGGCCTTGCTCTACCCGGGTAAGTAAACGTTTATCAAACACAATTGAGCAAGGTCATACAAACCATAAGGGAGAGAGAACACTAAATCCTGACAGTCAAATCCAATCAAATGTGTGTTGATTGACTGTCAGGATTTAGGGATCTCTCTCCCTTAGGGTTTGTAGGACCTTGCTCAAATGTGTTTGATAAAGGTATACCTCATAATACTTTGTCTGCACTACTGCACCCTGTTCCTCTTTTCTCCTGCCCTCCATCCTGCTATCAGTCTTCTCTCTTTGCATCTTTGCCAATGCCATTTCACTGACTTCTTCACTTCTGTTCTCCTATTATCGTGTGCCACTTCCCACGTGCACCTCTCATGAAACACGTACTATTTGGTAACCTTCCTTTTGGATTCTATACCTCAATACCATGCTGCCCAAGTCTTGTCCTCCCTCACAGCGGCACTTTCTCATGTGCCTTGATTTGTTCTCCATCTCTGTAGTTCCCTTCGACCTGCTCCTAGCACCCCCTCAGAGTAGCCTTCAATTATGCAAAGTCAAAATAGTTTGCTTCTTCTTGTACGTAGCAAATAAATAACCGCGCATTCAAGTGTCACTCCTGTCAGAAGGTGAGGTAAAGGCGCATGTGTCTGTGATACAGTGAATGCAAATGGACCAGCGAAAGGCTGCTGACTTGCGTTTCTTGATAACCTGAAGTGATTCATCTTTTGCAACTCACACGTTCATTCTCTGGCAATTGGCCGAATGCACACATACACCCGTGCACATATCTCTGCTCAAAAGGACAGTGAACTTAAAAGCAGGTGCAGCAGAGACTTGGTCAGGCACATCAATGGCCCATTAGCCGTGTCTTTGCTTCATTGGAAGCATTTTGTTTAGATTTGGGAAAGAGTGCCCTTATATGTGGAGCAGTAAGTATAGTCTCGACTCTTGTTGTCAGCTATCTTATGCTGATCTTACACCACAGAAATGCAGTCAGTGATGTGTGTATCTTGTGAATCTGATTTGCAAGCACATGGACACTGCTTTTCCAGCTTTTTTATCAGGCTATGTAGGACTAGACTATGTAGGACCAATGAGTAGCTCAAACGCACGAGTTGCCAAGCATTGACCACTTATTGGTAAATATAGAACATATGTTTCAAGATTATCATTTGCAGTATTTACATTTTTGTACAGCTGAAGGTGATCATAAAAGACATGTGCGAGCATTCTCCCTTGGAGGCTTGCTTTGTCCCCAACATTGGGAGAAAACTGAGATCTATATAGCAAACGTCAAGCCAGGAATTCCTTTCAATTCAATTCTATTTCAATGCTTTATTTCAACAATAATGCCATAAAAGCATACAATTAACATCACATCTCAATTCAAGGAATCCTTTAAAATAAAAAGAGCACACACGTACAATGATGTCTAAAACATAAACAAGACCCATAACAACTACTTAAAGCTTCATAATATCAATAACAAGACATCTTTGTGCAATACATGACAAGCAACGTGCTGCCTGCTAATAACAGCACTGCAGTGCTTACTTGCTCAATCAGGTTATGATCAAAGCAAGGAATACTACATAATCAGGAGTCTGATACCACAATGTTAGGGTACCTTCTTCCATCACAAGATATTTACAAGTTGAAAGGACTGCTAGAACATCACTGGTATTGGCGCATAGTGACATGGCCCCTGAGGTCGTGCAGCTTCCTCGTACTCTGAACAGTGGCTTCCAGCAGTGTTTCCTTGCTTTCAAGTTGGCATGGCACATCAGAAGGAAGTGAACCAAAGTTTCACTGGAACACCCACAAAGTGAACATACTGGAGATACCACGTTGTTCCATTTATTACAAAGGATAGCAATCGGGAGGATCCCTATGCGAAATGTAATACAGAGTGCTCTTTTGTATTTTGGGTTTGTAAGTGATTTCAATCCCGTACTTCAACTAAGTCAATGCCTAGTATGGGATGCCCAATGGAAATCCTTATTTATATATTTTTATGTCAAAGTTCGTTTAATTCTGGATAATGTATCCTTATATAATGCCTCTCTCTTTGAATTCCCCCGGTCTCACTGAACCAAGAAATAGGTTTGTTTTGCAAATTAAAAGATTTATTTGAATAATTGAACAATATATAGATTACACTTTTATGAATATGAATAATATCTGAATATCACACTTATGAATATGAACAATGATCAGCAATGGGTAATATTACAAAATCAACAATCTCTTTAAACACTTAGGAGTAGAAATAGGAAGAATAATGTAGCAGAGAATACTTTGTATGGTTCAAGGAAATGCAATAATAGGAAAGAATGCAGCACAGAAATAAGATTTGATGTGATTTCAATCAAAAGACAATATAATCACTTTTTCCCCCTGTTATTACTCACTCCCCCCAGTATGCAATATGAAGAGGCAGAAGAGGGCACACAGGTATCAGGAATTACAAGCAACAATTGTAATTTCAATCCCACTTCCCCCAGCAAGCTTAGAGAGAACAGGTACGATTTAAAAACAGGTCAAAATGCTTTTGAATGTGATTTGCAATGAAAGGGAAAATGCTAAAATGACTTTAATTTGCTAAAGAAGATTCAGAATTAGTGAAAGTTACTTTGGATTGGTTCAGGTCAACACTAGCAATGATTCAAAATGATTATCAGATGGAAAACGAAATTCAGAAGTTGAAATCAAGAAATAGCTGTTTTTCTATGAAGTGAAATTGAGCCAAGTGCGAAATCGCTGCAACTTTTCCGCGTGCAGAAAACCTATAAGGAATTGGAATGTCGTTTTGGGTTTGTTTGAAAGCTGAGAATGTTAGCTTCAATGAAATTTAAATTTTGTTTCTAGAACATGCTGTTCAAAAGTTACAGAGGTTTTTGTGAAGGTAGATTTTTCAGAAACAGAGTCAAGATTTAAAAATGAAATATTGCCCTTTAAAGATTCAGAACCAATATGGACTTATACTAAGGGGCTATGAAAGTACAAGTTACCCAACGGGACAACCACCAGAACAGGGTGCCTTCCACTCTGATTGTTGTGCGCCAGGACACTTGACTTTCTTCAGAAAATATCAGAGCACAGATGATTATCGCTACAATTATCACAGACTATAATGAGAAGAATTCAGGATGGACACAAGATTCTATAATGCAGTTCTGGAAAGGTTAAAATGGATTGAATAGGATTACTTTAAAGTGAGAGATGACTATAGACAGTTCTAGACTAAATACTCACTCCTATGGCTTTGGAATGGAGTGGGCCCGTCAAAGATCTGGTCAAAGGTTTGGCTGGGATTCTCTCACCACCGAACAGGATTCAGGGCACCTGGACTCTGCTCTCAGCAAGGCACTCTGGTTGGCGCGGCCTCTTGAACTGGATCTGACGGGTTCTGGTTGGCGATCTATTTTTCTGATTTTTACTGCGCACTTTCTGGTGATTTTTAGCGAGCAGCATGCTTTCCAGTGGCCATTATGTTGTTTCTGCTGTAAGCAATGCATAGTAATGTTGCAGGGCTTGGATTAGTGGGTTGAGACATCCCACAGGTTCACATAATACACTCCACGTATTCCTGATTCGCCTTTACATTCCAAAAGCAATTCAGGGGCAAGGATCCTTCTACCTTAGAACTAATATGATGATCAACCTTGAGCAAGATTGCTCACTTAATTGCAGCCTTAGTTTAACTAGTTATATTACTCGGCGCAGTGCAGTTTTCACGCAAGGCCCGAGTAAACAATTGTTCCTTAAAATGGGCAAACCATGGGAGTGAAGGGCCCCCATCTTCAGATACAACGTCCAATGCTGCTTCTTTAAATTTGATCAAAGAATCATTTAACCATAAGCAAAGCCAGTTATATACTGGCCACAAATGGCAGTTTGATTCAATGCCTTGCATTCATGTTTGTGAGAATACAGGCAGATTGGGCGCAATGTAAGGTAACCAAAGGATGGTCTTCAGGTACTTTTTTCCCACAATGGAAAAGGGGGCAGAACTTGTTTGCCCCCTATAGCTCTGGTCCAAAAAAGTCAGCCTGCTTAACTGGGGTTTGTAGGCCTCTAAGAAGATGTAAACTGCACCGTTTCCATGTTTGTTAGTGAACCTCGAGAGAGAGCGCAGCTCTATCTTCCTAATGTGACTTTTTCCTTAGCCAAGTGCATGTACCAACTACAAGACAACATTACCCTCACACCCAGATAATCATAAAAATAAACCTGCTCAATAGGGCCCACTTGTAGTTCTAACCTTAGAGCTCTGAGTTTCCTCTTTTTTGCAGCACTAAAAATCGTGGATTACGTCTTCGAGACGTTTAAAGCCAAACCATTTCTGTTACAGAAATCTACAAGCAGCTTCAATTGTTTGCCCGGGCCCATGGGTGTTAGAAACAGTAAGACCGGTTTGTCATCAAACATTAAGATGGGAATTTTATCTCCTGCCAAAGTAGTGGAATCTGAACGGGATGATAGCAATTCTGTAATTATTTTATTAATGAAAATACAGAATAGCTTGGGAGCCAGTATGCATCACGGGTGGACTCCTTTCTCAATCTTAATGGATTGAGTCGTGCTTCCATCAGTGCCCTACCGAACAATGGCTGTGTTGTCAATATACAGGTTCTGGATGACTATCAACAAGTGTGGGGTTATGTTAAGTCCACGAAGGTCATCCCAGAATTGACTCCACAGTACTGCGTCAAAAGCTGTCCGAAGACGTCTAAAATGGCATAAACACTTACCTTTCTTAGGGCAGCATATTTGTCACATATTAACTTCAACCGAAGGCTTTGATCAATGTTACTTACACCGCTACATAACCCAGCTTGGCAATGATTAATAATATGATTATCAATATTCCAAGATTCCAAATCCACTAGGATCACTCTAGCATAAATGTTACCCCCTGAATCCAACACGGATATTGGATGGTTATTAGATGATGATTCTCTTTGTCCTTTTTTATGGATTGGAACTATCTCAGCCTGAGTCCACAAGGTAGGTACAACATCATGCTTAAGTATTATTTTGAATAACTTGATGAGATAGATGATCCAAATTCCTGGTTCCATAGCATATAAGCCTATTTGAACCCTGGCCGGGCTGGGGGCTTAACCCAGCTTTTGGCTGTGAAGGGCTATTCCAACTTCCTAATGGGAGAGAAGTGGGGATTTGTTACAGTCTAAAATGCTCAGTGCGGGACACCTTCCTCACAATTTCCTGAGTGAATGATCTATTCTCCTTTTACAACCCTGTCAAGTGTGCAGCCCAAGTAGCTTCAGTGATACAGCCTTGTAGAACATTGCTGTTAGTTTGCCGTACAACTCCTATTATTTACCGGAATCCCCTGGACTCACCCTTATCATTAGCTATCAGTAGCGGCCCCCAAATCTACCCACCCCATGCCTTGTTCTTCTGATTCAGGAGTTTATGATAATGAATTCTAGCTTCCCGAAGGCGTGAGGTGCCATCTACCCATTGCAATCTACCCCGATGACCAGCAAAACTTTGGCCAGGCAATATTCTGTGTTGTACAAATGGGTCCTTGACCCCATACATTTGTGCTCCACTTTCTGGGGTTTAGAGAACATTAGACGTAGCTTTGCAGTGAATTCTTCATGCAATTCTAATTTAGCTATAAGATCCTCGGGGTCCAATGCAGCAAATCTTTCTAAAAGTGGGAGTGCGTCATTATACGCCCTGGGCAAGGGCGTTTGACCAGGTGTAAATGTACCCACCTGATGTTACGTCTGGCATGGCCAGTAATGACCAGTAGCATATTGGCCTTGGGTTTGTCGATACCAGCCAGTCTTACGAACGATTCTTCAATATCCACCACTAAAGGGTAGTGATCACTTTCAATCCTCCACTGGAAATAAAAACTATTTATATGAATTTCAAAAACACATTATTCATTTGAGATCACATGAACAGAGACCAGGACAATCCCCTCCCAAATGTCAGTGCAAACTCCACCTAAATGGAAACATGATGCAGATGAAATTTCACGGCAGCTCCTAGCCCTCAATTATGGAAGGTCTATCTATTCAATGAGTGCCGAATGCAAGAGCCACAAGTAGATACCAATTATTCACTCATAACACATACACAGCTAACTACTCACACGTTTCAAAACCAAGTACACCTATAATGGCCTATGAGAAGGCAACATTAATTACGAGTCTCCTTCCAGTTTACTCTAATGCAATTAAAAGTTGGTTTGTGCATCACTTTCCACCACTAGTAACCAAAGATGTCCTTCTGACTTTCATGGCACCGGTGTATCAGCCCTTTCCCTTATTCACAAATATAACTAATGTCATGTTCACCATCTTGTCTTCTCCTAATTCATAAGCCTCACAACCTATCATACCGCTTTTGCGCTTGCTTTTTGTAGAATTCAGTCTTGTTCTCAAACATTTCTCATCATACAAAACAGGTTGTACGCTCTCCACCCATGCAGGCCAAATTCTAGACTTAGCGTTCTTTCCCTTTCAAACATAAGCATCAATACACTTTGTATTTACAAGTCCTGTAAACCGTCTGGCAGTAATCCAATCACTCAACCATAACAGCAATAGTACAACATTTAGAAAATAAAATAATGTCCAATGAATGTTCTATAAAGTTACATATTTTAACACAACACATCAATCATTCAACTAACCATTAAAACACTATCGAAATACCACCCCTTTAAAAGAAGACAGACGATGAAGAAAATAAATGTACAAGCATTCTGGATATTTTGTTTGGGAGGACAACAAGCAGGAAATGCAACGCAGTTGTTCAAAAGGCTATGTGCCTAATTCACAGAGCGTTTTCCAATGGGTTTTGCCATTACAAAATGCTTCTGTGAATTAAGCCCTATGTCTTTGTGGAAAAAAAGTGCAAAAGTGACTTAAACACTCTCAGGTCAGGGTCACTTGAAAGTACCTGATTCCAAAGTTAGGCTGTTTGATGATGTTGAACCGGGCTTTGGACTGTTGAGCTTGCGGTTCAAACCGGGTTGAAGGTATCGAGTTGTATTGGTCTCAATTGGCGATTCGGCATCAAAGCAGTTTGGTGCAGCTTCTGCATGCGGTTTGAGGTGCCATCAAGCGATACAGGTCAGATTGATCTCCAAGATCGGTTTGACAATCGAGAAAGGTTCGAAACAATGAATACCGCTGGCTCAGGTCGCTGAGTGATGGGATGGTCCAGCGGTTTGAGTCAAGATTCAATGTGAGGTCCTGGTGGTTCAATGCTTGGTGCGATGCAGCGGATCAAAGTCATTTACATAGTACTTTATTGCTGGAGAGAGGCAGTTGACAAGGCTTGGTTGGTGCAATATAGTACTGAGCTGGTTCGATGATGCGAGTAGCAGAGGTTCGAATTTGAAATGAGTTCCAAATGATGCGCCAATGGGTCCTGATGGATTGAATATGGCAAACATGGTTAATATAATTCATCTTATTTGAGGTGACGGAAATATGGATACTGGATGTTCTAGCACTCAGATGTTGTGAAGCCCACCGAAGGTAGCCCCAGGACAAGATGAGTCATTTTAAGTCTCTGCTGTCCCAGAGAGGGTTGGAAGCAGAGTTGCAGGCATTAGTCCTCAGCCAGAGTTACCCGCAATGCACCTTGGGAGTGGATAGGGAGCAGAGCCTCCCTTGGAACACTCCTTCTTCACCTCAATAGCTGAGAGCTTTGGAAAGATAAATTCTGCAAACATAGGTCCAAATGAATTCTCTATTAGTCCTTGAAGGTCAACAAGTGAATAAAATTAGTAGTGGAAGCACACCTCGTTATTGTCCAAATGCCACAGGGGAGCAGAGGAAAGCAAGCCTTCTTTAAGGGTTCAATCCCTGCCCTTGTGATGTTATACCAGAGTGCCTCTTTCCAAAGGAAGTGGATGAGACAGGAAGCTGAGAAAATCCTTAAGAAAGATGGAGGAATCCTTCATAAAACCCACTTGTGCTTCCCTGACTGTCCTACCTCTGCCCCTTTACCAGCTTTCAGCTTCAAGGGCTCTCTGGTGTGAAGTCCTCTAGTGTGAGGCAGGACCTTGCTATGTACTTGGGTCTTTGAAGCCAGGCTTGCAGGCTCTCTTCAGCTGGGAGATGCCAGGCCTGGCACAGGATGTGTTAGCTTCCATGCCAGAGAGTCAATAGAGGCATGCATCCTTTACTTTTGTCTCATTCACTGGAATGCAGGCAGACAGCAGCGTCAAATCCACATACCCTCCAATCGCTGAGATCACAGGGAAGATGGCACTGGTATCCTACAAATCAGATGTGGCTTTAATAATTAAGTGAATTACCAACCACCATACCAAAATAGGTATTGCTCATTTAAAATTATCCTGCTACAAGATGGGTACTTTACCACAATTGTGAGGATTTTAGAAAATAGGTGTGTACTTAAATACCCCCTCTGCACTGCAGTAAATAAACTGTTACAGTAGCTGTCAAGTAGGGCACCTGTTGTTACCTGTGAACTTGCTCTCTGCCACAGGAAAGTTGGAGCTGCAGATCAGAATACTGATGTAGCAAGGCACAGATGTACATCCTGCTTTTGGTATGGCGTTTAATGAGAGGTGGGTTTAGTTCGCTGACTACCCTTCCAGAGATAGATTACCGCTATCATTGTATGATTAATACAGATCAAAACACTAGGGACCTCATCACAAGTTGGGTGGTATCCCGGCTGGTAAATGCGCCAGGATACCGCCCAATGCTGTTAGCATTACCGCAACTCAGTCCGGCGCAATTTGCGCTTTATCCGGAGTTGCGCTGGTGCTGTTAGTCCACATTTATTTAGAATCACTAGGACTCTATGGGGATGTTCGGCGCTATAACCACCAGCGGTAATAGTGCCGCCAGTAATAGGGCCGAAAATGGGTGGAAAGGGGAGGTTTTTAATGTCCAGCAAAAAGCTTGGCGAAAACCTCCCACTTTCCGGCCCACATTCGGGAATCGACAGAGCAGTAATGTTGCGGTAATATCGTTACCAGTGCATTTTTACAGCTCTGCCCAACCCCTCATGAGGCCCTAGGGCTTTTACACCCTTGCAAGATAGCAATTCTTCACAGTAGCAGGAGAGAGCTGTGAGTCAGCGCCGGAAGAAGTGAGGTGAAGAGGAGACTCAGGCAGACAAGGCGGCGGCTTCCAGTAGAGGAGGAAGATGGTAAGGGAGCAGCAGAGTGACAGTGGTGTGCTACAGCGAATGGTTGTTATGGTAGATTTGGCCCAGCCGAAAAGAATGCTATAATAAAATGTAATATTTTGAGAGTGGACTCAAGATTACTGGGGAGTGTAGATTGCTGCATGCTTCCACTATTTATGACCTACAATACTGGAGGAAAGTCTAACACATTCATGAACCATTTACTCTCATATTCTAAATAAATAAAATCCAAGAAAGGTCATTGTGAAATGGGAACCGTGGTCTTTAAAAAAACATGATTATCATTGATAAGAGAGATAAGCTCACTGGTGCATTTGTGAGTTGGATGTAAACGTTTTATTTTTGATTAGGATGAATTAGCACGTTATTAAAGGCAGGGAAATGGTTAAGTCAGGTGAGTGTAGATTGTTGAAGAAACTGTTTGGTCCTCATTAGGACCCAGGCGTTAAGGGGTTAACGGCGCCGTAAAAGGTGTTAGCGCTGTTAAACCCTTAAAACCTTACTACGAGGTCCCTTTGTGGGACCCGACCTTAACGGCTGGTCTAGACCAGCCGTTAAAGTAGGGGCCCGCAAAGGGACTCTCGAGGTAAGTACGGTACTGCAATTTGCGGTACCGTACTTACCGCCTTCTCCATTCCCATTATGCCCTTTGGGGCAAAAATGGGAATGGGGAAGGGCCGTGGTGGCATGGGGAATTACCACCCCGCCAAACTTGGAATAGGGTGGTACTTCCCCATTCCGCCATGGCGGACTCCGGCATCGATCATGATGCTAATAGCACCATGGTTTTCCGCCGGAGTCCTAATGAGGGCCTTTGACTTTATCTGGTCAGAAAACTGAGAAGAGGAATTTTGCAGAATCATTGATATTTCTTGGCAGTTCTCCAGATCTGCCACTAAAGCATCCTGCATAATAAGGACGGATGTGATTGGATATGCAAGTAGATGCTTTGCAGACTGAGGATGTTTTGGGGAGGAGTTTGTTCACAAAAGAACAACTCTTTATCCACCTGAATCACATGGGGTTTGGAGTGAAATGTTTCAGGCACGTTTCGTGCTAAAACAAAGGGGGTCATTCGGAGGTGGGCGGTAAGGGATTACTGGCACCGGTAAGGAGACCGATGCCGGTAATCCCCTACCACCTAATTCCGAGGTCCCTTAGCAGAACCCGTAAGGGACGTGTGGTCGGACCACACGTCCTTTACGGGTCCTGCTAAGGGACCAGGGCACAAATAACGGGCTTGCCATTCACGAGCCCGTTATTTTCACCCTCCCCATTCCCATTGAGCCCTATTGGGGCTCAAATGGGAATGGGGAATGGTTTGTGCAATGGGGACTTACCGGTCCCGCCAAGGTCGGACTAGACCGGTAAGTCCCCATTGCACACCACCGGACACGGGCACGGTATGGGAGGCAGGTCGTAATGACCCCTAAAGCACGTTATCTTTAATTATTGTAAAATAATGCAATTATTAGTGTTTGATTCTTATCTTGTATGCACCATAACCATATGCATATCTTGCTCTTGTTTTGATTTTTCTTTACTGTAATGCGGTGTGTCTTTATTGATGTTTTTTTAATTTTTATTTTATTGTGTACGGTTTGTTTGTACACCATGAACACACAAAAATAAAAATAAAGGAATTTCTATTTTTATTTTTTTTTTTTTAAATGGCGAAATAATATATGGGTCACTAAACCCTGACGTGTTCATTTCGTAACGACTAGTTCCAGAACTCAGTCAGAGCCGATACACATGGTGCTAATGGACACCCACTGGGAGCTGCTAATCTTAAATGTCTTTGAGTATTGCATTTACAACCCAATGTGTGCTTGCAACTTCTGCCCATGTGTTTAATGGTCAAAAGAGTGCCTTCTCCTCTGCTGAGCGACCTTCACCTCCTCTTAATCCTCCAAGTTTACAGTCCTGAGTTAAGTTCCCTTTCAAAAACACTGTCAAAGTTAATGAGTGGATTTATTTGGCAGTTAAAAATGTAAGTGGCTGCCTGCCCTCGGTTCCTTGCTGAAGAATCACATTGGTAATTGAGTACGGTGTGTGTGGCAAGACAGCGTGTTTCTCCAAGTGAATGCGTTAATATACATGATAGATATATTTATTATCTAAATCGATATGAAAACCTTTAACAAAATGTAGGTATGGTTAACCGGTTAATGCAACCAAAATGTATGCCTACAAAGAGTGAAAATCACAATGTTAAGGTAGTGCTGTCACTGTATAGCACTTTAAATTCCACCATCAAGCCCGAAGCACAAACACTCCTTATCACAACAAATCCAACCTTAACGCTTACTTGAGCTATGTTTTTCATGTAACCTGTCTAATACGCAAACTGGGTGTTAAGTTTGCATTTGCCATGGTATGGAGTGACTACCTGCCTGTAACATTGTCCATTTTTGTGAAAACCAAATCCAAAATGGCCTCATCACAAGTAGAGTTAGTTATTAAGATCTTAATTAATAACGTTTACCAGGGTCCATTCAAGTACCCTTTTTAAAAGTCTAAGAGTAATATTTATGATATGATACAGAGAACAAATATGTTAGTCACTGATGAAGCATCTTCAGGCCTGCATGTGCCCTATTTGTCCATCGTTGCAATGGCAAAGATCATTATGAGTGTGCTGGTCTGGTAAAAATTCTGAAGAAAATGCTGTTAATACTGGCTCTGGCGCACTTTGAGTTTGCCAGTCAGGCAGCGAACTTCCAGAAGGCCTGACCTGCTGGGAGTTCAGAACCCTACCAGCATGAAATGCAGCAATCATCTGCACTGGTACTACCGGTGCTGGCGATTGCGGCAAACCCATTCCATGGCGTGCTAGTGGACTCCATGGAATGGGAACTTACCGCTGTTGCCGGCACCTTTAATATCTCGGTAACACTGGGATATTGGGAGCCGGTAAGGGTAAGGCGTGTTTGCCGGTAAGCCGCCGGTATTACAGGACGATAACCGGCAAACCGGTAATGACCCCCTTTCAATGTACCTACTGTAACAGTCTAGGCCCAGCACAAGTCAACAAAGAGGTGTCTGAAATACTAGATGATTCGCTGTAAAAGAAGTTCCATGCAAACCTTTCATTCTGAAATGTGCTCAGTGCCAAGAAGACATAGAAATGTTCAATGTTCTGCTATGCAGTGCAACATAACATACCACTTTGGAGCTCTAACAGATGTAGCCGAATGCCTCCAAGTGCAATTTACAGAGATGAATGCATGCTTTTGGTATCAGGGAATGTGAAGAACAGACATACATACATTGTGCATAAAATGCACCCAAAATATAAGGGCACCCGCTTAAGTCTTTGGGAATGGATCTGTGGCTGTATGAGACCTTTTATGAGACCCTTTTTGCCATACCTTGACAAATGCATTGCACCAATATGGGTAGATATATTTTTATCTCTCACTGAAGGGACCTGGACCCCAACCATTGTGGAGGATTGTGCCATCTCTCATCTAAGGCGCTCTCGTCAGACCTATGGTGTTTTGATGTTTTTTTTTTGTTCAGAGTCACAATCATCAGATATGATTCTCAACTTTATTTTACTCTCCTTATCAATTCTTCTGTGTATTAGATACAGCTATTGTTCATCTCTCCAAAGATGCTCCCCCGTGCTCTGGTTGGTTCCTCCCTTTTGTCCATTTCAGTTAATGAGGTCTGATGCATTGGTGATCAGTACTCTGTCCAATCCAATGTGATCAGAAGGCGCAGCAGCCAGCTGATTGCAGGTTGCACATTACTATGAGGTCCCATAAAGGCCCTGTAATATTGCATTTTCCAAAAATAGAAGAAATCATCCATTTTTACACAGGACAAAGAGGTTGTAATGAATGCAGGAACTGCAGTGGTTCAGACTGACAAGTCCAGTGTAAAGAACATGCTCAGAAGTGCCAGAGATATCCCTTACCTGCATTTACGTGGCTTTTCTGCACATGTAAAAAAGTCATCTTTCTTATTTATTTTTAATTTAACGTGTTATACAGCGGTACCAAAGACAGCTTTTCAACACAAAATTAAAACAAACACCTATGTCCATCCCCCCTTCCCTTTAATCCCAGTAGTGAGACTATTTCTGAAGAGTTTATTTTTGTGATTATCAAGGGCTTGATTCACAGAGCATGTTCCAATGGGATTGCGCCGATAAGAAATGCTTCTGTGAAGCATATGCATGCTCGATATGATGTTTTCCCTCATGGCAATAGTTCAGAAGCCATGGAAATATCATTGGGAAAAACAGAACAACTTGCTGACAGTACAGTACACATTCCATCCTTGGTGCTCACAGGACGAATAGGACAATGGAACCGGAAGATACAGCTCACAGCAGAGCATGAATGAACGGGACCATGTTTGAGGGTCTCTACAGGAAGCTGAAAGTTTCAATGAAAGCTATCTTCAAGGAAGACATGACCTACCTGAGCTTGGTGGAACATCATAAAGACAGAGCGAATTGTGTGGCAAACACCTCATGCTGCTTTCATAATCTGGGTAACTGGTGGAATGATAGCAAATGTTTCTTCATTAGTCACATTGCTAACCACTGTCAAGAGTGAACTGCTATCAGTGAAGATGGATACCTCACATTTCTACTTATCCCCAAGGAGGAGATGCTCAGTGGCCTAACGATATCGGTGACCTTGAGCAAGTTCAGGGCCGGGGCAAAGATGTATTGCACTCTAGGCGATAGATCATGTTTCCTCCCCCCACTGCCAACTGCTGACTACAGTATTCCCGCCCCAAATATAACTTCCCCTATACCTTCCCCTCTTCACGTGCATGCCCTGCTCACCATGTTCACCAGCTGCCTTGTCGCGTATGCTTTAGGGCGTTTCTTTCATCAGAAGGTAAAATCAAATCACTCTTTCCTACACACACACAGGGCCAGATTCTCAAAAATAAAAACATTGTGCAAATCTGAGATTTGCCACAAATGTTGCATACATAGATGCACCCCATTCCAGAAGTGTCTATCTCAGAGATAAGCCCATTTCTAAAAGGAGTGCAAAATGTGGGCAAAGGTTGGAGGAAAGCATGCAAATACACCAAATTAAGACGGCAATGGGGGAGTGAACACAGAAGTTGAGCAAATATGCACCGACAGCCTGATTCACTAAACCAGGCCATAGAATTTGCAACAAACATTCCCATCAACATTTGCTCCATTTAAAAGTGCAAGTGATCAAGTGGCCTGGAAAAGAGTGCAAGTGGTCTATCTAACTCAAGAAGCACACAATGCACCCCAATCACAACCAACAACACAGTATAAAAGCGGACCACAGAGAGGCTGGTACACTTTCCCAAGACGGCCAAACTGGAAGGCGTCATGCCGCTGAATCAACTCCAACCGCATATCACACTGAAGATGGCGAGCCTTTGAAAGGTGTCCCTTACCACACCCATGGCAGCCCAGGCCATAGCGCCACTAGTCAATGTATTGTCAGCACTGTATTTTGTTTCAAAAGAAAAGATCACCAGTGGTGTCATGTGGTGATATCATAATCTTCACAGTCACAGGACCTACGCAAGATCTTCAACATGATCCTCACATCTGCCAGGGTATACATCGTCTGCCTCACTATACATGTACCAGTGCAGGATTAGTGAGGGCATTTTACAACATATTTAAGTACTAAGTGTTTGTGTTGCCATTGATTGCACCTCTCTAACCCTCATACCCCGGCGGCCAGAGAACACGTGTACTGGTGTGAGATGACATTAGGAAATAGAACACTTTGCATGTTGCTATCTAGCGATCACATTGCCAGTTTTTACCCAATTATATACCTTAAATGCATAATCCTTCTAAATCAATGGAATTGTAGATGCAGCTTTTCAATGAATGACACGGTAAAACTATCAACCAAGACATTTAAATGGTATATACTTACTCCCAGTAATCTAACCACAAAGCTGAAGTTAAAACATATGCATTATTCTATTCGCATATGTTTATTATGCACATAAAACAAAAAAAGAGAATGAATATTAAACACATTGAAATACTTTGCTTGTGTTTTTTCGTGTAGATTTACTCCTTTTTGGGACATCTGATGAGTTGCACATGTTTTTGGCGCAAAGTGATACTCACGTCAACATTTGCACACAAAAAAGTGGGCATCTCATAGATGTGCCAAAAACATGTGCATCTTATCTGATGCACCTTTAAATGAACACTTATTTGGACCTTGTGTCTGATACAATTAGTGCACCTTTGTACACATGGCAATTGTTAGTGTTTTCTTCGTGAATGTTCCACCGTCAATGAGATGGTGCAGGCACGCCTTTGCTCTACGGCAAATCTCATTGAGAGGTCCACTTTTTTAATATCCTCCCTGCAATCTTTAAGACTTAGGCTATCGAAATAATGAGCAGGTCAGGCAGGATTAAAAGTAAAAATATCAAGCAGAAGAAGGACAGATCTATGATATCTGGTATGATTAGAAAACATGACATCAGGCATCTTCACCCACACCCTTTTCCGCAGGTGCCCACAACACACACACACACACACGCAAGATCAATCCAGTTTAGAAGGACAATGCAGGTCACTTTGTTTATGGATCACTGTAATGCCAGAAAGTCGGTGTCTCTAAAGGTTGCTTCCTAACACCAACTCTGCTGGCTCTCCACCAGCACTGCAGATTTGGATGTGGAGCTGCCAACGGCTTTGCTTGCAGTAGCTTTGTCCTGCCCTCTCACGCATGTATGTATTTATTTGTATTTATTTTTATGTATAGGAAGAACAACGCTCTTTTGATCACAAACAAAAAGTGTCGGAATCGAAATAATATTATACCTCCAATCGCATTGTTTTAATGTATGTTGGCCTACGCCAAGTTGTCTAAAAAACATCGAGTAAATAGATTCCGCGGCAAGGTCTTGACCTTAATGTACTATGTAAATCGCCATCTTGGATTTAGCCGCCATTTTTAGGTTCTCTTGCAATGTGGAAGTCACCCTGAACATCAAAATGGAGGCCGAATGACATTTCGAGTGGGATTCTGGCCGTTGTGACCTCCGCATACATGAATGAATAATATGCCTGCAGGCCACTTGTTGGGGTCGCGAACTGAGACCTTGTCCTGTCCCTGACCTATGTGTAAATGAACAACTGTATCAGCGAAACTGATCAAAATGCATACATTATGGGATCGACCTGGCGACAAACCCTAGGCCTGGTCCTAAGAATGGTTAACACGCGAGGGGGTTGGCCAGAGCTGGATAAAAAAGTATAAAAGCATAAGCATCCCAATGTACGGTCTCTCACACTAACGCAGTGAACTACCGTTGAAAGTTCGTTCTGTTATTCTGAGAGCCGAATAGCTGTCAGTTTGTCAATTGACTTTTTGGTAATTATTGTAGCTTTTGAATAAAGCACTTTGTATATTCTTTGTAACCTGTGTTGGTGTGTTTCCTTTGGGCTTCCCGGCCTCATATCAATTTCTTTGTTTCCACAAAAGTACACTAGATAAGAAATCAGATTTGAAGGGAAGCAGTGAGCTTCTTACAATGGGGTGCATTTGAGGGACATCATGACAAGGTTGTGGCAATACATATATTTAAGACAATGAACATTGGACCTTTTTAAGTGCAGGTTGGTGGTACGGTCAGATGTGCTTGGGATTTGATCATAATGGGTCAAGTGCTAGAATGGAGGCAATGGAAGTGAGAGACAGAGGCAGGTTAAAGGCATCAGAAACATTATAGCTAGCAGGCAGATGAGAGGTAGTTTAAGAGGGTAACTCGGAGGTGAGGAGGTAGGAATTTAGTTTGGTTTTGAATGAATCCGTGTGAACTGTTACTTGGAAGTCTAGGCCAAGAGAATTTCATGCAAGTGGAGCAAGAAAAGAGAAGGAGGAGAAGCGAGTGGAAGCACAGGGAGGGTGAGGAGCCACAATGGTAGTCGAGGAGGCAGAACAAAGATTATGAGAAGGCTTGTAGAGTTAGATAGAGGAAAATAGATACATTAGGGCCTTACCATGGATACACTTTTGAACGAGGAGAAGACATTATAATCTGGCCCTGCTTGTGCAGCCCTCTAGCCTACTGATGGTTTGTTGGTGTGAATTGAGGGAGTTCTAAGAGAGCCCTGGTAGCAAAGGTAATAATGTTGTCAAGATGACAGAAAGCATAGTTGGGGAGACCAAAGAATATGCTGGCACAGAAGTCAAGTTTAGAGAAGACAAGATTTGCTAGAGATACTTTCACTTTCAATAACTTTAATGGCAAGTCATCGAAAGGCAGACAGTCTTGGTGTCTGGCAGTCGCTTTACCACTACAAACACTAGTTTGAGGATGGTGGATTTCCCCTCTCCGTCCAGGCATTGGAAATGGCAAATAAATACCCAAGGCTTGTCTGTGCATTTCTGAGAGAACAGAGGGGATGCATTTTGGCATCCCAAATTTGCCTGAGAGGATGACAGGAGTGGGACTGCCACCATTAGGCCATTCCATGGGATATGCAAACCAAAGCACCATCTGGTGGTGCAGTAAAGGTCATCCACCTGGCTGGTTACATCTGGCCTAGTGACAGATACAAATGGGGCACTGGCTGTACCTTCCAATCCTGCTGCCAGGAGATGGAGGTGAGATGTAGTTGAAGCGCTGCTTCTACTAGGCATCCTAAAGGGCTTTAGTGCACTGTGCTGCTGGGAGTTTTAACTCATTTTACTGGCCCAATGTGCTTTCAAATGTGTAATTTCCCACACACTGTTCTCAAAAAGGTCCCCTGATACTACTCAGTCAGTTTGGTAAAGTCATGAATTGTGTTTTGTGAATGTGAGCCGTTCCAATGCTTTAAACAGTTACATAATTGGCAGGCATGCTGTAAATGTTATTCACATGCAGAAAACAAAACACATGCAGCAGAAATTCAATCTTCCCTAACATACAGCACACATACAAAATGGGTACCGTGAGAGAAAGTCTCCCTGTACAAAGAGAACAGATACAGCACAGAAAGGAGATTTGAAAGCTCCCACCATGCACTGGGCAGGTGTACTATAAACAACAGCATTGCAGGCTACTTTCAAACATGAAACAGGCACAGCGTAGGCTAACAGCAGTGCAAGCTTCATTCACAGGCACCCATAATAGTACCTTCATAGCCAGCAGTGCTGCACGTTTTCCCTAAAATATGAGTTTTCCTCATTAACACAGCACATACTGCATTGGCAGGATCAACACAGGCTTCCCTAACAGATAATACAGTTACAGGTGCAGTTTAGGCAGGGTCAATGCAAGCTTCATTGTACAGGCACAGTATCGACAGTGCTAGTACACGGGTCTCTCATAACCAACTGTGTACAGTATCGAAAGGCCTAGTGGAACCTTTCATTTCGAAGGGCATGGTCTCTGTTGGCCTCCCTCTCAACCATCTGTATTCACAGCATGAACAGAGCTAGTGAAAGCTTCTCTCACTAATGGTTACATGGACAGCATGGTTTGGGCTAGGTCACGCTTTCCTCACATATAGGTACATGTACAGCACAGGCAGTGTTGGGCTGGTCAGGAAAGATCCCCACAATCAAGTGGGGTTTTTGTTGCATGTGCCATATTTGGGCGCAATGTTACAATTTCATATGTATCTAGAATAGTTAAATGTGAATGGGATATGTTACTTAGTGTTACTTTTTGGTTAAACTGATACATATTAGCTTTGCATGCACATTGAAAGACAGATGCTAAATCTGCCAAATTAAATATAAATGCAATTCAGACATAGGGCCTCATTACACGGAAGGCGGTAATCCAGGGTGCTATTAGCACCCTGGACCATGCCGGTAAATTACCGGCACCGCCTTGGCGGAAAGGGGATTTACCGCCCCATTCCAAGGTTGGAGGGGCGGTAAATCCCCCTTCCGCCATTGCCCTTCCCCATTCCCATTTCTGCCCCATAGGGCTCTATGGGAATGGGGAAGGCGCTAATTACGGCACCGCAATTTTGCGGTGCCGTAATTAGCTCCGAGGTCCCTTAGCGGGTTGGTACTTAACGCCTGCAAGAAGCAGGCGTTAATTCCTCCAACCCGCAAAGGGACCTCGTAGTACGGCGGTAAGGGTTAACGGTCACCGTTGCCATTAACGGTGACCGTTAACCCTTACCGCCGTCCGTGTAATGAGGCCCATAATGTTTTGTTTAGAAGCAGGCAATAAGGACTTTTCATAATTTGCATGCCTGAAGAAAAGACTGGAAAGGAAAGATAGTATTTATTAAATATGTATGCACACTGAGAAAACATGTAAAGGGCATTTATGAACCTACATGTAATGGGTGTTTTATAAACAAATTAAAACAATGCATTCAGGGGTTGACTTTGGAGAAACTGGTTCTGCGGATTTCAGAAGCCAGACGATGGGTAAATAAGTAAGTTCAACGTTCGCGATGGTCAGCTCAGCTAAAGGAACCGGCTATGGGTTTTATGGTCTGCTAAGTATTGCAGAAGGCAGATGTAATCTCTTGAATGCATGGGAGCTTGACAGAAGGTTTTTGCTATTTGTTGTGATCAGCAATAAACCATGGGGTGAATCAATGTTCAAGAAGCTTCAATTTTATTTTCAGATGTACTGTGCGTGATGAAATGGCAGTAAATTAGATTAGAACGTTCCAATGGAGGCCAGTGAACAGGGGGATGAGATAGTTATCGCTAATTCAAAGAGAACCTGTTTACTCAGCCTTCTTCATAGCACTTGTAGTATTTATGTGAAACATGTTCAATTAAGAGTTATGGTTAAATGGGTTTAGGCCAGTAATTACTAGCAATACATTATGTTTGCATACACATGTTTAACTGGTTGATGATGCCATGACTTCCCACAGACAAATCCTAAAAGAGGGTGTGTTCTACACATGAACTGAAGATGGTAGTTAATATAACGACTACCAATGAGAATGTAGGAATTGGAGAAAGATGCACTTTCTTTGAAGTGGTTTTGTTCAATCACATGTGGGGGATGGATCACAATAACGTATCTGTGAGTGTTTTAGCTGTTGCACAAATGTATATATGGTGTCACCTCATTTGTTATGTTCAGACCTGGGTTATTTTAGTTCCACAACACCATCTAACCGGTCCCCGGATGATTGTACAATAAACTTACTGTACGTATACAACTTGCAGTCGTTCCTCAGGTGGTGGGCTGCGTGGGTTGAGGTTATTAGGGGTCCGCCCCCACAGCAGGAACACAGCAAACTTCACTCAAATGGATACTGTATGTAAATGATCACTGAAAGCTTCCACCACAGGCATTTCATAACCAGGTGCAACATGTGCAGGCCCCGTGTCCTATGGAAATAGGTACTGCTATAGTATTCCGGGACCAGCATAATTTCCCATTACAAAGGTGCACATGTCCACCACTGGCTCATGAAGTGGCTGCAAGGGCCTGGGCAAACTTCTCTCATACATATAGCACACACAGGACCAATGCAAGCTTTCCTTGAACCATGGTACAGCTACTGTAAGGCCAGTGCAAGCTTCCCTTTCAAACAGTTGCTGGTGCAGCATGTTCAGGCCATTGCCATCAAACATAAAAAATGGACCATCTAAAGTATGGCCAGATCCAAGGAAACCTCTCCTAGAGACACAACTGCCACAGTATGGACTGTACTGATGAAGGTTACATTTGCAAAGATCAGTTACAGCTTCGGTGCTGGGTCAATGCAGCCTGCCAGGATCCATGTATACGGAGCACTCCACTTTCAGATGCTATTATCCCCAATCAGCAGTTCAAATAGAAGCGGGCATGGGATAGGGGCAGGTACAGGGGATGTTGGTGTGGTACTGAAAGGGCTGAGTGGGGGAAAAGGGGACGTAAGTGCAGCTGGCAGTAGGCTTACACACGCACACACTCTTGCGAACACATACAAATGCACACTCTTGCTAACATGCTCGTTTGCTGAATGGTCCATGGCTGTTGCCCATTGCAGAAAGATTCCATTTCAAATCTGCTAAGTTTGCCTGCTAGCCAATATCTGGCTGTCCTAGGAGAAGAATGGCCAGGGCCGGCGGGAAGAAGGGGGGGGGTCCTATGACTAGAGGCCAGTGTGACATAGCTGGAGCATACATATCCATTGGAACACAAGTGTGCTGCAGGTAAAGCGTTATCAGCGTCTCCTATGTTCATTGTCAACACAGCTGCTTATGAGTTGCTCTGGCCAAGTTTTTGATTTAGCACAATTTGGAGGGTGAGGCTATTTTTTTTGTCCTAAAATGACAGTATTATGTAATGACTTTCCAGAATATTCAGCTTGTTTAATGACTTTTATTGTAAGTAAGATATAACATCCAACAACCTACAAAATTATTTGTCATATTAATACATTTTCATTTACCCTCAACATGCACACTTTCACGGCCAGTAATCTTAGCTTGGTTTTATGACCTCCACTAGATAAACATAATTGCTTACACAGGCAAACCCTGACAATTGCTGTTCATCATCACTTGAAAAGATAGCATAGAAAATAGCAAAGAAAAAGTGGTCAGTTGTTTTGCACACCCTCCCAATACATTGTAGATAATGCTTGCAACTATGAAATCACACACATCCAAAGTATGTCAACATACAAGTATGGGGTGTGCCCCAAATACAGTCTGTTTATTTATGTAGTAGTTGTTAAGTTGCATGAATCAATATAATTCCACTTGGGAGCAAATGCTGCAACAAATCAGTCCTGTTGTCAGTGACGGAGACAGCCCTGTCTCGGGAGGATAGCTCAGGGGCAACGTGCTCACCTTGGAAGCAAGACTACAAAGAGCAACACAGGCTTGATCCCCCGGTCCATGCTTAGAAACCGCTGGGTATTAAGCATGTTATAAATAACCAATCATATCATATCATATCCCCTTCCAGCATTGTTAAAAAGTTATTTCTATCAGGTTCTTCCTGAGAAAATGTGCTTCAAACTCAATCAAAAGGGCCCTATACTGAAAATAAAATGCTGTTGAAAACCCTAAGCGAGACCCCTACTTCCATCCCATCTCCCTCCAGGTACCACCCGTGCACAGTCTGCTTTGGCTTGCCCTTACCCTGCCTCCTGAAGATCCAAGAGTGATCGACCATAGACCTCAAATTCCTGAGGTGAGTGTCCTGGTTCTGGCCATGTTGTTTTATCATGACTTCTTGCTGTTCGGTTTCCATGTTTTTATCTCTGACCTGGATTATGTGGTGAGCAGCACAAATGTGGGTATCAGTAGGAATAAGCCTGGCTTCCACTGACAGGTTGCTGAACCCCTACACCTGCGAGAACTGTGGTTTGCAGGAGGGCGCCATGCTGCCACTTCAGATCACAGTGGCTTATTTCTCTTTTGGAATTCATAATAACAGAGGGAACACAACTCTTTTGTGCCCCCTGATGGCCAGCACCTTAGGCAGCCTCCTAATTTGGCTAGTGCTTGCAACAGACCTGACCGAGTTACCGGGGAGGGCTATGGTGACGCCATCACAGTTACGAATACCAGTGCACAGAAATGTGACATCTGGAGCCCCATGACAGAAACGTTGCACCGTTAGAAGGGCACGGTTTGTTTCAAATTCTTATGACTGGGGCAGAAATGTCCCAGTTCATAAAACCTATTTTTTCAAGGCATGCTTACAAAAAGGTAAGTGCTAAAAAGAAATGATCATAGCACAAGGGCAATCTTTAGTTTAGTTTAGTTTAGTTTAGTTTAGTTTAGTTTATTACTTATATAGCGCACCTAACCCAGGGGTAACTGGACGCTTGTAATTGAATACATAGGGCCTCATTACGAGTCAGGCGTTAAGGGTTTTACGGCGCCGTAAACGGCGCCGACCCTTAACGCCTGATTACAAGGTCCCATTGCGGGATGGTGATTTTAACGCCTGCTTTTTGCAGCCGTTAAAAACCATGCCGCAAAGGGACCTTGGTGCTAAGTACGGTGCCGCAATTTGCGGCACCGTACTTAGCGCCTTCCCTATTCCCATTATGCCCTATGGGGCAAAAATGGGAATGGGGAAGGGCCATGGCGGCATGGGGATTTACCACTCCGCCAACCTCGGAATGGGGTGGTAATTCCACATTCAGCCATGGTGGAGTCGGAAATTTACCGGCATGGACCATGGTGCTATTAGCACCATGGTCCAGCCACCAGGGTCATAATGAGGCCAATAGGGTCTCATTACATGGAAGCTATTAGCGCCATGGTTCATGCTGGTAAAATACCGGCACCGCCTTGGTGGAAAGGGGAATTACCGCCCCATTCCAAGGTTGGCGGGGCGGTAATTCCCCCTTCCACCATTGCCCTTCCCCATTCCCTTTTTTGCCCCATAGGGCTCTATGGGAATGGGGAAGGCGCTAATTACGGTACCGCAAATTGCGGTACCGTAATTAGCTCCACTGGTCCCTTTGCGGGTTGGTTTTTAACGCCTGCAAAAAGCAGGCGTTAAATTCCCCAACCCGCAAAGGGACCTCGTAGTAAGGCAGTAAGGATTTACCGGTACCGGAAAAATACCGGTACCGGTAAACCCTTACCGCCTACCGTGTAATGAGGCCCACAGTAGGTTACATAATAGAATACAATTGATAAACAGATTTACAGTTATAGAGTTGCAGAGTCACAACACAGTAGATAATGTATTTACACATAGATTAAGTCAGGCAGGTTCTGACTTTACCAAAAAAGAGATCACAGTCAACCCAGGTACTTGTAAGTCACCAGTAGCTGGGGTACATAATCATAAAAAGATGTCCTATTTGTGTGTGCAACATATACAGTATATAATATATAGAGTGAGCAATGTGGAAACTAGTCTAATGTGCTAGATAGTAGTTTGGGAAAAGAGTCAGGATTTGGTCTTTTCTCCGAAGGTCCAAAATGACCTAGAGCACCTAGTGACCTAGTGCACACGTGCCTCTGAGCAATATGTATTCACAATAGGCAAATGTTTTTTTCTAGTTTAACTTTCTTGGAACAAATGCAAATGCCCTTGAGTAGAGTTTCTGAAATGGGGACCCCTCTGGTCCAAGTGCTGCAACCTGCAAACGATTGCACTGCATCAAATCCAGCTCGACACTGCATCATGTCCAAGTGAAGCATGCCACCTGCTAGGCCTGAAGCATCTGCTAAACACTGGGCCCCAACCAAATATATGGAGGGTCAGTCACTGACTCTTACCGGGGGTTACAACGATGGCTTGGCCCAGCTAGTCTGAGAAACACTCAATCGTTGACTGCACATCAGCGGACGCTAAATCACCACTTCAACGACTGTCGCCCGCTGACTCAAACCACTGGAGTGTCACTCGCCGACCTCACCCAGCAACCAAAGCCATCATCAACCTAGCCCAACTGTGAAGTCTTTCTTGGGACCACCAGACCTGCATCATTGAACTGTCGCTGTTCGACCACAGAGAGCATCTACATTCAACCCTACGCAACACCTGATTGATGCCAGGGCCTCCATGATCCAATGTGCCTGACTGAGCCTTATTAGCTTGCATAAACATTCGTACCCGGGTCTGATGGTCAGCCCACCAAGAACTGAATCAAGGTACTGTGACACTGAACCACCCCCATGATCCATTTGGGCCCTAGAGACTGGTTATGTTAGGATTACTCTTGTTTTTAACCCAATATCTTTTTTATAGTAGTACCTTACCTATTACTCCTGGAACTCTTTTCAGAGTGCTAGTTTCTCCAGTCTGTCACATCTCTGTTCTTTCCTTTTGGGTGGGTTTCTTGTATAGTAATCTTGTTTTCCTTATACTTACAGATGCTATGTCTTATCAAAGGGTTTATATTTTTATAGAAGATTTATTGGACATTACCTTTATTTTGGACTGGTATGCCGACTTTCCATTGAAAAATGTTCCATCCAGGGATTTTCCATCAAATTTTCGCCAATGAAAAAAAGTGCATAAAATGCATATTTATTTGTGGGTAAAGGTTTCATTTTGTTTGGGGTGTGTTTTTAAGTGTTAAAAACGGGGGGGGGGGGTTGATGCACTTTTTTTCATTGCAAAAAAAAGTGATGGTACTTACCTTCGATGGAAAAAATTTGATGGAAAGACATGTAACCTTTTGGACTGTGATACTTTGTTGTTTGTGTCACTACTGGTTCACCTTCACACCCCTCTTAAGAGTATAGCCTTACCTCAACCCGCGTTACCTCACAAGGTGAAGGAGGTATAACTCTTGATTGTCCCTGCTTTACCTTTATGATTACGTTAGGTTTTGGTTTGTTTAAGGGTGAGGACTGAATTGACCATTTTGCCTCTATTCATCCTTGTACTCCTGAGAGGCAGAAACCAATTAATCACAGGGAAGGAATGAAGCTGTCATGGGGATGCACTGGTCTCACAGGGAGGGTGGGGTGCTACATCTGTGCTAGCAGCAGCAGTCTCTGGAAGAGATTGAGAACTTAAGTGTATGGCTTCACCTCATGAAGGAGCCTGAGATTCTTGGAGGATGGATGTACCCTGTAAAGGAGTCTGATAACCTTGTTGGGTGACTGCACTATAAAATAACCATACCACTTTAGTGGGTCGCTACAGCCTGTGACAGAGTCTGAAAACCTAGGTGGGTTGCCACGCCTGGTGCAAAAGCATGAAGCCTTGGTTGATAGATGTACCCTGTGAAAGATCCTGAGAATCTTGATAGGTGGTTAGACCCTATAGAATAGCCTGATAATCAAGATGAGTGACTCCCCCCCCCTGTGAACGAGCTTGATAACCTCAGTATGTCGCTGCACCCTGCGAAAAAGCCAGAGAGTCTTAGTGGGAGGCTCTGCTTTGTGAAAGAGCCTGAGAACATTGTTGGTCATCTATGCAAAAGCAGTGTCACACCCAAGCACACACTCACAAACATAAAGACATGCCCTCCCACATACACACACACCAAAACATACACAAGCAGTCCCTTCACAAACACATATTCACACTCACTTAAAGTCTTGCTCTCCCATCCACATGCATCCATACCTACTCACAAGGATGCTCCCAAAACCAAACATACAGTCTCACAACCATATCGCCAGGCATAAGGACATATATACACACACAATTGCCACACACATAGATTTTAAAAAGTACATCCACACACACGCAGACACACACACATGCACACTTACATAGAAATATTTGGGAAGATCACATACCATTCACCCATAAACATACCTACAAACACACTCATCTGCACTGGCTACACTGCAGGTGGAGATAGATCCCAGTTCCCATCCATTGATTGTATCCACAACCTCATATATGTTAGGTTGTTAGGGTGTGGAGGGTTCAACAAGCAGCAATTCGGCAATACAGTGGCAGAGCCAATGGTATGGATCATGTGCAGGGAGGGTGATGGGTACAGATGAACCAACTGTTTTAATTGTGTAGTGAGGGCCAGTGCTGGGTGCACAAAGATATAATTGCAGTATATCTGTTTTTATGTGGCCACCAGAATGAGAGTACAATAAGAGAGGACATGAAGAGGTCTAGTAATAGACACACCATGAGTTTTGATTAAGGGGTCCACACACTGGCAAACTCCAATATCAATGGGGAAACACCCTCCATGCTGGCCTTCAGACAACACACAAGGTACTACTCCAAGCTACCCAACACACTCTGGCATAATTCATAAAAGGAAAAAAGAAATCCAACCACATTTCTCCAATACTAGAGGAACTGCTCTGATTTCTGCTGCCAACCAGCATAGTCTTTAAGACTCCCCGCATTACCCATAAGGCATTCACTGCTTGCACACTTGCTACCTGTCTGTAAAGCACTGCAGCTCAGGTCGGTCATGCTTCTCTGGGAGCAAGCTATGTCTTGGCTTCAGATGACACTGGGAGTCAAAGAAAAACACATTTTATTTTTTAAACAAGCATTGGCAATGCCAACGGTTTGGGCTTTTGTGTAGGCATGGGAATGTATGTATGTATGTATGTATGTATGTATGTTTGTATGTATGTATGTATGTATTTATTTATTATGTATTGTATTTGTAAGGCACTTATACAACAAGTAAATTGTGTTTCAAAGTGCCCACGGGGCAGCAGGTAGGGAACATGGAAATGAAGGTCAAATATAAAAGTGAAAGGCAGACCTACTAGGCCTTGTAAGCATTTAGAACGTGCAAGTGCAGAGATAGAGAAGGGAGGAGGGAGTGGTGGGGTAAGTGCTTAGTGTAACAAGAGGGAAAGTGCTAAGGTGTGAGCAGCTGCAAGTGCCTACGTGGACTGGTCAGCTGGTAATAAATAAGTGCAGACATGAGGTGGCATGGTCCAGTGGATACCTGTGCAGGTGATGAGAGTGGGCAGACGCTGTGGGCGATTGGGTGTGAGAGGCCAGGACATAGGAGGACACATAAGGGGCCTGGTCCCCAATCTCAGCAACTGTGGGGTTTAGCAATGGAGGGAGGAAGGGAAGGAGGAGGTGAAAAGGAAAGTATTGAGGAGCTTCCATAACTTTAGGAAATCCAGTACAAGACACAGAGGAAGGGGGAGGCTGTTCCATAGGAGTGAGCCTGCCTGCCAAGGAAAGAGATCGGCCACAAGCTTGCTGTTTAGCAAAGCCTATGACAAACACAGAGTTGGGGCCAGAGGAAAGTAAAGATCTAGAGTGAGAGGATTTACTGAGAGCTAGTTGTATATAGCATGTGTCTGGCCCCAGACACCCTTGTGGATGGTGCCGAGGGATTTGAATGTGATCCTTGCAGCAACCGGGAGCCAGTGGAGAGTTTTTAGGGCTAGAGAGATGTAGTCCCTGGGCTTGAGGCCATGGATAAGTCTTGCAGCCCTATTCTGGTTTAGCGGGAGGGGCCATAGAGAAGAAGAGGGTAGATTAAGGAAAAAGGCTATTGCAGTAATAAAGCCTTGAGAGAACCAGAGCTCTAGAGACATTGAGCTTCTGATGGAAAGTGAGGAAAGGAATAATTCCTTTGAGGAGGTGGAGTTGAAAGTGGCACATCTTTGCAAGGCCCTGAATGTGAGGGATGAAAGAGAAAGATAAGTTGAAAGATGGCTCCAAGGTTTCTGGCTTCAGATGAAGGAGAAGGGGGGGAGCCCATAGATGATGGCCAGAGTGAGGGGAAGAAAGATGGAGCAGGAGTCCCAATATGAAGGATCTCAGTACTGCTGGTGTTGAGGCAGAGATCATTGGAGGTACACCAGGACTGGATGACAAATAGGCAGTCAAGAATGATGGAGGAAGTAAGGGGAGGATCAGAGGGAAGTTTGAAGAAGAGTTGTGTATCATCCGCATAGAAGTGGAAGTTTGGGGTGAAGGTGGAAATGAGGTGTGCAAGCGGAGCCAGATATGTTTTAAAGAGCCAGGGAGAAGGGTTGGGACCGTCGGGGACACTGCAGGTGGAGATAGATATATGGGAGGAGAAAGAGCCCAGAATAACCTGTGACGGACGGCCACTGAGGAAGGAGCTCAGCCAGTCCAGTTCAAATTCTGAGGTGCCTAGGGTATTGTGGAGCCGTTTTATGAGGATGGAGTGGTTGACCGTATCAAGTGCAGAGGAGAGATCAAGTAGAATGAGAACAGCTGGAGAGTTGGAATAAAGAGATGCAAGCAGTTCCTCACTGGTGTTCAAAAGAGCAGTTTCTGTGACTCTGGATTCTCAGAATCCATATTGATGGTTATGGAGGCAACCAACCAGTTTAGTGTGCTGTGTCAGTTGGGGGAAGGCCACCTTCTCCAAGAGTTCCCCAAAGAAGGGGGTGATATATATGGGGTGGCAGTTGGCTGGACAAGACAGGACTGCAGAAGGTTTTTTCAGGAGGGGGTGCACAAGGGAGTGCATAAATCAGCAAGTGCAGGGGCAAGAGAGCCAAGAGGCACAGCTGCAGTGGTATTCTGGCCATTGATGGTAGCAGGTGCAAAATGGTGCAAGTACACGGGAATCTAAGAGTAGTGACTGGCAAAAGCCTGATACCTATGCACAAGCCAAAATGGTTGACTTTGCCAATGCTTATTTTTAACAGGACTTCAGTGTAGGACACGCAGAGTGCTTATT
The DNA here is from genome assembly GCF_040938575.1 of Ambystoma mexicanum. Classification (NCBI taxonomy): domain Eukaryota; kingdom Metazoa; phylum Chordata; class Amphibia; order Caudata; family Ambystomatidae; genus Ambystoma; species Ambystoma mexicanum. The sequence continues at coordinate 130,960,193 of NC_090937.1, read as the reverse complement.
AATCAAGTGGCTGAAGGGAGACAATGTTAGACATTTTTACTACAGCATTAGTGGGTTTATTACTCCAATTAAGTCATTAACTCTGAGAAGATGGCTTTAAACAAACACTGGCAGACACTTTGAGTATAATGTTTGATGGTAAGTCTTGGATAAAGCAATTGCAACAAGTTCCCATGAGGAGGTGTTTTGGGGCAGGATCTGATTGGGAGTGCCAATAGGAATTAGCATGGCCATTGCCAGTTAATGGGTGCTGTGGTGTGATGGAGTAAGTAATCAGATAAAGTGATGGCATGAGTCAACAAATCTTTATTAAGATTTGAAGAAAAGAGCCTACCTCCCCCTATCCCTAGAGGGTTATCCATACCTAACCAATAATAACTTGGCTGCGACGTCGTTGGGATGTTTATTCAAATAAAAAAGTATCCATCCTCTGTCCAAAACCTACTTTCACCCTACCACTAAACTACAAAAAAAGGGTTCAGCATCCACGTGAAAATAGTACCAGGAGAATGACTTCCATCTCCTGTTGAACTAGCTCAGTCTTTATCTTTTTTTCCAGTGATCTGTTGCTTTAGCTTCTGCCTCAATAAGGAAAGCGCAGTCAGGAGAATGACTCCCTTCTCCTGACCCACCTTTCACAGTCTTGAGTCTTGAGTGCTGTGTTGGGATATTCTTAATCAATAGTCCTTAACAGTCGCCTTACTTCTTCCCAAGAACTTCTGAAATCTTAATTTACACAATTTCAGTTATTCTTATCAGTCTTACAACATTCTGAATATTCCCTTTTGACAGACCATGCTGTTAACCCTATTTGAATTACTATTGTGACGAGGGAGATTCCTCCCAATGCACTCTTGATGCGTAAATCCTGGGATATCACTACTGTGATGAGGGAGATGACTCCCAAGCTTCTCTTGACTCTGAATGTCACTACTGTAATGGGAGAGTTGACTCTCGATCTTCTCTTTATTCTTGGTTCTCTGGGTAACAATACTGGTACAAGGGAGATTGCTCCTGAACTTCTCTTGACTCTGGTTATCAATACTGTGATGTGGGTGATGATACCAAAAAATCTCTTGAATTTAGATTCTGTGGGTGTTAGTAGTGTGACGAGAGAGAATTCTCCTAAGCTTCCCTGGGCTTTGAAATCTCTGAGTGTCACTACTGTGATGAGGGAGATTACTCATGAGGTCCTATGGGCTTCAGATTCTCTGGGTGTCAACACTGTGAGGAGGGAGTTTACTCCCGGGCATCCCTGGACTTTAGATTCTCTGGTTGTCACTACTTTGATGGGGGCGATTACTCCCAAGTTTCTCTGGACTCTGGAGCTGCCCCAAACCTCTGCCATGTTTCCTGTGGTTCCTGTTACGTGAAGTGTGTCAGAACTGCATCATCGGTTCTTTCTGGGGTACTGGGCTAACTCACGTAGCTTTGGTTCTCCTGCTGTCTTCACTCTACTCCCTGCTTAGTCCTTGCAGCTCCACGCAGACTTGAGCCACACAGTTTTGGCACAGTTTCAGGACCACATGGTCCACCTCCTCGAGGTTACGCCACCACTGGCTTCTCTCTCCTTCTATCTCTCACTGGTTCATCAGGAGCATGGCTTCCAACATCAGACTCCTTTGACCATACCTCGATGTCCATTCTACTGGCGATCAGCTTTCTTGCAGCTTTCCGTTTCCAGGTTTGAACTTGCCAGGCTGGGCTGGCTTCACGCCGGCTGATCTCGCTATCTCTTAGTCCGTTCTCAGTCTTTATTTCCTCGGGCTGTTTCCTACCCAGCGTAAAGTTCAAGTCATTCTTTGTTGTTGTTGAAGTGAGCTTTAGGCCTCCTTGAAGGCAACTCTTCTCAGTACTACGGTCAATTGTTGAGATAAAATGCATGCCTCATTGAGGCCAACTCTTCTCAGTACTATGATCAGTTGTTGAGATGGTCTTAATGCTTTCTTAGTGCCAACTCTTCCCAATATTACATCCAGACAATCTGCTATTACTTTGCAGGTCTCTTTGGCTTTCTTCTTCTGGGTCATATTGATTCATAGATCAAAGACGGAAGAAACCTTACCATAAAAGACAGTAGTGTTTTCAGGGAATTCCGACAGGGACTTGGTCACAGGATAAAGTAATCCGGGCGTTCCTTCATTGAACGGAAGTCCTTATCCTTGTATGGAGAGTCTCTCCCTGCAAGGTACTGTTTTCTACAACCCCTAGTGGGACTATTGGGTAGCGACCTCATCTCCCTAGCCTCACACAGACGCGCTCCTTTCTGGTGTGAAGTGACGAGATCCTGTATGTCGTCACAGTGGGCACATAATCAAGCAACACCTACAGGTTGCGAGTCCACCCTCATATGCCATTCCTTCCTGTCTGTACTCTAATGAGATAGTTTTGGCTTGCAGGTGTCACAAGCAACACCCAAGAACCCAAACTGAAAAGGAAACAGGTTAATCTTGCCACTCCTCTGCCTACTAGAACAGAAGTGGCAATCTAGACCATGCCATTCTGGAAGGAACTTTAGGTGTTACTCTTCAGCCTCTACATAGGTGTCACCTGGCCTCCTTGTGTTTGCACATGACAGTCCACCCCCATGGCTAGAAAGTCCCATGCCCCATATTGTAACCCTCTCCTTACCTCATGGGTTACCGTCAACAAGTTTTAAAGTGCTCTGTTTCTTCCTTGCAAGTTCAGCTCGATAATGCACAAATACATACATTCAGGTGCGCAGGTCAAGGAGCGAGACTTAATGACCTCACCTAAAACAGGTGCAGCATTGTTGATAGTTGTTGTATTTGACACCAACATGGATGTGGCAGTAGAAACAGCAGCAATCCAATGCCACTCCAAAGAGGGCCTTTAAGCGCTGCTTGCCATATGAACCCATTGTTCATCATACACTGTCATCAATCAGAAAGACACTATGGAAGCAGCCAAGGAAAAGAGCAATGGGAATTATTCAGCAGCAAAATCATGTTAGTTGCATTGGCTTCATGTAGCTCTGCGAGAGAGCTGAAACTCTCTCCAAGCAGTCACACTCCATTGTTCTAGAAAGAGTGGATCCATTTCATAGCTCGCTGCTACTTGGGGTCACACGTGACTCAAATATTGACGCTGGCCTTTACCAAGCATATCACCAGGCGTCGTTCTAGTCTGAATATGGTTGTTTCAGATACTATTATTAAAAAAAGACCTCTGTCGCTTTCATGCGAAAACACTTAAAGCTATTAAACAGTTCCGGAGTGCAAGCTGTTAACGTTGAATGCAAAGCATTTACAGCACGACTTCCTCAAAGGATAACAAGAAACTAGTTAGGCTAATACACATAACTGCGGCCAAAGAATTGGAAATCTCTTCGGAGCAAGCACGTGCCGCTCCTGGCCTTTCTAGATCAATAGAGCACGGAACCAAGACGCAACCCCCAGACCTGCACCGCACGTGGGCGTGTTGTCTGCGCCGCTTTACAGTAGGGCTGATGGAACGAAGCGTCTCGTGTGTTGTATCATGTGCATTAACTGCATCTATTGAATTATCTGGCTTCAATTAGTCGATACAAATTAAGCTTAAAAGCATTTAGCCTAACAACCGTGAATTGCTGTAAACAAATCTCTCTCTGAATAGTACTTACACATTCAGGAATCACTTCCCCGTGCTCTCTTCCTCAGAGTGAAGACAAAAGACCAGCCTCAGGTGAGAGTAACGGAGCAGCCCAATTAGGAGTGCCGATTGCGTGCTCTCTCTCTCTCTCTCTCTCTCTCTCTCTCTCTCTCCCCCTCTTTCTCTCTCTCTCTCTCTCTCTCTCTCTCTCTCTCTCTCTCCCCCTATGTCTCACACTCTCCCTCTCGCTCTCTCTCTCTCCCCCTCTCTCTCACTCTCTCCCTCTCTCTCTCTCTCCCTCTCTCCCCTGTCTCTCTCTCTCTCACTCTCTCTCCCCCTCTCTCTCGCTCTCTCTCTCCCCCTCTCTCTCACTCTCTCCCTTTCTCTCTCTCTCTCCCTCTCTCCCCTGTCTCTCTCTCTCTCACTCTCTCTCCCCCTCTCTCTCGCTCTCTGTCTCTCTCTATCTCTCTCTCACACACACACATGATTGCCATAGAAACGACTTACATCCAATGAGGAGTCAGTTCATTCTTCTGGTGTAACTAAAATGGGGAAATACTTGAACAAGCTGAATTTGTTTAATGATAAGTTAAATAGGTCTCTTTCTACCGCTCTCTCTCTCTCGCTCTTTCTCTCGCTCTCTCTCACACACACACACATAGGTTTGCCATAGAAACGACTTATATTCTATGAGGAGTTATTTCTTGATTTTTGCTCACCTTAAGTGAGGAAATACTTGAACACGCAGAATTTGTTTAATGATAAGTTAAATAGCGCTTTCGCCAAAGCACTTTACAGAGAACATATTTACATGCAATAGCACCCAACCCAAGTTTGTACTCTTCAACCTCGGAAGGATGAGCCGACTGAGTTGGCCTTGTCGGGATTCAAAACTGCGACCTGCAGATCACACTCAGATTGCAGCAACGAGCGCTCAACCTCCTGAACTATGCTCAACATGCAAGTTATGTATTTGATCCACACAAGGGCAGTGGAGAATCTATCATGGGTGCAAACTATTTATCTCTTATGTGCTGAAGCTTTTGTGTGTAGATCTCATTAGGGAACTAAGATTGTTTCATTCGTTTGCAGACGTGTCACCACTGCCATAGCAGATTAACGTATGAGATTGCAGAGGAAAAACTTCTCCATTTTAAAATGTGGTTGGAAAAATAAATTATTTATCATCCCCTTCCTACTAAGGGTCTCATTATACAAAAGTAAGTGACAGTATAGTGTCTGCCTGTGCTTAGTTCATACGCGGGCACCATAGCATAGAAAGAGACAAATACTTCCCTTGGGAGATGAGTGTAGTCTCAGCCATACAAAATGGCTTCATGGTCGGATAACTGGCTGGCAATCCCAGCATGGATGACACAGCTCACTCACAACCAATCCTTCGAGCATTTAGCATTTCACAAACAATAAAACAAGCTGCTCAATCACAGATGGCAACTTCATAGAGGTGTGTGCACCATAGCCAAAGAGAAAGTACCAACAATGCATTGCTCTAGAGGAGGGGCTGGACTGCCGCAGCACCAATAGGCAAGAAGACAGAGAGTGAAAAAGCATATTGCATAGCATGGTGACATAAATCTATTGGGTTATATATTGTGTTCCTTGTGGTGCCCAAATGTGTTGGCTATGCTTGAGTCTCTGTTTTTGTGGGTCACTTTTTGTGAGAAGTGTGATAAATTCCTCCTCCTTATACCAGGTTATGTTATGTTATCCATTTTGTAACGCAGCGCACACCCAAGGGCATCTTGGTGCTAAAACAAAGACTCCAGGACAACAGAACAAAAGCCCTCCTAGAGAAAGTGCCTTTCAGAAAAGCAAGGTCTTCAGAGAACGCCGGAAAAACATATGGTCTTGGGAAGACCGCAAAGCCTGCGCAAGAGCAATCCAAAGCTTAACCACTGCAACTGAAAAACCATGCCCACCGATCTGTGCATATCTGAATCTCTGTGCATGAATAAGATGCCCGTCTTTTAAGCTGCAAAAACTCCACTCCTACTGCATGAAAGTCTAGATGGACTACACACAGGGATTTAAAATGAGCACACTTTGCTACAGGACGCCAATGAAGAGCAACCACAACAGGAGAAATCTGGTGTCTACAAGGAGTACCAGTGGCCAGTCAAGCAGCAGCATTCTGAAGGATCTGCAGCTGCTTGATCACATAAGTAGTCGGGCCAGGTAAAAGGAATTGCAGTAGTCAATTCTACTTAGTACCAAAGCTGCAACCATTGAGGCACAAAGGCGCTGAGGAATAAAACAAAGGATTTTCCAAAGGATCTTCAACTGAAAGTGACTAAACTGACAGACTGTACTAATCTGTTCATCCAGAGAACGTGATGGAATCTGTTTTATGCCCAGGTCTTTTACTAAGGGAGCTGGAACAGGAAGAGGGCCAATACTGGAAGGCCAGAAAGATGAGGACCAGAGGAGGTCACTGAGGGGAAACCCACAACCATCACCTCTGATTTGTCCCCATTTAGCTTAAGCCAGCTGTTGCCCATCCAGCCTCCCATGGCCTCAAGACACTCTCTTAGCTGAAAAGCATTGTCATGATGAAGAAACATTAGACGTACTATAATTTGCGTATCGTTTGCGTAAGAGTAGCATTGGAGCCTGTGGAAGTGGATGAGCTCAACCAGAGGCTGAATATTTATATTGAACACGGTCAGCGAAAGGGCGGAACCCTCTGCGATACCACTACTGAGAGGCAGAAGCTGAACAAAAATGCAGCTACATTGCATGGGGGAAGGGTTGTGAGAAACCTAAAGGTGTCTCACCCCAGGATCTGTCATCCAGGTGGCCAGGACACAGCCATCGCTATTGGATCCAGTTCCTGGGGATTGACAAGTGCGGGACGATCACCTGGATAAGTTGTTCTCGGGGAGTGGAAGTGGGACACCAACAGGTGAGACGCAGTACCCCCTTCTCTATAACACCTTTTCCCCATCCTACCCAATAGGATATTCAGAAATTCTGCCCTCGCCCCTTTTCCAATACTAACACTTTACTACACCATGACAGACAACGGACTAAAACCCACACCTTTTACCTGACATGTCCCAACACAAGAGTCAGGCAGAATCATGCAATTGAATAAAACTAGGCACTCCTGAGGGCCCTTTCCCTTCTCCATAGGGATAAACGTCAAAGCATGAAACCACACTTCGAGCAAGGCTGAACGCACGAGGAAGCAGCTATTCCAGACTGGCAGTTCAAGCGGAGGAGAAAGGCAGAGAGACCTGGAGGGACGACCAGGAGGGAATTTGTCTTTCCCTTTTCACCTCAGACCCACAAAGCCTCCGAAAGGGAAATCATAAGACCGAGAAGTCCAGCTGGTATGTGGTGTGACAGGTGTCAACGGCACACAGGGCCCTCCGCGCTGATAGTCAAAGCGGGGAGATGCACTTGCCACTGTGGCGCCGTCCTTGACCCCCAAGACAAGAGACTCCAACATTCAGCACAGCTGGTGAGTCGGAATAGACACATAGTGAAACCAAACTGTGCTGAGCCCGAGGTTGCAGGCGGAAACCTTGTTGAACAAAGAACTTGTGTAATTCAACTTTAACAAATCGCTAGTAAAAGATACAGAAGCACAGTGGTCACACGTCACAAGGATGCTTGTTCTAAGGACTTTGACTGAAGCCTTTTTGGGATTGTGTTGTTTTGTTGAAACTACGAAGACTAAGAGGCCTGAGGAGAGGCTTGTGTAAAGTGTCAAAGTGGGCCTATGAGAGTCGAGCAAAATCGCTCGTACACTCAAAAATCTTTGACACATGAGAGAAACTGAACTGTGAAACCAGCAAATGTGAACCCGACAGAGGAATGCCGGCAAATTGAGAATTGTGAAATTGCTAGTGTGAACCTGGCTGAGGGATGTCCGCAATGGCTAGTTGGTGAAAAGTACATTGAGACTGTTAAGTGATACGTTTTTGAGTGAACTTGTAGTGAACCTGACTGAGGGAGGCTAACATTGCAAGAATGATCAGAGCCCAGCTGAGGGGGATCAAAAGGGCAAGGAGCAGTCTCCCAAGGTGAAAAGATTTCCAAAGGAACTTTTTTGTTTGTTTGTTCTTTTGCAGCCGGCCTTCTAAGGGAAGAAACTATTGCAGGAAAAGAGACTGGGCCTGGAAGGTTCTGGTATCGTTGAAAGGAACTGTAACCTTGTGCTGGTAAGGCCCAGCAGTGTGTTGTGCTCAAAGGTCCTGCCTTGTCCGGTGCTAAAATGGTGGGGAAGGGAGACTCTGCTATACCATCCTGATTTATCATTTGGTGAGCACTTCTTTATTTCCTTGAGAACATCATCCCACACTATTTTTGTAACTTAGCTGTAAGGATTGGTATTAGGTTTTCTTATTATAGGCCCTTTTTATTTGACAAGACGCCACTAGGACTGATTTTATAATATTTGATTGGTCATAGCTTGCTCCCATCTTAGATTTAGGCTTAGAGTAGGCGTTTTTTCTCACCCATTATACAGTTTATTAAACACTTGTGAACTGTGATCACTTGTATCTGTCTTTGCTGTTGCCACCACAAGTTCCTGACAGTTATCAGAAAACTGAAAAGACACCAGCAAACTCCATTTTGTGAAGAGCAACACTTGCATATTTTATAAAACATATTTTCAATGATTTACTGTAATAAAAGTCCAAACATAATGTATATACAATTGTGTGTGTGTGTGTGTGTGTGTGTGTTTGCGTGTGTGACAACTTGCAGCAACCAGATCGATTCTCTCCTAGGAGATGTTCATCAATTCCTTCATCTTTAGGCTGAACCACTTTGCATTTTGTACCTGTAGTTTTAATCTTTAATAGATCAAATGAGAGTGTTGAATGCAAATCCATAGGTGCTATAAAAAGAAAAAGGAGCACTGGATGAACACAACTCCAACACATTCCATACTGTGCCAATCCCCATATGATTCGCCCCTTTAATCCACAAATTAAGTTCACACTAATGGATACAAATGTTACTTATAATTTTAAAACAATTTGATAATTTTCAAATCGCTACACCTGTTGAAATCCAAAACACATAATTCAAATATCGAACCAAAATTAAGTGCAATAAAATAGTTGCATACAAAAAAACAAATCAAATTATTATTATTACTTTTATGGTGGTCTAAGTCCCGTGGTTGAGTTCTGGATACCAAATAGGTCGTCTTTTATGGTAGAAGCAGAGAGGCACTGCAGCGTACCACAATCAAAAGAGAACAAACCTGGCAAAGCATGTGTTAATATAAATGAAAGTTCTTTCAAACGAATTCAAAGGAAGGTAAGTAAGACTTAAGAAAGCCAGGGTTTACAATAGAAGCATGGACCTAGTTTCAAAATAATCACACAGTGCTCTAAAGCAAAAAGCACAGCGGTTCAACTGCATTCTGAGCTCCCAGAATCCCTTTTATGAAGCAAGATCACCATTTTGTGGCTAGGCAGTGAAACAAGCATGAGGAGGAGCATGCCTAGGGTGAATAAACAGCAACCATTTACATCCAATGCGAACACATTCAACACAGAGACACCTCAAGCCCCAGGACCCCTGTATGGAGATTCTACTTGAGGTTAAAACAAATAAGGCTGCTGTAGATCGTGATCTGAATGCAACGCGGGCATTCTCCCAATACCATATACCCCTCCGAGAGACATATTCCAGTGCCAGCCGAGTCATTCCATTGGGTAGTCGGAAAGGGTGCACACTCCATAACCACCACACAACACAACAAAGAACATACTTTAAGGACTCAAAGGATATGCTGCACATAGCAGTTGCTTCTTTGAGGCCCCCTGTTTGCTGGAAGTATGAAACAGCTCACAGTGACAAAATGGCTGCTTCCCAGCAGGAGTAGGGGGGGGGAGTAGTGGCTAAACCGCATATTCAGCTCACGCTATTAGCAAATCAGCACAGCAGTGATCCCAACCATAACGGTATAAAATGAAAAGGGCACAGCACGACGGCTATATGTCCTTCACCTCAATTAGGGGTGCAGGCTGTTGGCAAGCTTCATCCTCAGGAGGGGCTGCAGTTGAAAACACTAGCAACTCATATCTCTTCTAGAGATGTCTAGTGAAGGTATCAGCATTGCCTCGAGATGTCTCACAGGCTGCTTTCAGGATGCAATGTGCAGTCCTGCCACGAGTTCCATTCATGATTTCTACCCTGAGGATGGGAAATGGCCAGCATTGCCTGACTTGAATAATTGGCTTAGCTGCAATGGCTGTGTCTTCCAGGCATATTATTAAGCATTCTCCTCTTTAGTCTTTAACCTAATGTGATCATATTTTAGGGGAGCACTTTATTGTAAAAGATAAAGCATCCCGAGGCGTGTTCAAAGTAATTCTTAAGTGCCCTTTGCAATGTTTGAATATATATTTCGTTGTTCGCGTATCACAAGGTCCTGCTTTAAAATCATGAAATATTTAAATGAAAGAGGCCAGAATGTTTGTGTGCAAGGCGAATGTCCTTACACTTTATTTAATAAACATACACGAATGACACTAACAGAACAATGTATTGTTGATATCTGATCCAGATGTTCTGTGTTTTTTTTATTTGTGTATTATTTTGTTTAATTAGAAGTACATTTGGAAAAGTGTCATAATTAGTTCATGCCAGAGTTATTTAATGGTCAAATAGTACATGTACCAGAAGGTGTAAAATGTTCACAAGTGTAGTAATACCATTTTGTGTTCCCAGGATCACTCTTCCACTCTCCCACCACGTTTTATTATCTTCCCTGTCCCTCAACCTGCCTGGCACTGAGTTAATCCACCCCATGATGCTCCCCCGTATCTTTGCCTTGACAAATGGCGGGCATGACCGGAGGCCATCTGCGAGGGTCTGCAATCCTTGGCATTTTGATTTTTTGCACTGCACCAATATCATGGTTTTCTCCCCCAGAACGTGTGTTCCAATAAACAGGCCTGACTTTCTCAAGGTCCATGCAGAAAAGTTTAGTCAACAAGTGTGTATTTGCTGCACCTGATCTACCGAAGCACAAGCAGCTGCAATGTGATTTGGCAACATGGCAGCTATAGAGTAACATGCACCTTCCTAAAACAGGCTGCTGGAGTCAAATTAATTCCAGCAGCTATGGACCACCTTTGAAAGTGCAGGCACCCATGTCCAAAACATGTTTACCTGCATATCCCCATTTGTCTAATGGCAGTACTTTTGGTTAATTGTCCATTGGAAGCTACATGGAACTAGATCTAGTACTAGATGAGGACGCAGTTGACATTGGTTTTCACTTTGAACTGTAGAAACAGAGCCATTTGTGTCTTTGATCTGGCACTAGGTGTTTTACCCACAACACATGGTGGGTCTTGCCGAGGATGCCCTTGTCTCCTGCTGGGAAGCTCTGGCACCTTTCCGAGCAGAACATCTGCATGTGAGCCAGTAAAAACATCCCACCCTTCTTCTGACTCTCGCATCTTGTCTTTCAGGGCACCATCCTGCAAAATCTAAACCAATTTAAACCCATTTTGGATACTTTTAGCATCAATTTACCAATGACACTCACATCTCTGTCCGTGTTCCCTTTATACCTGAACTGTCCTCTTGCATCACTACCTGCCTAGGTGCCCTCCACCACTTGATCGCTGCTGCCCATTCTCTCTGCAGACTCCCACGACCCTTGGCATCTTAACATGCTGTCTTCATTGTGGTAGCTAGCAATGCGAAATAAACTCTCTAATCAAATACACTGTTGTTGTACTTAACTTTATCCGGGTACTGACACACTCCCCCAATCTTGCTTTTTTTGCTCTCTGTGCCATTAGTAAAAAAAGCCAGAGCAGGTGGATCCAGCTTCCCAAATCTCGCACCAACTCATTGGAACGCCTTACCTCCCACAATCCGAGGTGAGGCCTCCCTCAGCGCTTTCTGCAAAACCATGAAAACCATCTTATTCACACAAGATGTGTTGCACCAGTTGAATACATATCACATGTTTCTAATGCATAAGCTGTATTGTTATGACTGACTAACTGTACCAACCAAAATATCAGCTCTATGCCTTGTGGAATTCATAATGTACCACTGAATGCAACTATTCCTGTAACTAAGCTCTTGCAAGTAACAGCGCCTCAATGCCTATGGGCTGCTTGCACACTATATAAATATAAATAAATAAATAAACATGGCTAATTCTGTCAACGCGACCATACTTCAGAACCATTTCCCCTCTCTGGAAAGAGCACACCAGTTTTAAAGCATTGTCATCCCCCTATTCTCACCAAATAACATCACCACTATGGTTCATATCTGTATATATCTCTAAACAGAGTAATTACTATAAAAATAGTTATTTATTTATTTAGTTATGCATTTGTAGAGCGCAACAAGCCCTTGGGCATCTAGGCGCTTGAGCTTATGAAACCGGTTACAAAGGTTGTGTTTACGTTGCTTAAGAAGATGCTTACATTACAATCAAGTCAAAGTTTGCTTAGACTCAGGTTTCTGAGCAGAGATACTTAAGAGAATGGTTACATTACATTACTTTGCTTAAGAAGTTGGTCACATAGCAGTCTTAGAGTTTGCTTAGGCTCAGGAATCTGAATGGAGATACTTAAGAGATTGGTTCCATTACAGCACAAGCTTAATCATACACAGAATACTGGGTTTACCATTAGTGTTTGCACAATACCATCTTGGCAAACATGCGTTGGTCAGTGGAGATATACACTAATGTTTGTCTTTTGCTGTCCCTACTTCCTGTCTCACTCCCCACCACCACCAGTTTAATGTATCAACTGCTGTCTCGTGACTCTCTAAAGGTTTGTAAAGACCCCAACCATCGGATTGCTCCAGCCGTCACAATGTCCTTACCATGGTGCTTCTTGCTGATGCTCAATAAATACATACATAAAAATGCTCATAAGGTATGCTGAGGTTGCTGGTATACTTTGTGCATCCACGATGCATCTATTGATGCGTCAAATAGAGCTTTAATTCTTGTTATTAATGGGAACATGTTGCAAATGACACTGACACCAGTAGAGTGGATCTCACATAGGACTGCGTCCACTTTGACAGTTATCAATCATTTTCCACCTGAAGTAGAAATGATAAATGGATGCGGGTGTTCCTTGGGGTCCGCGGCCATTTTATGCCTTAGCATGGAAAAAGCACTCAGATCACTGCAGTGCATGCAGGCATAGGAGAGGCCAATAATGGCAGTCACAAAGTACATCATGGCGGACATCAGACTGCTTGTTTAGCAGATGCAATAAAAAAAGCAAAACAACCAGGGATTCCAGCCTCTCTTCCCGCATCAAAATCTGATGCAGGATGAAATTCTGTCATGTTCCCTACACAGAGCAGAAGGGTATTACCCACTTTTGCTGAACTACAGTTTTGCAGAATTTTATTTGCTGCATTTTATACCACTTTTATTGCCGCAAAATATAGATGGTAAGTTTGGGTAAAGTAAATAGAATGGGGTGCAGAGGTGGCAGGAGGAGTGTGGGGGCTCTCGCTGTTTTTTCAGTAAAAAAAAGGTAAAATCAGCAAAAAATAAATTGGTGAAATGAGGAGTCTCGGGGCAACGTGCTCACCTTGTAAGCAAGACGACATGGAGCAACACAGGTTCGATCCCCGGGTCCGTGCTTAGAAACCTCTGGGTATTAAGCAAATTATAAATAACCTATCATATCATATCAATGTCATTCGTCAAAATAAAAATCTGGAAACATTCATAGATCTGCAGGAAAATGTGTTCATCAGATTTCCCACTTTATATTCCGGTCCATCTAGGAACAAGTTAAGAAATGGTGCAGACGTGGGTACATGTGTGTAGCGCTTGTCTCTGCATGCATTGCTGCCTCCCTTTCATTTACTAGTCCAACAAAAAATTAGCTCATTAGATGATTGGAATTGCTCTGAGTGATTTTATGGCAGCCAGGAACTGGGATCAACTAATAGCATATGTCTAGAGCAGGGGTCTGCAACCTGCGGGTCTCCAGATATTTTGGACCACTGTTCCCATGTTTCCTCACCATTGACTATATTGGGCAAGGCTGATGGGAGTTCTAGTACAAATCAGCTGGATAGCCAACTGTTGCACACCCCTGGTCTACAGTAATTGATTGTAAAGATCATATTGTGTTAGATGTGAACACAGAGTAACTCTGCTTTCAATGTGTAGTATCTTACAAGAGGCAAGTGCAATATTCCTGCTAACAGTTATTTATTTAATTACCGTTGAAAATCCATGTCAGGAAAGGTTCTTACCTTTTTGATGCACTGTTTCAACAGCCTAAAACTGCCAATAGCTTGATGGAAAACTGACACACAACCTGTGTAAAAGTGTCCAAAGTTAGTTGAACTGTGAATACCTTAAAAAACAAGGTAATTAGGCGTTCTGTTGAATTTTATTGTCATGCCCAACCAGGAATCTTCTTCTTGACCTACATTGACCTTGCACTTGTGGGGTGTCTGTTTTAGCTGGATATGGGCGGGTGTGGCAATACCAAGCAGACCCCGGGATAACTCAATGGGGGACCACTTCTGGTCACTTTGTGAATAACGCTGGCTCGCCTGTGGAAAGCGTGACATACTACCAGGGGTGGCATTCAGATACACTGTGTGGCACTTATTTCAGATCCATGAAAACACAGAGAATTGTGTTGTTTTAAATTGCAAATCATGTAGGTCTGCATGTGTGATTTCCTGAATAAGGGCTGTTCTTTTTTTTTTCATTTGCTGCAGGCCTGCTTTGACAGAATGTCAAGGAAAAGTCCCACCAGGAATTCGAAGGCCACCCCAGGGCATTCTCCCCAGGTCTCTGTTTCTTTTAAGTAGAACCGTTGTCCGTCTTTTATAACCAGTCTGGGACAGACATGGATAATCTGGCTGGGCTCTTTCTCCATGTAGTCACACAGCTCACTGGGAAGGGGCCATAACCATTATTCAACAGCCCCTCAATCACCGCCTACTCCACAGGTGTTGTTTTTGTTATCTTGTCAATGCTGACTAGTTTGTGATGTGTTTCATTGGTTGACCTGCAAACAATGTTCTAAAAATATATGCGTGCTAGCACATTTTATGACATTGTCAACCAATCTTGGCTATCAGGCTCGTTCCCTAACGCGATGAGGAACTTGTTCCTGAATTTGGGAAGCAGTGTTACCGTTGTCACTGAAAGGAGTCCCTGAATGCCCCCCGCAGGGCCAAAGATTCAGAAGAAAGCATGAGGATCGCTTAAAGGTCGTGTAATTTGTTAAACGACTCATCGGTTTGAATGGGTTTCATGGGGTGGTTAACATGAATGTCGGAAACAAGGAAAGGGGGGTCTCTTCAAAGAAATTTGGGCGAGCATGTGGTAGCACTTTAGACTAAGAGAGCCGCCACTGGGGAAGCACGCTTTTGAAGGTTAGTAAAGCAGGTTGCATGTACCAAATTCACTTCTGCTTCCAGCGGGAAGCACCGCTTAGAATAATCCACTTCCATCAGCAGTGGGGCGAGCTCGAGCTCTCCACAGCAGAGGGGTAATGTATGCATTGGGCCTCCTGAGGTTTCATGCTGTTAATGCGTTGTTTGTTTTTGAGAACTTACTGATAATAAGCAGATGGCTTTGCTTTCCATTCAACTCCAGTTGAACCTTTGGTTCCTCTCGGCCTCGTCATTAGAAAAATGATCAGAACCTAGCCATGGTGACCGCACAATATTCGGCGTTCTGTTCACCGCAGTGCCATGCTTCCCATTCTGGGTGGCATAGCTGCAGCTTGAGTTTGTTGTCACTGTTACCCCTCAGCATAATACACATGTGTTTGTCTAGCAGTGTTTAATTGCTTTCTCTCTCCCATTAACCTTTGAATGCCTGCTGATCTTTGAACAGATGCTTGCTCGTTTTAACATAATTGAGGGCAATTATGGAAATATACACATTTCGTTTCTCATTGTAGGACTTTAAATGCAAAATCCTCGGAAGGATGCTGAGTTGGCTTGTTCAATCAACCAGTACACAGTGGAAGGAGCTGGAGGATTGTGCCTCTGAATATTCCATTGATCATGTGGCATAATGCTGAAAGTGGCCTACGGGCTTGCTTATCTGTCTATCTATCTATCTATCTATCTATCTATCTATCTATCTATCTATCTATCTATCTATTTATGCATTTCAGTGGCTGGCCTACCCATCAACATGCTGTACACCAAAATGCATATGTATCAGGGACTCCTCAGTCCAATGAACGGGAACACAGGTAGCCATTCACTGATTTATTAGGACATGCATCCCATTCAGGTAACGCTGAGGTGCCATTTTGACTCCGTGGCTCCGGCACACATTCCAACTCCACAGCGCAACATTCCATGCTACATCTTGTGATGCCCTCCTTGCCTCATGTGTTACCCTCAATGACATGTAGAGTGGTTTGTCGCCTCCTAGCTAGATTTGTACTATGTAAAACACAAATACAATTTCAAATCCAATTTGTTTTCCGGGGAGTATACATAACTCTTCTTTTGTGTAATGATGATAAAATAAAAACATTTTTGTCTTAGGAACATTTGATTATTAAAATTCATGACGTATTTGTGCCCAGTATACAGTCGTAAACATGTGGAGTAAAGGCATTTTAATCAAACTTTGTCAGTGCATCGTGGAACATACTTGCAGAGCAGATATGATGACCCTCGTCTGAAATCGTCAGATTGCTCAGTGCAGACTATGAATTGTCCAGCACCATCTTAAATTCATTAAAGGTCGGTCAATCCAAAACCACTAATGTGTCGGTGGATGGATGAAGAGGGTTGAGACACATTAAAAAATAGGTCATTAAGTGAACTGAGGTTTCCACGTTTTGGATACTCAAGATTTTACAAGATTTACAGTGGATGTGATTTTGGACAACATTTTAAAATCAGTCCACCAGGACCAATACAGCCCCTTAACCAATCAGAGACTGATCCACAAAGCATATTTCAACAGTAAAATCCCATTGAAAAATGCTTTGTGAATAAATCTCTCAGAATCTGCAGAATTTGGAAGTCTGTTTCAGACTTTCCCCACAACCGGCTTTTCCCGATCTCCTCAGAGAGAGGCTCAGAGAAACTCATCAAACACTGACGTGTTAAGCCTCAGGGCATTAGACTACGCTAATTCAATTCATTACATTTTTTAGCAAGATGTGGCAGCTTCGTTCCTAGTGGTGCTCGTCGACAACAGAGCGTTGGCGTCCTGCAAGGAAGAGGCGTGCGGGGCACCTCGGTGACGATAGTTCTGGAACGCAAAGAGATGATGAAGAACTGTGGCCCAGCAAGGGCGTCGAGTCGTCGGCGTCTCTGTGGTTCTTAGGTGGCAGGAAACCCACCGGTGGATGCTCCTTGGCGCGTCGACGGTCGGGCCTTCTCCAGCGGCAGACAAGCGGGTGACGATGCAGACGAGAGCGTCCGATGATCAATGGAAGTTCTTAGGCAAACGGGAGCACGGCGGCTCCGGTCGGCGACGGCGGTCGTCGACAGTGGCGGACAACAGTCCGGGCGCTTCTCCTTGGAGTTCCGCAGCAGTCCCCGTATCGGGTCGGCAGCCTGTCGAAGGTCGGTCTACCAGGGAGCATTGGCAAAGATCAGCTGTGCACGATGGTCCCTCGTAGCTCTGGAAGAGGGCGCCTTACCAGGTCCTCTCTGGGTCAGTCCTTGGGAACACAGCAGCCTTCAGATTGCGAGGGAGAGCCACAGCACTCCTTCTCGTCCGGCGGGAGGTTTCAAGGTCAAGCATCAGTTACTCCAGCTACTCATCGTAGTGGACTTCAGCTTCTGAACACGATTCCTAGCAGTGAGAGGTCCCCAGATATACTGTTGATCTCCCATTCATTCCGCTGGGTCACACTCAAGCATCCAATCATGACTACGGGCATTCATGCAGGCAGGCAGCCAATCAGGCACACGAGGTATTCAAGCCATTCACTTCTCTCCAGACACTCACAACAAGTTATGTGTATTGGGACAAGTACCGAACCATTCAACACTCCAAGCTGCATTCATACCGGTTTCGGGCAGGGTTGTTCCAGTGTTTGTCTCAACCACCAGATACTAGACACCCACAACACAGAATACATATTCGTCACACACTCTTTTCACCCAGGTCCCACCCACAGGAGGTACCCACAACATACATCACCGGGAAGGCTCCAGCTAGTCTGGCCGGGCCTTCACAACAACACCATATATGGTATTTCCACCCAACAGCCAGTCAGGGGGAAGGGACAGGGTCAGGGCTCCCCAGGACTTTGGGAAAAAAAAGGTAATGGGTAATAGAAAGCAAGAGGCCACCAGGGCGATCTTGTTTTCCATCAGGAATCAACTGACCCCAATGGCAGGGCCGGGGTATCCCAAAATGGAGGATACTCCGCACACCTGTCAAATTCAGCATGGAGCTGCCACCAGCCCATACCCTGCTCTGTGGGCCACCCACAGGTGCCCAAAAACATACACTAGGGGCACAGGGTTTTATCCCCACCCATGGGTGCCATAAGGGTGTCCCACGGGTCCATTCACCAAACCAAAAGAAAGAGAGCTGCACTGCCAGGAGTCCCCCATGAACTCCTGCGTGGAAAACACGACAGAACACACGATAAAAAGTCGTAAGGGACAAGGATACGGAGGCCCTGTGCCTCCGATGCTTTTCCAGCATCAAAGTCGCCCCCCCAGACTGAGGTGGAGGGTGCCTAATCTCCCACGGGATAGACACCCTCATCCAGACG
Source organism: Ambystoma mexicanum (assembly GCF_040938575.1). Lineage (NCBI taxonomy): Eukaryota > Metazoa > Chordata > Amphibia > Caudata > Ambystomatidae > Ambystoma > Ambystoma mexicanum. The sequence continues at coordinate 130,941,873 of NC_090937.1, read as the reverse complement.
GTCAACATACCTTCTGGAAAGTCCATCTGCATTATCGTGACTCTTCCCTGGTCTGTGCTCTATGCTGAAGTCTAGCCCTTGCAGGCTAATGGACCACCTGAGCAGTTTCGGGTTTTCACCGTTCATCTGCATAAGCCACTTCAGGGGCTTATGATCTGTTTGTACCTTGAAGGTAGACCCCGAAAGGTAGGGCCTAAAACGCCTAAGGCTCCAAACTATACTAAAACATTTCTTTTCAACAGTAGCCCACCTAAGTTCTCTACCCTTGAGTTGTCTACTTATGAATGTGATAGGATGTTCTCTCCCTTTGTCATCTAACTGGGACAAGACAGCTCCAATTCCGGTGTCGCAGGCATCCGTCTGGACGATAAAGGGTCGGCTGTAGTCAGGCGCACACAACACGGGTGCCCGACACAGACTTTCTTTCAAGCCATCAAAGGCCCTCTGACAGTCTTCAGTCCAATTGACCTTCCTAGGCTGCTTGGGTGAAGTCAGAGCTGTCAGTGGTGCAGCTATGGTTCCATAGTCCCCCATGAAATTGCGATAGTACCCAATGAGGCCCAAAAAGGCTCTCACCTGGGTTTGAGTAGTGGGAGTCTCCCAGTCCTGTACATCCTGTACCTTACTGGGGAGAGGTTGGATTTGACCCCCCTCCTACCCCATGACCAAGATACGTGACTTTCCCCTGAGCTATCTGGCACTTGGTGGCCTTGATAGTGAGGTTAGCCCTTTTTAAGGCCTGCAACACTCTACCCAGATGTGTCAAGTGCTCTTCCCAAGTGGAACTGCAGACGGCAATGTCGTCTAAATAAGCCACACAAAAGGCTTCCAGCCCACTGAGAGCATTATTGACCAATCTCTGGAAGGTGGCAGGGGCATTCTTCAACCCAAAAGGCATGACCCTAAACTGGTAGAGTCCCTCTGGTGTTGAGAACGCCGTCCTTTCCTTGGCATGGTCCTATTTGCCAATAGCCTGAGGTGAGGTCAAAGGTGCTCACAAATTTGGCAGCACCTATGGTGTCCACAAGCTCATCAGCCCTGGGCAATGGGTGCACGTCGGTTTTGGTGATGGCATTGACTCCTCGGTAGTCCACACAGAACCTCCAATCCTTGGTACCTGCCTGGGAACTTGCCTTGGGGACAAGGACCACGGGACTGGACCAGGGACTGGTTGAGGGTTCAATAACACCCAGATGCAACATCTTGGCGACCTCAGCCTGGATGTGGTTCTTAACCGTATCTGACATTCGTTAGCTCCTGCTCTTGACAGGCACGCTGTCACCAGTGTCAATCTCGTGCTTACACCACGGTGTAAGTCCTGGCGTCAGCGAAAACAGAGAGGCATACTGCTGGAGCAAAGTCCTGCAGGCCCTATGCTGCTCGGTTGTCAAATCGGGAGAGAGCTGCACTCCCTCCACTGAGCCATCCTGAGGGTTGCTATGCAGAAAATCAGGAAGCGGCTCACTCTCATCCACTTCTTGCTCTGAAGCTAGCAAGAGACATGAGACTTCTGCTCGCCTGTGGAAAGGCTTGAGCCTATTGACATGGAATACCTGAGGGGCTACCCCTGGGATTCCCATGTCAACCAGATAGTTGACCTCGCACATCTTGGAGATTATCCTGAAGGGTCCAGTCCATTTATCTGCCAATGCCCGAGGCTTGGTAGGCTCCATCACAAGGACCTCCTGTCCCGGAGTCCAATCCACTTGCAATGCTTTAAGGTCAGGCCAGAATTTGTTCAATTCCTGGCTGGCCTTGAGATTCGCCGTTGCTTGACCCATCATCTGTGTCATCCTCCGTCTGAGGCCTAACACATAGTCCCCCACTTGCTTGGCGGGACCGGGAGGGGTGGCTTCCAAGCCTTCTCTGATCAAGGCGAGGGACCCCCTCACGGGATATCTAAAGAGTAACTCAAAGGGGCTGAAACCAACGCCTTTTTGAGGTACCTCTCTGTAAGAAAACAGCAGGCATGGCAGGAGGAGATCCCATTTCCTCCTTAGGGGCTCTTCCAAAGCACCTAGCATGCTCTTGAGAGTTTTATTAAATCTCTCAACCAGACCATTGGTCTGGGGGTGGTAAGAAGTGGAGAACTTGTAGGTTACCCCGCACTCTTTCCACATGGTTTTCATGTAGCTAGACATGAAGTTGGATCCTCGGTCAGAGACAACCTCCTTGGGGAATCCAACATGGGTGAAAATGCCTAGGAGGGCCCGGGCAACCACCTTGGCAGTAACAGTCCGAAGGGGTATAGCCTCAGGGTACCTGGTGGCATGATCTACCAAAACCAGGATGAACCGATGTCCATCTGACGTGGGAGGGTCAAGGGGACTGATTATGTTGATGCCCACCCTCTCTAACGGTGTGCCAACCACTGGCAATGGCTGCAGCGGGGCAATGACACTTCTTCCAGTCTTGCCAGACAACTGACAAGTTGGGCAGGTCCTTCAGTGGGATTCCACTTCTACTCCCATCCGAGGCCAGTAGAAATGGGCAGAGAGCCTCTGCTTAGTCTTCTTGGTACCAAGATGACCAACCAAGGGCACCTCATGCACCAACTGCAGTAGGAAGGGCCTGTAAACCTGGGGAACCACCAACCTCTTGAGGGCACCAGGTTCAGGCTTAGTGGGCTCACTAACAAGGAGCTCACCCTCCCAATAAATCCAAAAAGTCCTAGGCACTTCTCCGTGTGCCTGGGACAGGGCTTGTTTCCTCAGACCCTCGAGAGAGGGACACTCTCTCTGTCCCTTACAGAAGTCTGCCCTGGAGGGTCCCCCTTCAGCTAACAAGCATTGAAGATCGGGATGATCCTCTGGGTTGAGAACCTCTCCCACAGGAGAGTCTTCTGGCTCTTCTCCCACAGGAGTTGAGACAGGGTTTACCACTGGATCCAGCCCGTCCAGAGCATGGATCCCAATGGGTGCTGTAGGAACAGCAGGAAGAGAAGGAGCTCCTTCCACAGAGGTGGCCTTCTTGCTCTTCCTTTGTCGTGCCTTAGGCCGCGCCTTCAGCTCGGGTACCTGACTCACATCCAGACCCGGTGTCACCTGTGACGTAGTGACCGCAGCAGCAGTCATGGGAAGACCATCCGCGATCAATCCCAACTCTACTAAATCGTTACCTAACAGAATGTTAGCAGGGACATTGTCCTGAACCAGGACAGGAAGCTTTGCTGTCTTGTCTCCAATTACGAGTGTGACTCGGGCTACAGGCGATAATTTGGGAGGCCCACCAGCTAACCTGGTGGTTCTCAGAGGTGCATCTACATAGTCCTCTGGCTTGAGCAGGGTCCTGTCCACCACTGTCATGCTTGCCCCAGTGTCTCTCAAACCAGTAGAAGGCTGGCAATTCAGGAGGACACGTCTAAAAAATCTACGGGTGTTCTGTGGGATAGTCGCCAATACTTCCGCGTACTGGTCCCAGGCCCCAAGGGACACTAAGGAAATTTCTACGGGAGCACCAAAAGTGATCCCTGTAGAGGAGGGGAGGACAGTGGCCTCCACCTCAGACATGGGGTAAGGGTAGGTCAGGCTGACAGCCTGTACTCCGAGTGCCTTACCTTTACACTTGGAGTCACCCCTTTTGTGATCCAAAGCCCACAGTCCCAACAAGTGTCGGGAGTGCGGGGTACGGTACTGGAACCACCGGGAGCCTGCTTTGCAGCAAGTGAACCACTACTCTTATACACACCCACAGATGACTTATCCCCCCTCTGGATGGTGCCAGAGTATTACCCATATTAGGGGTGTAGCCGAACAGACAGCTTGCTGGTGCTCCCCTGGTCTTGTTGTGGACACGTCATGATTTGGGTCTTTCAATGGTAATACCATGGTAACAATTGATGGCAGGCTGCCATTCCCTGTGTTATCAAGCAACCCTGAAGAGCAGCCTGGTCTTAATGAAGGGCAACGTGCGTTGCTTAAAACATCCTCTGCTCTACCATGGTTCAGCTATCAAAAGAATGCCAGCAGATCACAGGCGGGGTGCAAATGAGGCAGAGGTAGGTCATGATGGAGGCCTGGATGGTTACTGGAGACAGGTTGTTTATTGTGATTCTACTGGCCATCTTTCTAGAGGATTCTAGAATGTTCCTTATGCCAGAGAATGCATAGAAAGAAAGCTGGAAAAGCCTGAAAGAGACCAAGCAAGGATATTGTGTAAATCGTGGAAAAGGGGAAATGTTACATGCTGTATGCAACTCTTGTTCTCAATATCTTGCTTCCTGCAGACCTACTAAAGGTTTACCTCTCACTATCTCCTGTTATCATTACAATTCATACCTTCAACTATCCCCCAGTAAATACCTGGCCTCTCGAGCTCTTCGCTCCTCTATCTCTAACTCCTTCAGGGTCAGTTGTTTTTCATAGAAACAAGCTAGAGGTAGATCTCTGTCTTTGGCTGGGGCCTCCCTTTGGAACAGCCTCCTGCCACTCTGAAACTTGAGGAGAACCATCTCTGGTTCAGGAAGAACCTCAAGACCTTCCTCTTTGTTTCTGGCTGTGCCCCTCTTCTCCCCTGCTGATCTGTTTTCTCTCTCGGCACTGTGCACCTGGCCACCCTCTGTCCTTCGGGCAGAGGTACCTGCTCACCCTGTCACCCTCCTGCCATCCCTTGCAGTGGGGTCTGTATTTGTAACCATACAGTCCCCCACCCTGGTTTTCTTATGCACTTATCAGATTTACCCTGTCGGCTAAATACTGCACTTGCCAATTGCTGGCTGCACTACCACTGTTTATCACCTTTATTTATTTATTTTCTTTATTATTATTTATCTGTTTCTCTGCTGCTCCACACTTTACACTCCCCCCTTACATTCACTTTTCCCCTTTTCCGTTTCCCATGCACTAGCACATTCTCGATGTCACTGGGCCTAGTAAGATCGTTGTTTTGTTCTCCCTTGTTTTCCCTCCCTTGCCTTGTCGCGCTATGAAACACTTGTGTACAAGCGCAATATAAATAAAATCTCATATCACATCATATTATATCATACAGATAACACACCATGAAATTGGCACAACGTTAAGTTCAGATGATTAGCAAAGTGGTCGTAGAGTGGCTGGCTAAATAACTTGCATAATAATATGGGATGGATCAAGTCTCCTGGTGTTTCTGTTCTCAAATATTATTTCATATGAATGTATCTGCTGACTATCTCTGCTTAGAGACCTGACTTGGCCAGGTGTGTTTTCATTGTTCCTCAAACCACTTCGGAGTAAACAAGAATGAGGGGTTGTTGCAGAACTTCATGTTTTGGGCAGTGACTGCTACAGGTTTCATCACGCTAATTCTGAATAATCCAGACGACCATTTTGTACTAACACTGCTGCTATTATGCTTGTAAAATGTCTTCTTTCACTGACTCTACCCTCAGCACACATTCTAGAATAGTTATTGGTAAGTCTGCAGCCATGATGCCAGAGAGATGCTATCCTGACTGGGGTCATAAAATAAATAATCCCTTTTACAGCATTGAAGGATTTAGCTGTCGGGCAATAACGCAGCAGCAAAGGTGGCTGGTAGCCGAGGCGTACACACATTCAGAGAGTGGGGTTCGGAGAAAGTACAGAACATTGTCAGTGAGAGTCACAACCAGTTTATTTAGTCAACCCAATGTTCTCTATAAGTAGTGCTAGCACGAGAAAGGGAAAAGCTCAGGAAATGCAACTCTTGCAATAATAGGAATCAGGAATTTGGGAGCTGAACATAAACGCCCCACTCTGAAAGTGTTTGCAGGATCTACATTTTTGACTGATGAAAAAACCTCCTATCACGGAGGCTTCCTACGTGGCAGGAATGTAAGATCTTTGTAAGCGATATGAAGAGTGGAAGATGAATCAGAGAGTGCTGCCACACATTCTTCAAGCTCACGGCAAATCAGTTAAGGTTTGGGCTACCGTTTTTGGTGATGTGCATTTCACTGACATTGTAAACGAAATCACTTGGTCCTATAAGCTTTTAAACTCTAGTGATTCGAAAAAGCATCTGACAAAGTACACGCATCTAGAAAGTGCTTTCTGCACATTTCTTTCTCCATTCTACAGTACTTGCCATCACTGTAAGGAAAAGTGAGCAATATTGACATCATTCATTTGGCTGAGAACACTGTTTCTTTACTGACCAAGCACCATTTTCTACCCTGTTCCTGAAAAGCCAAACCCTTCTTACAGAGATTGGTCAGCAATCATATCTTGGTGAAAAATCAGTGTCTAGTTTTGATTGACACATGATTGCAAATGATGAATGTCTCAATTAGTCTGGGGATTCGTCCCTGTGACCTTAGGTTTGGTCATATTACCTCCTCTGATAAACACAGAATGTGCCTTTATCACCACATCACTTCATTCCCTTTAAAGAGAAGACATGTTTGTAATTTCCACCCAGCCTTACACAGTTTCCCTTCCATCCATGAGTCTGGCTTCCACATACATTTTACCACTGATGTTGAAATCCTCTTGCAATTAGATGAGGTCTTCCATTTTGCAGTTGTTGGAGGTTCCTGTATCCTGATATTGATGGATGTCTGTGGCACTGAACATGATGATTCCTGGGGCATTGCCGTTGCCAGTAAATGAACAACAATCTGCTGTATTTAAGGATTATGCACTGCTGAAAGAAATGCCCCGGGGCGAACCAGCAGTGGACGGCAGATTACGTTTCAAGACTTCATTCCCCCATGATAAAAAAAAGTTGGGGCCCGGACTAGTGTCTCCCTCTACTGGGATGGAAATCGAGAAAAAATGAACACGTGTGCAAGGCACATGTGTTTCTCGTGACTCTCAGTAAACATGTATCATCATTCTCGCTCAGTCACACTCCACTCTTGGTGGATTATTGTTCACAGAAAAGAAGTGATGGGGTGAGTAAAAGTGACTCAGAAAAGCTCAAAGCAGCAGTATTACATTTAACAACAAATTTACTTTTCTTAATCCACAGACATTGGTCTGGACCTATCGCCTCAATGCTTTCCTTACGGCCAGTTACATTGTTAACACCCTGAACACATTCAGTCCAGGAATTAAGTGATCAATTGAAAGGAGCACATCCACTGACCTCTGCTCTTCCTGGGATCAATATCTCGCAACCAACTCACAGGTCCAACATAGCAAGGGCTGAGGTACAACCCCTCTCTATTGCCTTATGTAAATTACCCAAGAAATAAAGTAGGGCATATTCTGCTAATGACTTGAGGAAACGCCAAAAAGCCCCACCCAAAACATCTGATTCTTAGCAGGAAGCATTTTTGATTGACAAAGGCGACTTTCTACTGGACTTTCTCTTAAATATCTTTGCTACATCTTGAATTCACATCAAATGTGTCCACCAATGATTCCTAGTCCCAACTTTTCACTTGGATTCAAGCATCATGCAAAAGTCTCAAACCAGGGTGTGGCTAGTGCACAGAAATCCATTTTAGGGGTTAGGTGGTTGGATCTATTCAGCCTCTTTGCTGCTATTCAATCATGCTGAATGACTTCACATGGCATCTAATAAAAGAAGTATACTCATACAATGAGGAGCGGACTCATGGGGTATAGGAGTGGGATTCTGCTAAGAAAACGTCAAACCTCCAGCTACTGGCAACAATACGTTACCTCCGGGCTTTATCTCCTGGCTTAGTAAGGACCTATAGTGAAAGACAAGTCTGCAAAGAAACAATAAGGCACCTTGCACATCAGTTTCTTTCCTTATTTATTTAACTTTTATGGAATTAAATAATTGCACATTCGGGCTGCTTTGTCTAAGCTTTTGCTGTTTGCAAGATGCCTTTTGTCTAGTCAGTTATTCATTTGTTAATGATTACTCAGCAGCGTTTTTGTCCCCAGTGGAAAAACACCTTATTTTATTAAAAAAAGGTCGCAGGTGCCCCTTTCTAGAGAGAACATGTCATGATAACCTGTTCTGTGTTTTATTTTCCCACTTTGAGAGTCCGTAGCCATCACTTTTTGCTCACTGTACTTTTCACAATGAAGGGATATCTATTTGCATATCAGTCTTTGTCCCTCCCACAAGGACAGTCCAGTCCAGCACCGAAATTCCAGACAAACCTCCTTTGAACAAGAGTACCAACAGCAACCCGAAACACGTTTTTCATCCTTGTTGGGCCTCATCAGTGAGGTGGATCTGTGCCTCTCTGAGCACAGTGAGCTAGAGGACCACATGTGGGTTCCCCCAGGTAACGTAGGGTGACCAACCCCAAGTTCCTTGCAAAAATACAAAAAAGGTAGCAGGTGCCCCTCTCTAGAAAGAACATGGCATGATAACCTGTTCTATGTTTTTTCCCACAATGAGAGTCCGCAGCCATCGCGTTTTGCTCACTGTACGTTTCACAAAGGAGGAATATCCATTTGCATATCAGTCTTTGTCCCGCCCACAAGGACAGTCAAGCACACCTCCTTTGAACAAGAGTGGTAACAGCAACCCCAAACATGTGTTTCTACCTGGTTGAGCCTCACAGGTGGAGCTGTGCCTCTCCGAGCACAGTGAGCAAGGGTTCCACGTCTGGGTTCCCCCAGGTATCTTAGGGTGACCAACCGCAAGTTTGGTTGAGACTCTCCCAGGGATAATAAACGTAAGAACAGGTCAATGGGCCATGTTTGTGCAGGTAGAGAGACTCCCAGAACCCCCCTTGTTTGGCACCTTATTTTATAGTCATTGAAATGTATGGAAATAACACACAACACAGGGGGCACATGTCATATATTTAAAATGAATTGTACTTTATTATGCCCTGCCCACCTTGAAAAGTGCCTTGAAGCAGGCTCGGCAGGATGTTTTTGCCTATACAAAATACCATAAATACATAAATATGTAAATAAATCAGTATTTCCATAGGTGTGCATGTTTGTGTACACCAGCACGCTGAATGAAAGGAAGTATGTATGTGCCCGTGCTGGCCCCAGCAGTGAACATTGAGTATCAGTGCATCAAACACTGCGCTGCATTTATGCAAGAAAGATGTCACTCTTATCACTATGTTTTATTCATTGCACAAAAAAAGCCCATTGATGTCACATGGCTGCATTATTTGAAAAAAATGAACATCGTTCACTTATAACAGATTGTTATTGTTTATGCAGAAATACATGAGTCACACACATAAAGCCTTGTGAGGCGTATCACTGCGCACGTGACATTTCACATTGTGTATGCTGAATTTATACGATACATTTTCTAATGTACTTATGAAGGATTTCTATTCCCTTTCCTAGGGACTGGACTTACAGTGTCCCCACCTTGCTTAGTGAAGGCGCATTTAAAACAAACATTTCTTTTACATTGTGCTTTTAGAAATACAAAAGCACAAAATGGCAGTACTATGGATGCTATAAACTGTGAAGGGCACTTCTCCTCTCCCATCACAGGCCCTCTGCACTGCACTGGCCTCCCACTTCCCAACCAAAACCCAGAGCATCCTGTCCTCACTCTATTCTACTCCCCTCCCTCAGCTGATCTCAGTCCTCTCTTGACCCCCTTGCCCCTTACCCTCCTACTCTCCTCCTTCTCGCCCGTAGCACCGGATGAGGTCACTAGACAAGTCCTTTCTATGAACGTCTCCTCCAAACAGGTGCTTTCCTGGTCCTCGAGAACCATCAAGGAGAACATTGCCTCCCTTGCCTGTTTTCTACAACCACTCATTTGCCACTGGCTCCTTCCCACTACCCCTCAAGCACTCTCTTGTGCACACTCTCCTTAAAAAGCTGATGACCCTTCCTGCCTGGCTAACTACTGCCCTATCTCCATTTCCCCCTTCATGGGCAAACTCTTGTAGAAGCTGGTCATCTCTGAACTGATCCGCCACAGTGAATCTGTTTATTTTCTCAGAGATCACCAGTTTGGATACATAGTAACCAGAGGCACGGAAACCGCTCTCCTGAACACCTGTGAAGACATATTTTCTAATCTCGATTCCAACTCTCCTTCCATTCTCATCCTTCTCGATCTTTCCTCTGCCTTTGACATGGTCAATCATGCCCCCATTATTAATCAGCTCTGTGATACCCTCGACATCACGGACCTGGCACAGGACTGATTGACCTCCTTCTTCTCTGACCGACATTCGCAGGTTCAAATGGGTCCTTTTCTATCCTCCACCTCAGTCTCCATCTGCTGCGTCCCTTAGATCTCTATCCTCTCACCTTCAACATCTACATTGCCCATCTGGCCCACTTGATCCTCACCTTTTCTCCTCACCTCCAGTGTTATGCAGATGACATGCAGCTCTCCTTCAAGCATCCCTCCACTGCCTCCCCTTCCTCCTCTCTCTTTCCTGACTGCCTGACTGCCTGACTGCTATTCAGGCATGGAACACTGCTAACAACCTCTGTCTTAAAGCCAGTGAGACTGAGAACTTTCTCATTGGGACCCCTGCTCCATCCTTCCCTCCAACGCTCTGGCCGCCCACATGTGTCCCCTCCCCTCACCCTCTTGTGAGGCTAGAATCTTTGGCATCATCTTCAAGTCCTCTCTCGCCTTTTCTCCTGGCATTGCAGACCTTGCCAAGAAGACCAACTTCTAGCTTTACCTCCTCTGAGGCATTTTCCCTTTTCTTACCTTCCCCAAGAAACTCAATGTCTCCAGAGCTCTGGTCCTCTCTTGGCTGGACTACTGCAACAGCCTCTTCCTCAATCTGCCTTTATCCTCCCTTCAACTAATCTATAATAGGATTGCAAGACTTATCCTTGGCCTCAAGCCCAGGGACTGTATCTCTCCAGTCCTAAATGCTCTACAGCGGTTCCCGGAGGCTGTGAGGATCAAGTTCAAACCCCTCTGCATCATCCACAAGGCTTTTTGGGGCCTGGGACCCTGCTGCATCCAACTCTATCACCCTAAATCCCTCCCTTGTAGAGCCCTTCAGTCCTCCAGCTCTAACTCTCTGCAGATCAAATGCTTTTCGAAGCAGGGAGTTGGGGGTAGATCTCTCTCTTCTGCAGAAGCCTCCCTCTGGAATGGCCTCCCTGCCCCTCTCAGGCTTGAGACGGATCTCCTAAAGGTTTGGAAGCTTCTCCACACCTTCCTCTTCTCTTTCGCCTTCCTTCTCCCCCTCCACTACTAATGCTCTCCTCTGCAACTTTGACTGGCTGCACTTACCCTTGCGGGCCCCCTCCCCCTGACCAGCCTGGTGGGGTGTGCCTCCCAAACATCACCTTGTACACCCTGTCCTTGCACTTAGCATCTGGTCCTCACCCCCTGCCACTTGCACACCTGACTACCCCTTAGCACTTGTCTAGCCCCAGGGTCCCTCCACTCCCCCTCTCCTTCTCACCTCCTCGTTCCCCCTGCACTTGTTTGCCTCCCCAGCTCTTCCCTTCCACCGTAGCATTATCCCTGCCATCCCGACCGGCACCCTCCCTCCCCACTCCCCTCCTTTCTACACTTCTTTACTGCACTTGCACAATCCAAATGACACAAGGCCTAGCATTGTTACTTTTCTCCTATGACCCCCCTCTTTTTTGTCTTGTGGTGCCTTGAAACACCATTTGCTGAATAGGCGCTTTATACATGTCCAATAAATAAAATAAATAAATTAAAGAGACTTAGCTAAAGCAATAAATGAAAGGTCGTACGTATTGGGACTTACAACCGTTAGACACACAATCCTTTTTGGGTGCATCTTTCTACCCCACAATGGGAAAGGGAAGAATTGACCTGGTTGACACAAGCGTTGCTTGCAGTAAGGCAGACTTTTCCTTGATTTAAGCATGGGCAGCGAGGTTTGATTCACAAAAGAATTATTCTGAGTAACTCTGACATACACCTGACCTATTTCTGGTTTTCAAGTCAGAATTACTCAGAGTAACTACGTTTGTGAATCAACCAGCCCTCGCCAGGTGTAAGTCGAGGTGCGTGTGAATCAAGCCCTATGTATGTCCAAAGTGCAGTGACATTTGAGTACATGTTTTATCGTTATGTGTTTATAGTGCCCTCTTTTACTGCTGGATATAGGATCAGCACGGGACAGGAACAGTTTAAAATAACAGATCTGTAATCTTGGAAGTGAATCCATCTGTCCTATCAAGACGGGAGGAAAACATACATTCCCAACATGTACACACTCAAAATACAGATGGGCATGTCCTAAAATATTTCCAGTCACTTATGAAGGCAAAAGTGTGCAGAAGGGATAAAGGGGCATTGTGCATGCACAAAAGCCCTTACATTTGCAAAAGAGCAAATCTAATGCAAATGTATCTGCCTTGATTCCTATGCATTTGCACATGTGCATCCTACCCAATCCTGCCCATACATTGTGGTGTCGCATATGCATTTTGGTAATCATTCACTGCACTCACTATGAGACTAGGGCATTCTCTCCATATTGCTTATAAATGTATCAGACTTCTAAACATTCCAGAAAGATGCCTTTGAAGTACTGCATCTCTTGAGCCCTAACATCTCTCCACTGTCTCCCAGTTGCTGCAAGGATCAAACTCAAATCCCTCTGCATCATCCATAAGGCTGCCTGCTGTCTGGGACCACACTGTCTAAAACTGGCTCTGACTAAATACTCTCCCTCCATATCTTTACACTCCTCTGGCACCAACAGTGCTGCATGTGAAACGCTTCTCTAAACAGCAAGCTGGTGGCTGATCTCTTTCCTCTGCTGGCCCCCTCCTTTGGAACAGTCTCCCCCTTCCTCTCTGTCTTAAGCTGGATCTCCTCAAATTCCAGAAGCTCCTCAAGACTTTCCTTTTCACATCCTCCTTCCTCCTCACCCTCCCTTGCTAAAACCCCACAGTTGCTGATATTGGTGACCAGGACCCTTATGTGTTCTTCTGGGTCCTCCCCACCAATAACCTTCAGCCTCCACCCACCCCCAGCACTGCCACTGGGCTCCCACTGGCCTGTGCAATCTCACACGCTTGTACTCATTGCTTACTTGTCAGCTGACCACTCTTGCCAAGTATCTCTGCCAGGCACTTAACAGCTGTTTGTGAGTTACTCCCCAGCACTTCCTCCTTGGCACTTCCATGACTTTATCGCCTACCCCCCGCCCCTCATCCCTTCTTTCTCTCTGCACTTGCATGTTTGGAATGCTCACAAGGCCTGGTTGGACCGCCTCTCTCTTTCTTTTCCTATTGTATTTGCCTTTCTTTCCCCTGCTCCCTACACATTGCCCTGTGGGTGCTTTGACACACAATTTACTTGTTGTATAGGAGCCTTTCAAATGCACTATAAATAAATAAATAAATACAAGGCACATTAACTCTAATGGTCCCCATTTTGAAACATGCCTAGCAATATACATCCATCTACAAACCAAAAAGGTGCTCGGCATTGCATTGATGCTCTACACATTTTTAGAAACGCCAAAAGCAAAAGGTAAACTATATCATTAATCAGTCCCATGCCAGCCACTTTTTTCTGGTCTTAGAAATTGTATGGGTTTGTTTTTTTGCTAGAACGGTCCACATGTCCCATGCCTGTTCAGGACTATTCACCTCTGGGGTTACTGACTACTGGTAGAGCAATGACAAAGTTGACATTCTTGTATCTAAACATAAATTTACAATTCCACAGATATTCCAATCCGCAACCTACATTATTAAAGCGCTATTAATTTAAGGTGATCACACTACAACATCTCCTGGAACAGTAGCTGTATTAGTCATCTCAAAAGCTGTAGTAAGTAACTAGCCACGCAAAGCCTTCTGTGCATTTTTTTGCAATGGCATCACATTAATGCGTTATGTTCTTTAAGTTAAAGCTATGCTGGTGAAGGAGCTGCTAGAACAGATACTCAAAGGCTGCAGACACCATGCCTCCCGTGAACAGAGGATAGCACAGGGGCAACGTGCTGGTCTTGGCAGCAAGACCACACCCAGCAACAGAGGTTCAAATTCTGGATTGGTAGTTAGGAAACAAACTCAGGTACGGTATTAGGCGCGTTATAAAAAAACAATTAAATAAGTAAAATATCCTTCTCTAGTCAGCACAAGGATGCAACCCTGGGTCATTCCTCCTGATAACTGGGGGGCCGATTCATGGAATACTTGCACGATTCAAAGTGACTTTGCACTGCTGACACAAACCCGGATTCATGGAACCGTGCAAAGTGTAATTATGCAGCCCATGGTCATTTTTGCAGTACAAAATTACTTTGGCCGGACTTTGCACAGCACAGGCAAATATTCCATTACTCGGGCCCTATGTGTGAGAGGCAAAACACGTCTACCTTATATTATTAAATAACCCAGAATTAGGGATCCTTTCACTAGCTTACCACCCATGGTCCACGTTTACATCAGGAAGGCGTGCACAGTTTTGGCAACTACACCCATATTCTTTGTTGGATATCAATGGATTTCAGAAATCTGAACCCATTTGAACAAAATATAAGCTAGCCAGTAGCACATATGTTCCACAGTTGGTGTGCCTCATCTTCGCAGAACACCTTTGCAGACAACCTGATAATCACTGCTGCAGTGTGCTGTGCATAACATTCATGTGACAATGTACATGTTGACTAGTGAACAGGCAGCAGAATATATGAGAATCACTGCACACTGGTCTGCTTTTAAGCACTGGCATTTCAGATGCTCGACCACAATTGCCATACCACAAACCCTTGCCAAGCAAGACCATTTCCCAGTGTTTACAATGGAGAATTCACACGCAAGAGCAAACACCCAGCCAGTATCCAAAGCCTATGGTAAGGTAGTTTAGACCAAAAGGATTGACTGTTGGTTTCGTTGTGAGCAACAATGGTAGCATCTTTGTGCTTGCAACGGTGGATAGGTACTACTGTGTGCCCTGTTTCAGGCCCTGATTGGACCACATAGTATAGAGAACGTCCTGTAAAACTCAGGTTGTACAGACAATAGCCATATGTCACAAAATGCATTACCGCTTCAGTCATTCTTTCGAAGCCCAGAACACGCAGCAAAAATTGCAAACTGTGAAAGGCCTTTCCCAGTTCACCCTCATGCTGGAGGTTTCCACCTGGCCCTCCTGTATAAGATTCTACACCTCATTGAACATCACAAAGCTACTGAGTATACGATGCGTCATCATCGAAGACTTCATCTCATCCTCAACGGCGTCTGGTGAAATGATTCACCAAGCTTCTGAGACCTTCTGAATAGGCTACACAAGCTGTTGAGAATAATGATAGCACTGCCATGAGTGTTTGGATGTCTATGATTAATGTGCTCAAAGACAAGATTGAGGACATAGAGCAGAACATGAGGGAAGAATAGGACTATGAAGCTCTGGCTCTGACCAATGGCATACAGCTTTGCTTAGAGAAAACAGGAATTCCAGGACCAGCACAGACACAGCTGGCTCTGAGGAGTCCATCTGTGCAGAAATCCATGATGCGGAGCTCGATTGTCTGATTGTCCCTCTTCCAGAGGGTGACATGTCAAAATGCGATCATTGGATTATCGATAAAGTGCTTCCAATTGAAGGGAAAGTGTTCACTTGAAATGTTCCATGAAAGGAAGTGGATAGATACCCTATTCTTCCAAACAGAGAAGTTCCAGTGACGCCACGACCATCCTCACCCTTGTCACTAGACTCCCAGGGCAATGGACATGGTTACATTCGCCCTTGCCGCTCGACCACCTGTTACCAAGGATAACAGCCGCACATGTGTAAGTCTGCCCCCTCCTACAGCAGCTTGCCTGGTCCATTTGAAGGCATAGCAGCCTATTTGGAAAGGCACAAGCCCCATTTGGATTCAGGGCGCAGGCAGAGGAGCAAATAGGCGTATGAAGGTAAACTCTGTATTTGCAAAGCAGAATTAAGCAGTCTGCAACACTGAGCAGGCTGGCAATAACATCTATTTCAGCCTGCTGAAGCAGGGGGTGATCACTGGCGAAAGGACAAGTCTTACAGCCTGCATTTAGGAAGTTAAACAATGCAGAAGCTGTGCCTGCACTTCCTACCTCCTATATATGCTGTTCCGCAGCATGCGGATTTGGAGCAAGCGCATCCAGGCGACTTGGCACGTTACTGCAGTTGCTGCTGAACAAGAGCATGTTGCTGCAGGCAGCGGTGCCAATGTATTTTTAGTGCTCTTTGGGTCTTCTGCAGAGGTTGGTGCTGGAGAGACCAGGGTACATTAAAAAACTGCAGAATTTGAACATCTATATTGAATCAATTTAGCCGTTCCAATAGCACACAGATTAGAGCGCTCGCTTTGACATCTGTGCAGAGCCTGCTAAGGCAGTTTCGAATCCTGGCAGGGCCAGACTCAGCCTTTCATCCTTCCGAGGTCGATAATTGAGCACCACACACCGTGGCTAATAATAAGCAGCGCTCAGATGCCTGAGGGTTTGTAGCGCTATATAAATGCTAAATTATAATTATTATGTGTGCATCATGTTCCCCGCAAATTATAGTTACACGTTAATAGTTTACTATAAATGTTTGATGCATTCTGGGAACACAACATTACCCTGACTACAGCACAACCATAGAAGAATACCAACTTATTGAGGTTGAGTGTATGTCTTCTTTTGAAAGGAACATTTCAGCACTTGTGTAAACATCTCTGCACAGCTACGTTCTATATTTGGATCGTTTGCCTGTATCATTTTGACATGCAAACACATTTGCATTACACAAAATAAAAGCAGGTATGTTAGGGTAACACAAAAGCCAAAGCAAAATGTAAGTATTGTTATGTGGTCTTCTATAGTGTGCCTCTGGAAGTATTGGTGACCTAGCTGCATGCTGGTCTGTAAGGAAAGAGGGTGAGGGTGGGATAGTGAGAGAGGTAGGTGCCAAACATGTGGTGTGAATGGGTGCAGGACAGAAGTACAAGGTTTCTGGGTGGCAATTTGCTTTCTATGAGTTTGCTGGAAAAGGATGGGAGTATGCTATGCACAGAGAAGAGCCCACATCGTATACAATACAGCACCTTGGGTTAGATTCTGATGTGGGAGAGTTTAAAAGGGCTAAATAGGGGATCCGAGTCATGGTTTGGTTAGTATTAATATGCTAATGGCCAGGCATGTGGCGGCCATCTGTAGGGGGATTTGTGTCTGTATTGTAAGGTGGGAGGAGACTTTCAGGGTAAGTTGGTTAATCAGAAAAATAGGGACGTAGGTCTTACAAGGCAACACAACCTGCAACCCTCCACTTTCACCAATGGCCGACAGGTCAAATTTCACTAACCCACATTGCCAATATCAAACACTCCCTCTCTTTCCATGTCTGAAATCAATGCATTATATAACATGTACAACAAAGAAAGGATCAATCTAAAAGTTCCACCCATTACCATAAGCTACTTGCTAAGGGTTATGGGAAGCAAGAACGTTCATCCATTTTGCCTTTCTCAGTATAAGGATTGGTAGGCTGAGATACGCCTCTAACTTCACTCTGGCATGCCCAGGTGCTGTGTTCAGTGGCTTGGAGGGAATTCTGCCCGTCAAGACCAGATCATGTCTTGGACAGGGCAAGAAGGCGCCGGTCTGGCGTTGGTCAGGCATTGGTCGGTGCAGGGCCCAGAATCTTGTCTTGTTTCTCTGAGGGGTCTAGTCTGCTCTCTCCCACAAGCCACAAAACTCTTCTCACACAGGCCAAAATGACTTTTCCTCACCCACAAATAGACACAATTCACCAGGTTGTGAGGCGGCACCAGCACTACGGTATCAGAGATTTGCTACAACCCTGCAGGGGTGTCTTCACAATGAAACGTGGCACAGCAAAAAGAAAAGTGAGAGTCCCACTGCCTAAAATAAATAACCGAGAGTCACAAATAAATAACAGTAAAGAATAGATAAAACAGTGGAACCACTGAACAAGTACAATGGACCTTCTTTAAAAGCTCCCCCACATGGAGGGACCTGCTTAACCTAACCTCTTCTCAAAATACCCAATCATGTGCTCCATATGGTGCAGCTGGTGTTGGACTTGAATTGACATCCTTCCACTACGCCTCAAGGCCATGGCAGAGAGGTGGTCTGCGATTTGGTGTCAGTGCCAGTTAAGTGTCTAATAAAGGCTTGAATATGTAGTTAGTTTAGAGTCTGCAATCAGTTGCCAGTTAGGTTAGTGTTGAGAGTTTAACGTTTTATTTTTTACAGTTTTGAGTTTTGAGTTTAACTTAGCATTTAGCTTTTTGAGTATAGGTTCTAAAACTAAGTTAAAGGTTTAATGGGGTGCAGAACTCACAATGAATTTGCTCTAACGCACCTCTGCTTCTGGCGATGGGGTTCACAACCTCGTGTGCCTGCATGCCTACGTTTGTCAGCAGATGCAACCCATTGAATTACCAATGAAGGGCCTCTTTGACAGTGCTTCTTGTTCCAGCTCTCATCCCCGTGTCGAGACCATCTTCTCCGACAATGCCTTTCCTTCCTTCGGGGAGCTCTTCGTGGGTTGTGCCCTCATGCTCCATTCAATCATATGTGGCATGAAACTTCTCAATTAGCAAGGCAAGCAGTCCACTTCCATCTCACTCAGCATTTTGCTTCTAGCAGAGGCCATCTTCCAATTCACACAGTACAAACTTCTCCCCAAGGTAGAAAAGAAGCAAGGCTGTTCTCAAAGCTGTAAATGTTGAGTTCATACATGGAGTTGCACTTCCCTGCATGTCAAACACACATTTCATGAATAAACATCCACACGTATAGCTATGCATCTTTTGTTTTCTGCTCAATTTATTTTGGCCAGTGATAAAGTTTGCAAATGTAATTATGCAAGTTCCAATTAAAATGACTTTAGCAAGTGATACACTTCATTAATTGGGTTATGCTATGTTAATTCTTCACTGCAGCTGTATTGTAGTGAATTGCATCACATACATACTAAGAAGAAGTGAGCACATTGCCTCAGCTAGAAGATTGTTACACTGGCTTAGGGTTGAAGATAGGATAAAGTTTAAGGCCATGACACTTGTTCATAAGTGCCTTTTTGGAAAAGCTCTTTGCTATCTAAAGAATCGTCTGGAAATGTACATCCCACAGAGACAGTTAAGGTCAGAAGGCAAACGTTTGCTCATAGTGCCTAAACACAAGCTGAAGACAGGCTTGGGTAGATCATTTGTAGTGTTGGCATCACAGCAGTGGAACAGACTCCCTTTGGAACTCAGATTGGAAGAAAATCACTTAAAATTTAGAAAAAACTTGAAAACCTACCTATTTAAGTGACTCATGATTCTTCCGTTTGGTGACAATCTGTGACATGGAATATATAACCAGTAGGTTCATGGTTTAGCCTTTTTGTGTTGTTGACTGTATAATCTGTTGTTGTGTTTGTAAAAGTGCCCTGATGCCTGCGGGCTGCCAGCGCTATATAAGCTGACATACATACAAACCTTTGTGTGATGATTGTTAGCTGCAAAGAGAAGTGGAAAGAAATGGCATCTACTAAGTGCATGGTGTATGCAAAATCTTTGCCATTGGCGTAGGTGGAACACATGGCAGAACGCACATCTGTCTCCGGCTACGAATTTGCAATACCATGACGGCGAGAACAATAAAAGCACTTTACTCAGCCCTAAATCGTGATCTGTAATCCAACATAGTATTTCACTTTCAATCAATAGGGCCATTATGCAATGGCGAGGCTCTCCAGATACGGTCCCTGGAGCCACAGTCACATCAAGTGTTCACAATAATGATTACCATGAACTATTTAAAGATCTCCCTTTGTGTCTCCCTGCACTGAAGACACCCGGAAATTAAAGCATTGAGTCTATGTATCTCTTGAGTATTACATATGAAGACCTCACCTGTGGCTTACTGGATAGTTCCTTATGACCTTCGAAATGCTGAGCTCTATTCAAAAGGTCAAAATTGTGAATTATAAAACTGCATTGGCTGTTCTTATGTTCACATGTGCAGCATTAAATAATTCTACATCGTTTCAAAATCTGTTCCCCGAGTAATTTTATAAACCATAAATCTTGGGGCCGGTGGGGGGAGGGGGGAACTTTGGGTTGGGAAGGGGGTGTTATTGTCTTCATTGATTCTAGTTTTTATTTTTTTTATTTGTGTAAATCTGTGCTTACCTGTATCTCGGTAATATGTGCAATGTGCTAATGTCAGACTTGTAGAAAGTGAGAGAAACATATTCTCACTGGGTTGCCTCCGTGTCTCTGTAGGTGCTGTCAAAATGTCCTCTCTGCTCAGGTAAATTAGTACATAGTGTGCCTGCACAGCAACTCTTAATTGCAATCCCTATAAATACCTTTGATATCCAGACGTTATGTCTGTTTAGTTTCAATTTTAGTTGACTCGTTGAATTTACGTGTTTAGTGACAATACAAGCAATTCTTCTGGACTCAATTGGATTTGACTAGATTGTAGGGATGGTGACAACATGGTGACAACAGATGCACGCAATCCATGTTTACAGCCAATTGGCTGTATAAATGGTATGGGTTCCTGTGAAATGGTCCCTGTTGGAGTGAAATGTGAGGCATGGCTGTGCCAGGTGCATGGCATTTAGCTTGCTGAAAGTCCCATCATTTGATCACTGATTCATCGTGTAATGGCAACATCGAAGAAAATGAAATGGCGATGTTGGCGCATAACTCAAGTGCATCAGGTAATCAAATTACTAGAGAGAGGACAAAACCAATAAACCTATATGTTATATTATCGTACTAGATTCAGCCTGTAATATCGGTACAAAAGCCGGAAATAATGTTCTTAATACCGGATAGTTGAGGCATCACAACGCACCTGCAATAAGAAAATGTCATCACAACTTTTCATTATCAGTTATTACGCTTCAGTTGTGATGTCACAATGCCTACTGCTTGTGCCAGCACAGAGCACAATTCTAGTTGTCAGTGCTGCAATTAAAGTTGTGACAAGCTTGTCGAAATTCCATGCATGTAAAATAGTTTTCTCCGACAGTTTACAGACAGTAATTGACAAGGAACTGTTCATGGTAGATTGTTTCATTTGTACATGTCTAAAGTTTAACACATGTGAGCAAGCATCACTATGTTTTACATATTGTAAGCACAAAATGAAAGATTTTTCCAATCAATTTTATTAAACTGCTCAAACAATTTTTCTGCAATACATCACAAGCTGCATGTTAGCTTTTTTAAATCCAAACCCATTCTACATTAATTATATGGAACAGCAAATGCTTAGATTAGATTAAGAAAGAGGCCAGGTAGTAAAGGAGATGACAACGTGTGGCCATGTATTACAAGAAGGATATTTGCAAGTCACCTCAGAGTGCCATGACCTTAGAAAGGCACTTGACCTTTGCCCATGTCCCTCTATTTTTTCATAGAACTCTTCAGTAACTTGCAATATCCTCATACTATACAGCAAGGGGTACTTTATGTTATATGTAATATATGATAGCCTACAGTACCCATATACAATCTGCAAATAATGCTCTTATTACAGGCTAGTTGTGATATCAAAACTGACCTATAATAAGAACAGATCAGTACTGCACTGAAATCAATTATTACACTCTGTTTGTGATGTCACAATGCCTACAGCTTGAGCCATTGCAGAGCAGAATACCTGCTGCTACCTGGGAACTTAATGAAAGCTGTGACAAGCTTTTTAAATTCTGTTCTTGGAAAAAAGAAAATGGTGCACTTTACTGCTAAAAGTTCAACACACAGGAGAAAGAAGTTATTTGCAAGCTATTACCTAATTAAAAGCAAACAAGGTTTTTTTATGCAGTTTACTAAACTGCTTAAATTGTTTTTCTGTGACGCATTAGAAGCTTTTCATTAATTTTGTTTGTTCAATCTGCACTGATTCTAAAGTGATTGTATGTCTGCGATATCATAAATGACATACATGCCATATCATATGATATATCATATCATATCATATCATGTATCATCAACTGGATGATTTTACGTTAGATTAAGCAAGAGGCCCGATATTAAAGGGAATGACAGTGCATGATGATAAATCACGAGGAATAACATAGTCTCTACCATATGTTGAAAGGGTATTTAAAGTCACCTTGACCTTATAAAGGAACTCAGCCTTCTGCTTTGCTCCTCTACTTGGTCAGGGTGCTCGTTGGTGAGGTGCACTATCCTTATAATGTATGGCAGCTAAGTATTTTATTACATATGTAATATGTACTGTCAAATAAAGGAAACAAAAAGAGACCCCAGCTGTGCCAACAACTTTAGCTAGTGCATGTGATGTGATCACTTCTGTGGTGAAGATAAATGTTAGATGAATTGTGAGCACAATGGAGAGCAAAGAAGAACAACAGAAGGGTGGCGAATTAAATGGTATCTTCCGTAGCCAGCTTGCTGTCTAAAGTGTACCCGCGTAAGGGTTGTTTCAGCTGGCAAGATGATTCATTTTAGCATTTTTAGGATTGCCAGAAGGTGGCTTTAAGAGAATTTGTTTTCAGCCAAG
This sequence comes from Ambystoma mexicanum, assembly GCF_040938575.1. Classification (NCBI taxonomy): domain Eukaryota; kingdom Metazoa; phylum Chordata; class Amphibia; order Caudata; family Ambystomatidae; genus Ambystoma; species Ambystoma mexicanum. The sequence goes on along the minus strand of NC_090937.1, from coordinate 130,919,560 downwards.
AAATGATCCAAAAGCAGAGAGGAATTGGATCCCCGAGGCAGCGCGTTCAGACACTACAAAAGAAGCCTTTGTTTTTCTGCCTCTTGCGCTGCCTGGCTGGATCCCGAGTAAGGAACCGCGGAAGCTGTATTGTTCCAGAAACGAGTCATAATACAGCAATTGTCAAAAATCAATTAGGAGCCACTTTAAAGGAAATCACAGTTGGTTATGATTGCACTTTAGTCTAAAAATATAACCGTGCTGCCGTATAAAGTTATAGTCAAAGGGTATTTTGATATTAGCTTTAAGCAAGGCTTACTTTTTGACTTTTGTATTGTAGCTGCCTGTCAATCTTGTGAGTCTTTTGAGCATCACCGGATTATCCTTCCAAACAGACTTGACTAACAATCACAATTATGTCAATCATTGTTTGCATAATGCACAATGCTGGTGCCCTGCATTCCAGGAGTGCAGGAAGACTGCAGGTTGCTTATCTGCTTTTCAGTCACTGCATGAGTGGAGGGGGTGAGATTGGACCCAAAGCCAACTCGGAGTGTTTTGGTGTAGTGGGCCTTTATCCCACTGTCTGTCAAATGTGCTCTCCCTGGCATTACTTAGGAAATAAGCACCTAGCCGTGGGGAAGGCATTACTGCATCAGCTAATGCCCCAGGTCCCATAGCAACAGGCCCGGGTGAAGCAAGGTCCTTAACGAAGGACCCAGGGCATTACCAGACGTGGCAATGCCCCCCACACCCAGCGAGGGGCGTATTGCTATTAGTACACTGGCCCATTACACCAGGGTGCTAATAGTTACTTTTTTAAAGTTGTGTGATGTCTTTGGCAAATAAAACAGTAAACAAGAAAAAGATGGCCATCATGGAAGTGGAGAAGGGACTACATGTAGTCTCTTCTCCCTTTCCGTGGCAGCCATTGGAAAAAGTTAACAAAAAAAGATGGCCGCCAGTGACGTGGAGAAAGGACTTCATGTCATATTACAATCACAAATGTTTAAATACATATACCTTATACAAAACTACACATATACAACATCATTACCCACAAAATTCAAAATACCAAAAGTACATGAAATGGATAAAGTACATCAGGTGCTTAAAGTGCTTGAAGGGGGTTAGTTTACATGTGCAAATGAGCAAATATTACAACTAGCCGTGCATTTCCATTGTATTAATATCTGGATACACCACACATTGCCACACACTGCCACTGCTAATTAGTTTGTACATTCAGTTCATGAACAATATTTATGAATCACGTGTACACCTCAGTGGCTTAGAACTGTAAGCCAACCAATTCAATGTAAGGGTTGTTCTGGTGGTTCTCTTCAAGGGGTCCACTATGTCCCGCATATCAGGGATGGTATTCTAAAGAACCATGTTGAGCCATCGTGTTTCGGCCGGAGGTATGGGATCCACCCATCCCATGCTTCCCCCTCAATTGTGCTGAACACCCTCTGACTACCCCTCGTGGATTCTAGTCGGGCTCCAACTAGGACAGTCAGTTTACAAGAATGACCTCTGGCAGGACTGTTAGTCATGTGCCATGATGGGGCAGATTGTCCTGGCATGAAACTGTTCCTTTACAAGACTGTTTATCATGTGTCCTGTGACAGAGAATAATGGAATGTCGCGAGGTGTCCAAATCGCCCCCCCCCCCTCACCCGTAGTAGATCCTATTCTATGCCACTTCAAAAGAGAGTTAGACCGGCTGAATCACGTGTTCCACTTTTAAACTGAATGTTCCAAGCACACTAACCAGGCCCTGCAACACTTCGCTCTTTTTTAATTCACCTCCAATGACATGTCTTCTTTCTGTGGATACCAAACTATGCCACATTTAAATAGTTTGCGTGATGGGAATCCCCTGTAACAGCCATTATGGTGTAGCCGGTCTGATCCCGGCAGGGCCAAACTCGACCTTTCATCCTTCCGAGGTTGATAAATGAGCACCTCACACCGTGGGTAATAATAAGCAGCGCTCAGATGCCTGTAGGTTCGTAGCGCTATATAAATGCAAAATTATTATTATTATCTTCCTGCACCAAACCCACACTCACTTCTATTCGTTCTGTTCCTTAAAACTATATGTATTCATGTTAAGTGATGCTAATTGTGAGTGATTTTATCTTTAACAGATACAGGACCTCTTAGTTAATTCTCGTGAAATGAAAAACACCCGCCAATCACATTACAGGGTGGCTGCAATGGCTACACTCGGATGGGCATCTAGAGCCTTAACAAAATAATGTCATTATTAGAGATGGGCAATATTTGCTTTGTGGGACATTATGTCTAAATACTGACCAGACAATTCATGTAGCACTTTCAGAAAGTGAGCATGTATTGAAGTTGTTGTGCTGCAGCGGCAGTGCGTGTCATCATCCTTTTAAGCACAAGGAAAGCTTGGTTTCAGAAGTTGATGCTTGCCCTAGCAAAGCTTCTACAACAACCCAAAAGGGGCGTGCCCAAACAACAGACTCACAGACCCCAGTGTTACCCAGGGGCTTCCTCTAGGGAAACATGGGCTAAGCTCACGCCTTTCTCCAACTCAAAAAAGAAGTCAGTGCTGCAGCCACAGCAAGAACTTAAAGAAGACAATGGAAGTTGTCAACATGCAAATCAAAGGAATACCACTGTAGATTTATATTAGCTGATTACCGTGCAAAATGTGGCGAACTTTAAGTTCTCTGCAACAGCCATTTGGGTAGCCAATCAGTGTGGGTTCCTATGGGATCAATGGAATATATGAACAAATTAGAAAGGCATACAATGTAATTGCTTATTTTTCTAGACCGGGATTTCGGCAGACAAATTTGCACTACACACACACACCAAGAGTCAATTAAAGGACCAGGTTTTTACTGGTCGGAGAGGTTGCCCTCTGAAGTAGACCTAAAGGTTATGTCGCCAACGCATGGCTGACAAGGGATGCATTGTTTCTGCTTGCTAGCGTAGAGACAAGAAACGTCATCTCATCTTTGAAATAGAAGGTGTTGAGAGAAAGTGCAGATGCCATGACGTAGGATGCATCAAACGTCTTCAACAGGTCACAAAAGTAAGTAGTGGGAGCTTTTCAAAGGGCACTGCCCTATTACCACAAGATGTAGCTGGCTAAGGCTACACGGCCTTGGTGCCCACCAGGACACTTACTTGTGAGCACTCATCATCATAATGAACAGGATCAGACCAGACCAAGACTCCTACTGTGACATGTCGGTGTTTCTCGGGTGAACACATTCAAGTCATAACCTATCACTTGCCACAGAGAAAAGTACCCAGCTGAGGTCACAGCTCGGTGAGATTTTGGCAAGCATCGGACCTGGACGAGTGGTCCTGGCTCTGTAGACTCTGGTTCATGGAAAGCCCACGTCGAATGCCAATAAGCCAGGAACTTCTCCAGCCAGTTCTTATCTGACTGTTCCCCGGAATAATTTGGAGAGCTGATTCTCCATCGCTGGTAAATAGTTACCAGGTAATTATCAAGTCAGCAGCCACAAGGCACGTGTGTTCGCAGTGCACAGTCCAAAATCAAAACCGTCCTAAACCCCATAGGCCCCAGCAGCATTGCTGTTTTAAATGTAGCCTTTGCCTTTTTTGATGTGGGCAGAGTGGCCAATCTTAACAGGTGCCTCAATTGGGCCAACACAGTGAAACACTAATTGTTCATGCTTAAACTACGATAAATTAGAAAGAAAACTAAATTCATAAATGTGAAGCAAAGTTTATACATCCATTCTCTACAAAAGATTAGCTAAAGCGTGAACATACACATGGAAAATGAATTTTAAAAAAATGGTTGTTTATCAATGTACACCAGTGGGTGAAAAATGGGGAAGTGTTCCCACATCTGAGAACAGAGCTCAGTGGAGGAGTGTGCAGGCCCACAACAAGGGGACAAGACAAATCTGCATTTTGCACTCCCACCTCTGAGAATATGAAACGTGAAAGAGAACAATTGGGACACCATTATAACGGAGAGAAAGCAGACTTCTCGTTTTCTTTTGAATAGGAGGAAGCATAAATGAGAAACAGGCAACTCAATAAATAATGAAATGTGGTTTATTAAGAGACTAATCCTTGACCAAACAGTACATATGATGACTCCCTTTTGACCGACTATAAAATGAAGGGCTGGAACCCTTTCCTCAACAACAAATGTGTTGGCACTTTGAAAGAACCCCGACAAAGAAGGCTCAAATCCTTGACCAAAATGAATTTCTGGAGTAACTTTTCTGAGGGACTCAAACCTTTGTCCACCAATAAAATGACTGCTGCCTTTCTGACATCCTGGCATAACTCTAAGGACATAGCAAGTACGGTCAACCGCGAAATAGGTCTGCTGTTGTATTTCTATTTTATTTGATGTGCAACACTAAAGCCACTCCCACCCCCGATAAATAATGAACTCTGAGGGACTCTTCCCTGAAAAGTATGTTTGCTGTCACCTTTTATGACTGAGGCATAACTCTAACGGTCTCGTGCCCATGGCATGCAATGGAAGGCCTGCACCAATTTGCTAGAGTTGCAGACGCAACACAATGACATTTAAATTCATCTCTCAACTTTAGAAGTCAGCTCTCATGCTCACATCACCCTGTAACCCACTGACACCTGTATTAATTGTTGAGAAGGCACATAAGTGGTAAATGAGATACTTTACAACAAGGAGGCAAAAGCACTCGGGCAATGGCTGTTGTTGTCCATGTAGTAAGGGACGCTACCAAACAAATCCCCATAACAACCAGTAATGAAAACACATGTGAAACAAAGAAAATCAATGTTGAAGGGCAACGCATCAATGAAAACATATATTCCTAGAACTAATTCTTGTCATGTAAACAGTCCACCTGCAAAGGGGAAGCATACTTGGAAATACACTGTTGGAAGTGTGCACAACACATAAGAAGGACTGTAAGAGACAAAGCAATATATTAGAACACGTAAATTGAGGTAACTGAGCTGGTCAGCCTCTAATGTCCGTACGTAAACTACTTACTAAACTTGAGAACAATGATTTATAGCTGAACACCTCTCCGCGAGGTCACAACACCTGTGATGGCTTAACAACAACATTATACAAACTTGCGTGACTGCGCAAGTCATTAGTTAAGGGATCAGCACTCGGTTGTAGGGTGTGCTTGTTCTTAAGCTTCTTCAGTATTCAAATGCCTACATTCCTGCTTAAGATTATTAACTCCGATGAAAACTCCTGAAGAGCTCTGTAGAGCCCACAACAGAGTACTCAATCCCTAGACTCACATTGTGGAAGACACACCTTCTTGGGATAATGTTCCTTCTGCAGACTGTGCCGAGGGCGATTGGCGGGCACCCATCATTTCATCAACCATCTGTTGTTCAATTATTGATCTGCCATCGCCTCCAACATGTGTGGTGCGTTCATCCTTCCTGATGGCTTTCAACTTTTTCTCGTTTTGAGAGAAAATGTGCCACTCATTGGTTTTTCAGAACATCATGCAAAGGGATTCCCTGCAGACTATTGATGAGAGAAAAGACATGTCTCTCTCAAGACATGCCATGGGATGTGTCTTCTGTATCAGATGATTAAATGAGTGGCTGGACCATTGAGGAAAGTGCAGGTCTTAAAGGTTTTTTATCTTGGCTCCACTGTACTGATGTATCCACAAATCTATAACCTATTTGGGGGATCTGTAACTCAAATCTTCCCTATCATCGTATCACAATTTGATTTGAGTCAATTCTATTCAAATATTGCTTCTTTGTTGGAATTGATCCCTGATGTTGGGTTCCTGTTTATTATTTAATTCATCCTTTTTTGTGTTGTTTCCCAAATAAACATCAAGTTTTATTTCGTTTTTCGGAATGCAACCAATTAAAATAGAGGTGCTGATCTAATGTATCTCAGCTGGGAAAAGAGATTATATAAGTCGAGAGGCAAAACTTGTGAATTGACTTCACAATTTTTTTTTTGTAAAACATTGTGTTTGGAGTGTTGGACTAAGGATAGTGTAAGACAACTCCTATTTCTTTGGTTTCGGAGGTATATTTCTTGTTATGAACTCCGTTCCTAAGGTTTTTAAATACACAATCCCTCCTAATGTTGGGATCAGGGTGTGGCCTGGTTTGGGGATCTCTCTGATCAGTATTTGTCTAGTCAGGTCACAAAAAAGCCGACCGGTTTCAGTGGTGTCAGGGTTATTGGAACCACTTTCTTCAGGGCTAAGGACCAGCACTGATTAGTGTGTGGTCTAATTTCTTCTTCTTGTGGTGATGAATTTCTAATATTCAAATAGGAGGTTGCCCTATATTGTGAAAAGAGCAGGATAATCTGTACTGATCACACTCACCCCCATCGCCTGAGTGCATTGCCACTTTGCGATTATTGTTAGTGCCATGGATTGTGCTGCCACTCTCATCTTCCGCTCTTATGACGCCAGTAGGTCATCTCTGGCACAGTTGGCCCTAGATGGCCTGCAAGTTCTCGCGACTGTATTTAATGTCCCTCGGTGCTGAGATCTCCTGAGGGCAGCTGCATCCCTAGCACAGCATCACTGCTACATTTGTTTGCTCCGCCTGGATCTTTACAAAGGACCGTTTCTTCACATCTAATGGATGAGTCAGGCATCCAAGGAAGGTGACCCTGTAATTATTTCTTTCATCTGGAGTGAAATAGCTTACATGAAAAGGAGCACAAAACTGCTGCTCACTACCCAGGCAAGACCCCAGCAGCCCTCAGCTGCCACCAGTGAAATGTACCCCATCGATATTCTGTTAGAACGGTCAGTGTCCAATGAAGATGTCATCAGCATGACAACAATAAAAAGACCCAAAGGGCGCCACACATGTAGGCCTATTCAAACAGGCAGATAAGCACACGCTCAAACCACCATAATTGTTATTTTATAACACACTTAATAGCAGGGACCAGTTTCTAAGTGTGAGCCCTGGATTCTAACCTGTGCTGCTTTACATTGTCTTGCTTCCAAGACAAACGCGTTACCCCTGAGCTATCCTCCCGGCCATAATGCCCTTAGACATCCTTTCGTATAGTTGATATAGTATCACATAGTGGAAATGGAACAAACCGCTGTAAGAAATCAGTAGTAGGTTATTTCTCAGAGTGTATGTAAAGGATTGACTTGACTGACAAAATGTGATTTTATCACCTGTATATAATTTATAATGGGCCTCCGTTCACTCATTATATCTGTGCTCTGTAGTTTAGCTCAATTTACTTCTAAGATAGCAGTATAAACAGCAATACCTGTTCTCTCTCTTATATGGAGTTTGCCAAGCTGGCTTCTCATTATGCGTGCAGATCAGCTCAGCCTGTCACTATGCCAACAGTATTGGCAGCTGATTTTAACAGTCAACATTGTTCCAGGGGATTTAATCCATTTCTAATTCATGGCCCTAAGATATTCCTTCAGAAGTGCTAATCATACCTAGATTTGTGTCCATTTTAATTGTCGCACTGTGTCGTGGAACATTGTGTTTTCCATTTTCTGTTGCTTCTTCCTGAGGATTGGCGTATCCCCTCTAGTTTGCTGGACTTCCTTGAAGCCTGAAACAATTGATTTTTCAGCACTGTTCTCAAGGACATGGCAAAGATCCGAACGTATGATTTGTTTCTGCTGACACCCAGCCTCCGGTGGGCAGCCAGTTGAGGAATGGTTAACTCTAAGATAGGTTTTCAGTGTAAGCATCGAGCATACAGCTAAAGTCGGTCAAAGTATGAACAATGGAGGTGCATGGGGATTAGCACTGTCTTGTTGCTCAAGACAGACTCCCGCAGAATGGCGTGGGATTTCACAACTTCTCCAGCAGCTAATCATCGAAGTCGGCTGCCTTGGAGACGCCGATATCTCAAATTGTTCCTCCAAATAGACAGTAATGATGTCAAAATGCAGCTCCTTGTAGATCGCTAACAGCACAAACAAGAACCTCGAGGCTAATGAGCTCTGCTCTGACACCATGTGGTAAGGGTCTTCTAAACATGCCATTACTTATCCAGCCGACCTGAGAAAGAAGGTGCTTCAAGAGGGAGAGTTGGGTCTGTGTGGTGGCACCGCCAACCTCTGCTTCAAGAGGGAGAGTTGGGTCTGTGTGGTGGCACCGCCAACCTCTGCTTCAAGAGGGAGAGTTGGGTCTGTGTGGTGGCACCGCCAACCTCTGCTTCAAGAGGGAGAGTTGGGTCTGTGTGGTGGCACCGCCAACCTCTGGTTCAAGAGGGAGAGTTGGGTCTGTGTGGTGGCACCGCCAACCTGGTTCAAGAGAGAAAGTTGGGTCTGTGTGGTGGCACCGCCAACCTCTGGTTCAAGAGGGAGAGTTGGGTCTGTGTGGTGGCACCGCCAACCTCTGGTTCAAGAGGAAGAGTTGGGTCTGTGTGGTGGCAACGCCAACCTCTGGTTCAAGAGGGAGAGTTGGGTCTGTGTGGTGGCACCGCCAACCTCTGCTTCAAGAGGGAGAGTTGGGTCTGTGTGGTGGCACCGCCAACCTGGTTCAAGAGAGAAAGTTGGGTCTGTGTGGTGGCACCGCCAACCTCTGGTTCAAGAGGGAGAGTTGGGTCTGTGTGGTGGCACCGCCAACCTCTGGTTCAAGAGGGAGAGTTGGGTCTGTGTGGTGGCACCGCCAACCTCTGCTTCAAGAGGGAGAGTTGGGTCTGTGTGGTGGCACCGCCAACCTCTGCTTCAAGAGGGAGAGTTGGGTCTGTGTGGTGGCACCGCCAACCTGGTTCAAGAGAGAAAGTTGGGTCTGTGTGGTGGCACCGCCAACCTCTGGTTCAAGAGGGAGAGTTGGGTCTGTGTGGTGGCACCGCCAACCTCTGGTTCAAGAGGGAGAGTTGGATTTGTGTGGTGGCACCGCCAACCTCTGGTTCAAGAGGGAAAGTTGGGTCTGTGTGGTGGAACCGCCAACCTCTCTTAAGAGGAAAGAATTTAACAAATGGGCATGCCAAAATAGCCAAATTCATTCTTCTGTATTGAGAAAGGAGTTTTTGAAGTCAGCCCCCTTTGCACTCATATACAAGAATATGCTTGGGCTGGTACACTCCCTGAAAACTACAGTGAGGTCAGTCCATGAAGTGCCGTGATCCGGCCAGGCACTATGTAACTTTTCATAAACTCAATCTATCGAGCCAAAAATATACGGGCCATCACCTGTGCTGGACAAAGATACTACGGGACCTGATTTACAGTAGCATTTTTTAATGTGAACATCCCATTGAAAAACTGCCTGCAACATTGAAGAAAAAGGCCATCCCCAAAAAGAAACCAGGCAACCTTGACACCAAGATTGCTATAGAAGTCATAGTAATGAGCACCCTCATTTTGAAAGGATCACCTTGAAAGTCAAACATTTAACTAAACCCAAAGTAGCAGAGATAATATCTGCCCAGTGCATGCTACCATGTGTGGTTGCTAACTTTCAAGACCACAGAGACTTTTCCTTAAGGCACAATTGAAAAGGCATCTACATGTATGGGGCCTAACACTTGCAGAGTGCAGAGATTGAACGGCACGAATGGGCTCGCTGAACACAGATACAACGAGAAATAAATCCGTATTGTGCTTTGATTTTGATGACATTTCATGGGGTATAAAAATGAAACCAGTATTTTTGGTTCATAAAGAAAAAAACAAGTGGACATGATGGATTTCTCTTTAAAGAATTTGTTTTAATAGCACTTTGAAACTTGTGCGAGGAAAATGAAAGCTTGGGAACAACATCAAAGAAGATACCTTTTAGTTAGTGTGTGTTGCATACCGTTGTCCTTCTCAGCAGTGACCTGCACATTTTTGATACTCAAGCCAAAAACTGCCATTATTGCAAGGAGGTCATCATATTGAGAATCTGGTGTAGCATTTATCTTTGAGCAAAAGGATAGTTTCCAGTTCCATTTGGCACAGTTCCATGTTCAACGTTTAGACTGTCTGACGGGTGCATGCACTCCTGAATGATTTTGAGTTTAAAGGTGTTCTTGTCTTATGTTGGATTGTCAGATTGATGCTCTTGATGTCTGCTGGCGGTGACTTCATTGCTGGGATTCATGCAGGAGTGGTGCATGACCCCTCGTTGTCGGAGTGACTGGTCGTGTTCACCAACACTGACAATGGAAGCTGGGAATTTGGTACAGGCAATCCTAAGCACCCCATGTGTGGATGTGGACTTGAAAGGACCCTGTGTTTTGAACACCTGTTTGCTGTGGGATATTGTGAGTTTGCCTGTTCCTGTGGTGTGTGCACAGGTGTTACACCATTTATGTTGATAGGGTTGTATACCGTATGGCATTGTTTATTTTGTGAGTCAGAGTTTGGTAGTCTTTTGTTTCCAATTGCCATGGTGTTGGAAGGCTAGTAGCAGTGTCGTTCTGAAAACCATCCTTTGTCTATTATCCTCCGGGACAATGGGTGGAGCTGCCTAGCAATCTTGCCCAACTTTTTCAGCTATGAATGGTAGCTGACCACCACGAGGACATGATCATTTCAAGTTTAAAAAATTATATTTTTATTTGCCTCCCACAGGCATTCTCATTGCTCTGGATTTCTTCTACAGGACTTTGGTGACCCCAATGATTTAGAAATGTTTGCCTGCACATATTAACTAGGTGTATTGCATTGCTTGACTGAGATAGCGCGTTTTGTGTGTGTTTTGGATGCATTCATGCCCTTGGCTGAGACCTGTTGGTTGTCTGCTGTAGACTGATGCCTGACCTTGCTACTGATGGTGCAGTCCTAATAGTTGCTAGTGTGGGTTTTCAAGTTAAATGTTTGATGGAGTTGATCAAAGTTGTTGTGAAGTCTTTTTCATTTACACTCAAAATCAGGAGTGGGACACCAATCAAACTCCAGATAATTCGAATTTTCAGATGGTAGGGGGTGGGGTGTTCTGTTTTACCTATATTATGGAAAAGGCATGTGATTCCTTAATTTCTTGAATAGCTATTCTTGTTTTTCAAAAGTAGACCTCATTGCCAACATAGAAGCAGTTGTAGACAGGCATTCATTGTAATAATGTGATGCTAAATATAAGAGTGCATGTGTTCTTGGAATTTCCTGCAGGCTGTCAATCACTCCTTGCTGGGTGTGATTTCAAATGTGGGCTCTGGCTCTGCTGTTTCCTTTTTTGCACCGATAGCACCCCCATTCCAACCCACGAGCCATCCTGTCAAATTGTTAGTGGAGACATCTTACATTTGCTTGTTCACAGTGGTTTACTTTTCTCCTAATTATACTTCATTTGTTTTACATGTTTTAAAATATGTCACTATGTCGCAAGTACATTTATTGCAAGACAGCACTTGTTGGCGACTTTAGCATAAGGTTTCATTAACCCTTATAATTCTCAAGCTGCTAAAGTCTGGCTGTCTTTCTAAGATTTAACATTTTAACAGCCTGTTAATGTAGCTTCATACAAGAAGGAATACATTATTGATTTGGTATCGTCATGGAAACTTAAAACAAAGAATTTCAGCACTCTGCCCATACACTCCACCAATCTTCATATACAAGTTTATTTTGGTTAAGATCCCTTATAACAGTAAAAAATCAGTAGAGCAAAAAAATGTATCATCAGATACACACACAAATGATCCAATAATTCATTTAAAATTGAAATTAGAATTGCTTAAACATTTCCTAATTCTCATAGGAGTCCTCAGAAATGTTTCAAGGCCCCAACAATCACTAACATCACTAAGCAACATAAGGAACACATAGGCAACATAGCACTGACTACAACTCCATGATGTTAACAATGGAATTAAAAAACATGGACAAAAGAAGAGGACATGCATATCAGTATCTCTTGAACGATTATCAGGTAGGTAGCTCTAGCCATAATAACAGATGCATAATAACTACCCCAAAAATACCTTGGTGCTTACTATTGGCGAATGATGAAATATGTCCTTTGTAATGCATTTATGAACAGAAGTTGCATACATCCATCCAGGATCTGCTTGTTCCCTATCAAACATATACATACATACAAGGCAAATATGATCATAAAGACCTTCTTCAGCACTCAATAATACATTTAAGCAATATGACCCGAGCGGCAGGGGCATTACCGACTCAGGTAACGCCCCGGGGCCCATAGTTAGAGGCCCGAGGGCATTACCTGAGTCGGTAATGCCCCCGCCATGAGGGTCATATTGGTATTAATACCCTGGCCTGCATTATGTGCATGACCGGGGCACTAAAAGCATTTTTTTCTGTCCGAAACACTGCAGCATTTCGGGACCGAAAAAAAAAAAGAAACGACCAGGAAAATGGCTTCCATGCAAAGTGAAAACGCAGTCCGTTTTCCCTTTCCATGGCGGCCATCAGGAGAGGACGCGCTGGGAACACTTGATCCCAGCGCGTCGTCTCCCGAAAAAGAAAAAGAAGCAGAAGGTAAGTGCGGTTGGGAGGGAAGGAAAACAACAATTTTAAAAAACTTACCTGCGTCCTCGGCGGGGAACGATGGAAGCTTCCAGCCGTGTGGAGGCGTGGAGCGGGGAGGCCCTACTGGGGACGCAGGAGCAAGCAGGCAAGTGGGGTTGGGAGTGCAGGGAGGAGGGAGGTAAGGGAAGGAAAAAAAAAAACGTACGTGGGTCCCCGGTGGGGGACAAAGGCAGCCTCTCAGCCGTGGAAAGGCTCGGAGCGGGGATGGCCCGGCTTTGAGCCTCTTCATTGGCTGAGGGGCTGCCACACCCCCTGCCGAGGACAGGGCGGCTGGAATCCCGGCTGAGAATCAAAGGATTCTCGGCTGGGTAAGAACACGGCAGGAGCCAATCATAATGCGTGTTGCATTCTGCTTGACTCTCGCCGGGTACTAATATGGAATACGTCTGATTAAATGTCTAGAACAAGCAACTTGGCATTTACAGGTAACGTAAGATATTCATCAAACAAATAGGAGACCCCAACATCATAAAGCCATGTTTTCACACATGCCAACCATCTACAGCACAACCACTTTTTTAGCTTTGCAATGTACTTAAATAACAATTGTGTCAAAAATGTTGTGTCATTTCCCCAACTTTATAGCCATAAAGTTATGGGTGCTAGTTGAACACTCAACATCGGACATTTAACATCTAATTCCAAATATAATAATTCACTTGGCAATGTTCTCATCCCTAAATCTTATTTCAAAAAGCCTCATGTCTTCCTTTTTGTAAATCCTTACATTTCCCACATATCCAACTATTCCATAGGTTTCGGATATATACAATCTCAAAGTTGGAAGGGGGGCGCTCCTTTCAAATGTAAATGCAAATGACAGAAGACCTTTATTCTTCTGGATCATCTGAACTTTGACTTTATCGTGCAGGGCATTCACCCTATGCGTTAGTAGCGCATGATGAACGACACCCAATTTTTTACCCTTTAACCACCAGAATGTTGGTTTCTTCTTTTTCCATGCCGAAGAACCATGTGGTGTTTAGTCATGAATTCCTCATATTTATTGATAAGCCACCACAGAGTGTACGTGTCCATGGAATTAACACTGCATAATCGGCGTAGGTCAAAATACGTATATCATGACCCGAAATAATGGGAATATGAAGTTGCATCTTTGTCAAATAATCATTCATACCACTCAAGTCTAGGTTAAATAACAAGGGATCAATTCCTATTGAGCCTAAAAACCAATTCCAATCACTGCCCGTCCATTAGGGCAGTGATGAATTAGAAGGTGTCTTGTTCTTTCTGTGGTCCCAAGTTGCTGTTGTCTGGAATGCATTTTGGAATAGGTGACTGTGTTCTTGAGAGTTTATTATTTTGGGTTGTTGTGTTCTTTCTTACATTGATGGAAAACAAGAGACTTCACTATCTATTTTAGGTGTTTATTCAATAGGTTGTACATTTTCAATTTGGTATCTAATGTTATTCCCCCAATTATTTTACATAAAACATTAGACATTCATGTCCGCACAACTGAATAATAGCATTATGTATTTAAACCACAACGATAGCTAAGGTGCACCATCGTATTTATTGCTCCAGTTTCCCAAATTACAGTGTTTCAAAATAGCATCCACAAGATGTCAATGCATATTGATATCATAGATATTGAACAAGCAATCAGAGACCATGTAAAGAAAACACAATCTGTCCACTTTAAGGGAAGCTTTCAAAACAATTGTTTTGTACAAATGGAACAAATACAAAAGACAACTGGTTTTAAAAGAACGCAACACATACAACTTTCTTTCTATCTGTATACACTTTACAGGTATATCTATAAATGACATAAAATAACAAAATACCACACTTCTTGCCAATGATAGCATTCGGCAGGCTATTTATTTATTTCACTTATTTATTATTATTATTATTATTATTATTATTATTATTGTTTGCATGCTACAAAATATAGGCACTGTACAAACAATGAAAAACACAAAGATGAATACCACCCCCAATTTAAGAATTGAAAAAGTAGTCACAATGGGGCTAGGAAAGAATACTTAACAACAGAATCGTAATTGTTTCCAAAACAAGTAAAGGTGGACGTGAGTAAGAACATAAGCATTGCATATTCCGTTACAAAGCCCACCAGGACAAAATGACTTACCATATCAAAAATAATTTGACAGGTGAATTGTTCAGTATTAGCAGTCACTTTGGAATGAACGGTTTGTCTCCCCCAATTAGCTTCTAAACGATGCAGTCACAAACGTCTGATAGTTGTACACAGCCCTTTTCAATCGGGGTTTGTGCACACTGACTGCCCATCTTGAGTGTCTTTCACTGGATTCTGGGTTCTGTGGTACCCTGCTCGCCAAACTCCATTGACTCAGGAGCCATTGTGCTTGATTCAGTCATTGCTCTTTGCCACCCATCCTTCCCCCAGATTTCCCATTGCTTGAGTTACCACACATGCAGGTACTTAGCAATTTCAAAAGCAAAAGGAGGCTTTGCTGTCCCATGACGTATTCTTCTGGTTGTCGTTATTGCCTGCTCTATTCTTTTACTCATTTGACCCTCATTTTCTCTTTTGCACTCTGATTGTTTGGTGTTTGAGACATGAAATGAAACTGAGGGTCCGTTTTCTAAAATCTGCCTGGCGGCCGAGTGCAAGATGAGGACACTAATTTGGCTGTAATGCTCTTAAGTCACATTACTCTGCCCTTGCATCGCTAAAAACTGTTGAGTTGTAGTCAATTAAGCCCAATTAGTGTTCTCACCCATAGGAACTAAACCTGAAAGAGAATTTCTTGAATCGTTAGGCCTCAATTATAATTTGGCATCCACCTGAGGGGAAGACAAATGCAGACGGAGTTAATCAGTGGAATTTATGAGGAAGAAGATAGGGACAGACCAAGTAGGCTGTAGTGTTTTGGAATAGAAAATATGAGAGAAATGGGTCAGCTACATAAGTACCCATTAAAGGTCTATGGCCCTCATTACGACCCTGGCGGAATCCGCGGTGCTAAATGCACCGCGGAGCATGGCGGAAAGCCGCCGATAGCGCCATGGGGGTTGGCGGATTTACCACCCCATGCCGACCTTGGCGGAGCGGTAAATCCCCAATCCCCATTTTACCCTTCCCCATTCCCATTCTTGCCCCATTAGGGTATAATGGGAGTGGGGAAGGAGTTAATTACACCGCCGTAAAGTACGGCGGCGTAATTAACAACGAGGTCCCTTAGCGCCATGGTTTTCTCCGCCCGGTAAAACCAGGCGGAGAAAACCTCCATGGCGCTAAGGGAACTCGTAGTACGGCGGACGGGTCCGCCGCGATTAGCGCTGGCGGAAACCCACTCCGCCAGGGTCCTAATGAGGGCCTATGTCAGAAGAAGCATCTAGCTTCGCTGGGAGACGGCTCAAAGATTTAAAAGTGAGGTCTACCTACCTTGTGGTTAACCATCAACGGTTAACCATAAAGAATGTGAGCAAATAAGAACAGCATTAGTTAATTGAAGGGGCGATTATAAAAGGTAGATCAAGAAAATGCTCTTAGAAAGCATATTGGTTCTAAATTCTCTCCCAATGTGCCTTGGCATGTAGTGAGTTTCTTCTTCTTTTTTTTTTTTTTTTTGCGAGATCATTACTACACTTTCTTCAGACATGTTGCTCACTGGCAGTCAGTCATAACATTCTGGATTAATTTCTTTAAACCATACATTTGACGCCTTCTCTTTGCTAAAAAATATAATTCAATATCAGAAGACCTGGAAAGGGTGAATGTGTCTCATTGTTTGCCCCATATGGAAGATTTGAAAGATCTGGGTACATGTAAGTCCCAATTAAGATCAGGTAACATGGTTGTGAGGCATTCATCTGCATAGCGGACGTTGATTAACATAGCTTTAAAGAAATGGAAGGCAACCATCTTGGACTTCATTGTACTGTGGAACAACAAGACTGTGGCCCTCATTACAACCCAGGCGGTAAGTGTTTAACAGCGCCGTAAAGAGGGTCGGCGCCGTTAAACACTTACCGCCTGATTACAAGGTCCCTTAGCGGGATGGTGACTTTAACGCCTGCTTTTTGCAGGCGTTAAA
Organism: Ambystoma mexicanum; assembly: GCF_040938575.1. Lineage (NCBI taxonomy): Eukaryota > Metazoa > Chordata > Amphibia > Caudata > Ambystomatidae > Ambystoma > Ambystoma mexicanum. The sequence continues at coordinate 130,903,086 of NC_090937.1, read as the reverse complement.
AACCAACCCGCTAAGGGACCTTGGCGATAATTACGGCAACCGTAATTTACGGTGCCGTAATTATCGCCTTCCCCATTCCCATTATGCCCTATGGGGCAAAAATGGGAATGGGGAAGGGGCCATTGGTGAATGGGTAATTACCGCCCCACTCCCCTTGTAATGGAGCGGTAATTCCACCATCCACCATGGCAGAATCGTAACCTTAGCGGCATGGACCATGGTGCTAATAGCACCATGGTCCTCCGCCAAGGTTGTAATGAGAGCCTGTGTTTCCACAGCCAGCTTTGACACCCTTTTCCCTTTCCACAGCCAGGGCCATCTATGTTGCCTTGTAGTTTAACTTGAATGTGCAGGGTTTGGCAAATAGCCTGGGGGCACACCTCTTCCTAAATCTGCTAAGTATATCACAAGCTAATGTCACAGTTGCAAAACCTGCAGCATGAGCTCCTACCACCCTACAGAGCTGGAAGTCCTACTGCAGTGTTACCTCTGTAAAAACAAGGTTCTAGACATGCTGAAGTCCTGTAACACGGTGTGATCAGGCTGCAATAGATATTTCTCAGTAGCATGTGACACATGTTGGCAAATTCAATAAGGAGGATGTTTTTGTGGCGAGCTAAATCGCCATCATAACATCTCTTCCTTGAAGTGCAGGCCTTGCTCCCGTTCAAGGGCGCTTCATAACACTATCCAATATGGCAGTGATTTATGAAAAGGCCAGAAATCAATACAAAGCAAACACAATGCTTATCAGACCGTCATGAATTGACAGCGAGAAAAAATGACCCGAGTGCTCAGAGAATGATACGATGGAGGCCCTTGGAATGAGTGAGATAAAAGGTGAGCGTCAGCCAGTAAATGAAACACTGTGAAGGGCTCTGGCCTACACGCAGCTTCAGAACGGGGGAAACAAGCGTACTGCTGCGTCATAGCGTACTGCTGCGTCAGTCATAGGGCCTGGTTTTAAAAAAAAAAAAAACGTTTTTCCATGTGGAAATCACATTTGTGAATGTTTTGCAAATCAGGTCCATAGTACAGCTAATACTACAAAACACCACGACATGTCTGCTCTTTCCAGGTGCATAGCAAAGTCCACTTAGTGGATACCGAGGAGAAGAAAACGCGTACCATAAAATGCGTCGCCTTGCTAGGAGGAAAAATACCTAGTGCAGCCCCGCAGATGCTGAGCACTGGGACCAGCACAGCGCACAACTTGCACTAAGCATGCGCGAGTCCAAGGACAGCTGTAAAGGCTTCTGATTTGTTGTCACGTCAGGAGCAGGTGCCTCTTGAGCACCACCGGTAGGAGCTCGCCACACAGTCTGACTGTTCCGGCTTGTTGATGTACTTGCAAGTTGACCCATTTCTGTGCTCGATGGCATGCACTGCAATGTGTGCATCTGTGAAGGGGATGGTTAGCGAGCCCCACAATCTGCACATGCACGTCATTCAAAGCTTTTGCGGATGTCTTGAAACACTGGATCCTGCACGCAGCACAGTGAACCGCTGGTACAGACAAGATCTACGTTGTTATTTCAAATCAGCCCCCTCAAATCCCTCCCCGCCCCCACTTCTTTGAATTTGCCCTTAGCTTTCATCTCATCCTGTCCTTTTTCTTTGGGGCAGGGGGCGGGTTGTCCATAGCACACTTCCCCGACCTGGCGCCCTTCTTTTACCTGTCCACCTACCTTATTTATTTTTTCGCAATTGGGGTATGTGTTATTCATCAATGCACCATATCTGAGGAAACACCATGCTTCCCAACAGAAGCGTTACTCTCTTAGCAACCACTGTCCCAAAACAGATGTTCACTGTTTAAATACCTATTTTCTTTCCTTCCGTGTAGAATATTTCACAGTGCATTGGGCATCTTACATACACTTATTGTCTGGCAAGGGCATGCATTAACACAGTGATTTTTTTCCTGAGGAAGTACCACAACACGACCTTTGAGGGCACCTCCTCCAAGTGCATGCAATCATCTAATACTAAAGGGCACGCTACATTATCCAAAATGCACTGTTGACTGCTGATGAAGCACCCGTGCAAGGAAATGTGGCACTCATCTTTGCAAGGAAAGACTGGAGCAAAATGTCTCCTGCTCACTGACACGTGGACTGATGAGGAACAATGAGTTTTGTTCTTTGATGCCTTGCACTAGCTAATCAAGTGATTGCGACTTGCACAAAGGGACTTATTTTTGCATTTCTTTTGTCAGCAAATTGCCTGATGGGCTTACCCCACGTTCATTAGGGGGGATTTGGCCCGTGGTGATACATGGATGTACATGTTTTCCTATACTTGCTGAGGCATTATGTAATAATACGGAGGTTCTCATAAGGGGGTCTACCTGTGATGACAATATGGCTACACACTTATATCTGCGTTGCCCCTCTTTTAGCATCAATCATAATTTAATGTCATGCACTTCTCAGTGTAGAGACGTTTATGATTTAACCTTGAAAAAGCCATAAGGGGCGAAACATGTGGTCAGAGAGTCGGCTGTTCAAAATGTGTTTGGTTCTTTTATGAAGACTGTTTACAATAAGATTGGCTTTATAGTGAATAGTGATTTTTATTTTGGATACTTAACATTGTTTTGGTTGATTTTTCAAACTTTGGAAAAATATCTGCTATTTTCTGTGATTGTCACACTCTACTAACAACAATGAGACATCCACGACTGTGTGCAATATTATAAGGATATAACTAGTCTTGTTTTAAAGAAAGAGATACTCACTTTATAAACAACGTCAGCGATTTAGCTCATTTACCTTACTCTTCATATGAAAATGTCTCCTTTGCACAATGCAGTTGAGGCCAGTGTCATTATTTCACTCATTTCAGAACTCGTGGATGCAAGACTTCCCGGCACTAGTGTTACTTTGATTGACACTGGAGACAACCTCCTACCACCAGTGCACTTCCTGTTAACAAGTCTTTGAAAAAGAAAGGGTGCTAATAGCAACCGTGTTTGCCTGTCTGATCACAAAATTATATTAGTCATTCAGTCAAACAACTTTTATTCGGTATTCATCCTTTAAGTGCACAAGGCACAATAAAAGAAATTCAATTCATTACAGTTTACAAAAGACACATGATATAAAAACCATAACAAGACATACATTTAAATATAGGAAAGCAGAAGCATTCATGCATTTCATGAAAACAACGGGTAACTGACTAAATAAAGTACTGTACAGCATTTCATAAAAAGTAGAAAAAAAGCAACACTAATATACTGAACATCCAAAAATGTGCAAGGAGAGAAATCTTGCAGCCTCGAACAAAGAATGGGAAAAAAGGATACCGGTAATTAAAATAGCAATCTGAAAGTAAATTCATCATGATGCTAGACGCCACCGTAGTCCGCACATTTAAGGCAAGTCAACTCTACAGCTCTTTTTCATAACATCCAGGCTCAATGTAAATAGCGCGTAGTTGTGAAAACCATGTGCAGTGCCAGTGAGTATTTGAGAAAATGCATGGCTTTTTGAGCAGTGCACACCCCTGATCCTAACCCCTGATCCTAAATCCTAACGAAATCCTAACAATTGGACTCAAATAGGATCTTCTGAATGTGATGGCCATAACACGTGTCATTAAACAAGTAGATCAATGTTTCACGTTCAGCCCCATACAAGGGGCATTCACCTGTGCCCATGCTACTCCACAACCTAGTAAAGGACGCTAGTCCCCAGCCAAAGCCAGACAAACAGCGACCTTTCAAATGGTGGTACAATAGTATCAAGATGTGTTTCAAATCCAGATCTCATTTTATAACAGAGATATGCTGGGCCTAGTTTCATTCTAGTTGCCTTCTCTACCAGCAATTCATTGGATCATGCAGTGACATTATTGTTTAGCTCAACAAGAGCCTGACCATCTAGATTAAGCAATCTGACCCAGTATCCTCCTTCCTCAAGGACCAAAAATGTGTTCTTTATGTGTGAAAACAATCTTAAGCTTTTACCGCCCTCCAGGGTCATTGGATGTAACAATGCCTCACAATATGTTTCCAGACCCTTTGTGCGCCATAACCTAATCCAGTAGAAAAGGTTGAATACCAAAGAAAAGTTGTTTGGCTGAATAATTTTGTGATCAGACAGGCAAACAAAATTGCAATTAGCACCCTTTCTTTTTCAGAGATGGGTAAACAGAAGGGCAATGGTTTCAGTAGAATGGGGTTGGTCTGCCCAGATCACAAAGGCGAGCATTACATTGGGGAAATCTTAAGCTTTTACCCCCCTCCAGGGTCATTAGCTGTAACAAGGCATCACAATATTTTTCCAAACCCTTTCTGCGCCACAACATAATCCAGTAGAAAACTTGCTTCAAGGCAACTATCTCTCCAGCAGGGAGCTTACCAAGCTCAAGCTCGACTAAAGCACTTGGGGAGAACTAACAGATGTTTTCAAAACTTATCTTCCAAAATATAAAGGGCACCAGTACTGTTGCAGTCCCAGATTCCTGCACCAAAAGTAGATGCTGGGTGAGCCTGTTTTTATTGAAGTCTGATGCTGGGGAGATATCTCTGCTGAAGTGTTTATGGAAAAAGTACTTAGTAGCCCCACTGTATTTTCCCAATGTAATGCTTGTATTTGTGATCTGGGCATACCAACCCCATTCTCCTGAAATCTGACCCCCAAGTAGTCGTAGAATGTAATTTGCTCTAGAATCGTGTCATAGACTTTTGTTTGCGGGGGGCAGTGAGTAGAATGATGTGACCTGAAGACTAACACTTTTGTATTCTCTGTGTTCAATTTTATTCGTAATTCTTTTTATATTTGTTCAGGAAGACACTCGGGGAGGCCTTCAGGCCTTGTGTCGAAATGGCCAAAATCACTGCATCGTCTACATAGCAACATTTTAAATATAAATACATTCAGTGAATGCAACTTTGTTAAAGGGACGTTATGGTTAAGTTGCAGTAAAAATAAAAATGTTCAAATTCAGTGAAACAACTTTGTTACAGGGACGTTATGATTAAGTTGCACTAACATAAAATCTTTCAAATTCAGGGAAAATTTGATGTTATAGTTACAAGTAGAAACAAAAAACCCAAGGAATGTGACAGTTATGGTAAGCTATGAAACCAGAACTCACGCAAACCACCATGCACTGCTAACATTAACACCCAGGACATCAAAGATGACATCACAAATGACATAATTGATGACATCACTGATGACATCACACATCTGGGGTGGTTGTTTTAGTTCAGTGACAGTATTGATTTTAAGCTGAGGACTTCATGTGGTTATACTACATTGAAACCATGATGCACATACTATAAAGGTACTGTGCATGTAGAGCTTGACCTTGTGCTATATTCTGAAGTTCTTCTCCCTACGGTTTACCCTCAGGTCATAATGCACATACATAGAACAAGAAGCATTTTCCATGCAGATAATATATTTCTCAAGAATGTGATATGCTTTGACTTATCATTGTGCTACCTAAACATACCATCTGAAGAATACTTTAGTTCTATGATCCATACTGCATTTATTGTTTCCCTTTATGTAATAGTTGATCACTGTATTCACAGCTAAATTCACAACACAGTTTCTTTTTCAATAAGCAGGTTTTATGTGACATGAAGTAGTTTCTTACAAGTCTACTTATACCCTTTGAATGGTGTAAAGGAGACTGTAATTGGTACCCCTTATAACAATGTTCCATTTGTATATTTACACAGTAGTAATATAATGTGTGATGTATTCGGTGACCACCTGTGTCAAATATGCTTCCGCCCTGAATGTAATGGAGGCCTTGGAGCATGCCCTGTCAAAATCCTCCTGATGCGTGCAATTGCAACGATATCTGATGAATTCACCATAAGGCATGCCTTTTTTCAAACCAGCAGGGTGGTTACTGGAAGCATGAAATGGAATACCAGAACTCTGTGGCTTCCCGTAAAACACAAATTGATGTTATTCACATTTAATTGTCCAACAAAAGTACATCAGTCAATACTACTGCCCTACCAAATAATGAAAAGGTCATCTACGTACCACCCCAGGACACCACTGTATAGGTACACACATTTTTGGACTCAAAAACAATTGTTTCTTCGCATTACCTGATCGTCAGATTTGCATAAGATGGGCAAAGGTACTGCCCATTGCGTTGCCCCACAATTGGTGGTAAAAGACTCAATTGAAAAGGAACACATTATTAGTCAGACAGAATTGCAACATTGCAATAATCATGTCACTGTGGGAAAGAAAATTGAGTGAACGTTGACTCAAAAAGTATTTACATGCTTCCTTACCAACACTGTTTTCAATAGAAGTGTAAAGTGATACCACATAGATTGTGGACATCATGAGGCCAAGGTACCTCCCTGATATGCTTTAGAAAAGCCTTAGTGTCTCACAAATATGATGGTAAACTAGGTGCAAATGTGATAGGTGTCTCCACTACACATTTTGAAAGATTCTCAAGCGGAGATGCTGCCAAAGTCACAATTGATCTACCCTGTTGTCTAATCAAAGATGTATGAAGTGTATGGTGGGGTTGGTGAAAAAATCACACAAAACCCACACGGGCAGAAAGTATATGGTGGGGATAGTGAAGAAAGCAAGTGACAAAACCCCACATATGTCAATATCAAGTATGCCTTTACCCATCCACTTTTGGAGCAGTAAATTCAACTTTACTTGTACATCGGAAAAAGGACTGACTGCCAATTTTGAATTACATGATTCATCCCTCAATTGCTGGTTAGCTTCAGCAACATAGTCACATCGATTTAATAGGACTCTGCTGGTGCCCCTATCCAAAGGTTTAAAGTTAATGTCTGCCAACTCCTGTAGAGAATTCCAAGTCTCTTTCTGCTGGATGGTAAGATTGTACCTCCTGCTGGACAGGTTGGTGTGTTTTAGTTTGTGCAGATCCTTGATAACCCGATCTTCAAATGCCTCCAAACATCCTCCATCTGGAAAAGTAGGATTACATCTGGACCTATTCTTAAAATGCTTGTAACTGACCCAGTTAGGATTAAAGTCCAAATCTTGGGAATCCGAATTAGAAATAGAATCTGCAATATTATTATCTGACAATATAACCAGATCAGCCAAAGATGATATTTCAGAGATTTTCAGATCAGTTTTACCAGTGCGGGAAACACAGGGAGTTGGCTTTTTAGGATTCAAGGTGAAAAACTTTTTGAGTTTGAGTTTTCCGTATAAATTGGTCGAAATCAATTTGAGTCTGAACATATTCATAAAACGTAGTACCTATAGCTGTTTATCAATCAAAATATGAGTAAAAAGATGGACCACTGTGGTGTCTGTGGAAGCAATTATTTCTTTTTATATTTGACATGGTGGTTTATATATCATTTATACACATAACCTAACACAAACAAGAATTGTTTAATTATCTTCACATGGCTATTACTCAGTTTTTGATTGGTATAACAGCATTTTAAAGGAGTTGGATTTCTTCTTTATTTCCATAATTCTTATATTAATCTAGATATCTACAGCGTAGCTCAGGTAAAAAAAAGTAAGTTGTTGGATCAAGTCTAGTAGGAGATGAATACATAAGTAAAACATTAAGAGTGAGAGAAAGGATACCTGAGGTACTCCACATCTGGTTATTTTAGAATGTGGAGTACAAACACCCATTTTAACAGTTTGTGCAAAGTTGGAAAAAAAACAAGCTAATCCAGGCAAGTAGTGCCCTCCCAAAATGCAATTCAATTCAGTTATGATGTCAGGTAGGACTAGTCCAAAGTATCAAAAGTTGAGGATAGATCGAGGAGCGCTGTTGCTCACCACTGCAATGGCCACCTGACATAAGTGCTCCGGCCCAACTGATATCCGTTTGTGAATTAATCCGGTTTTTGGAGCCGTCTGTGGAACAACGATCGACGGATGGAGTCGAGTGAAGTAGGATGCATATGCATGTGAAATCCTGGCATCAGCGGGGCAGTGCTTCCCGAGATGTTCTGCATGTACTGTTCACTGAGGAGGAGCTGCTGCGCTGACCGCGCCATGGAACCAGAGACTTAAGGCCCCTAGTCGCAGACACTCTGGACAGCTTAAGCATAGAGAGGAGAGGCCCGGTAGTGACGGCGCTCACAGGACTGGCGGCTGAGCCAACTACAACCTGCTGAGACCATCCCCCCCTCGGCGTGTGTCCGCCTCTGAAGTTTGATGCAGAGTGGAGCGTGATTGCCGTTGCGGGCGCTCGACTGGGAACGGTAAATCTAGGTGGCAGAGGGGAGAGCCTGCGTGGGTCTGCTGGATTGTCACGGGCGGTGATGAGGTCCTGACAAATGGACCACTCAGCCCAGGCCGCGGAGAGACCAGATATCTGTAACACATTGCGGGGTGGGCGGATCGGCCCGTGCAGTGGAACCCACGGGGTGGAGGCTCAGTCGGTACCCCCCCAGAAGAGAAGCGTGTAGCACACAGCGAGCGGAGAAAGGCTCAGATGAGATGAATCCTGGGGTAAAGTACCATTTCGGCTGTAGACACACGTGGACACGGAGCAGCAGGTCAAATGAGGAAACCACACTCCCTGATGATCACGAGGTAACAGGAACTGAACTATCCTCTACACGTTCGGTGGGCAAATAACACAAAATATAAACATTAATACGCATGTACACTGATCGAGATCTATTCATATGTAAACAGCGGATTGACCTCGTGGTGGATCAAACGTGATACACTTAAAACTGTGCCACATGCTGGCTAAAACATTTGCCAATTGTCACGTCCATATGTGGGAGAACACAGTCCATTGCGCTAACCATGCAGGGTTTACAGGGACTGGGCCCACCTCCATTTAGAGACTTATTGCTTTTGTGGGACTGGATTTGTGTCAGAGTTGGGTGCAGGGTCTGGTGTTCATGGCTCCGCGCCCTTAAGAGACTGTGGCAAGTATCATCACTCAACTGCGTGACATTGAAGCCCTAATCCGGATAAGTCGTTGAATCTGGCTGGCAGGTGGCGATCAGACCGGGAACTGTGAGCGGAACATTAACAACCCTGGTTCTTGTATGATGTGCTGGGAGGGCTGAACTCACACGATTGGTGTGGGGGACGGAGTCCTTGGATCCACGCGATCCCCTATACTGTAATTCTCCTACTGCTCCCAGGCAACTCATGTTGGCCGGATAACATCTACAGAACCTGTGAGCGTGACTGAAATACAACCAACTGGATCCCTGTCCCGCAGACGTTAATTACCCCGAGCAGGTTGTGGTGGTTGGGCCTACTGCTGCAGCTGCCATGGGAAACACACGGAAGCAAGAAAAAATGATGGAGGGTACAGGCACCAGGAACAAAGGGCCAATGGACTTGTTCACCAGCAGCGAGGCAACAATCCCTGAGCAGGAGCCACCGGCTGCATCCGGCTCCAACCCAGACACAGATGTTGGCGACAGAATGGAGCGCTTGATAACCATAGTGCAAAATGGCTTCCTGTCTATTAATGTCAAGCTAGATTACATTGTTAATACTATCGGTGCACTGAAAACAAGGGTAGACAAAGAAAGCCTGGGACTCACGGAAGCAGAGAACAGAATTGGCGTCAATGAAGAAACCATCACACAGCATGACCGAGACATAGCTCAGATCAGAGAAGGTCTGACCAAGATGCAGAATAAATGTGAGGATCTCGAATCGCGGACCCGTAGAAACAACGTTCGTATTGTGGGTGTATCTGAAAAATATGGTAAGGGCGCAATGGAGCAGCAGGTGGAGTCACTCCTTAAACTTAACATTGGAGCTGACTCCTTTTCGGACCACTTCCTGGTCGAGCGAGCACACACACTCTGGCTCCTGTTCTGAGACCGGGGGCTCCGCCGTGCACGATCATCGCACGGCTCCTCAACTATAGAGATACAACCCTTAAGATGGCAAGAGAACACTACAATATGAGGAAAGCCACATTCATATCTACCTGGATTTCACTGCGGGAGTGCAAGCCAGTCAAAGATCATACAAACCAGTGAAGCGACTACTAAGAGCACGGCGGGTCCCACACGCACTAATATTTCCGGCTAAGATGAGAATTCAATATGGGGGTAGGGCGCACTTTTTTGAAACTGCAGCCACTGCCTTGGCCTATGTCGAGGCCTCGATACCTTTGCCCCAAGACACCGTGGGCCGGACCAGAATGGCGGACCCTCACCAGCGGCGGAGGGCCAGGATGCTGTTGAATGACCCCAAAAATGCACTGATATCCTTGTTTGTTTGGAATGTTGCTCGGCTCCCATAGGGGGCTCCATGTAACATTGAAGATGGGCCGTGAGCCTGATCTGGTGGCCGTGTGATGGCAACGTGGCACCCTCAGGAGAGTTCCTACAGGTTAAGAGGGATCCTTGTAAAGTTGGGCAGATGATGTGGATGGGGGTGGTTCGGGATTGGGAATGTTATGGTTTGTTGTTGTCTCATGGACGAGTTGGGGTTCTGGAGGGATGGTGGGGGAAATACATGTTAAAGTTTTGGTAGAAAAGTGGTCTCACAGATGCTGGTGCTACACGCGTCATGAAGGTACAAGAACTATTGGACACAATGGTTTGTCTCAATGCACATATATGAAGCCCTGGTGATGGGTTAAAGATATACTTACTATCCTGGAATGTTCGGGGGTTAAACAATCCGATGAAGGCCAGAAAGGTTGGGAACTATGTCACCAGACATGACCCCCAGAGTCTGATGTTACAAGAAACACATGCACAAGGATCTGTTAACATGAACATTTTACCCAAATGGGGCAAGCTACGATATTACACAGATTATTCATCCCAGTCCAGGGGAGTGATCACCATCAAACACCACTCGTTGGGGTTTCAGACCAAGGGACACAGGTAGACCTAATGGGAAGATATGTCTTGGATTGGGGGAAAGTAGCAGGCAAGCAAGTAACATTGGTCAATACCCATGGCCCCAATATCGATGACCTAGACTTTACTTAAGCAAATTTGAGACCCTCGACACACTGGATACATCCATCATAATATGGGGAGGAGACTTCAACGTGGCCCTTGACCCCACACTGGATAGATCCACTACTACAGTGAGAGCGCCCACCAAGACGGTACTAACACTGGGTCAACTTCTTTTACAACTGTCATTGATAGATACATGGCGTGTACTGCACCCTGATATTAGGCGATACAAATACTACTCCTCTGTACATGATAGTGAGTCACATATAGATTACTGGTTCCTGTCCTCAAATAGGTCGGATGCATTGAAGAACTGTGAAATATTGCCCTGTACGCTATCTGATTACTCCCCTGTGTTGCTGGAACTTAGGCTGAGACACACCCCCAGACCGGTCAGGAGATGGAGAATGCCCAGTGGGATACTTAGGGATCCAAATGTGGTTGAGTCTTTGCATGTTGAAATAGCTAACTTTTTCGCGGATAATGTGGGGATGGTGGATCTGGTCTCCACAGTCTGGGAAACCTTCAAGGTTTGGGTCAGGGGAGTCCTGATATTGAAGTCCACGGGTCTCCTGAAATGTGTGCGGCGGGAAGTCGAGGGGGTGGAAAATGAATTAAGCAATTTAGAAGAAACCTACAGTTGTACACATGACAGGGACACCCTCGCTGAAATACACAAACTCCTTAGAGACTTTGACAGTCTGGCTGTCAGAGAGACACGATATATAGCAGCCTCTGGGGTTCTAAAGAAAGGTGGCTGAGATGCTGGCAGAAATTACTCAGATACCCTCTCATTTGACACCTCAAAATTATTTGGAGACATCGGCAAGTGCTCCAAAAAATTAGAAGGTTAGTCAATGTCTCATGTGCGGTGGCCAGAAAATGTATCCTACAAGCTTGAAAAAGCCCAACACCGTCAAACATGAACACTTTCCTTCGTGAACTGACGTATGTTAATGAATGTGAGGAGCAATATGTCTTGACCCAGCCTGGCACCAGTAGACCAAAAGACATATGGGGCCTTTTCCGGTTGTATCTGTGTGAAATGCTTTCTGACGATGAAACCTCCATGTAACCTGTATTACACCATTGTGATTACGAGAATTACCCTTGTATGATATACTGAATATGATGTGAAATGGCACTGATGTATCTGATGTGACCATTAATAAAAAGAAGTTTACAAAAAAACGTTGAGGACAGATCGATTTACAATCAAAGTTGGCACTGAACTACAGATGACACCTCTGATGAAGCAGCTACAAAGTAAAAAGCTAGTACACAATGTTGTGGTTTATCACACGGTCACACTCAACTCAGGGAGTTCCTTTCCCCCCAATCAATAGTGGTGCACAACAGAGCACTATTCTTTTGTTATGTTTCACTTTGGTAAGGCCTCCAACCCGTCTCGCACCCAACCTCAACAAATACCCGATGCCACAATGGACTAGGAACCAGGCCGGTGTTTAGTAAGAATATAAATGTATTAGCATCAGCCACCAATGCTGTTCCAACACAAGAACAAAAATGACTACCGTAATGGCACCAACACAAAGATAATACTGAGATTTGCAGTCACAATTTCCCACAGCTTTCTTTTCAAATCACCCACCAAACAGAAAAAAAAAACAATTTAAACACATATTGGTTGCTGATTTGGTTATAATACATTTTCCTCCCAGCAACCTTCACCCTCCAAACATCATTTATACTTGGCCTCTCTGAATTGAAGGCCAGTGGTATAGAGTGGAAACACAATGGGAAAACAGTTTTTGGGTTCTGATAAGAAACACAATGGGAAAACAGTTTTTGGGTTCTGATAAAAATGCACTATTTGGAAAAGGGTTTCAAGGGGAAACATTGTTTTTTTCACTTATTACCACAAATGCAATATGAGAGAAAGAAAAGCAATGGGAAAATATGTTTTTCCACCCCTAAAAAGAACAGGCAGAGCTTTGTGGTTAGTGTCAGACCACAATGGGAACAAAGAGGCAATTTCTTTTTTTCCCACGACACATGCAAAGGAAATACAAGGTTTCACACTTCTAATTTAAAATGAAGGAGATCAACGGAGAATTTGGTTTTGCATCCTGCACCCTCACTTGGAAATAGGGTTTTGGGATTAATTCTTTTGGCAAATCATTAGTTCTATACCGACTCAAAACACAATGGAAAGAGTTTGCTAGTTTTGAATGCTAAAAAACACCCCATGATTTCTATAGGGAAATTAACTGATTTACTTTAATTAAATATGCTAAGGATCTACATAGACAAACAGGGTATTTTGCTATGGGGAATAACTAAAACAATGCCTGAAAATGCAAGGCCTACGCAATCTATGGCTTTGGGATAGTTTTAGTTACAGGAGAGGCCTTGTCATGGACATCAGGGAACAGCAGGGCACATCTGGGACAGCAAGAGTGTCAGTCAAGGATAGTTCCCTCTGACTCCTCCAAGGGGTCCCAGTTGGCTTCTATGTCTACTGGTCCCTTTCTCCAATGCAAGATTTGGGGCCTCTCTGCTTGGATGTTTCTCGAAAGAGTTCAGCATCAGGTTAGCTCCTGAAATAAGTGAAAAACCCAAAACCCAGTTCTGATACAAACTGGTTTATTTATAGGGCAAATGATATCACAAACCTGTCATGATTCCCACAAAAGGGATTGGTTGGTTTTCTCTATCCACCTCCCACGTGTGTGCTAATAGGACAAGGTGATGAATGGTGTGATTTAGGAAAGCTGTGGGAGGAGAAAGCTTTGTCATACCAATCTGACATGTGCGCTTGGCCTGTTCAAACTCTGAAAATCTATCAACATTGCAACTACCCCAATTTTTCAGATCTTTACCTCTATGGATATATTTTTAAGAACTACATTTTAAGGCACATCAGATGATGCTAATTTGAAGTTGGCATGCCCTTCCTATGCAGAGATATGTTTTTTCTTCATTTACAAAGGAGCCATATCAGTGAAAAATATGCCACTTCATAGTTCATCGCACCAACTTCCAAATCTCTTGGAATCAAGGGAAGGCCCAAATCAAATTTTCATTGATAACTTTGGTTATGTTTATCACACAAAAATCTTTTTGGCATGGTTCCAAGGAGGTTACTGCCACCTTTAATAAAAGTCTGGCATGACCATTGGGGCATATATGATGCCCTTTTTATACTATAATATGTATGTTTCTATTAACTAAACTACAGCCTCACCACTGTTCTTTTAAGTTGCATTTCTCCTTAAGCATGTGATCAGCCAGAGGCTGGCTCATGTTTATCTTCAGCTATCCCTTCTTTGCCTGTAATGGCCCTGGCTGCAACTCTAATATACCTGATTGATGGTTGACAACTAGACCTCCCTCTCCAGGATCAGCAAAGGAAAGATCTTGGAGGTTAAGTTTCTTTTTCAAGTGATATGCCCAGCTGCATGTAAACATTCTGAAATAAATGCCTTTTAAACTTACACACAAACATGACGTTTTATAAGGCACCTGGGCCTTATATCCATGTGTAATGTTTTCAGATTAATTGCAGACACTGTGCACCGCGGAATGGTGGGAATGGATGTTAGAAGGGTCAAACCGTACACTCATGTTTGCTTTAATAACATTCCTGGACGAATTAAACAAATGTTTGAATGAAAGTGAAACCGACACGGAAATAGTATCTACAGAAGTTGGTACTTAAGGACCTCCAGAAATGGTTTTTAGGTCGGACCTTTGCGCAACAATGCAATCCTGCACGCAGTAAGATGGATTAGCCTTAAGAAAGCGCGCATACTAAGATGTGGAGGGGAGCAAGCATTGTAGAACTGTTTGTTTTGTACTCTTTTCTTTTTTTAAATGTTTGTATAAACTGTATAAAAATAAAAAATAAAAATAAATAAATAAAGTAATGTACTTCTTTAATCTCACCGTTGCAAAAGACATGAGTATCACTTCTGGATTGTCCATATGTATAGGGCAGTTATATGAGAAAACCATATTCAAACTCTGAAAGTCTAATAAACACTTCTATCTGCATACTGTTATTTGTATGAGGAAAAATAAGTTAGTTTATTTTCTTTATAATTGCAAAAGGCTTGGGTTTACTTGAAATTACTTGAGCACAATCTGGTATTGCATTGAAGATAATGTACACACAGTTATCTGTCTCTTTAAGTAAAACATGTAGCTTTCCATGGATTTAGTAAAACAGCAATGTCAGCCACATGTCTTTCTATTCCTTGCCGAAATGCACTGCACATATCCTTACACTTTTGAACTTCCCACCAAATGTCTCCTTCATTTGAGATGTAGGCCTGTCTTTAATTCAATAGTCCTCATGTCCGACATCACCATTTCTGTGCTGGCTTTAGACTTCAATGGGACTTTACAAATCACTCTGGCCTTTTTATTTCTGGCATTCAGGGGCTATATTTCACCCCACAACAAAACATCTATTGTGTTGGACCCATTTTAATTGGGTCCAATAAAACATATCCGATCCTCCACATTGACTAAAGCAGACAAAATGGCGCGTTTATCTTTCTTTCTGGAGAAATTATGCAGGACTGTGCACAAAAAAGTCACATGTTAACGCATGCTTAATATTCTGTACGAGATCATATTCTGCGCGCTTTGCTTTCTATACTGCGTAGCTACCAACCTGCTGTCAGATTTGTCAGGGATTCTTGTGTGAACCTGACCCAGATGTAAATGAGCTTATTATCTAATAGACCACATGAAACACAGGCTCATTTGAAATTTCCTGCATTCGACCTCACATCAGACTGCTCCCGCGGCTGAGTCTCTTGTGTGGGTGCTAAGCAGGGGTTATCGCCACGTGCCGTAGGGGCAACTATGCAAGGGTGCACATCCCTGCACATGCATTTGCGAGACTCACTTGGTGAAGAGAGAGTTGTGACATCTCCTGCCTGTTCAGTCCTGCTTCAATACAAAAGGGCACTCTAGGATTTGTGACCGCTGCTAGCACAGGGATAAATGAAGGTTAAAAAGGTGTGACGTTAAATGAGAAATGCACAGCATGGCAGATCTAATTTGCCTTTATGGGTCGTGAGCAGGGGGCCTGATGCTGGGCTTCTCACAAGGTGTGCATAGGCAATTGCACTCATCACACTTCCTTTTTATTAGGGAGAAACTGTTTGATATGCCAGCAGACTTTAAAGTTGATGCAGTTATATATTAGAGAGTAAGACAGGCACTGGAGCATTGGAATGTGTTGGTTTGCAAGATTGTGAAAGCCAAATGGATGTGGGTCATTCAAAGAAGTGAGACTTATCTTTAAAAAAAAGTACTCATTTGGACTAGCATTGTGTGCAAATTGACTTACTGATGTTTATATCTAGTGTATGTTTGCCATATTGTTAAACACACCTGCATACATGTGTAGGATTACAAGGTGGTAGAAGAGCAACACAAGGGGGGAATTCCAGTGGCAGGATGGCAAATTGGTGATGTGTTAAGGGGCATATGGTTGTGAAATAGCTGCACACCCTTAAAAGTACAGCTAAACATTCATTGAAGAAAGTTCAATACTTAGAAACATTTGGGAATACACACATTTGGACATTGGATATCCTAGGTGTACATTCGAAGGAGACATGGGAAAGTGAATCAAAACGTGTGCACGTGTGTTGGCATTTGTGGAGTAAGAAAGGATATGTGATGTAAAAAAACTGGATTGCGGGGAAAAGAAAAGTAAATTTTTCTTGCATAGCAGCCTACCCTTACTTGAAAGTAAGTTAGCAACACATCAGACCAGCGCGGTTTTGTGAATCAGGTGTAACTCACACGTGTTTCTCTGACAGTCGAAACGAACACCTGATTTATTTATGAATTTCATTTATGTTTTAAAGTTCTCACCAGTTACTGGAAAAAACGACAACAAGCATGACTTAAACCAAAAACAGATTTTTTTAATCCACTGCTATCCACAGATGTTGGATGTGATCTGTGATTCCTGATTTGCAAGTATTATGACATAAGGTGAATTATGAGTAATTTATGCAGAATGCCTTCAAACTAAATGTTAGGGAAAAGGAATAAACAGGAAATAAATGTTTCGCACTAGTGACTAAAAATGTGTAATCGGGAAAAGGGGAAGCAACTCACATTTTACAGATTGTGTTATCTGCTTTAATGACATTAAATGTAAGCATGAACATTGACAGAAACATGCAATGTGTCCGCACAAGATATGGTCAAAGTGATTCTGAGTATTCTAAATTCAATGCATCAGTTTAAGAATACATATTTGACAGATGCCCTATCACACATGAATTAATTAATTAATTAATTAGTGAGTGTGATGAATTGCCATCTGGCAAGGGTGTAAAAGCTCTGTGTTTTTACACAATACAATTATGTGGGTAATTCCATCTCCGAAAGGGAAATCTGCTAATCAGATTCCCCATTTTACACTCCATACCAAAAGCATAGTATGTACTTGTGCCCTGCTGCATTAATATTTTGATTCACAACACCTATTCTTAAAGTGGTGGAGAGCAGGTTCAAAGGTCAAAGGTACCTGATTGACAGCTGCATTTATATCCAAGTCTCTGCAGCACAGGGGGTGCATTTAAAACATGCACACCTGTTCCAGAAACTGCATAACCCTGGGGATCCTGTCCTGCTGGCGCAATAAACTGTATAGATAAACCATACCTGACTTAGGGTATGGTGGCCAGCACCTCTCAGAGTTATCCTAGCCACCTTAAATGGATTTTGCACATTTGTCAGCCCTGTGGTCCACTTTCAGCTGTGGAAGATTATGTGTATTCCTCCCAGGCAACGCCCATCCCTGTCCACTGATCGGACGATAGCTTTGGAAGTATTGCTTCTCTTTGTTCAGGCAGGTAACACCCTTTCCCACGGGACAACCTCTCCCTAAGATGCTAGCCTTGAAAAAGAAACCAAGAGGCTCACCCAATAACAGAGAGCCATTCCTCACAGCAGGGGTCTGCATTTCTAAGGTAGAAGGAGAGGGGCGGAGTTAGGGTAGCCACAGAGGGATCGGTACTGTTTTGGGAGGGTTCTGCCATCTTGATTCTCTCTGCCTCTCTTTTTCATTGCTGTCCCCTCCAATTCCTCTGGAGCAAAGCACTTTGGGTGTGACATCATAAGGGCAACATAACACATTTAAAGAGTAGGGATTTGACCTATAAAGCAGGCTAGCATTAGTCCAATCACCTGGGGACCTTTGCCTATAAAAAAAGGAGTCAGCCGCCACTTTGTTGAATCATGTGGGAATAATCTTGAAGCATCTTTGGATCATCACATGAGAATATTTCGCACTATCCCTGCTGAGAGGGCAGTGCACTCTAAAGCCCATCCAGATGTAAGGTGATTGTTAGTGTTCCAAGGCAGTGACCAGCTATGTCCCCTAACCATCCCCAGGGACCATTGGGTGTGAATTCTGCGGCTGGACCATAAGCCTGCCTCTCTGCAAGCCACCCTGTTGCCTAGGCCCTACCATGTTGCAGGTTCACTGGAGGTGTTTGCCAGGCTACCCCATGTTTGGTAGCCCATGAAAAGGACTAGTATTGACCCTTGAGACCCTGGAGTGAGACTCAGAGCTTCTGTAAGCCAGAAAAGCTAATTCCCCTGTTCTTGATAACAACACACTCCTAGCAGTGACTCAAGTGCTCTCGACGATGAACAATCTAGCAGGACTCTTTGATGCTGCCCTTTGGTGTCCATTGTTCTCTGGACAGCCATCTGCTGTTTGACTCCATTTGCCACCACTCCGCACCAGCAAAAGTGCATCATTGCCTTAGCTGAAAGTGCAAAGTATCACTGCCTTGCCATGCTTGAACCACTGTCTGAAACACCAGCTTTGTCATCGATGCTCCTGTAAGTCGATCGACCTGACCATGGTGTTCCCAAAACAGAGACCTCTGAGCCTAGTATAAAATCTATTTGCCTGTGCATCCTGGTACTAGCTTCCCGCCGTTGATATGCGACTGCCGACTAAACCTGGAACTACCTGATCCTCACAGCATGAGAATACGATTAGAGAGAGGCCACCTTCCATTTGACCCCGACTCGATGCCAGTTTGCAGCTGAGCAATTGCTACTGTTGCATCCTCCACCTGAGCCGACATCACGATCAGCACAGAGAAGACTAGTTTGACGCAGTTGAACCACCAAGACATGTGCAAAGGGACTCTTGACCGATATCTGCCCTGGTCCATCTTTGGGCCCTAGAGACTGGATGGTAATTTGAGACGCCATTTACTCCCTTCATAACCCAGAGTGTTGCATGTATTCTATGTATTCATATTCTGTGTTTGTTCTACAGGGGTGGGTTTTTACAATGTTTTCTAGTTAGTTACTATTGTAAATGGTGTGTCTGATTTAAGTACATATTTTTATAGAACCACGATTGGATAGTCCTTTATTTTGGACTTTTATACTTCGATGTTTGGGTTGCTACTGCACCACATTCACCCCCCTCTTAAGGGTTATGCATTCTCACGGCCCACATTAACACAAAAGGCGGTATATCTCTTGACTGTGCCTGTTTTACCTGTATGATTATGTTGGCTCTTGGCTTGTAGAAGTGTGTGGGCTGAGTGGGCGTGTTAACCTCTACTCGTCCTTGTACACAAGCACGGCTGGAGTAAATTTATCAGAGTGAGCAAGTGAGCAGATTAATTAAACTATTGAATGGATTCCCATATATCGGGCCTGGTTAAAAAGTGTTTTTTTACAATGCAAAAGTCCCATTGAAAAATGCCTTGTATACCAGGCCCATATTATCTGAGTGCTTCGAGGTCATCTGGAATTATGTTTTCATATATACATGATATACAAAAATGTGCTCAATGTATGTCAGCAGTCATGTTGGTACGCACATGTTTGATCTAACATTATGGACAGTGTTACATAAACTGATAGATGTGCATTATCACGGGGCCAAAAATTGCCCCAATGCTAAAAACATGCTTTTAAGGCATTTCTGCCCCCACATCAATGTTTGCCCTTGTTCTCTTCCCTTGCCCTGCTTCAGAAATGCATTGAATGAAACGTTTTTAGCACTAGTTCAATTTGTGCACTAGTACTTATTGCACTTGCACTGGTGCATAGATTCTGCAATACCACCCTTAATCACAGTGAAGAATTTTAAATGTTTCACTGTGTGATTACCAGCACATAGTACCAATATTATCAGTACATGTAATTACATCACAAAGAAGGATGATGATGTCCATAACCTAACGTCTAGTAAAAAGATGGCAGAATCAGTGCTCCCACACTTGGTTTCGGAGATGGGGACGAAATAGGCACTCATAAAATCATTTTCCATGCAGCTTCAGATTCATTTAGTTCTCAGGCAAAGACAAGAACTATCCCCTAAGCATCTTCTTAGCATGTCCCCTAATGTTTGTTGTGTTAACAGGATTTTGTTACGCTATACCTCCCAACACCTGTAATTCTGTCTTTATTCTGATAACATAACTGATGCCATATTATTTGTTATCAATATCTGTTCTTGAGCTATGCAATATCAGGTTTATCAAGTATTGTTTTTCTTTTTTTTGTGTCCACTAGATAAGAAGGGATTAGTAATGGTGTGCTGTGACAAGAAGAGTGAAGGTGGTGTAGTTGGCATCTGTGATGAGGACATGTGCGATGTTGGAGTTGGGGACTGTGATAGGAAGAGTAAGGTGGTGGTAGTGAGGGACTGTTAAGAAGAAGAGCGAGTTGATGGCAATGATGATCTGTCACGAGGAAGAGTGAGTTGGTGATAGTAGGGTACTGTGATCAGAAAGAGTGATGTGATGGCAGTGAAGCACTGTGACGAGAAAGAGTGAGATTGTGGTCATAGGGGACTTTGATAAGGAAGGGTGAGTTGGTGTTAGTGGTGGTGGCAGTGGGAAATTGTGATTAGGAAGAGTAGCATAGTCGAAGTAGAGGGCTGTGAGTGGGTTTGCGGTAGTGGGCTACTGTGATGAGCAAGTGTCACATGGTGGCATAGGGGAATTATATTGAGGAACAGTGAGGTGATGTTAGTGTGGGAAAGTGATGAGGAAGAGTGAAGTGGGGTAGTGTGGACTGTGATGAGGAAGAGTGAGGTGGTATTAGTATGGATTGTGATGAGGAAGAGTGAATTAGTGGTATTGGGGTACAGTGACAAGAAAGCGTGAGTTGCTGGTATTGGAGTTCTCTGATGAGGAAGTTGGTGGCAGTGGCTTACTGTGACGAGGAAGATATAGGAAGATATAATAAATAAGCATTAGCTTTCTGCAGTCTTTTGTTATGCTCTATTTATTGAAATACTTAAGCAATTATAAGCATTGTTTTCAGACATCCAACACCCAAAGGGCATGCATCCGCCTAATAGAGCCCCCACACATTTTGAAGTAATTTAGGAAACAATTCCCGTAATTCTTTTTTATTATAAACAGACATATCCTAAATTAACTTAATATACTCTGCTTATCCTAACTACCCATCACAGAGATTGCCACATCGCATTATATTATAGTTTTGAAATATTTCCTCTTTTTTTTAACTTTGTGCTGATTTTCCAAATCAGAAAAAGGCTGGAAAAAAATTAATAAAACTACACTTTCCGCAACCCCAAAATGTTAACAAATCATCCATTGTTACCCTGCCCATATGCTCCCTGGCCTCAATACTGCCATACTTACACCCCCTATATCATATTAGGGCATGTTCCAACATTGATTTCAGAACTAGATTCTCGAATCGGGTAATGACAGACTTTCAGAAATTAAAATGTTTGCATCATCAATGTATCATAGGAGATAGATCGAACTTTTGGTTTGCGCGGCACCCCGCTCCACTCAAAAACAAACAAAAAAACACCAACTTGATAGATTTTTGCCCGACTTGCTTCTTACTTGGTGCAAATCCGTCCAGCAAAAAATGCACTTTTTCTTTATGGAAAATTAATGGGAGCAGGCTTAAAACTGTATCTTAACAACATTTTAATTTTTTTAACACATTGTTACCAACATTCAGATTCCAGGGGTGGCCTTTGTCAAAGCTTTTGTTTAGATAATTTCATCCAAATCCATCCAGCAAGTCAAAAGTTATTATCCTTTTCCTGACTATCTACTGCAAAGCACTACGGTTATAAGGAGCAGGGAGAACCCCTTTCTCAGTTGAATATTTAAAAATGACATGTTGCATTTACACCAAACCAGTCATGGAAATTAAGTCAATGCTTTGTATCCAAGTTGTTTCTTATCTTGTCCAAATCTGCCCGGCAGCTTTCGTGCTACAGCTGTTCAAAAACAGCACTTGTTCTTTATGGAAAAATTAACGGGAGCAGGCTGAAAATAAATTGGTTTTTTTTCTTTATAGCTTTTACATTTTGTAATGTATTATGTTCCCAAAATGATCAGTATGTGGGGTCCATGACAAATATTTTCTTTGAGAAACTTCATGTAAATCCATCCCTTAAGTCAAAGGACTTCATAGCGAGTTGGCCTGTAGCCCTTAAATGCAGCGATAATGGTATTACTGCTGCATTTAAGGTCTGGCCCTATCATAAGTTGGGTGCTAAAGTGGCTGTTTTACCGGCAACATTTTTCTGGAGGTGAAAATCCCATGTAACGCCCTGTATTACCGCCAGCTGTATTAGCGCACAGTATTAGCGCCGAAGATTCCCCATTGGGTCCGATGGACCCAATGGGGAATGGGGATTTTCAGTTAACACCCAACGCGTGATCCGGCAATAATACCACCGGATGGCGGGCGTTAACACTGTTACAGTTGGGCAGTATTACAGCCGGGATACCACCCAACTAGTGATGAGGCCCAAATGCTATTAGCAATTGAATTTTGGAAAAAATTAGCAGGTTTAATTTCTGAAAAGCCTCTCTGCTCCAAAGCACCTTGGGAGATATTGCTATTCTTTGGGAGCAGGACGAACCCCCTTGCTGATCGAAAACTTTTAAAACTTCTAGATGGATTTACCCCAAACCTGCCCTGGAAATGGCTTCATGTCCAAATCTTTCAAGAGGTTTTTGCGCTACTGCTGACCAAATTTTTTTCTTGTTTTATATATATATATGGGAAAAGGAGTGTGAGTAGTCTGAAACAACGTTTATGTTTGTCTTTCTTATTAGCAATTTCAAATCTGTTAATACTCAGTGTGGGGGGTGGGGAGGTGGGGTTTGAACTGAGGGGTTAGCATGACCAACATTTTGTTTGGAAAATGTCATCCATATTCGTCCACCAAGTCAAAAATTATTAGGAATAGAATGTTTAGGACTTCCTATGACTCATAGGTATATATATATATATATATATATATATATATATATATATATATATATATATATATATATATATATTATAGGGTGGCAGTCACTGAACTATAACTAATTCCATAGGAAACACAAACATTTTTTTTGCTAATAACATTCGATTTCCATGACAGATTTACCTGATATTTTGCTAACAAAATGTTTGTCCTGGGCCCCCACAAACCGGATATTTTGGGAAAGATGTGTTCAAAAATGAAAACATTATTAAGAAAGCTAAACAAAAGCTGTTTTTGGCCTACTGGCATTCATTTTCCCATAGAGGAAAAGTCAACATTTCTGTGCAGCAAAAGGCAAAAAACGCTGGACGGAATTGACCCAAATAAGAAACAACTTGGGCATGAAGCGTTTCTGGTGGGTGTGGGGGGTCGGATATTTAAAAAAAATATATATTTGATGGGGAAAGCGGAGCCCCTTCTCCCAGAAATATAGCTATAGCCTCCATGGCGCTTTGCAGCAGAGAGGCTTTTCAGAAAGGAAAATTCGCCATTCGATTAATGCAGTAGCATCGGGGAAATGTGAAAACGAAAAAAAGTACAAAAAAAATCTATTTGAAAGATGAACATTTTTGAAATCGCATCAGGCCAGAGTTGGAGAGATACAAAGAGGACATCTTGTGAGGTTGGGGATTTGGAGGTGCAATGGGGGACCAGTTTCAGTTCTGACATTTTTTGAATTATCAAGGCAATTTTGGGGGAATCGCACAATTATTGGGGGATTATTGAGGGGGTGTAAATTGATGAAAATAAATAAATGGTGTGTATCTGTTATGACCACATCTACTAGCCATGGGTAAATGGGTCTTTGTGACAGTGGCTCTAGAAACCTATTGGTGCAACGTGTGCAGTGCCACGGCTGAAGGCCATGGCTAGTTAGCCCTAAATAAAGCTATCAGTGCTGCATGTACAGTGGACATTGCCGAGGGTCATGGCTAATGTGCCCCAAGGAAACCTATTGCCACAATACGTACAGTTGACATGCTCGAAGGCCATGACTAATGGTCTTAATAGAAACATAGGGCCTCATTACGCGGTAGGTGGTAAGGGATTACTGGCACTGGTAAGGGCACTGATGCCGGTAATCCCTTACCACCCTATTCCGAGGTCCCTTAGCGGGTCCCTTCCTTAACGCCTAGTTTTACCAGGTGTTATGGAAGGGACCTGTTAAGGGACTTCAGAGCTAATAACGGTACCGCAATTTGATGCGGTACCGTTATTAGCTCCATCGCCATTCCCATTGAGCCCTATGGTTCCTGGAATGGGGACTTACCGGGTCCTCCAAGGTTGGAATGACCTGATAAGTCCCTATTTTGGGAACCCGGAATGCGGTAAGGGGGTAGCCATGGCGCTAAAAGCGCTATGGCTACCGTCTACCGCGTTATGAGGCCCATTGTGTTTTAAAATACACAGTGGGCACAGCCAAAGGTCGTGCTGAAGGTCATGGCTAGTGGGCCCCAATGAAACCTATATGCGGTATGTGTACAGTGGCCAGGGCCACAGGACATGGCTACGGTTCCCTGAGTAAACTATGATATAACAAAACCCTTGAAATTCACTGAAAATTCTTTGGCTGAATTTCAAGGGTTTTGTTGTGTTAAATCTGATCACCTCAACTGCCCCTTAACTAAAAGTACCTCAGTGAATATATACATGCATATATGTATGGGGAATATACCTGTTTTTCCTCATTCAGATATTATCCCTCTAATGAATAGGCACACCACCAGTGATTGCCTGTACTACTTTCTGATAATCAATATGTTTAGTTCTTTGGGACTTCATTAAGGCACACATGCACATAGAACAATAATGTCTTACACCCTGTTTTGGGCTGCTGTTAGAAGCATACCTAACTCTCAGCTACGGTCAGAACACACTTTGGACCATCTTTTGAATGGTGGCCTAACGTTACTAATAAGACACACTGGGGGTCATTCCGAGGTTGGAGGTAAGGGATTACCGGCGCCTGTAAGGGCACCGATGGCGGTAATCCCTTACCTCTGTATTCCGAGTTCCCTTTGCGGGTCCCTCTTTACCTCCTGCTTTTAGCAGGAGTAAATTACGGGACCCGCAAAGTGACCTTGGAGTAAATTACGGCACCGTAATTTACGGTGCCGTAATTATCTCCTTCCCCATTCCCATTGAGCCCTATGGGGGCAGAAATGGGGATGGGGAAGGGCTATGGTGAATGGGGAATTACCGGTCCATCCAACCTTGGAATGGACCGGAAATTACTCCATTCACCATGCCGGTATTCCATGGAGTAAATAGCTCCATGGTTGCCAACCATGGAGCTATTTACTCCATGGTGTAGTCCTAACTCGGAATGAGGGCCAATGTTTGACAACAATATGTATTTTGTGTTGCCACCAAGAGCATTTGCAGCATAATACGTGCATGTTTAATTACCCAGTCATGTGTGAATACAAATGCTTCTATAGCACAGTACCTCGTGTTAATTATCACCTGAATTTGTGTGCTTTATGTTTCCAACTCACAGAGAACATCAATTCTGTGTTGTTTTGCATTTCTCACACAGCTTAATAATGGCCTCTATTTGTTTCTGTCACAGGTCGTGGAGACTAATTTGGTTGCAGTGGACTGTCATTGGATCATAATAAATGAGGTAACTGCCAATGCAACATTGTTTCCAAGCATTCATATATTTTTTTCTCATAAATACGAGCAACATGCACATTGATGTGAACTAGTGTTGTCAGCATACTAGCAGACAATCCCTATGTTCCCATTCTCTCAATGATTCTCTTCTTTAGAGCTAGACACAGGTATATATTTATCATGAGTGTCTACCACATGACAATCATGTTTTTTATACTTTCTTTCTAGTTGATTAAAAATTAACCAAATATGTATACTTGTGATTAGTGTCTAATCACAAAGTGGTGGGAAATGTACCATTACGGAGTCACTTTATCAATTCAACATTATTTTGTCCCGTTCAATATCAGTGTGTTTAAAATATAGGCTCCATTGTTGTGCGGAAATCTCAGCATCCTCCTTTTAGTTGGCTTTTATGTTTCTGGCATAGCTTTCCTAGCCTCAGAACTGAGCTTTTGCACACTCCAAAAATCAGGATGCCCCTCGTCTGCAGTGCTAGCCCAACTGTCTACAAGCACAGTAGGCAAGGAGGGTGATTCTCACTTCTGGCCCCTACAATGTGGAAATCCCTCGATGTTGGTCTCAAATCCGTTGAAAATCACATTCTGTTTTAGAAAAACGTTTCCAGCCAAATGCTCTTGTCTAGTCTGTGTCCATCGTGTGTGTTCATGCTGTGAACCCCAAGAGGCCTAGGAATGCAGCACACATTGGCCACATCGGTAACAAAAGTTTGCACGCAATGCTTTCGCAGAACATGACATAACAAAACATAGCAGCACACAAATGAACAGGTTTGTTGAGGTAGTAACAGGACCAACCGAAGGTGAGAGGAGAGAGATGTCTACTGGGGTATTATGAAGCCATTGGCCTAGGTACCCACAGGCACAGACGTGAAATAAGTTTCCCTTTAGGTAGCTAGACGGAGCACAACAGTAAATATCACCAGGGCCAGATTACAGAAACTTTGCACCGGTGCAAGTGCAAAGTTTGCACGGTATTAGCACTAGGGCAAAGTTTGCCCTATTTATTAAAACAATGGGACACATCAGAAAACGATTGCACCTCGGCAAGTGCATTTTGGCAGGCTGTAAACACCAGGGCAAAATGTGTCCTCAAGCAAAAAAGGTACATTTTCACTGCATTATTGCAACAGGGCAAAGTTTGCCCTAGTGCTAATACGGAATGGTATTAGCACTAGGGCAAACTTTGCCCTGGTAATACAATGCATTGAAAATGTATCTTTTTTGCACTTGGGCAATTTTTGCTTTTCTGCTTGTACCATGCCTGACTGCACTTGTCATGGTGCAGTAGTTTTCTAATGTGTCCCATTGTTTTCAAAAATAGGGCAAACTTTGCCCTAGTGCTAATACCGTGCAAACTTTGCATTTGAAGCGGGGAAACGTTTCTGTAATCTCGTCCCAGAGCTCCTGATTTATTCAGGACCCCCACAAGAACGATGCACCTCAGCCAAGAAATACAGATTGTTAGAACAACAAGAAGGTCGCCATAAACGTAGTACATCTGTATCAACAACATCCCACCTGCTAGTAAAGGGACTAGCTCAGATTAAAAAAAATAAAAAAAATAGATAAAAGAGTTTGACTGCTGTACATGGTACATCAATGGGACTTTATACTTTCTGTTTACTATATAAGTCCATTTAGTCCATGGAAGGTCAAAACACGTGCAAACCATTGATATCAATAATGGTCTTTCTGGTGTGACTGCTTATAAAGATCAGTCCAGTGTCAAGCGTATTCAGTGTTAATGTTTCCTGGAAACTGGCCACCAGGTGGTGACATATCCCTAGAAATGCACCCACCAGACAATCAAACACTTTCCCCAAATATGCTAGGATTGGAGGTAATACGATATAATTATACTCCTCCTAGAATATTTGGGGAAAGAAAGTTAGGGGTCATGAAAAAAAAGTCTACTACCTGGCGAAATTGTTCACTGCAACATCATCACCTGGAACCGTATCAAGGAGGTATGTGACGTTGCATCCTCTGTCAAAGGTTAACTTAGGGCTTAACAAATGTGAAGAGGCGTGCGAGCCATTAACAAACAGCCAAAGGCATGATGGTAGCAGAAAAGGAGAAAGGATAATATGTGGCCACTGATTCCGCAATGAGCATCTCCTCCTGCAAGTCTCCCGTGGATGTGTCCACAGTCAGTGCCCAAAGAGGGTTGCGATTAGTAAGGCTAGCTTGGAAGCGGCGTGAGGTCAAGACATTTAAAGATGTGGACAGTCATGAAATGGAAAAGGCTCTATTGGGGGCAAAAATAGTATACAAGTTTGCCAGGTCAGCATTGCTAGCTCCTCCGTATTCCTTATTTGCTACTGAAAAACGCTTAACACTTTAAAGTTATGTTCTAATGACGTTCCACTGCCATTGACTAGGCTAAACAAGTTGCACTTGGTGATTCTGATTTTGTTATGATTTTTGGAGGACTATGTAGATATGTCAATAAACCCTTCTTGATTCTCATCCTAGCCTCAACAACACCATCCCACAGGTCTCTCAGTAAATGATCTAAGGACAATGACTATGGGTATGAAGGAGCTTGTCCACGTGACTCCCAGGGAACCACTCGAGGCTGTGGGGATACATTCTTGCTTCCCTCACAACTGTAGTGGTTGGGGCCCCACAGCTACCAACCGCTTTGCTTCAGGATACCAGACATGGGGGTTTCCACCTGCACGTCAGTCCTTCACTCCAACAATAAAATAATGAGCTTGAGGGTGGCACCAGGGATCAGGGGGCCTGCCATGGAAGCGGTGTTCAGTAAACAAAGGATAAAGCAAGCATGCAAGTTCGAAGTTGCATTAAAAAAAAGACAGCTCGCGTCAAATATGGCAGCAGCCCCCAGCTTTGCATTATAAAGGGACAAGCTCTAACCATAGAGTGGAGAGTCACTTCTAGACAACAACAAATGGGTGTTAACTTAAAATAGAACCAACCTCAACCGTTACTACACTTAGAATT
Organism: Ambystoma mexicanum; assembly: GCF_040938575.1. NCBI lineage: Eukaryota > Metazoa > Chordata > Amphibia > Caudata > Ambystomatidae > Ambystoma > Ambystoma mexicanum. The sequence continues at coordinate 130,874,267 of NC_090937.1, read as the reverse complement.
GAGTCAGTATGTATAACAGTGTTTGTACAATTATGTGTTGCAATTTAGTTCTTGCAAAACGAGTCGACTGTAAATCTAATGCTGTGTCTGTGTTTGGTTACATGGGCTGCCATCAATTAGAATACTGCATAAGGAAGACATTGCAAAAAAAAAAAAAAAACCTTTAGATGTGTGCCTTGTATGTGTTTTGGCTGTAGCAATGACAATGCTCTTCCACAATATGTCTTCACAGAGGTTTACGTTCAGATTCTACAATAATAAGGGCAAAGGGGGCCTTGCCTGTGTTTCGCAATCAGAAGCAGGTGTAATGAGAGCATTACGTTTTCCAATGAGCATATGAGATCCCCTCTCTAATCCTACCACTATGGTTGGCATTGCCACCACATGCATAAAGGGGTTGTTCATCATTCCACATGTCCTTCAACATCAAACTGTATCAAAAGAGCACATGCTGTAAAACCTGTTTACAATGTTGCCTTAATCCATGAGGGATACATCCTGCCATATCATTCTGAAATTGCAGAATGAAAGAGAACCCAAACAACCTGTCTCCACCTTGATTAGGGCTTTGCAATAGTACCCTTCCATTAAAACTGTTTGACCTTTAATAACCATTTAATTGAAGACCTCTTATATTAATGATTTCATTGGTTGTTGTCAACTGTATTTTGTATTCTCTTATGTTGTATGCATATTGCTACGAATGATCAGTTGCATTTCAGCCAGTTCCTTGCTGATAGGGAACTGATGAAAGGCCCCCATCACGTGAAGAAACCATTCATGGATGAATCCTACAGATTTCTTGATTTGCATTTAAATGCCAGAAATAGAATACGAATAATTGCGCCAACAAGCATGCAATGTAGAAGTGAGAGCTTACCACCTGTCATCATTCATGTTCTGCCAGGTTGTCTCAGGAAAAAGGAGTATGTTCTGTTATCCTTCATTTGTATTGCACCCTTTACCACTGTAGCGGTCTTACAGTGCCTAAGCCTTGCCTGACAATTAGGAGTATTGTGACCCTGAACCGGGGGTTGCCAGATCCTGAACACTCGGAAGAGCAAGAATGGAGTTAGAGATGGGACTGGTAGGAAGATGATAGCCCTGGACTGGGAGACTGATGATAAAAGAGGGGCGGGACAAAGGGAAAGCATATACACGAGGTAAGTGCATAAAGGGAAGAGGGTGGATGTATATGGTTGTATATTATATGGGTACATGTCTGATACATGAAGGTCATTATCCGAGGGTAGCGAGCAGGTTTTCGGTGATGCCATAATCTAGGCCAGCTAAATTTGGAAGTTAGATAATATTAAAGATTGGTTGTGTGAACGACTTAAGAGGTGCTCAAGCAGTATTGTGGGGGATTTCACCAAGTCAGTTGATAGTAAATGGCTCCGATGCCAGAGAAGCGCTGGTCTTGCCAACCTGCAGAATTAGAAGTCAGAGCTAAGTGCATATGTTAGAGATGAATGCATTTGGAAAAACAAAAGGAGATATGGGGAGGGGAAGCGGTTATAATATATAGTTCTTTTTGGTGCCATAATGTGTACACCTCTCTACGAGTTAAGGAGTTGATTTTAATTTCAAAATATTTTTATTGGCATTTTGAGACATACATTACATCAGTGACAATTTCCCTTCCAACTGATTATCTCCGCCATTCTGCAATTGTAATACATATTTGGTTATTTCCTGGAAGGAACATCCCTCAGGACAAAATAACAACATTAACTAAACATAAACTGTCTTCATGTTCAACGATTATGGAGTCTGTAGCACCTTATGTCAAGTTGGTGGCCTGTCCATGTCCCTGTAGGTGGGAGACGGGTGGGGTTGGCATTCTTTCCCTTTGAGACTTGTCACCCCCTTCTCTTTATTGTGAGCTATGCATTTCTTGCGGCTGAGCGCCGTTCATCACATTTCTAGGCCTCATGGGGGCATGTCGTCGGATGGTAGGAACATGTCTCTCACCACAGCTTTCCATGCCTCAAATTTAGCGTTGGCGTCCCCATCACCCCCCACAGTCCCCGATCCCCAGGCTTCTGTCTCTGCATCCGTCCATCGCTCCATTTCCCTTTTCCACCTCATGTATTGGGGGCCTTTTTTGGACTTCCATGACATTGCCACCTCCCTTTTTGCTAGTATGCATGCCATGGCCATCACCCGGACAATATGTTTTATTTTGCTTAACCTGGGGTATGTGCCCAGCAGACATTCCTTCATTGTCCATTCATATCGGGTTACTCCGCCCTTCTCACATGCTTGCTTAACGTTGGCCCAAAAACTGCCCGCTTTTGCACACTCCCAAAACATGTGTATTACGCCTGCTTCATCACTAGTGCTTCATGGGCAGCCTGCCTCTACCTGCCGTTTGAAGCTTGCTACCCTTTTTGGGGTCATGTACGTTCTGTATAGCACGTTTGCTTGGATTAGCCTGAACCTGGCATTTCTGGACACTGACTTTGGGAATTTCAGTGCTCTCTCCCATTCATTGTCGGATAACCCCCCACCGATGTCCGTCTCCCATTTGGTCCTTAACGTGGCTCCGCGGGGGTTGGGCCTGTCATTTAGCTGCGCATAGATCCTCGACACTGGCCTCCACCTGTCGCTCAGGTTGTACATTTCTGTCACTATGGGGGGTCGTTGCTGGTTCCTCTGGCCAGCCATCCCATCTCTCCTTAGCCTCGTGTCTGAGTTTCTGATACCATAAGAACTGTCCCATTGGTATACCCTCCATCTCGTGCAGTGATTCCAGATCCCTAAATTCTCCCTCCTCGTACATGTCTCCCCAGGCATATATACCCCATCCCTCCCATTGCCTAAGTGTGTTAACCATGGCTGGAGTCGTTCTCATGCTCGCCTTTATTGGCAGATCAGGGGAGTAGGGGTTCTTTAGATGTGTGATGGTCTTGACTCTTTCCCATATTGGTCTACCCAGTTTGGCCAGTAAGGGAGCTCCTCCGGCACGATCCGGGGGCGCCCATATTATCTCCTTGAGATACATGGGTTTGACAAGCTCACTCAGTAGGCCAGTTTCATTGGTGACCTCATCTGATAGCCATTTAGTGACGTGGCTGAGTTGGGCCGCCAAGTAGTACCTTTCAAAATCCGGGAGTTGTATGCCCCCCTTATCATAGGGAGGGTTAAAACATTCAATGTGAGTTTATGGCGTGTTTTTCCCCATATGAAGTCTCTGATCTGAGCTTCTAGCTTTCGGAAGAAAGGTGGCCTGATGTAGTGGCAGATGGTTTGGAAGAAATATAGGTAACGTGGCAATATAATCATTTTTGCTATCGAAGCCCTTCTCATCATTGAGAGCGGTAACCTTGACCAAAATTTCATTGAGTTGTGAAGCCCTTGAGATACCGCCTGTGTATTCTGCTCGTGTGTGAGTTCAGGCGTGTGTCGGATCTTGACCCCCGAGTATTTAAACATGTCCCGCTGCCATCTTATCCCAACCTGCGGTAGGCTGTCTATTTCTACCCCCCTCAGGCCTGCCAGTGGGAACATACAGGATTTTTGTCTGCTAAAGTGTATCCCCGAGTACCGTGCAAAGTTGTCCAGTACTTCCAGAATTGTAGGGGCATTATTTTTGGGGTCTGTTAGGTAAATTAGGACATCATCCGCATATAGCGAGATGACGTGAAACCTCCCACCTACTCTTATTCCAGCATCCCAGGATTGTTTCCTTATATAGATAGCGATTGGCTCCAACCCCAGTATATAGAGCATGGGGGAGAGGGGACAGCCCTGTCTGGTGCCTCTTTGTATTTCCCAGGCTTCCGATACCCACTTGCCCGTTTTCACTCTAGCTGTGGGATTGTTATATAATATCTTGACCAAGCGCACAAATCCCTCCCCGAATCCGAACTCCCTTAGCACCTCTATCAACCACTCCCAGTAGATGGAGTCGAATGCCTTTATGGCGTCCAATGACATCACTGCCATCTGTTCCTGGCCTTCCGCTGTGTGTGCTAAGATGTGCTGTAGCCGTCGCAAATTGGCAGTTGTGTTGCGGCCAGGCACAAAGCCATTCTGGTCCTCGTGAACTAGACTGCCTATCACTTTGGACAATTTGTTGGCCAGGATGGTGGTCAGTATCTTACTGTCATAATTCAGCATTGCTATTGGTCTATAAGAGTCGCAATCTTCGGTTGGTTTTTGTGGTTTGGGTATTGGGACTATAAGAGTCTCCCTCATGGTCTTGGGTAAGGTTCCTGTCTCATAAGCTTCTTGAAATACCTCATGTAGTAGTGGGACCAGTGTTGTCTCGTATGTTTTGTAGAACTCCGGGGGGAGCCCGTCTGTCCCTGGGGTCTTGCATGTGGACAGGGCTCTAATTGCTACTGAAATGTCCTCTGGGGTGAGGGCCTCTTCCAGTGAGTCGCGCTGTTGATCGTTCAGCTTAGGGAGTCCTATCTCTCCTAGGGTGTCTTTTATATCTGTCAGCGGGACTTGGGTGCCATGTGCGTATAATGTGGAGTAAAAGTCTGCAAATGTGGTGTTGATCGAATGCTGGGTTGTTCTCCTTAGACCTGTCTTGTCTTTTATCGCGGTCACTGGGTGTTCTGGGTGTTCTCGCCTGCAAAGCCAAGCCAGTAACCTGCCTGGCTTGTCGCCTTGTATGTGTGCCCTGGTAGTGCGTGCTGTATAGTCAAACTTTGCTAGCCGTCCCCACGCCTGCTGACAGTTTGCCCGTGCCTCCTGCAAATGTTCCTCCTCCTCCCTAGTGCCAGAGCTGTTAGTTTCTCCCAGCCTTATTTCTTCCTCCCTTTCCTCCAGCTCCCTCCTCAGCATTTTCCTGACACCCGCTGTCCCGGCTATAACCTCTCCCCTCGTTACCACCTTTAGGGCCTCCCATACCATGCTCCAGCGCTTCACACTACCACTGTTGTTGGTGACATATTCTACCAGTTTGTCTCCCAGCTCCTCCCTAAATATTGGGTCCGTCAGAGCCTCTGTGGGCATTCGCCATAGCGGAATAGGGGCTCTAGGGCCCTTCAAAGCCCAGAGCATTAACAGGGGGGAGTGATCCGAAATCGATCTACCCAAGTATTGTATTGATTATACCTGAGCCAGGTGCATTTTGTCTATAAACATGTAATCGATTCTCGTGTAGAGATTGTGTGGGGAGGAATAATGTGAGTATCCTCTGTCTGTGGGGTGGAGTTCCCTCCAGACATCTGCCAGGACTAGTTGTTCCAGCAGATTGTTTAGCACCCTAGAGGTTCTATCTGATTGCTTCTGCGGGGGTTCAGATCTATCTAGGTCCACGTCCCTCACACAGTTAACATCCCCTACCCATATGTACAGGCCATCCCTGTGCCCCGCCAGTTTCATCTGCAACCTAGCTAGGTAAGTCGGAATGCCGTGGTTTGGAAAATATGTGTTGACTATGCAGATCTCTACCTGCTCCAGCACTCCCCACAGGATCAAATACCTCCCCTCCGGGTCTACTTCAGTTCTTGTCATCTGGAAGGGCACCGCTGGGTTGATTCAAGTATACACCCCCTTAGCAAATTTGGAATATGGGGCCCCCTGACCTTGTCCTCCCCAGTGCTCCTTCACCTTTGCCTGGTGCTCCACCGAGAGATGAGTCTCTTGGAGCAGTGCAATGTCTACTTTTTTCCTGCGCAGGTATGACCTGATCCTGTTCTGGCGTAGATATGACCCCAACCCTCTCACGTTCCAGGTTAGTATTCTAAGTTGCATTGCCATATTTAGGGCACTTCCTCCTGGGGCTTTGTTTCCCCCCCGCCTCCTCCCCTTCCGTCTTGCATCTTGAATGTCTAGGCCACCCCTCCTTATTCCTCGTTCTGCATGAAGATTGTGGTGTTGAACTAGAACTGCTGCAACAACAAATGCAGCTTAAACAAACAACTCAGTGAGCTGGCAGTCCGACGAACAAGCAGTTCGGACTGCATAACTGCAAACTGCCCCCAGCAGTTACAGTGAGCCTGTAGCACTCAGGGGCTCCCACGCTTTCAGAGCCTCTCCTGGCTTTCCGGCGTGGGCGGTGTGCAGGTGTGTGACCTGCACGTGTCTCGTAGGGGTGAGCCATTGGCCTGTTTGCCATTGACTTGGTCGTGTGTGTGGTGTCTTGCTCTTCTGCCCAGTATTGCTATCCGAGTATTACGGTCGTAGCTGCCGGTTGATCAACCAATTCATGCCTCATGTGCAAGATCAGCGGTTAATGTTGCCGGTTGATGCTTCTTGTTACATCTATTATTCAGCTTGAGACAGTTTTTCACCATCGTCCGCTAAGTTATTGTGTTCAAGACACATATTTGCCGCGGCCTGAGTTTCCAAGAAAATTGCTTTCCCTTTATAAAGGACCTTGAGGCGAGAAGGGTAAAGCAACATATATTTGAGGTTAAGTTTGCGCAGCCTCGCCTTAATCGGTATAAATGAGTTCCTGGCGTATTGTACTGCAGGGGTGTAATCCGGGTATATGGCAATTGTTGAATCCTGCCTCTTGATTTCTCCACCCTCTCTGGAATATCTCAGTATTATCTCCCTGTCGCGGAAGTTTAGGATTTTGGCAATAATCGGTCTTGGGTATGAGCCTGGAGGTGGATGCTTCTGAAGAGACCTGTGGGCGCGTTCCACTGAAAACCCTTGCGAAAGCCTCCCTGCCCCAATTTCTTGTTGTAACAACGTTTCTATGAATTCTGTAGGATTCGGGCCTTGCATGTCCTCGGGAACCCCTAGAATCCTGATGTTGTTGCGCCGAGCCCGACCCTCTGCATCCTCGGATCGTGTTTCCAGCCTCGACACTTTTTGTTCCAATTCCTGGACTCGCTTCTTCAGATCCGCGGTGTTTTCGACATTAACCTGTTGAGTGGTCTCATTGACATTTACTCTTTCCGTCAAGTTGCGTGCGTCTTGGCGCATGAGTTGCATGTCCACTTTTATTTCATCAAACCTGCTTTCAATGGAGGTGCGGAGCTCTGCGATGGCTTGAAGGACTTGCGTGTTATCAGGTGCTACACCTGCGTGTGCTGGCTCACCCTTAGTTGTGGGTCCGGGCAGCTGCGGCTGTTTAGATCTGACCGTTGTGTAAGTGTCCATTGTTGTGTTTTTGAGTTTAGTTTTAGATGGAGACATCACGTCTCGCAGGGCCAGGGTGCCTGCCGCCTTGTTCCGCGGGTATCTGTGTGAATGCTGGACAGCTGTGTTGGGCTGGCTATAAAACCTCCCCTCGAGTGCGTCCCTCACCTATGCCAATTTGGGTTTTAGCTTTCCATGCTACCGCCAGCGGCGGCCCAAGGGGTGTCCCCGGCAATGTTGGGTCCCCGGTTGCAGCCCAGCACAGATGTAAGCTCCGCGGCACCACCCTTCCTAGGTGCAGGCAGGCCTAGAGAGTCACCGGCCAAGGGTGCGTGCATTGGATGAACCCCCCCAGGCCGGGCGTAGCAGGGACCGCAGGCCGCCTGTGTCTTGTGGGGCGCTTCCGCGGCTGTAGAACAGACCTCCGTCTGCCAGCTAGGCCAACTAAGGCAGTCCGGGGCCTGACCCAGCCATTGGGCCCTCTGCCCGTCCGCCACAAAAAGAGAACAGGGGCGCTTCCCTTGTTTTATATTTTCTCCTGTGGCTATCCTTGCCGCCGTGGGGGGGGAGGGAAGATGTGGGGCCGCTACTCACGGGTTACTGACATCGGAGTCTGTCGACATGCTCCACAGTGCGGGGCCTCTCCTGGCTCCTCCAGTCTCTCGCACGGAGCCCGTGCCCCGTTCTCTAAGACCCAGCCCTACGCCGCAGTGGAAGGGCGGTGGAAGGGGACCCTCCCTCTCCGTCCCCAGGTCGCTGCTGTCTGGGTCCTCCGGTGTCCCTCGAAGGGCTACGGGTGGTGTTCCGATGGCGATCCGCGGGTCCCAGCGCCGCTCAGCCCCACAGGCCCCCCCCAGACAACAAGCCGTCCTCAGTGCGGGATCCTTTCCCCCCGCTTCCTCTGTATCAGGCGCACAACGCCGCCGCCAGAGGCTCTGCGCTGGGGCCGCTCAGAGACCCGGTCCGCCGGTTCTCTGTGTTTCGCGCTCAGTTGAATTCAGCGCCGGAGGCCGCCATCTTGGGCCCGCCGGGGGGGGAGCCTCTTCCAACAGTTCGTTTTATCCTTTGCAGGCTCCGATTTCTCCCGAAAATGAGGTTGAGTGCTCAAATGGGTTCCCCTGCACTCGACCAGGTTTGTAGCCTCGTACGTTCTCGATTAAGCACCGTAACTTCTGTCGATTCAGGATCATGGGCAGGAGCTCAGGCGAACACCGACCTCACTCCATGCGCGTAGCCACGCCCCCTCTTAAGGAGTTGATTGGTACATTGTGAATGTGTTTATTCTCAAAGAAGCTGTTGGGTATCCGTGGTCGGCACAGAATGTTTGGGAGGTGGAGATGCATAGAGTCGCATCTCAGTCGACTAATTGTAGCTCTCTGTCTATGCTGAGGATCAGTATAGGGTATCCAACACGCGTGATATCAGTAGTGTGTGCCCACTATGTGTGTTAGCAGCTTCTTAACCTTTTCTGCGTGTAACTTGTAATTTAAAGATGGAAGTTGGTATAAACAGAATGGTGCTCACTTAGAGGTTAAGAAGAGACCATGTGCGAAGTGTATGAGATATTTGAATGCCTCGTCCAATTTTCAGATGAAAAGAGAAGGTTGATAGTAAATGTGGATGCTCGAGCTGAGTAGTGGATATGGCTTTATCCCTCAAAGAGACAAAAAACAATAATGTGTTTAGAAGAGTTGTTAAATTCAATTAAACACGGTGGGCCTGATTCATGGAATATTATGCATGCCAACACACGCGTGATTCATAGAACAGTGCAAAGTGTCTTTTCTCTTTGCACTGTTCCATGAATCAGGGTTGTTTGGTGGCAGTGCAAAGTCACTTTTCATCAGTAAAACGTCGCTTTGCACCGTGCAAAAAGGTCCAAGAATCGGGCCTTGTGTACAGAATTTGGATGGCGAACAAGTTGCAGCATAAGACATCATTAGAGAAGTCAGAGACTTCTGATCCAAGCTAATTGTGAGGTAATACCAAGTAATAATTAATGTTTGTGAGAGTGATGGGAAGGCAAAGGTGTTGCCATGCGAAATGTGTGGTTGGAGTTGTCGGTTAATGAAAGTTGGCCTTGAGAGGATTGCAAATTTGCAAGTTTCAGGTGAGAACCCTATGCGTGCCCCTATTGAGAGAAGAGCCACGTTTTGATTTCTTTTCTGAGGGATGAAGTATGCTTAATAAATTGGGAAAACCAAAGGATTGCATTGGAAAGGTACATTTGAACGAGTCAAATTGCTTTTTCTGTTGCCTGTCTTGTTCTGCATTACTTTTCATTGGGCACAACATTTCAAAAGTCTTGAAATTAATGCCTGGTTAGCTGTTAGGAGATGTCTGTCTCAATTTAGGTTTAGGCAGTCACCATAGTTCTGCTTGTTTTTTTATTTTTTTATTTTACTCTCGTGTTGCACTGTTTTGTGATCCATGTAGGTTGCTATCGATTGTAAAGCAAATCCATCTTCCTTGCTGTTTGTCAATATTTTAGTTATTTTTGAGTCACGTTAAAGAATGTGCCTTGCTGCTCGTGAAATATACATGTCAAATAAGCACATTTGTAGTTTAAAAATAGTTTTATTTTTCTGTGTGACTATGAATTTATAAAAGCCCTTATATGTGTTTTGCGCTGGTACCATACTAAAAAGGGCCCCATTTATGTACACCGTGGTAATGAAGTTGTTCTCCGTTGCCATGGCGAATCGGTATACATTGACACCATTGTGAGCCACTTTTGCTCTGCAGTTCAGACGTTTTCAATCTACAAAGGCAAAATAAAAATGCACTTGTAGGACTTGTTGATTAATGTCTCCAAATACCAACCTCGAAAACATTGGCGGCTTGGATATACTGCACACATGTGTTGACAAATAACACAAGCTTAGAACACGCTCTGAAAACATACTGGGCCTGAGTTACAAAAGCGCTTTACAATGGCGCAATCTCATTTAAAAACGCTTTGTAAATCAGGGCCACTGTCCTTATGTATGTGCAAAAGGACTAGGAGCCCCTGTACCAAGAATAAACAGCCAAATAACCTGTTTTATGAGTAGATAGGGAGGGTAGCTCAGGGGCAACGTGTTCGCCTTGGAACAACACGACACGGGGCAACCCAGGTCCGCGCTTAGAAACCTCTGGGTATTAAGCGCGTTATAAATAAAATATCATAGATTCTCACTCAACAGGGTCAACAACCATGTTTTAGCTCACTGTCCCTTTAGAGTGGAGAAATAGCCATTTGCATATCAATCTGGTCTCACGTGTTTGTGGTTGCTGTTTGTGGTATTCTTTCAGGGGAGAATTGCCTAGGATTTTGGTGCTGGACTGCACAGGTGGGTGGGACCAGAATTATATGCAAATTGATATTTCTCCTCTGTGAAATGGACAGTGAGCTAACATGTTGTTTTAGACCCTCCTAAGTGGGAATCCTAACATAGAAAATATTGTTTGGTAGTCTTCTTTCTTGGTTAAAGGGGCTCCCACACGTTTGTCCCACTGTCTTTATGATCAGTAGACTTTAGGTGTCCCTATTAGGATAGGGTTGATCCTTTCACTACCCTTGGGGCATACATATATACCCTAATTCCCAAAGGAAATGATTCAAGTGCTAGCAGGGAAAATGTTTAAACATGGTCCCCTGTATTCATATCTTGAAATCAGCTTAATAGTGTTGGTATCAATGTGTAATGTCTGCACGACTAGATCCTTCCAGGAGATATTTCCTGTCATTGCAGGAATTTTATCAGCCATATTTTTGCTGGATAGTCAAGATTGATACTTAAATAAGGAAGAGAAATGGGATCAAATGAACAGAAATGAAAGTGTCTGATTCCTCTAAGCAACAAATGCTAAGTCCTGAAAAAATTGACATTAGCACACCCATAAAAATAAACAATTGAATATATTATTCCAAATACATTACTCACAAACAAGTACAAAACCTACTAAAACCCACAGCAACACAATCACAACAAAAATCACAATATATACAATTAATAAGAAAGTTGCAAGACATATAGAAAAATGTACATTCGCCCACAACTGGACTCAAAACACAATTTGTGCACAACACATTTCAACCCAACATGTTTCTGTCCCTATAACACAACTCATAAGACATTGTCCAGGGGCTATTCACTGCACACTTATGAGATCTTTGAAAGTGTGTATGCTGATCTCCACAGTGCTTAAAGACAGTAGCAGGATTTTCTAACTGTAAAAACGATAGGAAAAGAGGAACAAATCACCCAATTCAAATAAAGATATGAATTCATCTCAATGACCCAGAAACAACCACAAGTGGAACTGATTCTGGTACATGATTCTACACAACAAGCACAAACGATTAATATGGGGTACCTGTTCGCTACTCATGGTGTCGCTCTTAGTGTAGAAAATTAATTTCTGGCCCTTATAAGTAGACATTCTGGATGTATGAAGAGGCCAAAACAAAGAGGTGATGGCTGGAAGGTTTGGAATGAATACTAACCTCTGGCATTGCTCTGGGCACCCTCCAGACCATCGTTCTTCAGCTGCCAAGCCATTACGAAAGAGGAAAGATTATATGCAAATCAGGCTTGGTCACACCCCTAAAGGGGCAATCCAGCCAGAACTGCTTGGTCACATCCATGCTGCATGAGACCACAAGCATGCCCAAACATTGTTCAGCCTTGTTGAGCCTCATCAGTGAGGAGTATCTTGTGTCTCTAGGCACAGCAGGCACGGGACCCACATCTGGGCATACCCTCCCACTCGGGATGACTATCGCAACACAAAAAAGGTGATGGCTGGAAGGTTGGGAATGAATCCTAACCTCTGGCATTGCTCTGGGCAACTCTCCAGAATATTGTTCTTTGCCTTCCAAGCAATTACAAAAGGGGAAGACCAGATGCAAATCAGGCTTGGTCCCACCCTGAAAGGGGCAGTCCAGCCCAAACTGCGTGGTAACATCCCTTCTGTACGAGATCACAAGCATTCCCAAACATGTTTCAGCCTTGTTGGGCCTCATCATTGAGGAGCAGCTTTGGTCTCCAGGCCCAGCAGGCACGCGACCCACATTTGGGCATACCCTCCCACTCGGGATGGTTATCACAAAACAAAAAAGGTGATGGCTGGAATGTTTGGAAATAATCCCAACCTCTGGTATTGCTCTGGGCAACCCTTCAGACCATTGTTCTTCGCCTGCCAAGCCATTACAAAAGGGGAACAACCTTATGCAAATCAGGCTGGGTCCCACCCCTAAAGGGGCAGTCCAACCAGCACTGCTTGGTCACATCCATGCTGCACGAAACTACAAGCATCCCCAAACATGTTTCAGCCTTGTTGAGCCTCATCAGTGAGGAGTATCTTGGGTCTCTAGATTCAGCAGGCACAGGACCCATGTCTGGGGATAACCAGCCCACTCAGGGTGACTATCGCAAAACAAAAGAGGTGATGGCTAGAAGGTTTGGAATTAATCCTAACCTCAGACATTGCTCTGGGCAACCCTCCAGACCATTGTTTGTTGCCTGCCAAGCCATTACAAAAGGGGAAAGACCATATGCAAATCAGGTTTGATCCCACCCCTAAAGGGGCAGTCCATTCAGAACTGCCTGGTCATATCCCTTCTACCCTGTTGTTTTTGTGGAACCAACCCACAATTAAATATACTTTTACCTTCAGTGGAATGTAATCAGGCATGTTTTGCCAAAAGTGTGCCCAGGTTCTGTTCTTGAATCTTTGTCCAACCTTTTTCTTTCAAACTATACTGTTGACCTTGTAGCCACGGTTGGACCGGGAGCACCTACATAATCTTCATTTGATACAATATCAACCCTTCTCTGATCACCTTAACTAGGTACCCAAAAGCATGCACCTGTACATTTTCTTTGTTCTCTTAATCCAGTGGGATACCACCAAACAGAATTACTGTTACCGATACTTGGTCTGCCAGAATTAGCAGTGTGGGGGGAGTTGCCAGTATTCTCGGTAATACTGGTGCAGGTAATACCTGCAATTTATGCAGTTGTTGTGGCAGAATTACCTCCAGCTCTTGTCTAGAGGTAATTCCAGCCACCCCTCTGGCAAACTTGGAGTTGCCCGTGCAGAAACGTGTCGGTAAACAGAATTACTGGTACATTCATTTTGCACCAGAAAACCCTTAATAAGGCTCAAAATGTATGTTTGACCCATCATTTGCTGTGTAAGGAGAAGTTCAAAAGTGTCATAAATCAAAATGTTCACGATGTTAAAAGAAAGTCATGGCCTGAGAAAAAGTATGTAGTATTGTGTTGTGGCAATTATGGTAATTTCCTACTAAAGGTGGACAAGATGGCCCTTTCCTGTCATTGATATCAACTATTTTCAATGTAGCATTAAGTACCACTTTTGGGGCAGGGCAGAACCACTAACTGCCCTAAATCCCAATGGAAGTAGGCCAAAGTGCAGCAGTCAAGCCTTGCATGCCCATGTTAAAGGTATTTTTCACTATTAGCATACAGAGCCATCATCTTGGGTTTTTGGATTTTTAAGGTAACCAGACTTTGCACAATGTATGCTTCCCTTAAAAAGAAACTACAAATATGTCTGCAATTAGAAATACCTATTTCCAGGACCTGGAGGTGTGTCAGGTATACTAGATGTGGCACTACATCGGATACTCTGGCCTGGTTGCACCACCTCACAGGACAGAGTGAAGGCTGGGCAGAGGCGCAGTGGGCTGGCGTGGAATGCAAGCAGCTACTTGCAACTTTTGGTGTGTTCACTGCCTCCAGATTGGCCAGCTCTTTTTCCACAGGTGCTAATGTATAAGGCAATCATCAGCAGAGAGCAAAGCAAGCTCTGGAGGATGCCTACAGTGTATGGTGTTGCACCCGATCTGTGTATGTACAGACTGGATGGAACTATTGATCACTACTTTGCCTAAATATCTAGTTAGCTTTGTGTATTCATTATGTAAAAGGAAAGAAAGTAAGTGGCTAAGCCGTGTGGATGGCTTAATAGGCAGAGAACAGGACAAATTATGTAACATATTGCATTTTGTGGCAATTTTACTTTCAGGGTATCTCATATAAAGCAACAAGGTGAACAGGTAGAATCAGCCTACCAGTTAACGTGCGTATCTTGCCCTTTTACGCATGTAAATATGGCAAATACGGACCGTTTGGTCTTCATCTATGCGAAAATATGCAGTTTGGGTTGCTGTCTGTGGCTAGTCTGTTTCAGAAAGTTATGTATATGTGAGTGTGGTGTGATGTCTTACCGGGATGATGTAATGATATTGGGATCGAGTGTAGATGAGCATGATTGTAGGCTGAGAAGAGTTTTACGGATTTTGAAGATGACAGGTCTCACCATAACGTTAGAAAAATGTAATTATAGGAAAGACAAGGTAATTATTCTACCTGGGTCATGAGGTTACAGTTAGTGGGACCAAACTGAAACATGACACACTTGTGGCAAAGATATGTTAAATCCCAAGAATAAAATCAAAGATGCAGCTTTTATGGGTCTGGTTGAGTTATTTAGCAAGTTCATAAAAAGTTGTATACATAAAAATAACAACATAAGGGGGCTCACATGAAAGACTGTGTTGTTTCAGTGGTGTGAGGAATGTTCAATGGAGTTCATGGAAGTAGTGGAACAAGAAATACTGCAGGCTCCATTGTTATCAGGGTTTAGGGATGATAGGATCACAGTAGTTGACACTGATGTAAGTGATTCTGGACTAGGAGCTGTGCTCATGCAAGAGGAGAGTGGTAGCATACACATGCGTGTGGTTGCTTGTATGACACTCAAAGAAGTGGAGAGCAGATACTCAGTGACCGAGCGCGAGGCGCTCACTGGTCAATGGGCCACTGCAAAGTTTAAGACGTATTTGTGGGGTAGAGCCTTTGTTATAAGGGCTGATCATAAGCTCTTAGTCAGCATATTTATTAAATGTGGTTTGGAAGGAGTTGCCAGAAGGATAACGAAATGGGTAAGCAGTTTACAGGGGCTGCAGTTTATAGTAGAGCATGTAGTAGGGAAGGACAGTGTGCTTTGTTCAGTCTGGCATTGAAGAGGGTTGTAGGGACAGGTGATGAATGTAATGTTGAAGATTTTGAGACAGAAGCCATATTAGATAGAAGGCATATGGATAGATGTGCAGAACAGTGTGAGATGTGGTGAATGGGATGAAGCGTGTGCTTGTGGTGAGGTTAACCAGGAAGTGATGGAACAAGAGTGTTCAAACTGGATTGGAGAAGTGAAGGCGATGAAGTCAGAGCATTTAAGAGAATATGAAATTAGTAATCTGTTAATGGAGGATATATGTGCAAAGGACACCGCTTTGTGGTTCCTGAAGGCATGAGAGGTAAGGTGGTGACTTTAGTGTATAAATGATATTTGGGTGTTGACAAGATAAACACCCTGATTACAGCAGATATTTGGTGGCCAGGCCTAGATTGTGTGGTAGAGATCAGAATTATGGAGTGCAAGGAGCGTGTGGGAGAGTGTGTCACATGTTTCCTGGTTTAGCTAGTTTATGCAAGTCCCTACAGGGAAGTTTCCCACCTGTGATTGATCAGGAAGAACCTAGCATCCTGCAAAAAGCAACATGTAGCACAGAGCTGTGACACTTAAGAGTCTGGGCAGACGTCTCTACCTTGTCTTAGTGTACATCCCTTTCTGTGCCTGCAACAAAGTTACTTATGATTAAGAGGTGTAGATCAATGTGGGTTTGTGAATGGTTTGTTTTATCTAATGGAACTCTATGTAAACACCCTCCATCACCCACCCTTCTATTTAGTTTCAAACCCTAAATGGGAACTGTCAGTGTGTGACAGAAACCTTAATGTGATACCTCATACATTGTCCATGTTTAAGAGCAGAGCAAAACAGAAATCAAAAAGTATGAATGGCATTATTGGCAATGCATATTGGATTAATATTTCAAAAGGGAATATGTAGTCATATAAATGCATTGCCCATTATCTATAAATGAATAAATTTTAATGAAAAAAGATATACTATATCTCTCAGCTCATCACCTTAACAAATCTTGACCAATCCCTTCACGGTGCAAAATTCACAAATCCGTTTTTATCATGAGCAGGTGCTGAAAAGTAAAACTCTTACCAAATCATCAACAATCAATAACTGCTCCTTTCATGATGCCCCAATGGGCAAGGCACAATTTCTCTTTGAAATGCGAAAATCAAAGAATACCAAATTCAGTCACCAGGATACCTGAACAATGTTGTTAGTTACCTATCCAAAGTGAACTAAACCAAAACTATGTATCTTTCTCTCAATGCTAGAGCAATGCAATCTTGTTTAATTTGCAATAACCCAATGTTATAAGCAATAATAACCAATGGTAAAATACTACACTCAGAAATGTGCTAACAAATGCTATCTTATATCTAAGATCAAAATGCAAAACATTCAGCCCAAGCATTAAAAGCTAGAATGCAATTCCAGAATGGAATACAATAATAATAGTGAATGCTGAATAAAGGTTAGAGCATATGTCAATTCAAGCACGGCTAATACCCAGCAACCTATTGAATGCTTGTTTTTGAGTGAAGCAAGGGCATTCCCTGTCAAAAGATGAGGCCTGTCAAGGAAATGGATGGCAAGTTCTTCAGACTGCTTCCTCAGCTCCGCATTAGGTAAATCATCAGTTAGAGTATGTATTGCTAAAGAAAAGCAACCTCATTCAGATTACATTTTAGTGTGTAACACTTCCCGGTATCCGCTGTTTTTGCAAGGCACGTGTTGTGCATTAAGCATTTAGCACCTAAGAACCATATCATGTCATTTGAACCCATCAGGCCTAGGCCAGTTTTCTCTTACATGCTTTCAGGATTAAGGGAATAAAGGAAATACTGACATAAAATGGCATCTAATGCACTATTTCGCCCACCTTCTGGGCAGAATGTTTCTTACCACATGACAAGTGACCGAAGGTTACAAGTGTCCACACCAGCAATGAAAATATGAAGCATACCCAAATTGCCATGGGAAGAAATAGCTTTAGATTTGATGGGTCAGTTTAACATTGGAGGTGGGAGAGATGCTTCTGTGTTGGTGGTTATAGACTTGTTGTCAAAATGTTCTGAGTTGTGTGTGTGTTGAGGGATAATACCTCCAACATCATCATAACATTTTTTAACCATTGTTTTTGAGAGAATGTTTACCAAGGAGGTGTCTATTAGATGATGATCCGTAGTTTGTTTGCAAAAAGTTAACAGAATTTTTGAAGGCTTTGGTATTGGACAAGTCATCACGTCCTTATACCACCCACATGGTAATGGATTTATGGAAAGGTTTAATCACACCCTTATAGATGCTATACGATATGCAGTTGGCATGAGAGGTGATTGGATCAGTGCTGTGATGGAGTGGGTGTTCCATTACAGATTGGCACCTCATTAATTGACAGGGGAACCACCTTTTGAATTGCTGGGAGAACAAACGCCTAATATGCATCTGTGTCCAGGATGGATAGACAAATCAAAAGTCAAAAATGCTGATTTGGAGGAAATGAGGGATAGGGTTCATGAAAATGAGGTGAGAGCACAGGTGTGGTATGATTCGATTAAGTGCTGCAAGGAAATAGGAGTGCACTCAGGGGATGTAGATGAAGATGACAGGAGGAGTAAGAAAACGGGTGAATCAAGGTTTTTGTAGGATGTGAAGGTGTTGAAGGATATGGGTACTGCAATTATGGTCAAAGGTGTGGGTATTTGGAGCAAGCAGAGCATGGTTGTAGTGAAGAGCTGTTAGTTGAGGACGTTGAGTGGAGGTAAGGGAGGTGTTAGCCATGGCTTTGCATGGGTGGAATGTGAGAGTGGAACGTGGAATGGTAATGGTGAGTGAGATTGAATGAGAATGGTGAAGAAGAATGAAGAGTCATTTGGAAGAAGAGTAGGAGGATGTGGGAGGTCATCATATAAAGACATAAAATAAAAGAATATATGCTGAAACCCGTATGACGCAGGAAGGCAATAATGCACACTAAGACCATTGGTTAGAAAATATTTGACTCTTTATAGGCCCTTTATTCACATTTCATAAGCATACATATAACTGTAGGATACATGCAATTGGTCACACATGAATACATGGACAAGTATGATAGATATACATCATTGTTAGTGCAGTTGTAGGGGAAAATGTCATCTCGGCCATTCCCAGCACCCCTTATATTTATAAGCGGTGCTGAGAACCAATGTCTGAGAGATGAGCTAAGTTTTTACACTACTGTCTGGATTCTTCCACTCTTGCCTCCCATACTTGCTGTCTGCCCTACGGCCTTTGGACAGTCTGCAACTTATGCACATCTCTGACTTCCCTCTTAGCTTGTCCTTGAGCAAACAATACACAACTATCCTCCAAAGTGAGCTCATCTGCTTCATGCTAGAATATCGCAAACGTTGCAGAAATCATGTCTGCCTTTTAACTGAGCTTCCATTGTGGTTTGGAAGTAAATGTCCAAAATGGGCATGCACCGACGCCATGTTTTAGCTAATTTTTGCACACAAAAAACAGTATGTCGGGGAGAGAAGCAAAACAACCACCTCCCTATTTTAATTATGCTACCTCCAGCTCTGTTGATGCCATATCAGTAATTGTTCTTGGAGAACATAGACCCTTCCTTGCAGTATGGATCTCTAAATGTGTAATTCTATCACTTACTCCAAGGGTTGCCCCTTTGGCTTTGAAGTAAGCAATGTTTACACTACCCTTAAAAATATGGTCCGTGGAAAAAGCAGTCCATCACAAAACATGAACAGCCTTCTCTGACTGTCACAGGTACTAGAAAGAGTGATCACACACCAACTCCATGTATGATTAGGCTTTGCCCATGGTTTGTCCCATGGTCAACCATTGATATCCACTGATGCTAAGGGGCTCAGGGACAGAACATGTATAACCAATGTCAAATGCTGCCCATGGTACCCTATGAGTTTGGATAACCATGAATAACCATGGAGAGACATGCACTTTAGATGTTTGTATTATTCATTGTACATTTTAATTATGGATTGTCAACAATCTTGTGTATATATTAAAACCATGGATGATCATGATTAGTAATAAACACACATTGAGTGCACATTTCCAGATATCCTCAGTAAAATTACCCTGCATCATTCACACAAATTACTGCACATAAAGCAGGCATCATGCAAACCCATGGGGAAAAAAATACATTTTACAACCAATCAAATGTTTCAGTTTATTAACACGTTATTACTACATAGTCCATACTTAAAGAACTCTAACAATATCAGGATGACTTAAGTTAATTATACAGGGACAATCTATTCTTGTTGGAATGAAAACACAAACTGCTGTAATTGTTTTTCAAAGAAATGTATGTATGCAAATAGGCTATGTCAAGCAGAACACAACATGCTGTTCTCTGAGTAGAATAGGCCCCCAATCTGCCATGCATTGATACAATGTATGCCACCTACTCACATTTAACGCAGATTGTATTAATAAAAACGATTTCAATTGCTTAGACTTTTAGGAGATTGAGGGAACAGGAAATAATTGGGGTTGGGCTGACATTAATTTGAACTAGAGAGTGTTGGAATGTGCGTTCAATGTTCCAACGTGGGAAAGAGGTTTACATTGCACACGTTGTATTAGATCAATGGTGCGGATGGGTTAGATGCAATGTTGCAATTTAGTATGTGTTTGGTGTAGCTAGAGGAATTGGAATAAGTGTTACTTGTGTTTAGTTCCAGATACATTTTAGATTTGCATCATGTGATAACATAATCAGAAGTTGTGTGGGGACAATGTTATTGTGTGATGGACACAGTGTAGTACCTAGAGGTGGGAAGAGAGGAGCTTTATGCATGCAATAATAAATGTCTTCTGATGGAAGCACCACTGTGAGGGGAAGTGGTAGTTTTGAACAATGTATATGTGCGACTCGACAATGCCTCAGATTGAAGATATGTTTTATGACATGAAGAAAGTAGGGGTTTGTTGTAAGGACTATGGAAATATTACAGTTATCTCATAACTGGAGGTTGTGTAGGCCGTAGAGTGTTTGGTTTATGGTGAAGAACTTTGCTCGGCCTGGAGAGCTGGGTAATCAGGTCAAGTAATTGGGAAGGAAGCGGACTGTATTTGGGCAGTTGTTGATAACATCAAATTGTCACTTGAGGTGAGGATGAAATGAAGTGCCATTAGGTTGTGGATTTACAACTAGATTGGTTTGTGAATACAGGAAATAGTCTTGTTGTTATGCCTGGGCAAATGGTGGGTCAAATAGGGTTTGGTTAATACAACACATGGAATGGGTGATGGAGGGCAGAGTTTAACATTGTTTATGGGTTTTGTTTGAGCTCTCAGGAAGGGCTGGAGGCTGTATGATCTGAGATGGTAGTCACAAATAAGGTGGCATGAAGGAATGTAGAAAGAATAATATGGGATGCCAGCACATCTGGGATGATAAGATGTTTATTGCTTGATCAAAAGAAGAATTTTTTGTTTTGAAGATTCTGAGAAAAACCGTGCTGCTCACGTATAGGGTTTCTCTGATAAATGGGACAAGATAACTGTTCTGAGTTAATAAAATAATTATGTTTTAGGATGTCAGAGACCAAGTAGAAAGGGAATTGTGCTTACTACCATGTATCCAATGGGATTAGAGAATGTAAAGGATAATTAGATTGTATGTATAGGGTTAGCCAAACGGGATCTAGGATGACAATGTAACTAGAATGTGCAATTATGTAAATCATGTAATTCTGTGTATAAAAGCTGTATGTGTTTTGAGCCAGGAAAGGAATTCTTCATTTTCAGCTTCACAAAACTGACTAACCCCTTCCAGCTGTGTGCATTACACTCGCTTGTTCTGACACAGTGCATTCACTCTCCTTTGGTGCTGTTTTTTCATATTGTATTTTGGACATGCCCTTCTATAAGAGTGTTGGAGTTTCAGAAATGTGGTTCCTTTGTGTGGTGCTGAAAAATATAACTAGTATTTAACTGCAAAATTGCAAAACCAGAACAGAAATACATGATTTCCCTTCCAAACATTAACACCCCTTAAAATAATAAGTATACACTAAATAAAGACATGAATAAAATCAATGGCCCATGTCCAAGACTCATTGACAGACAATGATCAATTTACACTGAACATACACAATACTGATCAAGTACAGAAAAGGACAGCTCTGCTCTTGTATACCATCATCAACCAAAAACAAAATCTTCTAGACCTACTCACCAAAGAAATGGAAGCAACACAACCTAATGCAGAATCAAAAAACAAAAACAAACTAATACCAAATCGAATTGCCAATGCCACATTCAAGGGGTAAGCTAACCCATGAAACAAAAGAATTCTCTGCAACTTAATCAATGCCAGTTCAATGTCAAAAATCACCACAGAGAGAGACAAACGTGTAAATGATGGTGGAATAAACATACTATTCCTCACCAAAACCTGGTTAACACAAAACATCAAGGTAATCGGACATGAATGCCTACCCAACAACTTCAAATTAAAACACATTGAAAAAAGCCAACTGAGAAGGAAAACGAGGAGAGAACCTCACTGTTGCATACAAAGACCACCAAAAGATTACAACAGCACCACCATTAGATATCCCAAACTGTGACTCACTACTCCTCCACTTAGGGCTGGACCATCAAACCAACCTTTCATTACTACTTATCTCTAGACCTCCAACGCACAACCCTCCTTTCACTGACGCATTTGTAGACACCATCACCAACATCGCCATAAAATATGAATACCTGATTATACTAGGAAACTTCAACATCTGGTTTGAAGAAGGCACCTTCTACACATCAAACCAATTATTAAAGACACGTCAGGAAACACATAAAACGTTACCAAGTACTGACTGATATCAACTGTTCAGTACCCGCTAAACTCCTACACATCTACACATACGGACATGTAGAAAGCAATCAGACACTATACCAGGCACATGTCAGTTTTAGACCCATTGGATAAATAGAACCAGCATTACAGTCCATATTGGATGATCAAACCAACCAACACCAACTTCAACATCACCTGAGCACTAATTATAGCCCTCATCAAAACACTTGAAGAAATAGGAATCAAGTACATTGATTTACAATGGTTAAAATCCTTTGTGACAGAAAGAACAGAAGCAATGCAGCAGCCTCCTTTAACTCAACTACACGCACAACAACCTGTGGAGTTCCACAAGATTCATCCCTCTCACCACTGCTCTTCAACTTCTATGTGACCCCTCTTATCAATCTCATCAAAGGACATAGACTCACCTGCTACAACTACAC
Source organism: Ambystoma mexicanum (assembly GCF_040938575.1). Taxonomy (NCBI): domain Eukaryota; kingdom Metazoa; phylum Chordata; class Amphibia; order Caudata; family Ambystomatidae; genus Ambystoma; species Ambystoma mexicanum. The sequence goes on along the minus strand of NC_090937.1, from coordinate 130,851,923 downwards.
AGATGACATCATCTACAAAATCAACAGTAGTGTAGAACAAGATCTAACCCTTGTCAACAACCACACATAAATACACAAGTGGATTAGCACAAACAGCCTTAAACTTAACCTGGACAACAAAACTGAAATCATGATCATGCACAACAACCCGTCAAACCAATACCAAATTCCAGGGTCTACTAAAATGGGAAATCGTCCAGACCCTTCCAAGGTGGTTAAAAACCTCAGATATCAATGGACAACAGCTTAGCACTCAAACGGCAAGTCAACGCAGCAGTAAACATGTGCTTCTTCCACCTCTGCACAATTAAGTGGGTATTGCCTTTCCTCATCTTCCCATATAGAAAACCCATTGTCATCGCCCTCGTCATGAGGTTCAAACAAGCCTGGAGATGCTTGTGGTCTCATACAGCATGGATGTGACCAAGCAGTTTGGGTTGGACTGCGACCCACCCTCATTTGCATATCGTCTTCAGGACCCACCCTCATTTGGATATGGTCTTTATCCCTTTGTAATGGCTTAGCAGGCAAAGAACTATGGTCTGGAGGGTTGCTGAGAGAAGTGTCCGAGGTTAAGATTAATTGTAAACCTTCCAGCCATCACATCTTTTGTGTTGGTATAGTCTCCACAAGTGCAACAGGTATGGACAGACGTGGGTCAAGTGCCTGCTGGGCTTGGAATCCCAGGCTACTCCTCACTGATTATGCCCAATGAAGCTGAAACATGTGTGTAGATGTTTGTGGTCTCCTGCAGAAGGGATGTGATCAAGCAGTTTGGCTGGACTGCCCCATTTGGGGTGGGACCATACCTCATTTGCATATGGTCTTTTGCCTTGTGTAATGGCTTGACAGGTGGGAACGATGGTCTCGAGGATTTGCCAGAGGTCAACATGAATTCTAAACTTTCCAACTACCACGTCTTTTGTTTTGCTGCAAACAGAATCCGCCAATAGCATCTATCATGGATTGTTGAACTAACTCACCAAAAAAAGACATTGAATACACAATACAGAACACAGCAGCAGTACTACTGCTCAGACTTACCAAGAGTGAAAACATTACACCAGCACTGAGTAGTCTACATTGGCTGCTAGTCAAAACAGAACATCTTCAAAAATGCTTTGCATAACCTTCAGCACAATCCATGGCCAAGGAGCTGAATTCATATAGGAAAAAATATATGTCTACATTCCAAACAGAACAGTCCATCAACAACATTCACCTCAAAACCATAACAATACTTTGGAACCCACTCCCAAAGGAAATAGGAATAACAGAAGATCACATTAAATGCAACAGATTGCATAACAAAATGACTAGCTCACCAAGCTAAACAGGAACACTGTTGAAGAGGACCAGCCAACACAAGAGAAATACCCAAAACAACCAAAACCTAATTAACCGAAACCTGGATACCACAATAAAATAAATCAGTGTAACATGAACAACCATAGAAGACAATGAACATTGCCAAACCAGCATAGCCCTCCCAGAGCAGGGCACAGACCACTCTCATCACTAACACAACTAAAATGCTTTCAATATTCTGCATACTCACACTGACAGACCAAGCAAAATACACACATACCTCTACTGCAGCTGAAACCTGAAACTACCACAAACTTCACACCCCCTGCAGCACCAAACTAAATCCAACACACTACAGAAAACAAAATCACTAACACACAATCATCCAACACACTCATACACCAAACACCATCTAACCCTTACAAACCCAAAACAAACCCAGAACACAGTGAAAAGATTTTCCAAACTGAAACTACCCATTGCACAAAAGAGCTATGTTGTGCTTTCCGTCTAAATCTCAATAACTAACCCTCCCAAACCCTACTTCCTTTTCAAATCCACCAGAGCACCGGGAGACCATGCAATTGGCAGTGGTGCGTGTTGTAGATCTCAATAGCAATACATAACATACCATACCCATTTTAGAGGGTCAGAGAGCATGAAAATAAGTACTATGATTCATGGACAGACTATGGCAAAACAAATAAAAAGGAAAACGTCATAACAGTCAAGTCCAGATATTTACATGGGCAACTGTGCTTATTATCTATTGACAAACAAACATGACTTGTCCATGTGCACCCTTGTAACATTGACAGTGACCATAAAAGAAATGATTGTGATTAATGGACAGACCATGAACCAACCATATTCTGGATACAAATCAGTGACAGACCAGGTCTGACCATGTGCATACATAACAATCCTTTGTAGCCATGATTCAATGGGCAGCTGAAGAACAGGGCACATAAAACATTATGAATTGTTGGACACTTTCCACTCTGGTTTCATCCTCAAACATGGGATGGAAACTGCTTTGTTGACCATCCCAGATAGTATTCTTAGTTATGTTTAAAAGGGATAGTTTTTTCTTCGTATACAACTTGATCTTACACAGCATGTCAACCCTTAAAACATAAAGTTACAGTGGATACACTGTCATGGTTTCCTTACTGGAAGATACTACCTGGAAACGGTTCCACTTCTTCCTTTCAGATCCAGACCAGTGGGTCCAGTTTGGCCCTACAAGCTTCCCTTTGGTTTAGGTGGATTAGTATGTCCTTCAGGACACCTTTATTGCTGCTCCTGTTGTTTAATGTGCAAATTGTCTCTCTGTTCTACCATCTTTAGACCCTTGGCCTTAACTTTAGTGTATATACAGAAGACATGTACATTTTGTGCATGACAACGGCTGACATTTTGATTTTTCCAATCGTATTGCCGGTATGGGCCTAGTTAGCCTCCAAAGGAAGAACGGTTATCTTAAGGTATATATATTCTATATAGATTTTCTTCTGCTGGGACATTAGACATATGCCCTGTTTCACTGTCCCATTCGGTCTATCATTTATGTCATGCCCCTTTCTTCACGGACCACGGTACAAATGTAAGGGTCATGGATGTTCAGATGAACACTATCATCAAAAGCTGCTTGTTCACATTATTATAACTGAGATTGGTTTTTCCTTTTAAAACAACCAAGCTATATTATGTTGTGGTGGACTCACCCATTCAGTCTAAGCTGGATTATGTCAGCTAAGTGTACTATGGTACCCTTCTGGTCAATTTCATCTGATGTTTGGTGTCAAGAAATGTTACTCAATCTCTTGTTCATGGTACCAGTTTCACTGTGTTGTAGAATTATTTTCAAAATGTGATGTTTAGTCTTCAAATACCTCAATGACTATGTCCCTCCTTATCGTGTATACAAACGTCATCCCTAACTTTCCTTCAGAATTATTCAGTATTCCACCACCTGTCTTCTTGAGAGCAAACATACCAGAACCAAGAAAATAGGTCATATAACCATGTCTTCTCTGATACATGGAATGAGACATTCTCTGCATGTTGAGGTTCATCTTAAGATTTGTATAAGCTGTCAAGGGCTTTCTGTTTCAATGGCCCCCTTGGTTGATAGTGTCTTCTGATTCCTGCTTGCTTGCTACCTATTGTTGCACTCATAGGATATCGAGTGCGTTTGGTATTTTCCATTCATATTTTACAAGAACCAATTAAAATTAAATCACATGAAATCAATTCAAATGAAATCAAATTATATTTCTAGTGCCCGGTATCACTTTATTGTGTAGGGTGTGTTATAAAAGCATCCCAATAAATCAATACATTAATGAAAATCATAACCATTGACAATTGCACTGTACATCCTTCATTCCACTGTTTTTCAGCCCACTTTATCATTACAAATGGATAAACATAATCTATGCAATTCAGTATAGATCCCACTCCCAAAAGGAGCAGTCCATCTAGACCCCTCCCATCTAGAACTGCTATGTGCCATATACAACGCTTGAGGCCACAACGAACACACGTTGGTCATCCTGCACTTTCTACATTTCAGCCACCCTTTTGTTGAATGCTAGAGGCATGATGTGAAGTGTCATATAGTGAAGAGGAGATTCCCAAGATGCACCACTTGTGAGAGAATCATACCAATGTTTCCTTTGCTGAGGCTTCATCCCTAAATGAGTGAGCCCCAATGAATTTCACACGGTTAGTGATGCCCACAGACATTGTGCACTGCTTAGAAGAGACTGCAGCATAGCCAAGACTGGTTGTCACTGCATATCCGAGTGGTGTTTGGTTTCTGACCAACATCCACTTTAGAGTTAGCCCAGGAAGAAACCCAGGGAAGGTGGAATTTGGTGACTTCCAAGAAACTGTGTTGCTGCTAAAAGGCAGATTGGTTGTGATCCTGTAATATGGAACTGCTCTGGTGCTCAACTCTCAGAATTCCTATTTAGCCCAGCGTCTAGACCTATGCTTTCTGGCCATGTGGGCAGAATTCCCAAATACAGGAGTTAGAAGCCATCCCTAAATGATATATGCTGAAGCCCTGCTGAACTTGTATCTTCCCAAGATCCATTTCTAAGGGCAAAACATTGCTGCCATATTCGCATTCTAGACTTTTTGAATGGCCAGGGAAAGAAAAGTCTGGCACCATATATATTTGACCTGGCACGACAAGTACATTTGGAAGCCCTGCTGTTCAATTGTCCTCTAATGTCTGGGTGATGTCCCTGTACTCAGTCTCAACTGAGAAGGCAAGGAAACCATTACGCTTTGACAACATCTCTGACCTGTGCATCTCTGAAGATCCAAGTACATCCATGCAACATTGTCTTTGTTCTATGGTAACTGGTCTGCCTGGAGATCACTGCCACTGTGACACCCAGTTATCAGCTCACAAAGCATTGTAATGCTCCTAAGCGGGCTGTTTGCTTGTAGAATGGTGTCTTTCCAGGACAGGAAATGCACGTAATTCTTTGTATAATGAAAGGAACTTTGCTACTAAGAACTTTTGATCCTACTGACTTACCATCCTGATAAGAGACTGCATATGCTGCGAATGCTTACCCATTAGTCTCTGGGTTTGTATTTATGTATTTCTTTTATTTATTTATTTGGATTTATGTTATATTGTATTAAGTTTATAAAACTGTTTAACAAAAGTACTGTTCTTTATCATCACTACAAATTAATGAAATGACAATATTCATGAAAACTAAAGTCTCACTGAAGTGGGGGAGAGAAGATGGATTGTGTGATTAAAACAAAAAAGAGAGTTAGGGAGCAGCATTCAAAGACACAGGTCAGGATTTCCAGTGTTGAGAACAAGGAGAGGGAAAGAACAAACGTGACATTTTGTACGGGGAGGCTCAGGAACAGTAAGAAGTACAAGATGTTGTGAACGAAAAGAATGATCAGGTACATACATTGAGGCAAGAGAGGAGAGGCAAAGCAGAGATAGAGCATGCATATCCTTGAACATGATACACAGAACATGAAAAAGAAGACATGCATCAAATGGAAGGAAGAATAGGAACTTTGGAAAAAGAGAGGTGAAGTCATGGTACAGAGCTTGGAGAGGACACACACAGCAGTTATAGATTGAATGAATAGGGTGCAAATAGTAGAGCGGAAGACTGACCAAAGCCCTGGACAATAATCAAGTCCAGAGAAAATGAAAGCATAAATATGAAGCTTAGCAGTCCAAAGGGAGGGACAAAGGTGAGCTTTACAATTGTTACAGTATTACATTTGCATGAGTGAGCAGTGTTAGAAATAGGAAGAGAAAAGAAGAGTTCTGAATCAAATGCAAACCATGATTACATGCAGAAGAAGGAGCAATTGACAGTAAAGTTTAAGTAGAAGAAAGGGATGGTTTAGAGGGGGAGTGCATGTCAAAGCTAGCAAAAACAGACCTTTCATTTTCAATGAGCGAAGTAAAAGAAAGTGAGAAGCCATCAAGGACTAAAAGGAGACAACTAAAGAGAGTATGATGAAGAGTATCAAAAAAGGAAGATAATGAGGAAAAGCTTGGAGAGCCATTAGCATAGAAGTGGGTGATCATTTGAAGGAATCAATAATAGAAATTATAGATGAAAGGGTAATTGTGCAAAGACAAAAGTGAGGAGGACCTAAACTGAAACCAAAGAAAAGAGTGAACATGGATGATGGTTAACCAACCCAGGAAACTGAGTAACAACGGCCAGCTGTATATCAGCAAAAACATAGTAAGACAGAGGCATGGAAGCCAAAATAGGAAAGTGTGGACAAAAAGAGTGGGGCCATTGCCAGTTTGAGAAGAAGCAGAAAGATCAATGTTTAGCATGATTAGCAGTTAGCAGGGGGTTGGAAAATTAAAGCAAGGACGTTCTGGTGAAAAGGAATGGCTAAAAGCCAAATTGATGAGAAAGAACAAGACCATGGTAATCAAGCTACGTTAAAATGTGTGATAAGACTGCCTAATCCAGATCTTTAGATATGAAAGGAAGAAGAGAAAACAGTTGATTGTTGGCTGGAGAGGAATGATCAAGTGAAGGTTGTTTTGAGAATAGATGAGGAAGAGAGAGAGAAGGATGTTACTGAGGAGAGTTGGGTAAAAAGGAAGAAGAGGATAGACCTTAGGATCAAAAGAAGAAGGAAAATCATCTGAAAGGGAAGCAGTAGAAGGAGCACGAGCCAGAATGGCAGTAATACCAGACTCAGAGGACCAAGTAAGGAGGCAGGATAACGAGGCATGAAAAGAGGTAAATATGCGATGTAAGTCAGACAAAGAAGAAGGGTGTAATATGAGAGAAGTATGAAATGTAAACACTTTGGAAGAAAAAATAATTAGTAAAATCAGCTGGATGAAGTAACCAGGAAATACAGAGGTCTAGAAGGCGGCCATATAGGGTATAAATGTGTAACTGAAAGGGGTGATGAGAATGATTGGGTGCAGGATAAGAATACGATTTGAATAATGAAGTAGGGAAGTGTACAGATGAGACAATGCTAAGATCTGGAGGACTATTTCTTGTTTTTTCTTCCAGTGCCAATGCGCATGTCTAAGGGCAGTTCAAAGAAGAAGTAGGGAAGGCATGGTCGCTGGTTGGGAAGGCTTTCATGAGGGAGTACATGCACAAGAAGGATAGCAAGAATAAAGAGTGGTCAAAAGCCCAGTGATCAAAGCATGGGGCAGAGTCAGCCAAGAGGAAGGAGAATTCCTGACAAGAAGAACGATTAGGCAACAAATAAAGAAGAACACAGGAGATATCAGAAGATCAAAGATTGTGACAGAAAAGCACCGAAGAGAATGGCATGGGGATGAAGAGCTTTAGCAAACACAAGCAAACAATGGTGAGAAGAATATATTGGAATGGAAGCAATAGTAGAGACAGACGGGCAAGAGGAAAAGCCAAAGTCATGAAAAGACCCAAAGTCATAAGAAGGTGAGAGGGAATTTGATGCAGATCAATGGACACAAGAAACAAGGAAGATGCATAATTGATTGAAAGATTAAGGCAAAACTAGCCAAAATGAAAAAAGGCAATCGGAGTGGAAGAAGAAAGGACGAAAGCAAGTCATCACAAAAGGAACATTTAGTAGCAGGAGGGTGGTAGAAGATAAGAAAAATCACAGGCTATGGTTTGCAGTAAGACAACAAATGATAATCAAATGTGGAATAGGAGGAGAGATGACAAAGCAGAGGGGATAAGGATCAAGAGCAATAGAATCCCATTGCCCCCTTTTCCAAATTGGTAGGGGTTGAAAGACAAATGTGTAAGATGAGATGAAACAACCCACAGGTTCTTATGCGTGGGAGCTAATGGCAAAATACATCACTTCTCTCGGGTCCGTACCGGCAGTAGCCGCCTGCACCTCAGTGTATATCACCTCGATGCAACCTGAAAGCCAGAACAACATGGCTACATTATTCATGTCCAGTTCTGACCCATATCACGAGAGGATTTACATTTCATGTAACCTTTCTTTCTATTCATATGTATAAACCAACCATCAGTAGCCATTTATGAGAACAACCACATATCATTGCTCCCAATATCATACACAATTCTCTATTTCTGTTTTATATTTGTATTATGTGTCTTTACAAAATCAATCAATCAAGCAATACATATAACTTTTATATGGCACAGAGCCATACATCATAATGTCAATGAATAATATATAAATAATGATCACCTAGGTGCATTTCCTGTTTCTTTTAGGATTAGCTGCTAAGCTCTAAGGAGTGGCTTCTTTAAATACAATACACACATTTCCATTCAAAGTGAATTCATCCCAGCAGACTGCTGATGTTCCATTTGTATTTTAATGGCCCTGAATCTTTCAGTGTGGTTTGCTCTTACATTAACATGCGTTTGGAATTTTGGAATACAATATTAATATTGATAAACCAAGAGCATCTTTTTTTCATGACCACATCCATCTGGTTCAGAATCAGTTTCATCTGCAGCACTGCCAGGGATTTTCCAAGGGCAATTGATTACATGAAAAGTATACAATTTTAAGAAACAGAATCATAATAGGCACCAGCAGGGGCTCTATGAATGCAATATCTGTAAAAGGCATATAGGTTTACAGAAAAAGAGGCTGCTATATATATGTAGGTATTGTGCAGGTTGCAGAGTATTTTATTCAAGAATGTGCAATCTACAGAGATCTTTTTTTTCAAAATTACACGAGATTAATTGTAGTAAAATAATTATTGGTCATGATTTGGGACCCATGGATGAGCGCATAATCAACTTTGCTTTGAGTGAGATTCTTATGGTCTCTAACAGTCGGAACTGACTAAATTGCATATGCCTAAACATGAACAATATGTGAATATAGCTCACAAACATAGAAACAAGAGTGTGGTAAAGTGCCAATCAATTTAAACATGCAAGATACAGCACGTCTCTGAATGAGCACATGACCCAAAGCCTCAGGGATACTCAAAAGGCTGAATCCACTGAAATACATATTGGTGCAGAGCTCAGACAGTAGCTGGCAATTAGGGCCACATTTAAAGCGAAATAAGGGAGGATACGCACAGCGAATATGAAGGAACGAGATACCAGTTCCCAAGACGCAGCAGTATACTTCCAGATTAATTAAAGCTTTAGAAGAGCACAGACAACTATTGCTAGCCAGGTGCAATAAAACTGTAAGCCAAAAGGCTCCAGGAAGAGTAAATCAAGTGTGTCCCCAGTGGTAATAAAGGAAACGGCAGATACCTTAAAATTAGCTGAAATCTCAATAAATAGAAGGTAAATCTATTCCGAGCAAAGTCCATTGCATGTGACCCATAATTGGAGAACACTGGCCATTCATTAGAAGTAAACATAGTTTGGACTCCTGCCATACTCCTGATCATGCATGTAGATATGAGACACCACACAAGGCCAAGTACATAGGGATTGACAAGTCTCATGGCCTGAGAATGAGAGATGGTAATTTTTAATTGAAGGAGGAATGTTCCATGGGCCTCTCCCCCCTACTCTATGTCTGGCTCATGTCGTGACGACCTGCCAAGTGTCCAAGGTTGGTAAGCAATGTACCAACCTATTAAATCCTTAGAGACATGCCACCCTTCAAGTAGTATGCCAATCAACTTGCTGTCGTGAAAATGATGTAGTTTAACCTTTATCAATAAAGGGGTGGTTCCAGGTGGAGTCTTCACATATGTGTAACCCAATGAAAATGTTTAACCTATATGGAATATATATGTAGTCCAACCCACTAACCTATCCCCGTTCCCCGTAGGTTTTGTGAACTGAGATTATGTTATGACATCATTGATGACAAGTTTGAATTACAGCAATTGTTTTTGATAGGTATGTCAAGAGCAACAAGATTTGAATGCTTGTGTACTGTCCCAGCTTTCTTTCAATACGAATAAAGCTGGGCTATGCCATGCACTTCATCTACTCTGTCATTGAATCTGGTTTGGATTTACTCTGTTTCCTGTGGGTTTACCTTGGACATTTGGGCCACCTTAACATTTATGTTATCAGAAGAGTAGTAGTAGTGGTACTAGGAGTTAATAAATGTGTTTTTCATAGTCACAAGACTTCAGCATTAAACCCAAAGTCAATATACACTAAAACCAACACGAGATAAACAAAGAAATGAAAAAACAGATGCACGACATAGTCCAATAAAAATAACACAAAAAATATACAAGGAAGAAACACCATAATATGAGCAACCGAGAAGGACAGTACCATTTGATCATAGTTCCCAAACATCATGGGGGAGTGCAAGGGGGAGCAGCTCTGCTAAGAGCTTTCAAAAGCAAAGAGAAATTTCGAAAAGGTATTAATGTGTCCATCATTACCAGCCTACTAATTGATGTGCTGGGAAGATGTGGTCAGGTTTCTGTAAAATAAAAAATAAAAATAGTATCAATAGGCCTATTTTACACGGACTGCCACTTAGTTATTAATTCATGACTGATGACAGGATAGGCAGAAACACAATATTGCAGTCTTAACATTGCTACTGCTTGAACTAGCACACGACGAGGGAGGCTTTGTACATCTTATATTATAGAGGTGGAAATGATCTGCCTGTGTAACACCATGATGCATATTGTAAAGGAGGTAGGCACTAGTCAGCAATGAAATGGGGTGAAGACAGAGGGCACAAGCACCTATAATGGGGGCACAGGCCAGGACCAAGGAGGATTCACAAGGAGCATGTTACTCCGGTTTTCCTTTAGTGAGCCTGATATTTATATTCCGGGTAAGTGGATTTTCAGGGCATACATTAAAATGGGGCCAACAATACCCAAGGAACCACAGTACCCTTAATGAGGGCATCACATAGCAGTTGTGGGCTTAACTTAATGGGGAATGTTTGTAGTGTGGAATGGAGGGGTGGGGAGCAAAGGGGTGTTCGATGAGGATATTGGGAGCAATTAAGTGTAAGTGTGTGTTCTCTGTGTGTTTTTATTTGCACCCTTCAAAATGCGCCATTCTTTATTGGCCGTGGGACCAGCTTTGTGGACAAACGGAGATAACGAGGTTACACGTTTCTTGTATGTATGTGTGTTTGGAGTCTTACACAGATCGTTTGTCTCAGTATTCCAGATAAGCAATTGAACTTAGAATCTATAATGCATACAGCCAAGCAGACCATGGGTTTTAAGTTCTTTTTAACAAACACAACATCATTTCTCTCAATTCAACACAAGACTTGTAAAGCGCTCCGTTGCTTGAACAAGCTATGTCTGTGCTAAACAAAATACAATACATACAATAATTATATATATTGTTATATTGTTATTATTTATTATTAATATTATTATTATTATTATTATTATTATTATTATTATTATTATTAATATAATAATAATACCAATAATAATACCAACACTACTACTACTACTACTACTAATAATAATAATAATAATAATAATAATAATAATAATAATAATAATAATAATGATAATGATTAAAATAAAATAATAATAATAATGTCAGTGCACTATCTAATCTGGTTTCTAAATGGCTAAATGAAGTGCCTTCAGTGCATTTTTTCTTACAGCGAGGGGTGATTTATAGAAAGGAGTTCAGAATTGTATTAGGTAGGAAACAAGAGCCATGGCTGCAGTATGCATGGTGAACATTAAATACAATTTTGAAATGTACTCTTAAAGTGACAGGGAGCCCGCGTGGACACTTGGGTGCTGGTATAACATGTTTCTAGCGATAACTTCCAGTGAATGCATGGGCAGGCAAGACGCCAGCGGGGAAGCCTGAGGAACAGTCCATTTGCTAAGCCTATCTAAAATGGACATGGCCCATCGCTGCCAATGTTTTTGTTGCTTTCTGAAAAGGGAAGGACGAATTGGCTTGTCTGAAAGATCCAAAGTACATTTTAGACAACTAATCTGATCGGTGGGACCTCGTGTCACAGAGCCACTTGCTGACACCGTCATCTTCTCATGGTGATATCTGTGGCTCTCTAAAAGGTCCCTGTACTATGCTTACACATTACAATTAGAAAGAACCGGCAATAAACAGTACTATGTGGGCATTATGAATTTCAGAGGTAACTCTAGACCAGTGCTCAGTGCCTTAAGTGGCACTACAAATCGAGCCGGGGCTCATCGAGGGGGCGTGGCCTAACAGCGGGGGTCCTGCTGGCCCGTGAGGCCACGCCCCCTTGACAAGCCTTGGCTCAATGGGCTACTGGCACCCCTGCCAGGCAGCCTTTTGTAGAGATCAGCACCCTCTCCCCATGGGGGAGAGGGTGCTGATCTCTGCATTTGTTTTCTATAGGCCTGCCTGGCAGGGGACAGCGCCTCGCCTATTCAGCCTTAATGGTGGCGCTGCCCTTCGCCAGCAGGGGAGGGGCAGCGTCACCATTAAGGTTGAAAGGGTGAGGCCACTGGAAGCAGAGGCCTTTTTCCTAAATACTGAAACTCCCGCGAATCCGCAGTAGCTTCAGTATTTAGAAAGCAAGGCCTCTGCTTCCAGTGGCCTCACGATTTCTCTATAATGGTGGCGCCGGCCCACAGGCATCCCTTGATTAAAGGGATGCCTCACAGGTGCGGCGCCACCATTATGGCTGAAAGGCATTTTTTTATCTGAAGCCTGAAGCTCTCGCACACGAGCGAGAGCTTCAGGCTGTAGAAAAAAAGCCTTTTCGTGTGGTGGCTGGGGCTGCAAGGGGAGATTAGTGGGCCCCGGCAGGGCCCCGCCTCAAAACGAAATTTCGGAGCCTGCTGGGGCCCAGCCCCGGCAGGCCCCGGCCCACTTAAAGCCCTGCCAGTGCTATTCAAACTTGACTATGCCGAACTCCCCACTCCTTGGGTAAAAATGGTGTTGCTGAGCCCCCCCCCCCCTTGAGTAAAATTAATCCTGCTGGGTCCCCCTAGATGTAATTTCAGCTAATATTTTAGATTAAAATCAGTCATCATACTCCCTTTTGGAACAGCCTTGTGTCCCTCCGCCCCCCTGGACACCCTTTGGGCCCCCTCTTGGGGGCCAGCCCCACAGTTTGAAGACCAGTTCTCTAGACAATGTTGTCTTTTTAAAATAAAGATTTGGCATCCCTTTAAACACATAGGCCACTGGGACGGACACACACACACACACACACACACACGCACACACTACCGCTCCATGGGATAAGTATTCTGATCACCAAGGAGAGACATACTTTGCTGGTTTGGCACCCTGAGAATTAATAGCAATGATGTAGATAATGATTTTTCTATGAGCGCCTGTTACCCAGGCCTCTTTCTGCTCCATGTGGAGACTCACAAGTATCTGTTCTAGAGGATCTCTACCACAGAGCAAGCCTTGTGTAGTGCCCTTTTTGATGGAGTTTCTGGGTCAATCAGAATGGGCTTGAGTCCTAGTTAGTTACTGCTGCCATAACGTCATCCGGTTCATTCCACAGTCTTCAATCTTCGTAACTCTACCAAGAATTGTGTAAATCGCTGCTCTTTTTTTTAATTTTTATCAAGAGCCATCCAATCTCCTGTGCTACTCTGTAACTGCCAGACTCAAGATTTCACAAACCAACACTTTAGGTCTAACCAGTTATACCTCGTGGATATGCCACTTGTCTCTGCACAAAGAAGTAAGACAAGAGTTTATGTAGTAAATCAACATGTATTTTATTGTATTGTATTGTATTGTATTGTATTTGGTTATTTATATAGCGCTCTTCCCGATTTGTACGGCCTCAATGCGCTTTTGCAGTTGGAACGCCCTCAGTGACCATAGTCAATGTGCTGGAGAGTTCTATGAGGTTTGGATTAGGAGATGCATGTGTGCATTGTTGCCGGTCTTGGACTTCGGTGGCTGGCTAGGCTCGACTATGTCCTTAATGGTTCCAATTGTCTCCCACTGCTCTGTTAATATCCTAAAATGGTGCAGATGCCAGGAGTATCTGTAGAGAGGAACAGTGACAAAACACTTCATATACGACCATTACTAGCACATCCGTGGCAGATTGCTTTCCGGTTAAATTGATGATTTCTTCCTTGAATTGGCTGCCAGAAAAAAAGAGCTAGGCTATGCTCACTCTCCACCGAAGGTTCGACTCACAGATGTTGCACAATATTGTAAAAGATAAAATCAAACAACAAACACACAATTGTTTATGAATTTCCTTTTTTGGGGAACCTTGAAGTGTAATAGATTTGGGTAATCTGCTTTTGTTCCTTTCATTCATGGTAAACGTTCCAAATATTCATAGACAAATCACGTAGGGCCATTTATGTGCATTTATACAGAGCACATTTCTGTCATTTAAATACAGGGCTCCTATCAAAGTGATCCAAATTCACATCAATCACGGCTGGAGATTGGTTTAAGAATTGTGAAGAACCATAGGGCCTCATTACAAGTTGGGCAGTAATACAGTGGTAATTCTGCCGGGGAGGTGGGTGTGACGGGCTGTTGCTTATGGGTGCCCACCACAGTTGTTAATTGAAAAAATAGTTCACTATAAGAAATGCAAGGACAATTCATTTTTAGTGAAGGTGATATTAAAAATGAGCATATACGCGAAACAGTGATGCATGTGAAAAGTAATATGTCTAGAAAATAATTTCTATCAGTTCTTGCTACCCAAGACATCTGTCCCTGGCTTCCTCTCGTCGATATGTGGCAGCACTGCATCTTTGGTCAGTGCATCATTTTCAGCTGGGGGAGGCATGTCCAGATTAGGGGGAGGGGCACTTTTCATCTGAGGCAGATGTTGTGCAGCATGGCACAAGCAACAAATATCTGGTCTGCCTGGTCAATGCAAAGTCAGTCCGGATGTGTGCCTCATTTTAGGCCACCCCCCATGGCATATGTTGATAGCACACAGGTGTCATCAGCCATGGGAGCTGGGGGCAACCAGACTAACCTGCAAGAGCATAGGACAGAGATGTCAGTCACAGTGCATTGATGATGTGCATCATGTTACATGTCTTGTTGATGGAAACTCTCTTTATGCACATAGGTTGTATATGTACATCATGTTTTTCATTCCCAGATATTCAATGATGTGTGATATACAATGGGGGTACATGTGCATTGTCACTTAGAGATGCTATGTGCACACGGCCCACAACCAGAAATGTCATGTGATAGGATGTGTTGTTCTTGTGCATGTTTGTGGTCTGTGCATTCCTTTCACAATAGATGCACATACATGGTTTCCAGTGTACATGCCATAAGTGTCTGGCAGTGTTGTATTGCCATTATGCAGTGTTAACCTATCGCATTGGCTGCGTAGATGCTTGTTCCCTGTGCACTGTGCATCCTCTAGTCATCTGTGTGTGCAGGAGTTACTTGTTGGGTCATAGCTCTTTGCTGTAATACTACTCCATAGTCCTTTGGGCTGGTGGTTGTCATGTGTTGGGCGTGAGAGGGCAGGCACTGTATATCGTTAAGGGGCATCTGGTGAAGCTGCAGAACATCTGGTAGAGGGTGGAGACAACCTTACCAACCTAAAGCTAGACAGTTACATTGGCTGCTCGAGGGGATTGCACTCGGCAGTCGTGATTCCTGTGGAACTGCACCCACATTGCAAGCCAAAACCTGCTATAGATCTTTAAATGACCGTAAACAACCATCCATCAGCATGTCTGCACTAACCCGAACACCTTTACTGTACCATTGGGAAGTAAATGACATTTCTCCAATTCAGCCATGTCAATATTGTGCCGTAGAGGGGCTTGCAGCTGTACAATTCCTTTCTAGCCCATTGCTTTCCTAGCCCTATCCCAGATTCTCACCACTTGGTTCAATATAGGGGGAAGCTCAACCCTGTCCTCCCACCCATGAAGTGTTTGTTTCGGCTCGTTGTGCGTCATTTTGGCACACTCCAGTCCAATGCGCGGACTACTCCTCTCCCTGTATAGCCGCCCATTTATCACCACCAACTGTGAGGCCCAGTAAAATATCTTTAGTTACAGGCGACCTATCCCACCATCCCGCACCGAGTTATATAAGTTACACAGGGCTATTCTTGGCTGAGAATCTCTCCATAACAGTTTTCGCCATGCCCTTTCAATTATCTGAAATGTATGGTCCGGAACAATAACAAGGGTATTGTGTAAAATATATTTAACCATTGCATCTCTCCCCAACATGGACAAGGGGAGGGCTGACCAGAACTGGGCATCAACCACAAATTTAGCAGTCACCGGTCTCAAGTTATGCCCAAGAAAGGTGGCAGGATCTAAGCACAAGCGGACTGCTAGGTATTTAAAGGACTCTGACACTTCTAGAAAGGTATTACAGTCCAGGATCACCGTCGTGCATCCCTCGATTGGATGCAGGCCCGATTTGCACTAGTTGATCTGAAGTCTGCTCTGTCTCCCATAAATCGCTAGGACTTTACTTATCCTCGGGATTGACCTCTGCGGCTCCCCAACATATAATAGCAGATCATCTGCATATAAGAACAATAGGTCCTCTTCCCCGATGGCCACACAAAGCCTGTTACCAGTGGGTCCCCCTCTGAGCCAGATTGCCTGTGGTTCCAAGGCTAAGATGACTAAAGCCGGCAAGAGGGTGCAGCCCTGATGAGTGCCCCTTTCCAGAGGGAAGTTTCCAGACAGCACCCTGTTAACATGAAACGACACACAAGGATGCACGTAGAAGAGTTTCACCCATTGTAGTAAAGTTGGTCAGAAGCCCATGCCTTCCATAATTCCCCATACAAAGCCCCTATAAATAGAATCAAAAGCTTTTTCAAAATCTCTGGCCACCAATGCCAATGGGTCAGGGCTGTTACTGGCCCTGTCCAAAGCCAAATGAAGACGCCCGATATTCATGTGTGTCGCCCTATTAGGTAGAAAGCCATTCTGGTCCAGGTGGATTAGTGCTGGCAATATGGCAAGCAGTCTGGTTGGATTCCATGTTGAGAAGCAATAAAGGTCTGTAAGATGCACATTCCTCCAGCGGTTTATCTTTTTTAGGTATAACTATGACCATCGCTTGACGCTGGTCTGGTGGTAATTTTTGTACCCCTAGGCTGTACTGGAACATTGCCAGCGGGGGTCCCATCACTTCATCACTGACGCGTTTCTAGGATTTTGCCAGGAAACCGTTAGCTCCCAGTGTTTTCCTGGACTGGAGTGCAGATGTTGGCGCTGACACTTCCTTCTGTGTGATCTCGTTCTCTAGTTCCTCCCTTTGTGGTGCACATAACTTGAGCGAGAGGGATCTCCTTCAGGAGATCAGAGTGTGTTGGTGGGGCCCAATCCGCCGGGACAGCATAGAGCTCCTAATAGTATGTCACAAAGACTTCAGAAATCTGACTGTACCCTTCTACCCTTTCGCCTGAATCAGTAATCATGCCCCTTATGAGTCTTGAGGGTTTGTACCTTCGCTCAAGCCACAACAAAAAAAAACCCTGACTTGTCTCCCGCCTCAAATAGTCTTGCCCGAGATGCCAAGTAGGCATGTTTTGCTGTCTTGGTGACGACAGTATGATAAGACTCCCTTGCTTGTAGTAGAAAGCATTGCATGTCCCTAGAACGTTCTTCCATGAACAAGTGCTCAGGTGCAATACCTGCATTTCCGACTCAATTTCTTTCGCTCATCTCCCTTTCTCTTTAGCCGCTAGAACTGAGATTGTTTTCCCCCTTATAACTGCTTTGTATCCCTCCCAGATTGTTAGAGGGCTCTCCACAGTCAAAGTGTTTATTTTGAAGTATTCCTCCATTTCGTCTTTAAGCTTCTCAATCCTTTCCGGCAATCGCAGTTGAAATGCGTTCAAGCGACATGGCAAGCAAGTCGCCCTAGCGTTTTTACCCCAATGAGATCAGCAGTGGGGAGTTGTCAGAGATGCCTCTTGCCAGAAGTTGTGTTTCAGACTCTCTGTGGATATCTGAGTGGGGCATGAATAGGTCATCAATCCATGATTTAGAGAGAGATGCACTACAGAGAGATGCACACTGTAGTGAAAGGAGAAGCTCGAAACGGGTGCTTATAATGCCATGTCTCAATCAGTCCAGTGGCATTGGCAAATTCATACAGTGGTGATTGCTTGTCCCTTTAGGGCCTGGACATCTGTCCCTGCTTCCATCCATGACATAATTAAGGTCTCCACCCACCACCCATCTGGCAACATGATGTTGAACAAATAGACCTTCAATATCATATACAAGCTCTCTTTGTAGGGGTGGTGTGGCATAAACATTCAGTAACCCTCCCTATCACCAGCACATAACAACCCCGGAGATCATAAACTGTATTCTGAACCTCAAAAGACATATATTTATACATTTGAACCATCAATCCTCATGTCCCTCTAATAAACCCATAGTGGATACACAGAGGGTAGTTAGAGCTCCTAAAGAACATACAATTCCTTACCGACCAATGTGTTTCTTGTGGAAATGCAAATGTGGATCTATATCTAGTCAGCAGTTGCAGTATGATCCCCCTTTTGATTTTACCACACAAACCATTAACATTCCATGACATCACTCTCACTTTCTGATATTGCATGTCAGCCATTGTCATACCTATGTTAACCCTGCACCAAGTGTGCTCATCAAAGAGGTATATAAATGAGCCAAAGACAACGTGCAACATACCACCCCTCCTAGCCGCTCCCACACCACCCCATACCACCCTTGATCTGGGTGTATCTGTCACCCAACCCAAAACATTAATACCAATTCGAAAGTTGGGGATAGACCCTGTAGTGCAATCCCATTTCAACCCCAATGTTCACCCTCCAAACCAGTAGTGCCTACTACCGCTGACATCAAACAGCCCAACTCCACAACCCATTCCACCTTGCATCGCTGAGCGCCCTGCCCACTAGTCATGAGACCCCGTACCGGAGCCCAGTAACACTACCACATCACTGCAAGACCTGATACCCATGCCAGCAGTACAGGCCCATTAAACCCTTCCATGTCACTCAGAAGCCTCCATACCCTTCTCTTAATTCAGACCTGTTGGTGGGTTGCGTGTCTGCAGCGTCTTGTCCTGCTGTCACCTTCTGCTGAAGCGCCAGTGTTCCATCCAATTTCACAAGGATTTTACCAGTTCTCTCCCTTCTTGGAACCCTAGGCTTTGACCATAATCTACCCTTCTCCTGGTTCGCTCTTCCCATTTCCTCCATCCTCCATCTTCTCCACAGTGGTCACCCACCTTGTCCAACCAGTTGCACACTTCTTCCGGATTATTGAAAAAAGGATCTGTCACCCATGAGAACCTTAGGATTAGCGGGGTAAAACATAATGTATAAGATATTCATATCTCTCAATCTTCTTTTTGTCGCATTGTACGTGTTCTTATGTCTCTGGACTTCTTGAGTAAAGTCTGGAAGTATTAGGAATCTATCACCGTCAATCTCATAGACCACTTTACTCCTGGTGTCTTGAAGTAGTGCATCTTGATCTCGAAAAATGAGGAGTTTGGCAGTTACTGCTCATGGAGAGACTCCTGCCGGTGGCGACCTGCCCGAAATGCTATGTGTCCTCTCAATCGTGAACCATTTAGATAGACCTTTAACAACCATGGAGTCCTTTATGAACTTTTCCTGGTAGCGGTCCATGCTGTGTCCCTCATTCCCTTCAGCAACTCCCAGGATTCGAATGTTGCACTGTCTGGATCGGACCACTGCGTCTTCTGCCCTTACGCCCAGGGTCTTTGTTGCTGCCGCCAGCGCACTGACCTGATGTTCAACTTCTGCGGCCAGTGTAAAGGACGTGGTGTCTGGTGTGTCCATTATTGGCTCACCCTAAGGCTGCTGGAGTGCTGCAGCTTTTTTTGTTTTTGCCCCCATGAAGTGGTCAAGGCTTTGTTGTTGCCCTTTCACCACTTTATCAGGTCTGCACCCCAAGCATCACACTCATCCTTTGATTATCGCTGCAGAATGTTTCTCAGCGCACTCCTCGCCCCACCTGCGTCACTCTCTTCATCAGTCGCCACAGCGTGGCAAACGCTTGCTGCCTGTGGCTTCTTTCACCATAATCTATGTCACTGTATGGCAATGGTATCCACTCCATGGTGGGTATCAGAGTCCTCCACTGCCACCTTCCCGAAGCACATCATCGGCCAGCAGCCCCCGCCATTCCAAAGGTGCATCACACACGCATAGTCCAGTATCAGGGGCCCAAACACCAAACACCAACCACCAGTCTCCATCAATGCCTCGCCAATGGGGGCCATGGTACCTCAGTGTGGTCACCACCAAGTGACTTCAGGGGCCAGCCTCCCATCAGACGGATCCCTGAGGGCTGCCTCCACTTTTGACCATCAGCCACTGCAATCCCTGACAGTGTCTGAATCTGCTGTGTCCTTGGGGCAGCGTCACAGGCCCGGGGGACCAGCATGATCCTGGCCACCAATGCTGTCACGGAGGGGTCGTCGTACCACAGTCCTTTGCATCACGGCCGGAACCTCACGTCACTCTATCCCCAAGGTGGCAGTCACCACAGGAGAAACAATGGAGACCCGGTTTCCAGCCTCCGGTGCTCTGCCAATGCCCGGATCAGCTCCACAGTCAGCCCGCCGCTGTTGCCATAACTGAAAGCAGCAGGAGGATCCTAAAGGAGGTCTTGTAGGAAATATGAAGAATATTGAAAGGTTGCTGAAGCAGAACTCGGAGCCTCACATCCAATACTCCTGATGCTCGATCGTGCCCCCCATCAATCAAGTTTATTGAAGACAGCATCTCTAACATGGACCCACTGAGCACCATGCATTAGTGCATGCTGGTCACTGTACACAAGGACTGTGTAACATTCTCTTACATCCTTATAGTATCAATACCTTGTAGTGGACGAAGAAGACTGTCCAAACTGGCTATCTCTCAGAGGTGGCATCAGGTATGGAAACTGTGTGACAAGGGGTCTCATGTCTATCATCAAGTGACACATTCATTTCAAGTGAATATACAGCCCACTCACTAGAAAGCACCATGCTTCAAAAGTGAAATGACTACTCACTAGCGTTGGGTCCCTTACGACCATGCAGATCACATCGATAACCTTATCCAAATGCAACCTTTTCGTCCTTCCCACGCATATTCTCTGTTGTGAGCCATGCACCCACATTCCTCCCCAATCTAATGGATTCATGTATTTGTCAGACCCTCTGATGACTCATATTCTTTGCCCCCCTAGACGTATTATGGGAACATTTATCATATAGAAAGATCTGCACCAACCACTACCCTCCTGCAGTAAAAATGTTAAGTGCCACATCTCATATCCTCCCCTGAGAGGGCATCTCTTGAAGACCCTGAGTGATTTACCCATACTACTCTTAATAAACCTCTTCACAAATCCCCTAGCATAATTGTCCCTATGGCACTTGGCAGTGGTGATCGACTCTGCCCCATGGAACTTCAAATAATGCTTCTTTCAGCATTGTGCAAAGCTTTTCCTCAAGGGCACCTGGACGGCATTCCATGGAAACACATACCAAATATAGTGTTGGGTGGCATGGTGATGGAAGATTGCTTGATATTGGAGCACAATGTACAATGGATTTATTTGGTTGTGGGCTAACTAAGTTAACACCAATGTTTTCCCAAATATTTGAAAGGGGTTTAACAGACCACAATAATGTAATCTCATCAATATTATGTAGAGCATTCCTAGAATACAGGATGCTTCTTTATAACAACCAAATACTGGTGTTTTTTTCTGATTGTTAGGATCTATTATGTTTCCTTTAAATTAACATCTATTCATCAACTTGCTGAGGAAAAGAGCCGCTCACGACTGTGGTGGATTAGTGAACACTGTATTAGAAGAAAGCACTGACAGGACAAATCCAACAGCAACACGAGACACAAAGTTCTGAGCGCCCCCTGCCCACCTCCTCACCCTCACACCAGCCCCCCCACCTCCTCCCAGAGACAACCTTCCTTTTTACCCACCGGGGCATTGCATGCCACGTCATTTCTTTTAATAATGGATTTCATGTGAATTGCCACAAGCATGTCTCTAGATATGTGTATTGTGTGTGTGTGTCCACAGTAGTTCCCAAAGCAAATTGAAACAATCATATCCATTTGTAAGCTGCAATGCCCATGCGAGCAAGTATCTCTAATGATATCTTCCATTTGCAAATGATCTATAGACAGCCAGTATTGTCCTGCATGCTCCCTTATATTGGATGGCCATCCGGTGTTATTCTTATTTTTAAAATAAATAATAATGTTATCTCTTCCAGGATACGTTTATTGTAGGTTTCTGACCAGTGTGGTTTAGCGTAAATGTTTGCTTGGCCATGCCTGCATGTATTCATCTCCTTGATGTGTTACTTTGCACATTGGACGTGTATTTATTTACCTGTTAGATGGGAAATATCAACAAAGGCATTTGAAGCTCATTTTGAATACATTAGTATTTGCATGAATGGGACTATTTACATGCAAATAACCCCCCCCCTGTCCTTTTTTTCTCATTTGCACTATGAAGTGGTGTAAAAAAAAACAGGTGAAATCTCACCACACCATTTGTGTGCACTAGACGGTGAAACTTGAGTAAACACTGCATGCCATGTATGCATCACAGACATCGTTCACAATGTATTCCTAGGGACTCTGCCTGCTTTTTCAAGGTGTAAAAAGCAGTAGGAATCCATAGGAATCCATTGGTTTCATGCCGGCATGGAAATGTCATGCTGGCGTAAAACCAAGGGGGTTTTGGAGGCAGAGGGGAAATGGAAAGCAGCAATATAACTTGGTTTCGTGCCCTGGCAGAAGTGTACCAAAAAGCTAGTGGAACTGTGACTTCAGGCAAGGGACACAGTAGGAAGGATGGGAACAATGTGCAAAACATTTTTCAAGGATTGCATCCATACTAATTATCAGCCAATTGAGTTGAAACAGATTTCACTTTACCTGTAACTGATATCAGGTGATAAAGCGGAGAAGTGTGCCTTAACGTCATAAAGAAAAGTTCCAGAATGGTGACAATGGTTGAAAAAAGTAGTGGAGCTGTTAACTGTAAAAAATAAAAGTAGTGGAACACCAATCCCGACTGTTCCCGCTCACTTCGACCACTGGTTTCATGCTCCTCTTCCATCCACAAAAACAAGAAATATGCCCCATAGCATAAATATTCATGGTCTGGGAAATATGCCCTTTCAAATGTCATTTAAAAACTGTACCTGTCATTTAAAATAAGTTATTTGAATTTAAATGTGCCCTTTCAAAGTAACAGTGATGTCAGTCAGAAAATATACTTATCAAAACATTAATTTGCAATTTTGTAAATTCACAGGGACTACACCCGTGTCTACCTGGCAACCCTTGGCATTTTCCGCAAATTGACCGTGTTTTGTCTGAGATTTGATCATTGTGTTTAGTCATAGTTGGTCTAGTAGATGCAAGTGTCCTTGAGGGGAGGAATCTGGGCGTTCTATGCTGGGCCTGGTATCTCCCACTGGTAGACCTTTCATAGTACCACTGGCTAATTGTTTATTTATTTATTTATTTATTCGCATTTGTTAAGCGCACATACAGCCCATAGGGCATCGTGGCGTTTGTTACAGAGATGACTTGTTATACATACAAAGAAGTCATTACTTAGTTACAAGAGAGTAGTAAGGAGAAGATAGGAAAGGAAGAGGAGATGATGTTGTACGACGAGCTAGTTGAACAAGGTGGTTTTCAGTTTTTTTCGGAAGGCAAAGAGAGATGTTTCTGCTCTGAGTGTGCTAGGAAGTGCGTTCCATAGCTTCGGTGCAATGTAAGGGAAGCTTATTCCACCTGCTCTGGCTCGTTTGATGCGTGGGACCCTAAGCTGGTTGGTGTGGCATTGTCTGGTTGGTCTAGTGGAGTGCGATCTGACTAGCGTGTCAGACAGGTAGGAAGGTGCAGATAGGTGAATACATTTATGTGCAGTGGTAAGTATTTTGAATGTGATGCGCTCTTTGACAGGTAGCCAGTGTGCTGCCTTTCTGGCTTGCGCGATGTGGTCCCGTTTAGGTATATTGAGGGCTGCTCTTAGTGCATTATTTTGTGTTGTTTGGAGTTTATTGAGATTAGTGATGGAAGTACCAGCCAGTAGTGCATTACAATAATCTATCTTGGCTCCTATGGTGGCTCTTGCAATAGATAAGCAATTATCTTTGGTTAGGAATGGTTTAATGGCATTAATGAGCTTAGTGCTCAGAGCGGAGGCAGAGACAATGGAGTTGACTTGCTTGTCCATGGATAGTGATGCGTCAATGTGGACTCCTAGTGTTTTTACAGAAGGTAGAACTGGGATGACACAATTGTCTATGCAGAAGTTTGTGTAGAGAGGGTCGAGATTCTTGAGAGTGGATTTTTGGCCAAGGATGAGAATTTTGGTCTTGTCACCGTTAAGACATAGGCCATTCGTGGCCATCCATGCTTGGATGGTGGCGTATATATTCTGGAGGGTGGTTGCGTCCTGGAGGTAGTGTCCTGTGAGCGGGAGGAGTACTTGGGTATCGTCAGCGTAGTTGGTGTATGTGATCCCAAGTGCGTCCAATTTGTCAAAGAGAGGTTTGGTGAAAAGATTATAGAGAGTGGGAGCTGTACATGAACCCTGAGGGACTCCATACCTGATGGTGGTAGGCTCTGCGTTGGCTATATTGGAGAACACTTTCATCACTCTGCCTTTGAGGAAAGAGGTAATCCAATTTGTGGCTTGTTTGGAGAAATGAGCGGCCTGAGTTAGGTGGTTCCTGAGAATGGCATGATCGACTAAATCAAAAGCCGCTGAAAGGTCTAGGAGGAGCAGGAGGGCCGGCTTACCTTTATCTAGGATTAGGGTGATTTGATTCTTCAGATCTAGTAACGCAGTTTCAGTTCCATGACCTTTACGGAATCCGGACTGCCTTTTGCCTAGGACAGAGTTGTTTTCCAGGTAGGCCTGTATCTGCATATGTGCAGCTTTATCTAGGATTTTTAAGAGAAATGGAACCGTTGTAATGGGCCGGTAATTGTTAGGTTGGGCGGGGTCCAAGGTTGGTTTCTTTAAGAGCGGGCGTACCCACGCCTCTTTAAGGCTGTCCGGGACTTTACTTGTCTTGAATGAGGCATTAATGAAAGCTGTGATGATCGGTGCGAGGGGTGCAGCACACTCTTTGATTATGTTGGGGGGGCAGATGTCGCCTTTGCATTGAGATGGTTTGAGCTGTTTAAGGATGTGGAGAGTGTCCGACTCGGTGATTGGCAAAAAATTGAATTTTGAGGTGTGCTTATCTTTGGCGGTATTGACGGAGAGGGTCTGTTGGGGGTGTAGAGCCCTATAGTGTTCTGCTATTTTAGTTTGGAGAAGGTCTATTTTATTTAACATCGCTGTTTGGATGCTATTGCACCAGGCTTCATCCTTAACGATCTCATCTGTGCAGATAGGGGGGATAGTGAGCTCTTTAAAGATGGTGAAGAGCTCTTTTGAGTGGGAGTTGGCTTCCAGGATACGTTTATTGTAGGTTTCTGACTTTGCCTTGAATATGGCATTTTTGTATTTTTTAGAGATACAAAGGAAGTCTACTTTGGTGGCCTCACAGGTATTTGCCTGCCATGTTTTGAGGGCTTGGCGCTTACGTTGGCACATATTTAGTAAGTCATCCGTGAACCATGAGTTAGAATGAAACGATTTTTTTTCTTTTTTGTTTTCAAGAGGGGCTGCGGTATTGATGGCCCTGGTGAGCGTGTTTTTGAAGATCTCTGCTAGAGTGTTGGGGTTGGAGGAAAACGGGGGTGCTAGGCATGGGGTGTTAAGGAAGGGACGTATATTGTCTGCTGTGAGTTTTTTGGCACTTCTGGTTAGCGTGGCCGGTGCAGGTTTTAGAGGTTTGGAGTAAGATGATATGGGGATGCAGAATTGGAGGCAGTTGTGATCAGACCATGGGAGGGCTGTGTTAGAGTTGAGAGTGGATCCACAGTTGTGATCTGCCACCCAGTCTAAGATGCGGCCTTTCTTATGGGTCGGGGCAGTGATTATTTGTGTGAATCCTAATTCTGTGAGGTTTCTTGCGAGGGTGGCAGCTTCTTTGTCGAGTTTATCATTAAATCCAAGATTGAGGTCTCCTAGAAACAGTGTTTTGGAAGTTTGTTTGAGGTTTTTTCCAAGAAGATGGTTGACTATGCTTTTGAAGTTATTAGCCGGGCCTGGGGGTCTATATATGACGTGAATGTTTACCGTATTTTTGGGAGAGAGGGTAAGTTTGGCTGAGAGGATGTCAGTGGTGTCTTCCTCGGGGGTGGGAGTCTGTCTTAAGGCTAAGGTGTCTTTAAAAATCAGTGCAACTCCGCCTCCTATTTTAGTTAATCTATCCTGTCTTAGGATCGAATATCCTGATGGTACAGCTAAGCTGATGGTCGGTCCAGCGGCAGAGTGCAGCCAAGTTTCTGTTATGGCTAACATATCTAGGTCCTGATTGGTAATAATGTCATTAACTTTGAAGTACATTAGTTTGACGACAGAGATTGTAGAGTTGTTAAGATTGAGCATTATGCACAGGGGGGCTGATGGACTGAACCTCCTTTAGTAGAATATGGCACATTGGCAATTGTCCCATGTTCCCCTTGAAACCCTCATTTTCATAGAGGCAGAGCATGGCTCGGATTTCCAAAAGCAGGAGATCATGGACACAATTTTAGAAGGGACAAGGGTGTTTGTCCCCCCCAACTTTTGTTGGGGGGGACACACCGTTTTGTCCCATTCATTTGGCAGGCGCCCCTTTCATTTAGATGTCATGTCCCTCCCACCCCCCAACATTTTCAGCAAAGTTACTCCACTGGAGGAGAATAAATCTCAAGGACTCACTTTAAATGGGGTGGTGCATTAAATGAAGCCATTGATGGGCGGCGTAATGCATGTATGCCTCCATTTAATGTTGAACTCTCTGACCCATTCATCCTCTATATTGTGACTGCGTTTCATTTTACACCTGCGTGAAAGAGAGTTCTCCTCACTTTTTGTTCTTTCTTCCCTGCCCTTCATAAGCGTATAAAACTGCGTGCAGGGGACCCAAAAGCACATGAGTGCTAATGTTGTATTTCCTCTGCATGCAATGTATATATATATCTATATATATATATATTTTTTTTTTAAATGAAGCTGACTGCCTGTTGAGTACGATCCATGCCATATGTGTCAGTTTCCCCCTCCAGGAGCAGGGAGAGAGCTGGCAATATCAGGGGAGGATAGTTCAGCGGCAATGTGTTTGCTTTGAAAGCAAGACGACACTAAGCAACACAGGTTCGATCCCCGGGTCCGTGCTTAGAAATCTCTGGGTATTTAAGTGGATTATAAAAAGGCAACTAAGACAAAATAAAAAAACATTTACACAACTAAGAAAAAAACTAAAAAAATAATTCCTGAAACAGCGCTTCGATGCCCGCGGGCTGTGTGGGCTGTGGGAGCACTTTAAAAATGCAAATAAATAAAAATAATATGGTCAACACATTCACAGGCGTCATGAGGAAAAGCCAAAAGAGTCTCGGCTTGCGTGCAACTTTGATGAAGGCAGAGAGGCCTGAATCCCCATGGATTTCTGTTTACTTTTTACAACCACAAAAAACAGGTCTATTCCAAAGGGTTTCATTGTCATGACCAGGGCCGGCCTTAGGACTGTACCAAGACAGTGCCAATAGCCCCCCGCCACGCCAGCTCGGGGGAGTCTTTCAACGAAACCCTCAAGCTGGAGTGGTGGGAGAATATTTACAGGTACCCTATGGAAATGAAATGCACCCCACTCCCGTGCTGGATCCGGGCTTTCCAACGCGGGAGAGTGCAGCATTTAATAACAATAGGGTTGCTGATGCCTTTGCATCAGCACCCTATTGAGGTACTTTCATGCTCTGGTGAGGGAGCAAGACAGTTTTCATTAGAATAGGGTGCTGATGCTTTCGCATCTGTACCCTATTCCACTGATTAACTCCCTGCTCCGGCGCGGGAGATGGAGTTAAAAAATTATGTTGTCCCCCACCCCCGCATTGACCAGGGGCGTGCAAGAGGGGCACATGTTTTTTTTCACTGAGGGGAGCTGCCGCCGCTAAGGCCAGCACTGGTCACGACGGCTGCACCATCTGTAACTGTTACCATTACGGACTGTTTTCCGCATCATTGCGGTAAAAGTCATTTGACGTTGGGAGCCGCCTGGATTCCTATACCTATCACCTAGTCCTGTAACTGTTGGACCCATATGCAGGCAAACATACATTTGTTGTGTTGAGGTGAGTGTGTCTTGTCTTACCGCCCCTGCCATCCCCATGAAATATACACCACAACATTTGGTCAAGTGTTGGCAATAAAAGGCTGTAGGTTTTTATAGTTACAGATATGGGATATGGAACATAACAATACTCGTACATCATAATAATATAGTACTTCAAACAATTATCAAAATTTGCAGAACCGGAGCACAGATTGGAAGGTGGAACAGAGGCGGTTGGTTAGGAGGATGTAGGGCGTACTTAAAGTTACCTCAGTGGAACAAGCACAACAGCCATTTGCTGACAACCGCATGGTAAGATTGTCAGCTTTGTTTAATATCATCATAATATGCAGGATATAAGTCGCCGAAGGCAGTGTTTCCACACAATAACTGTGATGTGCTTAGGAATGCCATTTATCGAGTGCTGGTCAGGTTAACTTGCAGGAATAATAAAACTCCCCGAGGACAGAGGGGAATACCTGACTCCCCAGCATTCTACCGCTGTCTGTCCAAACATTTACATTGAATTGTAACTAGGCCTTTCCGAGTGATTTCAGTGTCGCATTTATGTGAGGCCTGTCTAAAGTGCAGGATGTTAAAAGCTTTTCCTTTCACCTATTCGCGTTGCCATTGTAGCTGGTGAAATGTTACACAGTAAATGAAAAGACCGCGTCTTAAACTCAGCGAAACGATTATCAATGCTCCATTAAGGGCTAATCTCCTAGCAATGCAGGATATCACAGTGGACAGAGACGACTCCAGGTGTTATTTAGTTTGCAGAAAATCTATATTTCATAAAGGGCATGAATAACAAATTAATGCAAAACCTGCCGCAGAAAAGGCGGGAGGGTGAATCCAAGGAGTCCTCGGCAAGCGTCTAGAACGTTCCATTGGTTTTCAGTTAGTCATCCTTGTGTATGGGGGACGGGACAAGAGCATGCCCCAGCCCACCCCGAAAATCATCCCAAGAACTCTCCATTGAAGTCATCACCCCGGCACACACTTGGTTATTTTCCCCCCAGTGGCGAAATTAACCCTTAGATGCCCATCTGCCCTAGACATTGGGGGTCATTTCGATTTTGGAGGTAGCCATGGTGCTATTAGCGCCATGGCTGCCTCCAAAGTCGTGTCCGGGTTCCCTGAATGGGGACTTAACGGGTCATTCCAACCTTGGAGGACCCGGTAAGTCCCCATTCAAAAAACCCATCCCCATTCCCATTCGAGCCCCCTTACGGCTCAGTGGGAATGGGGAGGGTGCTAATAACGGGCCCGTTATTAGCTCCCTGGTCCCTTAGCGGCTCCCGCTAAGGACTGGTTTTACCAGCTGGCCTTAGTGGGACCCGGTAAGGGACCTCGGAATGCAGCGGTAAGGGGTTAACGGCACCAGCATCCTTACCGGCGCCATTAACCCCTTACCACCAGCCTCGTGATGAGGCCCATTGTGTTTGTTCTATTTCTAATGCCAACGCCCATTCACGTGAGAACATTTTGTTTTGTGATTTTTTGAAAACTAGTTTCAGGAGGTTAAGTGGATAGCCCGTAGAACTCAGTTGGGAGAAATGCAGTGTTGCTGTGACGATTTCCTCAGAAAAGGAGAGACAACAGATTCTGCTTTCACCTTTCATTCTTTTAATGACTGCATTGAGACTGCCTAAACGTGGCCGATGCTGTGTAAAACTTTCCACATTACAGTTGTAGAATGTTGCCGGAAGTCATACATGCAGTGAGGGGCATCCGTGTTCGCATGCAGGTCTTGGTGAATCACGTTTCCCGTTCATACTGGCCGAGTGTCTTAACTTCAGTCCCCCTACCATGTCACTTGAACGTGGTTCCATTAGTAATGCAATGTAATGCAAAAGTCTTTACAGAGTGCTAAACTAAGGCCCGAAGGCATCTAGGCGCTAACAACAGCCAATGAGATAAAGCCTCTATGTGAATAAAATACACAGAAACCAAAATTGAAAATATAAATACATTTGCAGAGCTTTCTGAAAGCCCGGGTGGTCACTCACCTCTCATAGCTGAACCCGGAGAGAGTTCCACATAGACGGTGCAGGGGGTGCTATCCAAAACCTTGGAGACTCAGGAGTTTCTGAGAAGCAGACCGAAGTGACTTGGGTGGCAATAGTGGGGTAGTTTTTCTTGCAGATACTCGGCACCAAAATGATGACGTGCCCAGTGGGCAATGCAAAGGATTTTAAATGCAATGTGACTGCTAACCGGTGGCCAGTGAAGCTGCTGGAGAAGACCCTGAGAATGAGAACGACAGCTGGGCCAGCAAGTGCCGGGCAGGCAGCGGCATTTTGAAGTTACTGTAACTGCTGAAATAGAAAGGCTGGTTGGCCCAGATTAAAGACGTGACAGTAATCTAGGGACCCCAAATGGATGCTGCCACTACTTTATCTCCAGATTCAGGAGGAAGGAAAGGCAGTGTTTTTTAAATACATTTTCATCTTCAGGAAACCAGAGTTGCATTGCAACGAGAATTGTAGTTTCCGCGTGCTAGAAGGTTGAATTTTTATGGTCAGACTTTTAACTGATACACTAGGTTATTGGAGACGTACCCATATTGTCGGGACAACAATCATTGGTCCAAGCTGTTTGTGTTGCGCCAGAGCCAGTTACCATAATCTCTGCTTTCTCTCCATTTTACTTGAGCCCATGTTTGGTCATCCAACCCCCTACTGCCACCAGACAGCTTCTAAGTTTAAAGCGGGTGGGGGTCAGTTCCGGGAGAGTTCAGAGGAAAGAGCAGCTGAGTGCCATCAGCATATGTATAGAACCGTGGAGTGTTCTCATGAATTAGATCTGCTAGAGGCCGTAAATATAGATTGAAACGAAGACAGTGAGGACGCCAGAGGGCATTGGAAAGTAGAAAAAGAAACAGTACGGGGGCACTCTGAAAGGAAACACGTGACCCAGGAGAGACGGGGGGCGGAGGGGGGGGGGGCAGAGATGACTGCCTTTTCCAGGCATCGAAACAGGATGTTATGATCGATCACTTACAGTAATGAGAGGCATTCTGAACCTTTTTCTAGGTCAGGTGTGTATGTGAGATTTTCAGCACAGTTCTGCATCATTGCTGTTTCAAAAATGTTATTTATATGATAATTTATTGGGGTGTTCCGCGGGGTGCTGCACAAGTCTCTGAAAGCCATATCAGAAAGCCTTTTGAATGGGTAGGGTAATACATCTGTTCAATGGGCTGCTGTGATTTTATGCAGCTATCTGGTCTCACAGAGTCAGGTTAGCACAAGAAATTCAACAAAAGCGGAAAACACAAGGCCTAGCAGTTTACCTGATAGTATTGGCTTAACATTGCATTGTTTAATATGTAATTACTTTGTGGCTATTATATAGCAATCATAAGGCCTTCTAGATTTGTCAGAGTGCTTTGTAGATTAAAATACTGATAGGGAAATGAGAGGGTATCCATGAACTAAGGGACCGATTCATGGAATTATTTGCACTGTTCAGTCACCTTGCTCTGCTGAAAAGTGACTGTACTGCCGACACAAACCTTGATTCATTGAACTGTACAAAGTGTATTTTTGCAGTGCAAAGTCTGTGCAAAGTCAGTGCATAGTCATGTTTGCATTACATAATGAGTTTGAGCCGTGCAGAAAATACCATGAATTAGGCCCTTAGTCTTATTATCAAATGCAAATTGCATGCAACGTGCATGCAGGGAATCACCAACATTAGCATTTACATTCAGGTTTTAATATTCATAATGTGGAGGGAAGAAGGAAAGGGTAAAGAAAGGTGAAGTTGTTTGTACTCATTCCTTTACTTCTGCCTCTTGTGACCAAGTAAACACGGCTTCCAAATGATACTTTGCAGAAAGCTTTTGCTAGTGGATTCCTACGTCAGACTGCTGGTCTTTAGCAAGTGTAAAACGAAGGTGGATTCCATAGGAATCTGTTAATTATATGCCTGCATGAAAGTATCATGCAGGGGTAAAACAAACTACTCTGACAATGCAGAGAAGGATTGCGATTTTCTCCACACTGTGCCTCTCCTCCATCTTGTCACTGCACGTTAACGGGAACAAACAGGAAATACATGCATTATGGCTGGCTCTTATGCTTCAATTTCCTGCTCTGACACTTAGAAAATGAGGGTGTTAGCTTTCCTGGCAGATGAGAAACAAGATGGAAGCAAACTGATTGTTGAAGTTTCTTGATAGCGTGCAACCGTTGGACTGGTGCGTTCCGTTATGGTTGCTGAGGCCTGATGCTTTGCTACTGTGTTCATTTAGTAGCTGGCGGAGGCAAGTCAGGTGTTACCAGTTTCCGGGGAGTCGCTGACCCAAAGAACCTAAGGAACAAATATTTCTGTAGCACACCACAGAATGCCAAATTCTTCAATCATGTGGCGAAAAGGGCATTCCAGAGTGTGGTGATAGTGGTGGGGTCTCTGTTATAAGGGCACAGCATAGTGGAACCACATTGCAGGTATTTAACAAATGTAACACACCAGAGTGCCCCTAAAATATGCTGGGATGAAATGCGAAACGATTTCAGTATAGAGCATTCAAGAATGGACTTCAATGCTGGCAATGATTGTGGGCTTCGAGACCTTAATCTGGAGACCAGTTTGAAACTCATCCGTGATCAATTCTTTCTGTGTTCATGGAGGACAGACCCGAGCAGTTTGTATAAATGGCTTCATTTCATTTTTGCGAGAGTCATTGCCACGTCGAGTCATCTCTTGCACAGGAGAAGTGGAGGGAAAACAATGGGAGAACATGCATTTGAGAAGACATTGACCAATTAGGTTTCCAGGGCATAGTGAATTATGCAAATGTCCACTGCTGTTCTTGAGTAAGAGTGCACAAATGCACAGCACACCCTACAGGTCTACCTCACTCTACACCAGCTTTCTTATTTATGGGAGACAAGAGTAGGCAAGTGGTGTATTCTGTGACTGCAACATCACTCGGGATTTAGAATGATGATCTGCATTGGACTGAAAATAGTTAGATGAAACTGGGCCTATTAAAGAGAAAACTTTTTTTTTTTGTTTTTTTGCAGGAGATAACAATTGTAGATGCCTCCACTCTAGACACAAAAAACACAGCTTTATTCAAAGCATTGAACCTAAGCCAGGACAGCATACCTTCAGCTCTAAACATTGCAAAAGATGTGAGCAGTTGTTAAGCAAGAGTCAAGTCAGCCATGTCGTCATGATAAAGTATAAATTACAAAACATATTAATATATTTGATTGGCTAGCATTCAAACTACATATACAGTATATAGCTGTTAGTTCTATGATTTGGTTAGACATGTCTGATGGCTCCTCGTAGGTCCAACCTACTTCAGATAATACTTTAAATACATCATCACATTGATAATTAATCGGTTGGCCCTGTTCATTTTAGGCAATGTGATGCAAATGATTTGTAATGGTTGGCAATTTTCTCACCATCCTTGGACATCCTGACAGACATCAAGATACAAGATAGACATAGGGTGGGGAAACTAGTCGACATGCTGCTATAATTACAATTAAAAGCAATTCCTTGTCATTCCCAGCCAATGAGGCCTTCCCTCCTCTTTGTACATGGTCTTGTGTATCATCTTCTATCTGTTTGTGTGCTAGGTCATTCAGCAGGTGTCTTATCTGTACTTGTCACCTAATGAATAGACAGTGTTATCAGTTTCTTGTTCACGTGCTAGAGGACCATGTTGGAGAATTAATTTATTCCTATTTATTGAACTTTTAGCTAATTCTTATGTGCATGTTGTACTCTTTGTAGCCACTTCCGATTCCCTTCATCATTTCTCTATGGAGTCTTTTCACATGCTATTCTCATGCACCTGGACATGAATGGCTGTCTGTGCTCTTATTCTTTTAATTATCTTGGGCGCTACTGTTTCGCGTCCTGGGAACTGTTATAAACACTTTAGATTTTGGTCACCCAATACTCTCTTCCTGGCGTTCTGATCTTGACTCTAAGTATGAACTACTATCTGGGGAGCTTCTAAAACTTCTCAAATAAATGTGTTTTTGTAAATTCAGCATCTTGGATTCTAATTCTAATAGATAAGCTGTGGCCTCCGTGGAGGAAAATGACTGTTCTTCTGCACTCTCGTCTCGACTTATGTTCGTGTGTGTTTGTGCTATATTCAACTTGTACATCTGCCATACATTGGTGTTCCTGGTTGTGTATGCTGCACCCCTATCTACGTATACTTTCATCTGCCCTTCAAATTTAGTGAGTCCATCTCTTGGGACACAGAAACCTATACTAATTACAGCACACTACTTGTTCATTCTACAGCCTAGTTTGAATCACTACTAGTGTCGCTCAGCCTAATTACTTCTTTATGGCAGATCTATGTGCATTAACGGTTTGTCTGTTTGATGAATTCTGCCTCAGCTTGCATCATTTCTCACCCCTATGCTCACGGGGTGGCAGGGTTCTGTTGTACTCTGTCTCACCTTTAGAGTAAAAAGGAGGAGTAGGGGCAGAAGTTGGTAATGGCACATTTATCTGCATCATTAGACTCCCTCCTCTGGTTCATTTATCGATGACCCCCTTACTTCTACCTCATACATTATAGTCCTCTTTGTACAGCCACATTTTGGTGGCCCCCTCGAACTAGCTCCTTGTGCTACGTATTCTTCTCGGCCACATGTCATGAAACAACAGTCCCCATTCCCTTCATAGTCTACCCAGTGCTCTGTGTAGTTGTGGGGGTTAACAGGATCTTCAAACAATGTCCCAGGAGGTCCAACAGGATTTTCTATAGAGTGTATGTGGGATTGCTCATCTGTTTAATTACACTTATGTATTTCATCAGCCACATTTACTATTATTGTCATTTACAGTGCCATCTTGCCAGCGTTTTTACATGTGTGCAGATCTATGTTTAGGAAAAAAAAATGCTGTCAGGATCAGTACCACTTCAACTGATATTATTTTGGATGTGTTCGCCAATCAGGTGGATACCCATGAGAGTAAGTAATCAACGCAGCCATTATTTTCAATGTCCCCCACCTCTACACCATCTTGGTGTGCAGTTCCTGTAGTGTACTTATAGCCTCTATATGGGACCCATTCTGCTCATCATTGTTTGCAGGTTGGAATGTACAGCAGTATGATCCTATCTTGTTGTAAACTCCCTTTTTCATGGCCGTTATAAGGTCAAGGAGATAACTATTTTGGAGAGTTGTTAATCTGATGGCTCTCAACTCTTCCTTGTTTGCATTAAACCCCTTAACTGTTACATTTATCATCTGCCGCAACTTCCATCCGGTGATTTGTAGCCATTTGGCATGTGTTGCAGCTTGTAAGCCAGGGGCAAGGTAGGAGGTAAAAAATATTTCACTTCTGGCAAACAATGTATGGCCATCTAGTATGTCATCATAGGCCTCAATTGATTTTGCCAAAACATTATCATTCCTCCCAGTACGTTTTAGGACGAGAGACCTTTTCTTTCTATCATTTGTCATCATCAGGGGAAATCCCCAATCTGCACCTCACACTCTGGTACCACCAGCGCTGGTTTGCTTATTACTACTATGGAGCATATGCCTCCCTGATTCAGAGAAAGCAGCATACAGGCCTTTAAACCACAAGCCCAATAGTGGTCCATTAATATGGCTGTGCCCACCTTCAGGCCTGATGGGTCCATAATGCATTGGCTACCTTCATTCATCCCTACGTTCACTGAGCCATTGTTCCTAAAACACTGGGTTGTTCTTTTAATTTGTATTATCGGTACTGGTTGTCCTTCATCTTCTTCCCAGGTAAGCATTTTGGAATATTCAGTCGTTAAGGCCTACTCTATTTGCATTCTGCACAACCTCTCTTGATTCTTTATTGAGGACTTGTGCTTTGTAGCCGACCATTCTATTGACCCATCATCCTGCAGTCAATGCATCTCCTATTATTTGTAACTGGGGCCTGTTCCAGAAATTAGGTATTTCTTTCCTTGTGTGTCAGTGCACTGCAGCAGTTTATGGTCTTCTATTCTAACCTCTCCCCTATTTGTGCCTGGTAGTATATATTTCATAACCTTGTCTTGTGTTTTAATGTTGCTTTTTAAAACTCTCCTCACAAGGAAAATCTGCTTTTGACACCCATCATATGGTGTCCCATTTTACCTGAAATTGTCATCTTGTCATGCTTAATGCAAGATGTGTCAAGCAATGTGATCGGTGTGTAGGTACTTCTGTCACTAGGAACTCTCTGAAGCCACTCATGGCATACGGAATGAGGGGGTAAAAACAGCTCTTATTAGACTTCTTCCTTGCCACCTTTTTCACACTTTTGTACCACGTTATTAGTACCATGGAGGGAATGAGCAAAGCACTGCTTCATGTGGTTTTGGTCATCCCACACACTTCTTGTTAACCTTGTATGTGGTGTGCTTACTTCAAGATGTGTTTTGGGTGTCATCTCAAATGCTAATATTTCAGGAACTATGCTTGTATTATTATCAATGAATTGCCATATCATTAGTGTTATAGTGGTGTACCATCTGCACGCTTAAAGCACCTCCTTTTCCAACTGACAGATCTGAGTGTACTGCAGTCGTCACGTAGGTGGAATCAAGATATGCAGTTACTGCCTCATCCTTATGCGCTTCAAGTGCTAAAATCATAGCTACCAATTCTGCCACTTGTGCTGAAGAATTTTCAAGCAATCTTTAACTTTCCACTACCTCAAACCTTCCATTCCCCTTTGCCTCTACCACTGCTGTCCCACTATGTCTTAATCCAGTAATTTGATCTATCATTGAGGAGCAATCAACAAAGAGAATTATACCCCCTCCTAGGGCATTTTCCTTTACATGGGGCACATCGTAATAATCAGTGTAAGTAGTACCATCATAAGCATAATCTCCCTCCTGCACTGTTTCTGCTATACATTTTGCAGGGTTCACAATGTGGCACCTAACAATTTTAATCAATGGATTTGATATTATAACCTCATAGCCAGAAACTCTCTGGGTAGTAAATGTGCTTTTTGGCTTTTCAAGAATGGCACTGAACAGCCCATTGTTATATTGGATGATTTCTCAATGGCATGCCCTACCGCAGCCAATGCTTGCTCACATGGGTAACGACCTCACCTTACTGAATCCAAAATCGTTCTGTAAAATGGCAGTGACTGATGCCCCATTGGCGTTTTCTGTGTAAGAACAGCCATCATCAAAACTCCATTCAAATGGGAGAAAAGGAAACAATCTTCATTCTAATCTGGAATCCCTAACACAGGAGCTTGGTTTATTGTTTTGCTTTAATTCAACAAAGACATCTGTCATCTCGCCTGTTCATACAATATTACTATTTTCTTTGTGCACTTCTTTCAGTCCCTCTATGAGGGGCCAAATATATGTGCTGTAGTCAAAAACCCATACACAGCAATACTTGCAGAGTCCTAAAAATGGCTGCAGCTATTTTACTGTATTTGGCTGGGGCTTATTGGTAAAGTCTTCGGCTGTTTCTGGTGTCACCTTCCTCTCCTCTTTTGATATTGTCTGGCCCAAGAACAATACTTCTTCCTGACAGTATTGTAGTTTGTCTTTGTCCACTTTGTACCCTTTTTCACTAAGTATTCGTCAATAATTCTACTACGTGTTTCCTGCATTCTCCTTTTGTGGCACTACAAACCAGCAATTACTGTATGATTGTG
Source organism: Ambystoma mexicanum (assembly GCF_040938575.1). Lineage (NCBI taxonomy): Eukaryota > Metazoa > Chordata > Amphibia > Caudata > Ambystomatidae > Ambystoma > Ambystoma mexicanum. The sequence continues at coordinate 130,814,319 of NC_090937.1, read as the reverse complement.
CTGTCAGTGTGTATATTTCCCAATTCCATCTGCAATACTCTATTTAAAACACTGGGGGACTAACAGTATCCCTGTGGGAGACAACTGTGATGTGATCTAACTCCTGCAATAAGTAAACACCATCAAATATTGTGAATCTTCATGCAGGGGAATGGAGGAAAAAATGCATTTTTCAAATCAGTCACTGTAAAATATTGGGCTGTAGGTGGCATGTTACATAATTGAGTTGCTGAATTTGGCACCAATGGGAATTGTGCCTCAACTTATTATTCAAATGGCACAAATCTTTTTTGAATCGCCAAGACCCTCCTTTTACTTTTTGTATTGGTACACCGCTGTATAACATATTGATTCTTAAAGCATCAATATGCCTTGTTGCAATAAGGATGCAATAGTGTTATAGCTACCCTTGTCAGCTTCTTTGGACAAGGGATACTGTTTTAGTCATGGTGAAATAGCATCTTTCTTCGTTTTATTTTGACTGCTCCTACCCCTTTTAGTAAGCTGACATCATATGTTATCCGAGAACATAGTAAAAGCATGGCCATCTGATGTATTCCTATTGTTATGGGCAACTTGTCTGAAAAAGGAGCCATTGTCATAGCCCCAGAGAATCCTGTGTGTCCATTGATATTCCTGACATGGTGGAGTCCACGTTTTTGACATAGGATCTCGTCGCCCCAGTGTCAGCCACGAAGGAAACAGTCTTGTCACCTGTTATTACCCCACCCTCGGTACTTCTTGCTGGTCTGGGGTAAACAATAGAATTGGACACATCACTCTTTGGGCTGTCCTTTTATGGGTAAATGTTAATTCCTGTTCCAGTGTATGGATACCCTCCCACTACTGTCACACCCTCTACTGTCGGTGCCTGTGGCTCGGGCAATATGTTTGTGTCTGATTGTTCCACTGTATTTTGTGGCACTGGTGTTGGTACTGATGTTTTTATTTGTCTTTGTTATGTCTGAGGTTGTACTACCCATTGTTTTTGAAGCAATTCCTGCACCTCTGTCTGAGTTGGTTGATACTGTGTGTAATCTTGGGCATTGTAGACTTGCTGTGCAGCTCTCTGCAACGTTGGATACCCGAACCCCCCTCTTCTGCCAAATTGCTGCCAATTTTGTTGCATTCCTCCCCTACTTCTGCAAACCAATGCAATGTGTCTGGGTTTTCTACAATTACAAACTGTGGTCCAAATCCTCCAAATAGTGTTTGTCTTGCATTAAAACCTGTGGTGCTTGGAATCCAATCCCTCTTCCTCCTGGTGCAAAACCGGCTCTCCCGGGGTAATTATTGTATTCTCCTCTTGCCATAAAATTTCCATTTGTACCATGCAATATTTGCTACGGCCCCTGGGCACTATTGCCTTACTCATCACTTATTATCACTGCTCCCTCTACTGCCAGATTTATCAATTGTTTATCAATTTTGCTTCCACCACCTTTCTTTCCTCAACTTTCTTTCTTTCTGTCTTGCTCTTGTTTTATTCGACAATGATGAACAATGTTCATTTGTATCTCTTGCATGGTTTTACCTCAATCACCACAATATTCCTTAACTGTCTTTGTACCTCTTTGGGGAGTCCCTGACATAGAATATGATACAACACTGGTATATTTGTCCCAACCTTCCCTTGTTTATGACCGCCATTTCTCTTTTGTTTCTTTTATGTAAGCAGTTGGGTCCTCATCGGGCCCAATTTTTTTCGTGTCATGTTCGCACTCATGACTTATGTATCTGTATTCTGAGTGCCCTCCAAACATCTGCTTGACAATTGTTGAAAGACATACCATCATGTCTGGCATTTTGTGGTGTCACTCCAGGGTACCCTGCCCATTTCCAAATGTCTTCTCATTGCTCTCCCAATATAGCAGCAAACAATCTTGGTATATCTCCTACTGCCAGTGTCATACCTGATGTTTTGTTTTCAAACTCAAAGATTCACTTCCATGTGACTGCTATAAGTGACAGCAATTTAGAGATTTGATTATTTGTGTCCATCTGGTCTCGGGAGGATAGCTCAGGGGCAACATGCTCGCCGTGCAAGCAAGACGACGCAGAGCAACACAGGTTTGATCCCTGGGTACGCGCTTTGAAACCTGCGGGCATTAAGCGCACTATAAATAAGCTATCATATCATATCATATCTGTGGCCAAGGTATGTATTGTGCTAGTACTCTGCCTTTCTGTAATACATGGAATTCTGTCAGTCCACTTCTGTGAAAGGGAGCAGCTGCACCGTTTGTCTGCTTTAATGCTGCTATTGTAAGGACCTTTTTTCGGCGTGGTAAATCTCTTCACTATTACATTTGGTGTCTTCCTTTCATGGCTCAATAGACATCTCTCTGTAAAATCTTCCCTCCAAGTCTATACAATCTATCACTCTTCCTGCAGGTATGCCTGTAGAAAGCACTTGTGCAGCTTCATCCTCCCTGCTCTCATAGTCATCTTCCAATTCTGACAGTCATTCTTCTTTCTCTCTGTCCTCTTCCATTTCCTCAAACTCTAGTCCTCTAAGGGGCTCTCTCACACATATGTCCCATTCACAATCTCCTCCAATACATCCCTTCTGGTACTTTGCAGATATTTCCCCCAACTCTTGATGCCACATGCATTTTGGATCCTGTTGCCCCTACATTGATGCCACATGTATTTTGGAGCCTGTTGCCCCTGCAAAACTTGTTGCCACATGTATTTTGGAGTCTGCTGCCCCTAAATCATTGATGTCACATGTATTTTGGAGCCTATTGCCCCTACAATCATTGATGCCACATATATTTTGGAGCCTGTTGCCCCCACAGTCATTGATGCTGCATGTCTTTTGAAGTGTGTTGCCCCCAAAATCATTGATGCCACATGTATTCTGGTGTTTGCTACCCCCTTAATAATTGATGCCACATGTATTGTGGAGGCTGTTGCCCTTACAATCATTGATGCCACATGTCATTGATGCCACATGTATTTTGAAGTCGTCTTCCCCTTATTAATTGATGCTACATGTATTGTGAATCATGTGGACCCTGCAATTCTTGATGCCACATGTATTTTGGAGCATGTTGGTTGCAATTCTTGATGCCACATGTATTTTGGAGCCCACTGCCCCTGGAATTAGTTGTGCTACATGTATCCTGGAGGCTGCTTCCCCTGTAATCATTGATAACACATGTACTGTAGAGCCTGTTGCCCTTGTAACTACCAATGCTTCATGTATTCTGGATCCTGCTGCCCCTGTAATTAGCGATGTGACCAACACATATGCCTCAATTGCCCTGCTAGTGATGCTAGTAGGCTTACAACTCACACATCTGGTAAGCCTACTCATGCCGGCAGTAAGGTCCCTGACACCAATAAAGAGGTATCAATTATGCATTTTAATGGAGCACTTATCAATGGTAGGTCCCTCATGGCCCACACCCTTGATATATCTGATCTCATTACCTAAAATACCCTCAACGTAATAGCCATCACGAAAACGTGGTTGCATGCAGCCGCTGGATTATCCCTCTCCTTTGCTATCCCAGATAGCTACACTATTTTCAGAAAAGACAAATTGCTCACCAAAGGAGGAGGGGTGACCATCGCAACCAGGAACCACCTGGCCATCAGAGAAATTTCCAAGCAAGTATTCCAGTCATGGAACTGCTTTGAATCAAAATGTGCCTCTCTGACATCGCCACACTAAACATCCACCTCATCTACAGATCGGGACCCCTGCTATGCTTTGAAGAAGAAATTGTGCTTCTCCTCTCAAGCGACACTAAGTCATCCTCCGGAATCATCCTCATGGGCAATGTACATTTGGGCTTTAACGACCCTACCAATGACAATGGACTTGATGTAGCCAACACTATTGAAGCCCTGGGCTTCGACCAACATATCACATGCCCCACTTATGACATAAGTTGCACGCTAGACTGGTTGGCAGATACTAACTGCAACACCAACATCATATCCAACATTCCATGTCATTGGTCTGACCATAATGTTATTTCTTTTACTATCGCCAAGAATAATCAAGCCTCTGCCACACCTCAACCCGCACCAGCCACCCTCTCAAGAAATACTCTCAATATCACTCCAGCTAACATGCTGCCATTGCTGCAACATCTAACGGACTACCAATAATCAGCTAGTGATCCTAATTCCATGGTATAACTATATAACCAAACTCTCCTACTAGCTATCGACAAGGTAGGTCCTATGATCATACGTAGACCCAAACCAATAACTCACCTGAACTCCTGGTACACCTCTAACCTCAAAGTATTACGCTTCACTAAGCAAGCAGCGGAGACCATGTGGAAAAAGTCCCCTTGAGCTGCCAATAAAGAATACTTTACCTGACTGGTCAAATCTTACAAACAGGCCATCCTCCAAGCAAAAAGCTTGACCTCCAACAAGCGAAAGGATGGGGCTAATTCACTCAAGAGAGCTCTTCGCCATCCGGCGAGAACTCGAATCACCACTTTCCCCGCTAGATAGTTGCCTTAAAGACATCCCTTATTACACCAATATTCAAAAGGCACTATTGGACAAAAGTTCCTTACTCCAGATGAAAATTGTGGCTAAAAAACAAAATAATGCTAACTGAGGCACCCCTTACTTCCCTTCCCCCACCACCTCAATCCACCCACGTATTTGAATTCAGCCTGGTCGCTATTCCAGAAGTTACAATATCATCAAAGGCCTGAAGCCATCCAGATGCTAAGGGGACATCTGTCCAGCATCATTTATAAACGACTGCCCCATCATTGCATCACTCATCAACAACTCCTTCTCCTCTGGTAATATACCTACCAATCTAAAAGATACATGGGTCCTCCCACTCTTATACCAGACCCAGATACCCAAACCAACTACTGCCCCATCATGACAGTCCCCTTCCTACTTAAAATACTGAATAGAGCAGCATACCTGCAAATTCAAAAATATCTTTAAACCAACAACCTCCTTGGCCTGCGCCAATCTGGATTCTACCCTGGTCATGGAATGGAATCAACACTCCTGGACCTACAAATCCAAATGGATGAGATCATAGAAAATGGGAATCTTGCCCCCCCTCTTTCTGATCGACTTCTCAGCAGCCCTTGATTTAGTGTACCATAACATCTTTTGCCAACACCTCTCCTCAGCAGCCTACTTGTCTACCAAAGCTTCAGCCTGGATTGAGTCCTTATTATCTAACCGAATAATGAGGGTCTTTTTCACTTCTGCAGCTCCCCGCCCCAGCTCCAGTCCATTGCAGAGTTCCCCAAGGCTCCTGTGTCTCCCTGACGCTATACAACATCTTTTCAATGCCCTTCTTTGACCTCCTTGATGATTTGGGTGTCTTATACACTAACTATTTGGATGATACCATGATCCTCCTTCCCATCTCAGGCAATTACAACTCTGACTCCAACACATTGACCAAAATATATCAAATCATCCAGGCCTGGATTGTTCAATATGCACTATGTTTCAATGACGAGAAAACCGAGTTGCTCCGTGTTCAATCAGAAGCATGACTAAACAAACTTAACGATAACTACAAATCCTTCGTCATCGACAGAAATTCTATTCCAGTCTCAGAAGAAGTAAAACTCTGGGTTCTACCTGGACTCCTCGCTCTCTCTAATGAGACATGTAAGAGCTATTGCTTCTCCGTCAGCACACACGTCTAAACTCATCAACACCTGTAGACCCTTCCTGACCTCCGAAAGCTGCATCAGAATTGCCAGATTTCTCATTCTTTCTGGGATAGTCTACTGCAATGACCTCTTTGCAGGTTTGACGTCTCATAACATTAAGAAAACTTCTGATTATACAAAATAGTGCACTAGGAGCAGCACTAAACATTCCAAAAATAGATAACTTTTCTTCTGCCAAAGGGAATGCCCAGTGGCTGCCTGTTCACAACTGCATTGTGTTTAAAACTCTATCATTAACACACACATGTTTGTCAAACAATGCCCCCAAATACCTATCCAGAAAATTCACCAAATCACAATGCAACAGACCCAACCAGGCAGACCCACTTGCACCTCCTCTACATCCCCAGATTCAAGCTGAAAAAGGCAGGGGGTTGCAGCTTCTCAGTGGTGGCCGTAAAACACTGGAACGCCCTACTGCTATCATTACGATCAGAATCATCCTTCTGGTTCTTCCGCAAAGGCCTCAAAACATGGCTAGTCACTTAAGATCCTTAATCCTCTGATGCGACCACGCTCTAATTTGTATGCAAAACCTTCATGTGTGCAATTAATATTACTGTCTGTCTGTATCATGCTTTATTGTAACCAGTGCCCAAATGCCTTTAGGTTTGGCACACTCAACAAATGTCTAAATAAATAAACAAATTAGCTCTCTACTCATGCTATCTTCTCTGCTCCTATTTAGGATGTCAATGCTCCTTCTTATACTGTCTTCCCTTTCTCTGCCGGTCAATGTATGTCTGCTTATAATGTTGTCAACTTCATTGCAGCGTCCCTCCATCTCTCTCTCTTCATCTTGTTTTCTTTCCTTTTCTCTCACTTCTGCTTTCTCTTTCTCTCTGGGCCTCCTGTCTGTTTCCATCTTCTAATGCCTTCTGTTCAGGTTCATCTTTGCTCTTTCCATCAAGTTTGAGTATTATTTGCCCTCATATTCATTTATATGACACAATTGTCATCCCATCTCTTTCTCCCTGCATGCCTCTTGCTCTTTGACATTTGTCCACTGCTTGTGTTAGCTTTGCTTGCAAATGACAATGACAATGGTTTTTGCTTGTTCACTTTTTCTCCCCTTATGTTGTTGACATCACTATATGCTGGGGGTGAATATCTCGGGTTACTATAAGCTGCAGTAGCGTTTGATGGGTATAGCCCCAGTACAGAAGAGGACGAGGCGCTTATCAAGAGAAGAGGAGAAGCTGTGGACAGTGTTTGCCCTTTATCACGCTGGTTAAACATTCATTCTTTCATGCACGGTTCCAACACATTCCCCTCAAACATTTTCCACAGCTTGAGTATACTTAGTCTGTTCTGTAATTGTTTTCCCTTAGGTTTGGCATGTAAATATGGGTATGTGCATTGCAGCACCACTTTTGAATGAGTACCGTCTTGTGGACACGGCATAAAATATTGCCGATCATATCATATCACCACTTCCAGACCATCAAGAACGGCCTACGCCAACAGAATAACGGCACCCATCACACACAAAGTGCGGGCGGGTGGCACGAGCTTCCCTAACATGGCTGCCACCTATTGGAACGCTCTCCCACCGGAACTTTGTCAGATTGACTCTCATGCAGCCTTCAGGAAAGGAATCAAGACTAGGCTCTTTGTATGACATGTCTTCTTGTTCACAGCCATATGCGGCTGCATAGACTGTATGCTTCATTGTATTTTTTTATGTAATTGATCACTATGTAATTGATCACTATGCACTAAGTACTTTTGTCGGGCCGCATTCTTGTAACCCTGAATCATGCCTTCATCCATGTCCTTCACAGTGCCTCGATGCCCGAGTGTTGTAGTGCACTTTATAAATATAAATAAATAAATAAATAAATAAATAAATAAATAAATAAATAAATAAATAAATACAAATACATTCTTTAATACACTGAACAAGGTACTTCATAATCTTGTCTTTATACCTAGGAAGTTACTTAACCAAATGGACAATGGGGGTGCCTGCCATAATAACAATATAAAACACAATTTACCAATAGTAAAACAAAACACTACTTCAACACTCACTCACCTTTTCTTTCCTTTGTGCACCCTAAATGTTTTCTCTCCAAAGTTAACACACTTGCTCACCTTTTTCTACAAAACCACATTCCACGTCTCATAAAATTCCTCTCCTAAAAAACGGCAAAAAACACTGCTCACAATCCAAACCACTTCCATTATCAACAACACCAATTCACTCTTCTACCACATAAAATAAATCTTTAATATACTATGTTAGAAAACAATAGAAAATTGTGTCAACACGCATTATCTCAATTCAAAATACAGCTGCCTTCCTATTACATGCTGCTGATCCTTCACTTTCACATTTCTGCCTCTAAAAGAGGCTTACCGTGTGGTATTTCCCGACCCTTGGTAGAAGTTTTCAATCTCTCAAGATCTCAAATATCTTACAAATCAATAATACACAAAACATCAAATCCTCAGTTTTGCCATGCACAATTTATACTCACCTCCAAGGATCCCCTGAGGGTCTTCAGCGTTGAGCCTCCTCTATTTGCCTGCTCCACCCTCTGCATATAGTGGGGCAGCCTGAGGGACCGGACAGGACTTTGCATCAATGGGGGCTCCTGTCAACCTCTCTTCTCAGGTGCACATTATTCTGCTCTCCAATTTTCCACACTTATAATACCAATACACAATATCGTGTACTCAGAGTGAACAGAAAACCCAGTTTTTTTCATAGCATTGAACCTTGGACGAGACAGCATACATTCAGCTTTCAACTTAAGAATAGATGTGATAAGGTTTTAAACAAGAGACACATCAGCCATGTCATCATAATAGAGGTTCAATTACAAAACCTATGAATACAAGTGATTGGTTAGTGTTGCAAACTACATATAGTGTATGTAGGTATTAGTTGTATAATTGGGTTAAACTCATCTGATGGCTCCTCCTAGGCCAAACCTACATCAGTTAATACTTTCAATGCATCATATCATCACATTGATAATTAATTGGTTGGCGCTGTTAAATATAGGTTTAGTGTGACACAAGGAATTTCTCTTGGTTGGTACTTTGCTCACCAACCTTCGATATCCTGAAAGATGTCACGATACAAGAGAAACATAGGGTGAGGCAGAGAAGTCAATGTGCTGCTATAATTCCAAATAATAGCAACCCCTTCTCATTCCCAGGCGATGCGGCCTTCCCTTCTCTTTGTACATGGCCATGTGTATCATCTTGTGTCTGTGGACTAAGGAGTTTGGCAAGTGTCTTTTCTGTGCTTGTCTCATAACCATAGGCGCTGAACGGATAGAATGCATCCAAGCCCAGATGACTCTGCATCGAGGGTGGTTCGAAGTGGTGTAACACAAGAATCAGCTGCTTTGACTTCTCTGGTGCTGTGAGTCCCAATTCAGGGGCTAAATGACGAGATTGGTCCTTTCCCACTTCACACTCAGTGTGAGCAGGCTAGTGGCAACTGAATAAGTCCTTCACCTCCAGTGATTACCCTGGATACCGATGCATCTGGTAGAGTTTGCAGGTCTTGGTTCAACAGCAGTCACCCCAAAATGTACTGGGGATTGCTAGGGGAAAGAGCATTTCTGCCTTGGAACACATGTATTCACCTCTAACAAAGGTCTTTTTGAAAGGACTGCTTGTCCAAATATTTTTTTTCTGTTCTTAAAAGTTCAATATGAATACATTAAGGAGTGGGAGACCCCTTCCTTATATTGGCATAAAGGCAAAGGGGATTGGATAACAGCAAGCCTACTGTAGGGGATCGAATCACTGTCACCGTGACAAGGGGGTTTTGCCTTATTACTTCATGCCAGGGCTGTTTTGCTCTGCAGGAAATTGAGGTGACAGGAAGGAGAGAGAGCGAGCCCCACCAATAAGCAAGATGGTAAAACCTTCCTTAGTGTGCTTCTGCTCTTTCTGGCTACTCTAACTCCACCCCCTCTCAAGCTTGCAACTTCAAAGGCCCTCTGGTATGGAACAGCATGTTGTTGATAAGGGTGTACTTCTTTGAAGCATGGATCCCATGAGCTCTTCTGCTGATAGTTTCCTAAACTGGAGGTGAGGCATTACGCACCTCCTGACAATCAAAACAAGAAGCTTTCCTCCCTATTGTCTTGCCAAACTTAGACAGGAAGTCTATAATCCATAAAGCCTTTCCATAGCTGGCCTGAGCTCACAGGGTTTATATGAGCATGATATCATTTTGATATGCTTTTAATAAGTGTGTGCATTATCAGTCACCATACCATAAACCAGTTATTGCTTATTCTTAGGGATTAGCCGGCCACTCGACAGATAAGCCAACATGTATCATGTTTTTGGATCAGATGCGCAGCACTTAAATGCAACTTCTGTCTGCAGATATTTTCATCTTACTGAAGCTGTCAAATAGAGCACATGAACTTTTAATCTGCCCTGTGCCACTGCAGAGCAGGTGTTGCAGATCACGAGACCGATGCAGTGAGGCACATGTGGGTACTTTATTTTGGCAAGGTGCTTTATGAAATTGAGGTCTGATTAGCTGAGTAAGGATTACCAACTTAATTTCTATTGTGGCAATAAGCCTCGAGATGGCGGGCCATTACCGCTTAAGGTAATGCCCTTGGGCACCACAGTTAACGAAGGCCATGGGGGCATTACCATAGGCAGTAATGGCCTGCCGTTGAGGCGCTTATTGCCATTAGTACCCCCGGCCCGTTAGACCAGGGTACTCATGTTTTTTTTTTCTCCCGGCTGTGAGACATGTTGTGTATTGAAGCTGAAAAAAAATGGTTTTAAATAAATGGCAGCCGCGGACATTGCGGCCACAGTAAACAAAGAAAATGGCCACCATGGAAGGGGAGAAGGGACTACATGTATTCCCTTCTCCCCTTCCATGGCAGCCATTCACTTACATAAAAAAAAAAAGTAACGAGAAAAAATTGCCACCATGGAACAGGGAGAAGGGACTACATGTGGTCCCTTCTCCCTTTCCATAGTTGCCCTGAAAAATAAAAAAAGAAGACGCCAACCGGCGCAAGGGATGCGCAAGTACGTGAGAGGGATTGACATCTAGTAAGGTACGCAAATGTACCAATCAGTGCATTTGTTTCGAGCGAAAAAACCTGCGCCGGGTACTGATGTATAATAAAAAACCAACAGCCATGGTCTCTACACCCTTATTTATTTATTTATTTATTTATATATATTTATTTATTTATATATATTTATTTATTTATTTATTACATTTGTATAGCGCACAGCAGCTCATGGGCATTGAGGTGCTGTTACCTGTGGGGAGCTTAGTTACAGGGTAGGTACAGCTGAAAAATGCATTTATACATGTGTTTGTACATTGACACATTAAAATACATAATCAGTGTATAAATACATTTAAGGTTGACCAGCTGAACAGGTGATTATGGTGTGTATCAGGCTAAGAGAGCCGTTTTCATGGATTTTCTGAAAAACATGAGGGATGCCTCGCCCCGAATGGAAGGAGGTAGGGCATTCCAGTGTGTGGGAGCGAGGTTGGGGAAGCTGGCGCCACCTGCTCTTGCTCTCTTTACCATGGGTATGCAGAGCATGTTAGCGTAGGGTGTTCTTGCTAGCCTTGTGGAAGTAGAAAGGTGGATCCTTTGTGATAGGTAGTCAGGTACGGAGAGGTGGATGCACTTGTGGTTCAGTGTCAATGCCTTGAATATTATTCTGAGTTCAGTCTTGTCAGAGTTGAGGCATAGGCCATTGGCTGCCATACATGCCTGAATAGTGTTGTAGATGTTGTTGAGTCTGTGTTATCAGATGCCAATCATTCACAGGACTAGTCTGGGATGCCATGGAAATAGGACTTCTGTCTTTGAAGAGTTGATTATGAGGCAAGTGAGCATACATTTGGGGTGAAGAAGGGGAAGGAGAAAAACATCTGAGTATTGTCAGGAGTATTGTCAGGAGAGCGGTGATATACACGGCCAAAGGAAGACATTTGTGTGAGATCTAGAGGTGTATGGAGCAAAGAGGAGTGGACCTATGTCTAATCCTTGAGGAAATACCATGGGAGAGGATTTCCGGGTGGACTCACTGTAGCCCTGTGAGATGGAGAAGTGGGAGTCAGAGAGATATGAGGACAGCCAGCCAAGTATGGTGTCCTTGAAGCCAAGGAGGAAAAGAGTTTCAAGGCGGGAGTGATGAACCATTGAGTCAAAGTCAGGAGAAAGCCATCGATGGATAAGAACAGAGGAGAGGGTGAGTGGTAGGCTAGAGATTGGTATCATAATTGAGAAAGGTCTCAGTGTAAATGTGTGCTGCAATGAAAATTGGAGGAGGACAACAAGTGGTCATACTTCAAGGGAGTTGACTATGTTGTTAAAGACAATTTGGACTGGTAGGGAAAGAGAGAGGCATGTCTGTAGAATGCAGGCAGAGTTGTATCAGTCAGCACATGGTTTCTTTGGTAAAGGTAATATTGAAGCTGTGAATGGTTTGTAAAATTCTGGGAGGATACAAGTTGAGCCAAAACAGTTGAATGTCTTGGGGAGATTTGAAGTGGTGATTGGGGAATCTGGTCAGATGGAGTGCAAGATGGGTTAGCAGAGCGAAGGATGTAAAGACGTTCAGTGGTAGAGGTAGGAGAGAAGTGGGTAGAGAGGAGTGCATGCAGAAGATGTGATGAGGAGAGACTGGGATTTCTTCGACATTAAACACAATACACTGCACCACCTAGAAAGATATTACCTATCACAGTTTAGCAAAAATTGACAATTAACAGAGAAGACGAATTTGTGTCATATTCACTCTGAATATTTTGCTTGAGACATTCAGTGAGCAAAACAAATTGACTAATGTAGCAGTTGCCCTTCACCAGGACCTGTGTACTGGTTCCGGGCATAGCACACCGTGCAATGGGGTTACATAATGAACCCACCATGTAAAACCATTTATTTACATTCATTACTGTAATTGAATTACACAATGTCATACCAATCACTTCCACTATCATGTTTTGATGAAACATATGCATGTACACCAGGACACATTACATCTATATGTCCATCGGCTGCTGATTTGTTCACGTTACGCTGAAGCATTTTTCTGGCAACATTTCATGCCTGTTTTCCAGAATGTGGACATTACGAGCAGGCTCCCATCTTATGAGATCGGAACATGACCTCTTCTTTGGATAACGACTGCTGGGAGATCGATCGTGTGCCCTAATCATGTCTCCCACATGCCAGCAACTGGCCTAGAAACTCTCATTGCAGAGAAAAATGGATCATCAGTAATTCACCCTGACAATAGGGAAGAATAATATTTGTTTTTACAAATGACACATTTGAAGGCAAATTAGTGAAGATCACACTGAATACCTAATGCTACTGTGGCTTTCTGCCAGACAGTGCACCTTTTCCAATGACTGAGCCAAAGTACAAATGACATCAGATCGCAGTTATGCCCTGATATTTGCTGGGAGCACGCAGGCATTCTGCGGTGGCCCACCTCTATTGGTTTACCAGCAGATGAGTCACATGGACCTGATCACGAAATGTGCTGGGAGAGTAATAAGAAATGCTTACTATTCTCCTTTTCCCCTCAAAAAGATTTAGGTGTTTTCACACACATAGCAAAACAAAAGGGGGGGTGGCTGGAAGGTTTAGAATTAATCTTAATCTCTGGCATTGCTCTGGGCAACCCTCCAGACCATTGTTCTTCGCTAGCCAAAAGCCATTACAAAAGGGGAAAGACCAAACGCAAGAACAGGCTTGGTCCCACCCCAAATAGAGAGGACAATTGTTCTCAAAGTGAAATTGCTGGCCTTTTCCAGCAATTACACACTTGAGTGACAGCAGGGGACGTCACATTGGCTCGTCAGAAGCTACCTCAGGCAGGCAGCATAGAGAGAACCATAATATTGTCCAAACTGCATATGCATTCGCACAATGCCCTGCTTGACTCCATGCCCCTGATGTTAGCAATGATTGAAGCCATGCAAAGTGTGAAATGATATCCAGAAGAAAAGAGGCCACAGCATGCACAGAATAAAACTTCCACAAACCATCATAATAACACACACGTTTTATAGCTGGGTCCGCTCTTTTCTGATTTGTATGTAATGGAACATTTTTAAGTCATCCTTCATTATAGGAAATACATTTATTTTTCCAATCTGTTGATGCATTGTTTGCTACTGCCTGAATAATTATTGGGCCGATATGCCCCGAGGCAGTGAGCCGACCCTGTTTGTAATGGCCCGCCATTCAAGTTAGCAGACCGAGCAAAGCAAGGGTACCTAAATGAGGGCAGTGGTGCCGTTACTGACAGGGTCAGCCTGCCACCAATGGGCACATCACCATTAGTACCTGTGTAGTTCTTATCTTTGCTGCATGGCCCGGCCCGGTGCAATGCTGTCCCCAAAGACCATTTTCATTGTTGATGACTGTGATGCCATCAACATTGAAAAGTGACTTTGGGGCGATCACTGTGTGCCACCGGGCCATGCCACAAAGGAACATTTATTTTTTAAAACACTCTTAGCACCTGCATAGGAAACTACACAGGTGCTAAGAGGTGAGATGTGGCGCAAAGGGGGCTCTTGATACCCAGGCTGCTCAGAATAGGGCTTGCACCATACAATACAGCCCGTATTCCAAGAATTCTGATTGGCTAGTGCCCGCTTCCAGGGTTCTAATGAAATGTATGTAACTGTGAGAATGTATTACACATGCTTTTTGCACTAAATTGAACCCACTGAAATATTCTAAATGTGTTGATTGATATACATACATGTTGAAGAGCAGCTGTCGTGTTTCACAAATAAACAAGGTTTTAAGAAACCTTGGGGGTCATTACAAGTTTGGAAGTAGCCATTCCGCTATTAGCGGCATGGCTACCCCCTTACCGGGTACCAGGTCCGGGTTCCTCGAATGAGAAATTACCGGGCCATTCTGACCTTGGAGAGCCTGGTAAATTCGCATTCGAGGAACCCTTCCCCATTCCCATTTGAGACCCCATAGGGCTCAAATGGGAATGGGGAGGGTGCTAAGAACGGGCCCGTTAATAACGGGCCCATTGTTAGCACCCTGGTCTGCTCGCGGGACCCGCTAAACCAGGCGTCCTTAGCGGGTTTACGCTAGCAGACTTGTAATGAGGCAGTAAGGGGTTGACGGCTCCAGCACCTTTACCAGCACCATTAAACCCTTACTGCCTCACTTCTAATGACCCCCTATGTATTCACAAGTTCAAGGAGATGGTAATGTATGGAGAGAGGACCTTATGTTTAAGCTTGATGAGGGTTGATGAAAGAGCGGATGACTGCAGAACTTAGTCACTGGAGGAGCAAAATCATTGTCTAATACCATGTTGTATGTGCAACAAAGCACATTGTGGCATTCAATCAGGCTATATGGTGCAAAGAAGCACACTCTACATCCATTTTGGCACCATGAGAACATTCTGGAATATCTGCTGTTCATTCTATTGGAAAGTCAGAAGTACATTCATTTTGGAGAGTTTTATGGAAGCACGTACTCTATAAAATGAAGAAGCAAGTCCCTGTTTATTGTAGTTTGCAAAATAGTTGGGCTCAAGTCACGGCTTGCCTAAACTTTACATTACTTTACTTTATTACACTTGTATAGTTCTGCCACTGACCCAGAGGCTTAAGGGCGCTATTGGTCAGACAGTACAGACATATAGACAAAAGACAACTTGGCTGGGAGAGAAAAAAAAACAGCTTCAGAACCAAGATTTGAAGAGAGCAGCTAATTAAATAGGAAGGCCTTGAGTCTTTTCCTGAACTTGATCATTGAGAATTCCTCTCTTAGGGTTAATGGCAAATAATTCCACGCCACCGGCGCTGCTGCGTAGAAAGCTCCCATCCTGACCTGAGTAAGTTTACATGCAGGAATGTTCAGTTGTTAGAGTTATTTGACCTCAGGTTACAACTATTTGATTTGATGACCAGTTTGTCCTTCAAATACTCTGGCGCCGTACTTCTCAGACACTTAAACAAGATTAGCATCAACCGGAAGTGTATTCTCTCCTTGACCAGGAGCCAATGTAGACTCCTTCTTTCCTCTGATATGTGGTCCCTTTTTTCAGACCCATAACTACCCTGACTCCATTATTCTGCACTACCTACAGTCTATCAACATCAGTCTTTGACACCCTAACAAGGAGACTGCTAGAGTAGTCGATTCTTGCATCAATCAAGGCTCTTGCCAACGTTTCCCTGCTTTCTCTTGAAATAAAAGGACATGCGTGAGTTAGCAACTTGATGTAGTACGAGGTTGAAGACGCTACACTACTCTCTTGGGCCTTCATGTTCAAATTACAATCCATGTAAACCTCACGGGTCTTGACCTTGTTCTTAATTTTTATTGTACATCCTTCGATCTGAACGTGAGAGTAATCTGCCATCATCTTACAAGTTTTTGACTCTGTCCCAATGAGCATCAACTCTGTTTTTCATGTATTGAGAGCAAGGCCATTGAGACACATCCATCTTTGGATTAGGCCATAGATTTCTTCAAAGATTCCTGTCAAAGGGATGACACATTGTGTGTCGTCGGCATAGTTAGTAAATTTTATGTTATTCTCTTCCAGGAAGTCCAAGAACAAGGCTGTAAATATGTTATAGAACATAGGCGACAAAATGCTTAGACAAAAGGAGATGGCCTCACTTGCTCTTTTGCATTACCCAGAAACGTTTACTATCAATTTGAAGACTACAGAGACACTACTATATCATGAATTATGGACATCGGCACCTTGCCAAGGAACAGATCTCTCTGTGAAGTGAAGAAGACTTGCAAAACGGTAAAGGGAAACATGAATGGTGCAACATGATTCCTTTATGGCAGTGGGCTGTTCCTTAAATAGCATTTGGAATGGAATGGAAATAGGTTTTAAAGTATGTGTATGTGATGCTCTATATAGTGGAGTGTGAGATGCTGCCTGTAAGATTCAGACAAAAGACGTCCAAGGACCGCCTTACCTTTAGGAAAGTTCCCACTGAATTTTGATTAGATTTTTGAATTATTTGTATTGCTCACTGGACTAATCGTTTTAAGGTGTGATGATAGCAAATGAACAGAAACAACAGGAATACTCAGAAAGAACAGGCAACTGATGAGTCCTCATAGTAGCGGAACCCAAAGCCAAAGGAGAATTTGTTTGAACAGATTGGTTGTTAACACGTTTTGGAATTGAAACAGTGATTACTCCGCCCACATTTCCAAACAGAGTCTATTCCATAAGTTGGGCCCATAGACCATGTATCTCAAATTGCCCCTGGACATTCATAAGGTTGATTGAATTCACAGTAAAAATGTATCCTCAGACCTGAGTGGGCAGTTCTGACATATTTATGGATTTTGTGACAAAGGCATGTGAGTGCAGTTGACATAATCTTTAGAAATGCTTTAAATTGTGCATATTTAGAATATCAATGGCCAGTTTTACTTTTTATAGGATTCATTTGGGGATAGTGTTCACAACTGTGCTTGATGATACCTTGTCCTTACATTTCAAGTGCACATTACTGATAACATGTTGGGGATGAGTAGTGGAGCTAATGGAGGGTAAAGGGGGTCACACTGAGCACCACCTCTGTACCCAGTGTGCCCCCTGGCTCTTTTAGACCTAGTGCTGCTTCTTTTAATTTAAATAAACACAATTATAAAGCAGTTGTGTACTGGAGTTAGCAGCACATTTGCTGAAGCCCCAAAGTTGCTGGGTAACCAACAAGTTGAGAGCCCAGCACCTGACATGTCGCATGTGTTCAAGTCCTTCTGGTGTACAATAGTGCTGCCAAATTTATTCCCACCCTGTGCCCATTTCTGAATGCATATATTTAATTATGTGTTTATATACAGGAAAGAACAATGCTCTTTTGAACACAATAGAATGTACAATAGATACAAAATCAGATTTGTTGGGAAGCAGTGAGCCTCTTACAATGGGGTGAGTTTGAGTGACATTCTGACCAGGTTGTGCAAGCGAGTACATTTAACATTCACCGGGAAAAATGTATGGGTGGACTTAAATAGATTAAGGACAATCAACATTAGACCTTTTTAAGTGCAGATAGGTGGCATGGCCAGCTGTGTTAGGGATGCAACCATGGATGAAGTGCTAGATTAGAGGCAGTGAAAATGAGGGACAGAGGCAGGTTAGAGGCAAGGGAAACATGTTAGGTAGAAAGCAGATGATAAGTGGGTAACTCATAGGTGAGGAAGTAGGATTTTAACTTGGTTTTCAAACAATCAGAGTGGATTGATTCTCGGATGTCCAGGGGAAGAGAATTCCTTGCAAGTGGAGCAAGAGACAAAGCGAGAGGAAGCGCAGGGAGGGTAAGCTGCCACAAGGGTAGTAGAGGAGGCAGAGCAGAGATTACGAGGAAGCTTGAATGGAGGAGGATAGATACAGTGGTGCCTTACTGTGGATAGATTTAAGAATAAGGAAAAGACATTTATATTGTCTGCTGTTCAGAGTGGTGATGGTACTAGGAAGTAGGTTTGAAGGGAGAGAGTTCAAAGTCCAGGTAACAAAATAATTGATCTTGTTAACAGGGCATAAAGCATAGTTGTGGAGATGAAAGAGGATGCTGGAACAGTAATCCAGTTAGAGAAGACAAGAGTAGTTAAGAGGTGCTTGGAGGTGTTGAAAGGGAGGAGGTGTCTGATTTTCTTAGTATTAAGGAGGATGAGGTGAGCTGCCTTTGCAGTTTTGTAGATGAAAGTAGAGAACTGTGATAAGGGTCATAAATGATGCTAAGGTTTCAAGATGAAGACAAGGTCTACCTTAGGAATGCAGACAGATCAGAAGAAAAGGTACAAAGTTTAAACAGAAGTGTTTATGCTGGTGTAGTGTGTGTTTGAAAGTAATTCATGCTGATTTTTGAGTGAATCTATGCTGTGTGTATGTGTTGTGAGAAGCCAGAGAGTGTCTCACCTGCTAGTTCCTGGGTATCTCTCTCTCAGATGGCCAGGGCATGGCCATCACATTTGGATCCAGACCCTGCAGGTGCACCATTGTTGGAGGATTACCTAGGCTGGGTTCTTGGTGGAGTGGGAATGAGATAACTGAGAGTGAGACATGGCATTACCCTCATTTTTGTTCATCTACCCCATCCTATTTTTCAGGATTTTCCAAATTCCCAACTCCCCCCCTTTTTTACACAAACACTGGACCGAGGAAGAGGGTGACTGAGAGTAACCAGACTATCTCTCACATCATACTGGACATGTCCCATTAATTGGGTCAGGCAAAATCAGGCATTTTACACTAAGAGCATACACCAAATACCAATTCGCTCTCCTCACACAAATAAAAGGCCGCACCTAAAGACACACTCTGAGCAAAGCGGAACAGGAGTATGAGCAGAACTTCTGGGACAAAGGCATACATAGTGGAGCAGAGCAATGGACCAAGGGACGAGCGAATCGGGCTGAATACTCCAAGGGTTCCCTAGTGAAGATTGTTGCCTCTGACAGGCCACGGAAGACACGTGGAGAAGGCCAGATCCCACAAGTGAAGACTGAATTGTGTTTCAAGGATGCCAGTGACCCTCGTGGGTGAACGGCAGAGTTGGGGAGGCGAGCTCAAGCCTGTGGTACTAACCTTGATGCATGAAATGGACATAGCAAAAACAAGAAAGAAACACACACAGCCATTGAGTTGGCAAGCGACTTAAGAGACCGGTGTGTGTTAAAGCGAATGGTGCAGCAACATTATATCACAAGTGAAGGCTGCATGCATGTGGATGAGACGTGAAAAAAGGCAGACTTGTGAATGAACGTTGAAGTAAAGACGGCGAAAGGAAGTAGCCCACTCGAAAGTCTCCATGAAAGCTAAATGGTTTGAAGCAATAAATTAAATGAACAGCAAAAGTGAAGTAATCAAGAGTAAAAATGAAATTTGAGTCAAAGTGGTCCTGCAGTGGTCTGTAAAGAGAGCCACGCATATTCTAAACTCTTCGACATCCGAAAGTGGTCCGCGCCCGATTGAGGGAGATCAGAAGTATAATAATCTTGGGTAAGGGAGCCTCCTTGCAAGTTTGTGTTGAATTTTCACATGAGAGTTCTGAGCCCGACAGAGGGGGACGTAAGTGAACTGTGTGGTAAAAGGTTTGAGCCCGACTAGGGGGACCTGTGTGATTTTGTGTTGAAGTATTGTTTTTGGATATGGAGAAAAAGAGACTTTACTGTGGAAGGCCAGGCGACCCTCAATCCACAGTTTGGAACTGTTTATGGTGATGGAAACTGAACCAGAGTGTGTCATCCTGCCTACAGGGACAGCCTTACTCTGTGAGGTCTAACATGGGGACAAGAGCTGGTTCAACCACATTTATTCTTTGAACATTGATTTTTTCTTTGCATACATTTCTCTTTTTTACACAATTTATGCAAGAGATAGGGCAGGCATTAAGTTATGTTAGCATAGCCCATTTTGATTTGACAGATTCAACTAGGACTGTTTTGTTTATTGTTTGATGGTTGAGACTGCTCTCATCTTAGCTATATGGCAAAGTAGGAGTTTCTTCAGCCCCAACATTTTCAATAAAGGTTTTACAAATTGTATCCATGGTGTCAGTGTCATATTTGTGATACCATGCCTCTCTTACAGTGCATATATTGAAAGTGTGAGAGTGTATGAGTGTTTGTGTGTGTGTGTGCATGCATGTGTCTGGGTATATGGGTGGGTGTGGGGCTATGTGTTTGAGCATGAGTGCAATGCATGCATGTGTTTGTGTGACAGTGAGTGAGACAGAGGAATAGCCTTGCTGATATTTATTGTAGACTTCATGAAACTAATTTACAGTTACTAGTATGGGCATAAATTGGTTGAAGCATCATGTAAGCGATTTACAGTGACCGTCACTGGCATATATTGATTGTAGCTACAACTTAATGCAAGTGACTTGCAGTGACCATTAAAGGCATATGCTGTCTGCAGCATTATGCAAATGATTTACAGGGACAATTACTGGCATGGAATGATTCTGTCTTCACCTTCTTGCAACTAAGTCCTTAATATGTTTGTGTTAAGGAAGCAAGGGCTTGAAATATGTTGTCAGCGTGTCACATTGCATTCATCTAAAGTCCTATGTTATATCAAGAAAATATATTTTTCCTTTGTGAAAAAGAGTGGCCTGGCTTTGAAACATAAACATTTACAAGCATTGTTTTTTTCTCGGTGGTATTGAACTCAACCTTCTGGGATCATATTAGTATTAGAATCTGATATTAACTTTGATCAAATGTAACCTGTACAAGTCTATATAGTAAATAGCATTGAAATATTTCTGACTTTAAACATTCTATTTTTTAAAGCCCCTATCAAATATGTCCAAATAAAGACCACCACACCTCTTAACTAACTGATTCCCCATCACACGCATAACCTACCTTCTATTTGAAAGTTCTTAGAAAGGGGGGACACATTTTTAAAAAAAAGAGGGGCAAGACAGGATAATATTCTGTTATAAACTATCTGGATTTAGATCATTTAGGAATACCGAAACATGTTCATGGATATCATAGACAACTTTTCTAAAGTCTTCAATAAAAATGAACCATATGTTACCATGGGACTTGTCATCTCTATGCGTCACCAACACATTTGAGAATTTAACTGTAATGGGCTCACAACTCAATGAGCTTGAGAGGCACACGTGTGTCACCATCTTCCAGAAGGAGTGTGCAGTACACATTAAAAATTGACAGTTTATTTCTTAGCATCATCATTACCTCTACAGTGTATTGCATGATGTATGCCTGCCCCCTATATGTTCAATATCTATTTGAGGCTCTTTAGTATCTCTCTTAAAGAGTGTACTAAATAATTCCAACAACATCACAAAGGAACCCATTTATCTTAATGATTATTTAATTATGAAGGAGACAACAGGTACATTGCATCTTGATTTTCAAACACACATGTTTGGATGTAAGAAAACAACCAATCCATAAGGACATTGCAACACATATCTACACCGATATCTACACAATTGGTTCCACAATACTCAAAAATTCACCATTCATTTGACTTAATACAATGAGCAGTCTGCTAACTCAGCAGGACAAAATGTAAATCCTGGCAATTATGTTCCATACTAATCTAACACGTGTCCAAAATGAATTTACCTGAAATGCTCATTCTCGATTATACCTCTTAAAGAAAACCCTCTTTCAACAAAGCCACACAATTATCGTGTCAAAGTTACTTATATCATGTTGACTATTGTACTGATCTGAGATATTTAAAAAAAACAATTACAATCTGTGCCAAACAAAACTTGTCACTATTTCAATATTTTGCAGAAAGATACATTAAATATTGCATCACACATCTGTGCATTTTGAAGAATGTATCCTTAATTTAAATAGCAGTAAGTATCTACTAAACATACATAATCCCATTGCAGTGTTTTTGTTGTGTCTCCAGATTGGAAACAACCTCTTATGGAAGAAGTGCCTTAATTTAATGATTGTGATGTTTTGGACCTACCAGCGCTGTGCCCATCAAAAAGTAAGAAATGTATATTCATCTGTCCTCCATGCTAATTCAAGCAGCAGATGGGTATAATACTTAATTGCATGTATGTTTAGTGGCCTTTCCGAAATGATGCAACACATTTGAAAATACCAAATTGTGTGTTATTTGTTTCGAGTGCAAAAACATCATGAACTGGAAGGTCAGACCAGGGCTCAAGTTTCAAGATTATGTCACTGTGACACTCAAATCACTGTGCAGACCCTCCATTGAAAGAAAGGTAAGGTTTAAACTATGAGATGAATGACTCATAGGAGGTAGTTTTCCTCCAGGGTCTAAATTGCCTTGCAGGGACCTTTTATGTTTGTGCTTGCATGAAAACCGGTCCCTGCTGGGCAATTTTCATTATGTGCATGGCAAAGGGCAAAACAAAGCCGTTAACCTGGGTGTAATTGCCTGTTTTCTGTATGATATGTTGAACAGTACACCAAGTGGACACATTGATCTAATGATCCCATTTTATACAGTCCCACCCGACAATTCTGTGCAAGAATCAGGCGGTTTGATCAAAACTCAATTTTATTTGAATAAGTAAATTTAACATGAAACCAAGGCAAAGCGAGTCACCAGCATTATGCAGGGAAGTCACCACACTGTTCCAAAATCACAGGCAGCCTGTTTACAATAAACAAAATGTACCTGCCTGCCTTTATCTCATTCTAACACACAGGCATTCATTTCCATAATCAATTCTTTAGATACATTGCGGTCGGAATAGCTAAAACTTTCTAGTTGAAACTCTGCCACTTACCAGTTATTGGGTTTAGATGTCCCACATATGGCAATGGGACAGAACAGTAAGAGTATTCTTCAATACATTTTAGTTTTTATCATATGTTAACATCTTTAAACTGCACATAAAATCACACTTGCACTTAATCCACTGGATTGTTTGTATTTCCTAAATGTTACCAACAAATGCTGGTATCCAGGAACTGTTGCATGCCTAATATTTCACATGTAAATGTGATGCAGTGGATGCTAACATGTGTGTGCCATCTGCAATATGGTTACAATAAATTGCATTCACATTATTCTGGCATTTGTATTAGGAAAGCTGTGCTTTTGATTTGGAACTCACATAATTCTGGATCACACACCCAACGTGGGAGAATGATTTTAGGATTTTGTTAAATAACTATAAGTGTCCCTAACTTGTGTGTGAGAGATTCCTTTTCTAGAATATTGATTTAAGATTGAGGGGATTGCACAGGATTTTCATCATTATCATTGTTTGTGGAATCGAAATGACACAATTAAACACACTCTCATTTTCCATTCCCTATTAAGTAGCCATAGCCTTCAGAGAACACACATTGTCAAGAACAATCATCATTAGGCTCATCTTAGGACATTCTCATGTCTCAACCAAATATTAAACATTTCAGAGAAACTGTGTTGGCTACAATCTAAAGGCTTCTGATGTTTAAAGAGTTTAGTGCCAAATCAACTGAAGAGCTTTCTATGTCATTGCACACTCAACTCAGAAACACATTTTAAGTTGGATATAATTGAGATCACACTACATTTTACATGCAGTGAGATTACACTGTTTATTTACCATTAAAGCATGAGAATATCTTCATAAACCACCCCCTATCTTGGTTTTAGCAGGAATTTTGCTGCAGAGAGAACATATATTTTCTTTTTGGGGAATTATCATATTCAATTTTGAGAAGAGGCTTTCCGTTTTTTATAGAAGGCTGGCTTTTTAAAGATTACAAATCTTCACGGAAACATGGCCACTCCAGATCTGCTCAAATTAGGCTCAGATCTAAAATTAGAACTGCTTGGATTCCCTCTTTGCTGGTTCCCTTTTGGGCAGAACTCATCTCCTGGAATGGGAATCTTCCTGTCTGCAACTCTTAACTCGGACTTTGACTGACCCATTTATATCCATAATCCTAGGTGGTGTTCTTTCCTCCATCTTTTCCAATATCAGAAACATGCCCCCTATGTTTTCCCACACACTCCAACGGGTCCAAAATTCCCATGCTGATGTCATAATTATGTCACACTATGCGATTGTCCCAGTGTTTCCATTGACCTGTCTCATAGTCAGACACTCCTATTGAATACAAAAAACAAATCTTCATTGCATGATTATAATTCCAATACTTATGATGAGGTAAAGGTGGAGTTACAACATAATTTTATTATTATTGACTATAGAATGTTTTTGTTCTGTAATGTATGGTAGCAGCCCACTACATTAATAATATATACAGATTGATGTACTCCCATCTACAAGACACCCACCCAAATATATTGAATGAAGTTGTGTGATGAATATTCATTATTGTTTGTTTTCATTTCATTAGCTTACAGATAGCTGGCTAATGGAAGGCTGTGTGGAACGGTGAACACATTAGCAGTAGGGATTTACCATGAATGCATCCCCAAATGGACATTTAAGTAAAATGTCATCTTTTACATATATTTTCTCTGGTATTTAGAATCTGTGTTAAGGTCATTACGTTCATGTACAGTAAACAGGTGCTTCTCTGAAAAACATGACATCATCCTATAAATTCACATAAATTCACAGGATGATTTGACTTTTTTCACTTGAAAGTGTCTTTATATAATGCAAGCTGTGTTCTCCCGTTAGCTGAATTACATTTCTGACACATTAGGGCCCTGATATTATCAGGTGTGCAGTTTCATTATGGCAGGCATAGTTCTCCATGAATAGTGGTAGTGTTTTTACCTTGGAGTTTTATTAGCATTTGCTGCTGTCCGCTTGAAGTTATTCAACCATAGTATTTGTGGCAAAAGGTACCAAAGCGTTTGGATAGTCTTGATTTGGCTTTAATTCTCCCCATAATGCCTTTATTTTTGAATGTCACAGTGCAACTAGAGTAATTGCCACCTTAAATGTATGCATTGCAGGCATTGTTTAAATGGATTCCTGTGGAATCCATCTGCTTTTTGGTGGTGTAAAAAACAGGTGGGGTTTCTATAGGAGCTAATTGGTTTTACATCAGCATGGATAGGGTCACAGTTTTAAAAAATGGGTTCTGAGTGGGCCCCCCGTTAGGGATCACTCAGTATGCAATGCCCTTCGAAGGGACTTCCAATCCAATATCAGCTATGTATTGCTTTGCAAACTCTGGCCATGGTAAGCCACATGCATAAGCTCTCTTCTCCGATATTCCCTGAAGATATTGTGGACAAAGTCCAGCATAGGGGTCAATGTTCCTAGGTTACTTGCGCTGGAATATGACAGTGCACCTTTTTGAAGGGATGTGATGTGACTACAAGTCCTAGTAGAGCAAGTAAAACTTGATCAGTATATCACCAGGCACTGGCTATGCAGTAAGTTAATTTACCCACATTCCCTTTCTCTGAGACCAGGAGGGTAAATATATATATCTGAACAATCTTTCAACCCAATTCAGAAGCTTTTTAGTTTTACAAAGAGATGCTAATCTTTGGTGGTTTGGTCCTTCTGATAGCGGAGCAGAGCAGAGCAGTCAAATGTCTGGCTTTGTCTTGGGTTGTTGATTGACAAGAGCAGGGCAGGCTTCTATCCTCTACCACTGTGCATGTGTTGCTGCTATTGCCTGTTAGTGATTGTTTTAAAAGTGCCACTGAAATGCTGCACAATTACAAAGCAATCTGCTGTGCCTTCTGAATGAATTTTACATGCCTTAAGCCTGTGTTTTTTTCCAAAAAATTGTAGTATAATGGATACACAGTCTTGTTTCGATTATTAAGCAATTATGTTCTAATGCAGTGTTGATTGATATATATATATATATATATATATATATATATATATATATATATATATATATATATATAGTATTTTTGTACCATCACTTATGAATAAACGATGGTTGGTCCAAGATTGTTAGTAATTCACAATACTAAAAAAAAAGTTATTTGCATAGGAAATGATAACAATATATATGCATTTTGTCAAAGAAACCAGGGTCCATATTATCTAACATTTGTGCCAGTGCAAAAATTGAGCAAATGCTTTCATAGTGCAAAATGGAGCAAACTGGTTTTGTCACAATCCATATTATCTAACAAATGTTTCCATGAGGCCTAAAATGAATCAGATTGTTTATTGACCAATATGTGTTACATAACAAACAACGAAACGGTGAGTACTGCATTTCTCTTCATGTTATGCTGCAAACACAGTTAATAAACCAACCTGCTTCAATTTTGCCTTAGTAAAAACATTTTTGATAATACTGATTCGAGCAAGATCCGTTTGCTTCACTCAGTGTTATCTAAACAGCAAAACTGGGGCTAAATTCATTTACCCCACTTGTTTGCCTGGGTGTAAATCTCTGATAAACTGGCCCCTGGAAGTTGGGAGATACATTTGTTTGTTAAATACCAATGCAGGACGCAGTCTTTACTCTTTTTCTTTGTTTGATATGTGCCTTCTTAATGTGTTTACCCATTGAAGTGTGGTGAACACTAAGGGCGGCAGAGCAGACTGTTCTGAAATGTGGCACACTAAAGCATGTGTGGTGCGAACAATAACGAAAGATATGCCGCACTCCTGTAAAGAGCAGGGGCAATGTTGACATATCTGCAAGTCCTTGTTTGTAGCATGCTCCGAGTCCAGACATGTTTGTTCATCAGCACGCTCGTGCTGCTAATTAACTCAGTGGTCGAAGTGAACAGGAGCGGTTGGGAGCAGTGCTCCTCCGCTTTTTTAATTAAGTTTTACTGTTCCTATACTTTTATTTTAAAAAAGAAACCATTTTGTAATGGTTTCATTTTAAAGTACCAGTGTAGGAAGTAGTTGAGACGTGCACTTCAGTGCTCTACATTGAATGTTCCCTTAAGTAGCAGGCACATTTGTTTGGGGGTTTGTATTGTGCGTGGTAAGGGGTGTGCAATGGGGCTTGTGGGGAGCTGGGCAGGATAGCAGGGAACATAGATTCACTGCTTCGTTTTATATACGTCAACCACTGATTTAACTTTTTTTTGCGAATGGTGTTGTATACTGAGTTGACATTGAATTTCTGTGTTACTTTAAAAACATCCTGTTGCGCCTCCTTAAATGTTCACCCCTTTCAAAGTGGCGAACAGATAAGGCACGCAGCAGATTGTTTAAAATATGGCACATTAAAGCACGTTTGGCCCAGACTACAAAGAAAGACTTGCAGGCACGTTTCTAAACAAAGTACCATTGCGATATGTAACCAGGAGTGCCTGCAAATTCTTCTTTGTAGGAGGATAGCTCAGGGGAGATGCGCTTGTCTTGGAAGCAAGACAAAGTTGAGCAACACAGGTTCGCTCCCTGAGTCCGCGCTTAGAAACCTCTGGGTGTTAAGCGCGTTATAAACAACCAAATACAATTACAATTAGCCCGTGCTGAAGGCAAACACGTTCTTGCTGCTACTTAACTTATTTTCAAATGGTGTTGCACACAATATGCAACACGATTTGAAAATAAGTTAGACACATACAGACACCAGTGATGTGGTGATTGTGGCAGACAAGCATGTCCTAGCATGTTTCTAGCAGTACATACACGCTTAACATGCTGCTAGAGGCACGTTATGGAAATTGCACAGCCCTGTCATGTGGATTTCTGCACATTTACTTACTAGTGTAATAACTCAGCTGTCAAATAATATACACATGTACATAGGAAAGCGTGGGTACAGAGACCGCAACTCTGAAAAAGTTGGGGATGGAGGGAGTATAAAACAATGGCGTGACGGACAATGGGGACTGGGTAATACATGAGGGGAAAGAGCGGGATTAGAGGACCTTACCAGCTGATGTGCTTCAATGCCAATATCTCACCTCGGGCTAGTGGGGGTCATCCTCTGTCGTCAAGTTGCAGCAGATAATAGGCAAATCATTTTTTGGCTGCTGCAAATGCCCCACCCACTGTTCTCTTCTCTCAAACAGAGAGAAGATACTTCATCCCAAAATGTCTACCTTGGCTTGGAATGATTCGCCAAATACCTCGATATCAGACAAGATTTGGCCGAAAGCTCACTCGAATTCAAAATTTGGAACACCCTTCTTCAAATAGACCATCCCACAGAGAGAGAGTCAACACACTTAATTTGTACTGTCAAACAGTTAACATATATAGAATGGGTATTTGCCTTTAGACAAAGGAATGTGACCTTTGCCAAGCTATGATTGGGCTAAACTGCTCCTCCATCCCTCTGCACATGTTCAGGACTTTGCTCCCATACACCCTCTTCATGCAATCTTGTTTATGCATTGGGTGACCGGTTTGCATGTAACCAGGAACATGTTATCAATAAATACATACACATATTGTGAGAGTTCCTTTTGGAGGACACACTCGAAGACAATGGAACGTCTTATGGTTGGATTAGAAGTACAGGAGAAATATGTTCTGTACAAAAACCTTTTTGCATCATTTGTATAATTGTGTGTATATGTGTATTACTCCTACGTGTTGGATTAGGAATGTGTGCTTTGTTTACAATCAGAATAATTGGGGCGCTAGCATTTGATGCACCTTAGGACTAATGGTTGGGAACTATATCCAATGGATGTTTACATGGTTTGAATTGCACCTTAACTTATGAATAGAGTTACACACAGGGTGGGTGTATGATATTAAAGGGCTCATGGGCTGGAATTAAATCTAATAGGTGGTGCTGCTAAATTGAGTGTACATGTTTTATGTAATGAATGTATGCCAATGTTTCTACATGTATGTTGCACACTAATGGTTTTAGAATAGGTTTTGAGAGTAAAATAATGTTTTTATCATTACCCGGCTTCCTTTGTGCAAATATGCCCTTGGTTATTAGAACAACATTTTGAATTTAGTAATTGAATATGTATATGTCAGGAGCCCCTTTGTTATGTTGTTAATTGTTGACCACAGCTGTGTATGACCTAGATACATTGGCCATAAATAAAACAACAGCAGACATTTAAAATTTGAAAGCTTTGATTTATCCAAGACTGGTAGACCACACACATAAAGTTAGACACACACCAGCAAATGTGGTCAGTGTGCCTGACAAGCATTACTGTAGCATGCTTCTAGCAGTATATTAAAGATTAATATACTGCTAGGAGCACGTCATGGAAATGGCACAGCATTGTCTTACGGATGTCTGCACATTTTCTTACCAGTGTAATAATTAAACTAAGCAACAAATGTACACATTTCCATAGGAAAAGGCACAGGTACAGAAACCTCACCTTTGAAAAGGCGAGAAGGTGGATGGAGTCTAAAACAATGGCGTGTGTGGCAATGGGATCTGTCGTTTAGGGGACAGTAACTACTGCCGTGCTTCAAGGTTAATGCCTTTCCTCGGGCTGGGGTAGGGGTGGGGTAGTCCTCTGTTGTTACTGTGCTTTGTTTCATGGGCAAACTGCAGCAGACAATAAGCAAGTTACGTGTTGTCTGCTGTGGATTTCCCCTTAAAGGTTCTTCTTTCAAACAGACAAAAAATAGCTTCTCATAGAATGTGGACTACTCACTGAATGATAGTTTTGACTGAACACTTACTCGAAGGTGAAATACGGTACACCCTTCTTCAAACAGACCATCCCTTAGTGAGCGAGACAGTAAACTGTGAGCTGGGAATCGCACGAAATTCAAACTGTCAAACAGTGACTATTAAAACAATATGCCCCTCGCGGCAGGGGCATTACCGACTCAGGTAATGCCCCGGTGCCCATGGTTATAGGCCCGCTGCGAAGGGCATATAGCTATTAGTACCCCGGCCCGCAAGAACTGCGTGACCGGGGCACTAAAAGATTCTTTTCGGGAGAAAAAAGGACAAAGGAAATGGCCACCGGGAAAGGGAAAACAGAGCCTGTTTTCCCTTTCTATGGCAGCCATCGGGATTGGACGCAGTGGAAACAGAAGTGTTCCCCAACGCATCTGCTCCCGAAAAAAAAAGAAGGTAAGTGGGGTTGGGAAGGAGGAAGGGAAGCGAAAAAAAAAAAGAAAAAAAAAACGTACCACAGTCTCCGGTGGGGGACGATGGAAACTTCCTGCCGGTGGAGGCTTCAGAGCGGGGATGGCCCTGCTGCGAGTCTCCACACGCCTGGAGGCTGCCATCGTCCCCCACCGGTGACCAAGGGATAGAAGTTAAGTGGGTTGGGGAGGTGGGAGGAAAGAATTTTTTTTTTTTTAAAAAGCCTTACTTGAGTCCGCGATGGGGGGCGAAGACAGCCTCTCAGCCGTGGGTTGGCTCGGAGCGGGGATGGCCCTGCTTTGAGCCTCCTCATTGGCTGAGGGCCTGCCACGCCCCCCGGCGAGGACAAGGTGGCTGGAATCCTGGCCGCGAATCGAAGGGTTATCAGCTGGGTAATGCCTCGGCGAGGGCCAATCAGAATGGATCTTTCATTTTGATTGTGCCCTCGCCGGGTACTAATCATAATCATAAATACATAGAAATATGATGAGCGTTATTTTTAAAGAAAATGGAAACAGCCTTAGTGACTGACCGCAGCTTGGTATAACCTATAAAACCTGACCAAAAATAAAACCGCTGAAACATTGACCTTTTGAAAGCTTTGATGCACCCCAGACTGATAGACCACAAAAAACACAGGAAGTAATTACATGAGTGTGGCGCTGATGGTGAGTGCAATAATTAATGTGCAGAAAGGCAAGCACCGCAAGTGGATGGATGAGTCATCAAGTAACTCATTATAAAAACATATTTATTTTTTAACATCAAGGTAATGATAGTCAGGTCACTGATTGGCATCGCTGTCTGTATAGTACATCTCGAAATTATTTAATCCAAGAACAAGCAAAGCTTTGAATAACATTTAATGTCAGCACCTGTGTCGCTATGCGTGGGAAAAGCGGGCTGCCAATAGGTCAAAGTCATGCCAGGTGCAGTTTAGGATAATGGGGTGGTACCTGGGGTGTGCAATCAGATTTCAGGGGTAGAACGTGCTACCTCAGGCCGCTCCCAGGACACGCCACTGGCCATGTCTATGTCAACTTCAAGTCCTGTCAAGTTAGAGTCATTTCTAGAGCCACTATGTTGTTCTGAATGGCCGGATATCTAGAAGCCGCCTTGCAGATTGCTCTGGGTAATCTTTAAGGGCAGCTGCCCCTCCAATCACATGCATTATGCTGGGAAACAGAGAGCTAGCCACGCTCCATTCTGATGAACGCCTCTTTAATTAAAGATAATAAAACATTAACAGGGCCATTTCAAAGATATCGAGCAGTTGTTATTTAAAAATGCGCCATCAGTGAGTGTTCATTTTTTAAATGTTTTCCAAATAAAAGTTAATGTTAAAGTTGTTCACTGTTGTTAAATGATGTGAACTTGCTTCGATGTACCGATATAGAAGAATTGTAGGACAGTTGCTGCTCCCTCTCTCTGCCACTGTGTGCTGTTTCCATACATGTGTGACGTGTACCACGCTTTTATTTCATGTCACAGGAGATCAATGATGCGGACGTGCAGGAGCTTGTGAGAAGGTCCATTGGAAGGCTGACAATTGTTCGTCAGACATTTCCTATCCCTCAGAACTTGAGCCAGCGCTGTTACCGTGGTAACCACAGAATATCTTCATCAATATGTGATCCCAAGGACCCCTTCTCCCAGAATATGGAGGTACTGCATTATTACCACTCTCTTATTCTGAGAGCTGTATATTCGAGAATGAATCCTGAATAATATTTTTTTTTGATGTAGCGCTTTAATCTAAATCAATTTACATAGGAACTATTTTCCATACATTACTATTATTACCCAATCGGAAGGATAAAAGGCTGAGTTGGCCCGGCTGGGATTTGAACATGCAACCTGCAGATCAAACAGAGATTACATCAACAAGCACTTAATCCGCTGAGCCATTTTACCATCCATGTATATGTGACCCACTTTGAGCTATGCAATGCCTTTCCTGTACACCATTAAGATGTTGGAAACATAGCCATTTTAGTTAAAGTGTACTTCATGTCAGTTACTTCTTCTCCTTTTAACAGTATCCGATTGTTTCTCATGTGTTATTTAATTGTTATATGCATAACGTGTGTTAAGGTAAAATTAAACAACCCTCCAGAGGGTGCTGGACTGGCGAGGATGTGGGTCAATGCCCAACATTGGATGGGAGATTACACTTAATTTAAGTGGTGGGCAATTGGAGCTCTTTTCATTTTGACACTTCGCTTTTATTGGGAATGTCTCCACTTATGCAAGGGGAAGTCCGTAACACACAGTAGTCATGCCAAGTGTCACGTCTGACGCAGCAGGGTTGTCTGTGTAGCACCAAATGAAATGGATCTTTGTGTTTCTTCGTTAAAAACTAAAACACCCATGGCGGAACTAAAGAGAATGACACAGGGTGGGGATGGCCATACGTTCTTTTTTTTGTTCATGCATATAGAGACTCCGTTTTGCAAGAATAATTTCGGCAGAGATAGGATCGCCACGTCATCACTGGCCTTCCATCCCTATCACCAGCATCCTTCCAGCTGATCCCTGCCACAAGCCATATTGGCGTTATTCTGCGCACCGCCATTGCCTACCATGAGGCTCTCTCAGTTAAATATGGTTGCCCGCCTATTTGATCTGCAGCACCTTTGTGCCTGAAACCTCCACCGAGCAAGCTGCCTGGTGATTGGCTGATGCCCAGATATTTCGGGCCAATCCAAACCGGCAGGCGAGAGCCGGCCCTCCTAACGAAGGCTCTACTAACAAAGGCTCACCCTGTCCGAGCCTGTCCAGAGTTTGCTAGAGTCCAGGGCCAGGACCTCTGCTTCGCCTTGCCTCTGATCCCATCTGCCATC
Organism: Ambystoma mexicanum; assembly: GCF_040938575.1. Classification (NCBI taxonomy): domain Eukaryota; kingdom Metazoa; phylum Chordata; class Amphibia; order Caudata; family Ambystomatidae; genus Ambystoma; species Ambystoma mexicanum. Next base: position 130,781,355 of record NC_090937.1, on the reverse strand, counting down.
AGTCTGCAGCAGCCAGCACCCAGCCATACTGGTAAGAATCTCCACTATACTCATTTGATCGGATTAACCCTAACTTTATCGACCTTTATGTATTCTGCACTAAGACTGGGATTCGTCGCATGAGTATTCACTCAATTTGGATAACTGTATGCCACTTGTTACACTGCCTCCCGCCCCTGGTATCTAAGGTTTGCTCCAGCCCATATTGTATCCCTTGCCACCCTACTTCGCCTCCTACTCCTGAGCACCCTTCTTATGCTCCAATACCATCTGTACGACCACCTTGCCTAATAACATTTTTCTTGGTACGCTATCAGTGCCTGCTGTGAACCAACTTCTTCATTTCCTGCAATGTCCAAACCTGTTGCACCCATAATCTGACCTGTGCCCTATGTATGTTACATTAATCTTTTGCCTGTTAACGCTTGATGTGCAATGCCCAGCCTGTTGCGCCACACATAGTGAGCTGTGCCTTGTATACGCTGCACTTCTCCTTACCTGATTTGCCTACAATTGTTGCAAGCTGTAGTGTATCTGCATTGCCCAACTTGCTGTGCTGCAGAATTGACTTGTCCCCCATGTATGCGGCATTGCTCCCTGCCTGATATGCCCACATTTGTTGTATGCCCTGCTTCTGCATTGCCTTTTGTACTTGGATTTGGATGTGCCCCTATTGCCTTGCCTGCCGCACTGATACATCCGAATCCCAGTCCTAACATGTCTGCCTGCTGTACCCATCACGCACAAGTAATTTAACCTGTGAGCTCACACTGCTTAGCCACGTAACTCTTGCAACGTCAGCCAGCGACTCCTACACAGACCCGTGCCCCACTGCCTCTCCAACTCTGGTAACATGCTACCACGCTTGTCCGCCCTAAGGTCTGTGCTCTCCTTACTACGAGTACCACTTTTAGTGTGGGTATCTACCTAGACACTCTACCTCCCATCAACAAACTTAGCTGCACTCAGCTCCTTGCACACTACAACCATGGCCTCCACCTACAGACCTGCTGATACCTATTCAAGTACTGTACCTCAGAACCCCAACATCTGTCTCAATGCTCTGGCCTTATGGCTCGACCATTTCACCAAAAAACCCACACCTAACCAACCTTGCTCCACCACCCTAAGAAACAAAAGACTAGGCTCTAGACTTATGGGCAAGAAGGGTCACCCTATGTACCCAAGCCTACATTCGAAAACCCTGACGCTTAGCCCGCCTCCCCAAACGTCCACCTCACCTATGCCCCAATGCCTTCAAACCAATCTTGCATCAACCAGCAACGTCGGCTTAATCAAGGCCGCTCTGATCAACGCAAGGTCCTTAGCTGCTCACCCTCTGGACATTTCTGATCTTATTAAGACTCAGGAACTTGACCTCATCGCCATCTCTGAGACTTGGTTACATGCTGCATCAGGCCCTGCACTTTCTCTGGCTATCCACACAGAGTATTCCATCATCAGATGCAACCGTACTTCGAGAGGTGGAGGAATTGCATTTATCTATAGAAACTCACTAGGACTTAGAACCATTCCTAGCATCAATGTGGAATCTGCAGTTACTCTCTGTCAAACTCCAACTTTCTGCCAACCAAACGGTTGCCATCCACCTAATATACAGACCCCTTGGTCCTCCTACATCCTTTGTGGATGACATCTCGGCCTTAGTACTTGATAAAGCGAAATCTAACTCTCAAACCATCATCCTTGGTGACTTTAATCTAGGCTACCAAGACCCCAATGACTCTGTGGCCCTCGACCTCGCCAACACCCTGACAGACCTAGGATTCACACAGCGCATACAGGAACCCACCCACATCAAAGGGCGGTCCCTTGACTGGCTCAGTGACACCAACTGCAATATCCGCATACTCTCGAACGCCCTTTGCATCTGGTCTGATCACCACATCATCACCTTCAGTATTGAAGCAGCATTTCTACCTACACGTCCTGTCGCCCCAGCCACCCTCACCAGAAATAAAAAGAACATAACCACAGAAAAATTACTCCCCCTCATCCTCCCACCCTGAATAATGCTCCTGACACCTGTTCGGACCCTACCACCTTAGCCGACATTTACAACCAGTCAGTGCTTGCAGCCATTAACTCTATTGCCCCGCTCAAATTTAGGAGACCTAAACAACGTGCTCACCTCAACTCGTGGTTCACTCCCCAGCTCAGAGTGTTACGCAAAGAGAAACGTATTGCAGAGTCACGTTGGAAAAGTCATCCTTCTGATGGCCATAAGGACGGCCTTCTATTAGCCTCCCTTAGCAATAAAGAAGCCTTACTCCAGGCTAAAAAAGATTCCTACAACAACCGTATTGTGTCAGCCCAGTCTAACACCAAGGAACTTTTCAAAATTCTTAAGGAACTTGAGACACCTGCAGCCCCCCCTTATTCGTGTACCAAAGATAGTACTTGGTGCACGAACATTCAGACAGCACTCCTGGGTAAAATTGCCACCCTACAAACCAAAATTAGAGATAAACATAAATCCATACAGCCTCACCAACCGCTTCTCATAAACCCTTCTCTTTCTCCCCGCTCACCACCCTTGAAGTAGAAGGAATCATAAACAATCTCAAACTATCCAACTGCCAAGGTGACCCTTGCCCAGCACCTATCATCAAGGAAGCATTTCACGACCTAGCCCCTTTCATCACAGCATTCATAAATGCCTCCTTCAAGACGGGTATAGTCCCGGATAACCTCAAGGATGTGTGGGTAATCCCACTTCTCCAAAAACCTTCCCTTGACCCTAACATCCCAACTAATTTTAGACCTATCACTACGGTCCCGTTCCTGCTTAAGATCCTGGATTGTGCAGCCTACTTTCAGATTCAAGACTATCTTGAATCCAACAATCTTCTGGGGTTAGGACAATCAGGATTCCATCCTAAACACGGCACTGAATCAGCCCTGATTGATTTGAAAACTCAGATGGAGACACTAAAGGACAATGGGAAGTTAGCACTACTCCTTCTCCTTGACCTCTCCACGGCATTCGATTTGGTCAACCACCAAATACTCTGCCAACACCTTAAATCTGCGGCCCACTTCTCTGATTCTACCAATGCCTGGATCCATTCATTCCTGAGCAACAGATCCATGAGGGTCTTCTCACCTACAGCATCGGCAGACCCCTCCCCCATTCACTGTGGCGTTCCTCAAGGCTCCTGTGTGTCCCCTACATTGTACAACGTATTCATAAAGCCCCTCTTTGATGTGCTTGACTATCTGGCTATCTCCTACACCAACTACGCGGATGACACGCAGATACTCATTCCTATCACTAGTGACTACACTGCCGACACCAAAGCCTTGAATAATGTCTACCTGGTCATTCAGGCCTGGATGGCACATCACAAACTTTGCCTTAACGACAAAAAGACTGAGCTTTTACTACTAGGATCAAGCTATCGTCTTAACAAATTAGATCAAACTTACAAGTCCTTCACCATCGACGGCAATGATATCAAGGTCTCTAAAGACACTAAAACTGTAGGCGTCTACTTGGATTCCACGCTCTCCTTGAACAGACAAACAAATGCAGTAAGGTCGGCCTCAGCCTACACTTGCAAACTTATCACCGCCTGCAGACCCTTTCTAAACTCTCTTAACTGCATCACCCTCGCCAGAACTCTTATCATGGCCAAAATTGACTACTGTAGAGCTCTCTACTTAGGGACCAGTCAGCCCAACCTCAATAAATTGCAAACTGTACAAAATAATGCCATAAGGGCAGCCTTGAACATCCCAAGACATTCCCATATCTCCACCGTCAGATCTGACCTACGATGGCTCTCGGTAAAACAAAAAATTGCCTTGAAATCTCTAGCCCTGACCCACAAATGCCTGAACAACAATGCCCCACCATACCTCTCCTCTCGCCTTACACTCCACACCTCCTTTTGACCCACCAGATCAGCCCAAACACACAGTCTCACCCTGCCCAGATTCAAACTACAAAAAGCGGGTGGTGTGAGTTTCCCTGTCCTAGCTTCCAAACATTTGAAACACTCTGCCTACTCCCATCACAACTGAACCATTGTTCCAAACCTTCAAGAACAATGCCAAATCTTGGCTGTTCTCTCACGATTTATGAGGCTCCTCACTCAGTTCTGCCCTCCACGCGTCATATAGGTTATGTGTATATACACCTCTCATTGTACTTGTATTATAATCTGCCAATGGTATTTTTTCTGTATATTGTGTATATTTGTGTAATTCATTATGTACCTACTGATTGTTGTAACCTGTCCTCAAGAGTACGCGCCCGGTTGCCCCTCGGCCTGTTTGCACTTTACAAATGAATTCAACTTCAAAACTTCAAACTAGCAGATTAGGTTCCACATCTCCAAAATGCTCTATTCTGTCTGAAAGCAAACTAACAAGTATTTGCGAGCAGGCTACGATCAGCAAACCTTACATAACTCCCCCCTCGCTTCTGTCATCTCTTCTTTCGGCATCTCCCACCACTTCTATGCAGACGATACTCAAATCTTTCTCTCCTTCTCCTCCTTCACATCCGACCTCCCCCACACTCTCTCTTCCTGCCTCACTTCCATAGAACACTGGATGTCATCCCACTTCACTTTATTTCCCTCTATCCTGACAAGACTGGAGTGCTTTTCTTCCCTCCTAACACTCTCTCACCCTCCCCCCCTCCTTTCATCCACTTTCCCCCTTCCAATCTTCCCGTCTCGACCCATGCCCGAAACCTCGGCCTTCATATTGACTCCGCTCTCTCCTTCTCCACCCACATCTCTCTAACCTCTCGTTCCTGTCGACACCACCTTTTCAACATCCGCAAGATCCCGCCCTCCCTCACCTTTCACGCGTCTAAACTCCTAATCTCCTCCCTTATTTTCTCCCGTCTCTTATACTTCTCCTCTCTTCTCTTTGGCCTTCCTATCTCTCACCTGACTCCCCTAAAATCCATCTACCACTACTCTATGCGTACTCTATGTCTCCTCGGCCCTCAAGACTCTATTTCTACATCACTCTCTCAACTCGGCTGGCACCCATTCCACTCACAATTGAAATTTCAATTCTTCTGCCTTGTCTACAAATCTCTCCATGACCTTGCCCCCCCTATCGTTCCTCCCTCCTCTCATTCTACTCTCCTTCCCGCCCTCTTCGCTCAGTTGACTAATACCTCTCACTTTACCCCGGGCCCCTTGTGCCTCCTCCTTCCAACTCTTGGCCCCCCTCCACTGGACATCCCTTCCTCTCCCTAACTGTTCCTCCCCACCTACCCATCTTTCTGCTCCTCCCTGAAAGCACTTGTTCTCCACTCCCCCCTGACTCTCCTTCCCTACCTCCCCAATACCTTACCCCTTCCCCTCCCTCCCTCCCCCTTCTCGCAATGACCATATTGGATACTGTAACCACCCAAGGGCGTTAAGACCTCTGGGATCTTCCCCGTCCCCTTTTCCCTCCCTCTCCCCATCTGTCCCAGACTTTGTAACCTCGCACACATCTCTCTTTGTATTGCTTCATATTCCATTTGCCCTGCCACTTTTTATCAGTCTGCCCATATTTCCATCTATTCAAGTGACTTTCAGATGCACCAACTTTCACATCCAGGTAACTGGAAAAATCTATACATCATTCTTAATTACCTGTTATGTCAAAGGAAAAACCCACATCCATGGAATAATAATCACTGTCCAAATAATGCATGCTCAAATTTAAATACAATTGCCTCTCTTAATAAAGGCATGTGTGGTAACCAACATTAATTGGTCTACCGAGCACCAGTGTGGATCAATTACCCAATAAGTAGAAACAATACTCTGTTGGAGCAGGGGCACATTATGCCACTTGTACTTACCTCATAACAAGGAGGATGTACCAAGGGCTGCATTCACAAAGGGCAAACTGTGGGCATGTGTGCACTCACACATACGGAAACCTATACACTTGACTGCACATGTTGTCCAACAAGTCCGCTTGCAGCATTAGCAATGCAAATGTATAATCCTATGTGCAGGCTCTCAGGGACATTGGGAGCACCTGTGCTTTGGAATGTGCCCCAATCAGCAGTTTGACTTACAGATTAAAGAGTGTCTCCAGGTCCCCTGAAGGGTGAGTTAAGTCTCAGACTGTACCTACCCTGGTTGTGGTAAGAGGCAGAGGGATCCAGTGGCTCAATTGGAACTGGTGTTGTGATAGTACCGCCCATCCATGGGTAGTAAAATAAGTCTACGGGACCAAACCCTGGGAAAATAGCAAATCAAAGGTGGAAATGTGTGATTAAAGGAAGACTGCAAAGGAGAGGAAGATGCAGACGTCTATGTGCAGGAGGGCGATTACAACAATAAGGGCCTGCAGGTGTGGAAGGGCATTCCTGAAAGGGTGATAGAAGAATGTTTTAAAACATTAGATCACGGATAATAGAGCAGTGACTGCTCAATAGTAAACAAGAGGGAACATATTCATTGATGGCCATTACGTGGTTGGTCGCAATGTCATGCACATCATGATTCACAAGTCCCTAAACCTGTGTGATTCGGTCCTACAAAACACTGGGAGCCACTGGGTGAATTAGATATTCAGCCATTGCTGGTACTTTAGCACATTTTCTATGATGCCTAAAGAATGAGAAAACATTGCTGCCAAGATTAGTTTGATTTCATTGCCATCTAATGTTGACAGACTTGCTTGAAGGGATATATGAGGGTGCCATGCTATCGTCGAGGTGCTGCTATCTCTATTCTGTCTGATGACCTGCCTGTGTCACCCAATGCTCATATATAGCCTGCCTGGTCAGTCTGTCATTCAGGGGAGAAACTCATATCCCCCTTCCCAAGCACCCCGTTACTGGCACATCTGAATAAGGGGAACTCTCCCCTGCGGTGTCCCGGAAATGCCAAGCACTAGAGCAGACATGGCCACGCAGCCGCTCATCCTTCTGGGGTGATAGAATGAAGACCCTTCTGCTGTGTACCAACACTAGACACAATCACGTTTGTGAGGTGTGCACATTATGAGGCTGACTCATGGAATTTGTGTGCCGAAAAAACGGGGATTTGTGTGCCATTCTGCCTGCAAATCCATGAATCAGCCCCTATACATTGTAAAACAACTACCATTTGCTAACTGTGCACCGTAAAATGAACTGTAACTTTGTTCTTGTTAAGAGCTGTTTTTATTTTATTTATTTATTTATTTATTTATTTATTACGTTTATAGTAAAGTTTTTTTTTAAAGGAAGGAGGAATAAAAAATAAAAGAGCAATCACATGTTCATGTCATTATGCTTAACTCTTCACATACATCATTCTACTTGTGTAGAGATGTTTTTTTGCTATGTTTGCCCTTCTTGAATTCAAATCTATAACCCGCATGTTTCACACAGATAGGTCAGCCAGCTTGTTATTGCAACTCCTGCAAGAGGAGTGACACAGGCTACTTTTGATTAAAGATTCACCCATGTCCGATACATAAAGTTTGAACAAGCAGAGGGCCAATACACATCCTTGTCAAAGGCCATTCAGAGTGTCTACTTCGTTCGACATTGCTCCCTGCATGTTCAACGCAGTTCTTAACTTCGTCCTCAAGTGACTATGAATTAGAATATGGTTCCATGTGTTAATATCCCTGCAAACATATCACCATACAAAAATATTGCCATAATTTTGCGGCAATATTAAGGCATGGAAACTGCTGGGGACACCCCCGCAACCCCTGCATTATTTTTAAAGGAGCGGGGGACACCCCTGCAACCCCCGTTCCTAAAAACCCCAAAAATGATCACACCCAAAAATATCACCTATGGCCGTTCCAGATGACCATATGTACAGCGATATTTTTGGTGAGGATAATATGTACTGATACCGAGAATATTCAGTAAACCTGCATGTAAGCCCCAGATTCTCAAGTTCTGCCATCATTTTATCCGATTATCCATATCAAAGGCCAAGGACATGTCAATGCAAGCTGCGTAGATTGGCATACCATTTTTAGACGTGGCTGTTTATGTCAGGATATTCATATTGACAACAATGTCTACAACGTCTACAAAGTCTACAAAGTCTACAAAGTCCACCATATCTATATCTCTAGAAGAGATCAGATGCAAATAGTGAATCTTGTATAGTAGATTCAAAATGTTACATTGGCTGTGCACAACTTGTTTGTCACTCCTAAAAATAAATTTGAACAGTGGTTGTTTGGTGTATCCTGTATTACTGAAATGAACATGTGAAGTTTCTTTAGTATTCATTTCCATACCGTCCCATTCCAGTCCAACGCGTAAGACTTGTCTTCTTCTGTATTCATTATTTCACTAGCCCAGCTGACCGTTTCTCTTTGAGTGGAACAAGTATAATGATCTGAAAGGTCCACTTTGTTGGACATGACATAATCATATTGTATGCCAGTTTAGACCGGAGTCACAACCATCAATATGGTTTCATCCTGATATTGCTTCTTATTCTTATTTAGATTTCTGTCTCCTCCATTTTTTGGTGGCGGAAATTCTTCTTGTGTTTGTATGATGTCTTCAGTTTCTGATTCCTCTGCAGGCCTTGATACGACTTGGCATGATTCTTCTTCTGACAAAAGTAGGCCTCTCATTAATTTTTTTGAGTTCCTTCTGTTCCCTCCCTTTTTTTTATTTTTAGATGTCTTGGTTTGCTGGAGAAAGAGAGAATTTATCTGGTTCGGGGCTTGCTCTTTTCTCCTCTTTCTGATTTTCCATGTTGTCTCTAGCTGTGAGCTCAGTTTTTCAATTACCTCAGTGTCATCTTGAGCAAGGCCTATTATATTTTCAGATGAATTGCTGATTTCCTCCATTACAAGTGTGGCGTCCCTCAGTGCTTTGTCCTTTTCCTCTAATTTCACTGAGGATGATTGTGTGTGCTTTGACTGCCAGGTAAATGTTGTTACATAGCTGGGCCAGCAAACTATGAACCAAAGTACGACCTGAGCTTAAGGGAGAGGATAGTTTTATTTTGCCATTGACATCTCTTAAAGTGTGATGAAGATGGGAGGAGGACACTGAGCTTGATAAGTAGGATGACATTTCCAATTGATGATTATTAGGATCCGGCTTATAGTCTCAAAGGAGGGATGACAAATCTTTGGAATCTATAAAGTATCTAAGTCATTAGGAGGCATCTCATTTCCTTTTAATTTTCATTAACTCTGCGGTTTACTAATGTCAAAGATTGTTTCTTGTCCCCCTCAATTTCCCTTACAACAGCTGACGGTACGTTCCCATCAGTTTCCATGATTATGTCCATTGTTCAAGGAGTTATGTTGTCACGGTCTGCAGCATGGGTAGTGCCTTCTAATAAGGGGCTATGACTAATTTTCTGTTGCTGCTTTCCCGAGAGTATTGATTACATTTTGTTATGACCTACAACATCTATCTGTTGATGATCATCTGGCTGTGAACATGGTGGCTCAAAATCATCGCTACCTGCTGTGGGGAGCTGTTTACAATCGCCTCTGGGATGTGTAGACGCTCTATCACTTGAAAACCACTGAGGGGATGCTGAGCAGATAGGTGGGTAGCTCGTGGCCTTTCCCAGTATTGTTAAGTCGGCTGTTATGTCACTCGGTTCCATGTCAGGTACTGCAATGTTTACTGGACTTACTGTGTGTGTGGATTAACATCGAAGATTGTATGGCCACTTATTCATGAAATTAATGCTGGATATGAATAGTTAAACTCTCACCTCTTCACAAGCTGCAAACAGCTGCCAACTGCACTAGATACGGCAGTCTGCGCCCACCTGAAGGATTTGGAATTACCAATTTGTTCTCTTCCAAAATAATCCCTCCAGGGAACATGCTTCTCGCTCAATAGGTGCCACAAACTGACCTCAATGCAGTGCTCTGTGCTCGCCTGAGGTATTTGAAATGACCACTGGTGCTCTTCCAACATTATACCTCAAGGAGACATGCTTCTCGCTCAATTGGTACAGTCAAATGCACTTGATGCGATGCTCTGCGCCCGAGGTGTTTCAGTTCATGAACTGGTGCTTTTAAAAAATGATCCCTCCAGATAACAAGCTTCTCGCTCAATAGGTGCTGCCAACTGCACTTGATGTAACACTCTCTGTGGTGCTCCTTGCCTGTCTGCTGTATTTGAATTGACCAACTGGTGCTCTTTCCATAATTATCCCTCCGGAGAACACGCTTCTTGCTCAATTGGGACCACCAACTGCACTCAATGCAGCACTCGACGCCAATTGCCTATACCAAACCATGCATCTTAAGCATCTCTGTAGGAGAAGGCTCCAGTCTCTTCCTGCTTGGGTTGTGGGAACGCATTGTACTATAGTTCTTCCAGCATCTTACTTCAAAGGTTACATAGAATACAGAATAGGACTGTCAAAATGGTCTATGAATTGCAAAATATGACTATGCTTCGAATGCCTGGCAGTCCCTTCATTGGGACCCAGTTTAAACAATGATTACACTCACAAATCATGTGTTTGAGCCTTAAATGTCACCATGCCTCTGCTTCTTCCTGATGATGAAAATAACCCATAATCGACTAACCACATGCATAGAAGAACAGTTGATAACATACTGTGGTGGGTTAGAAGGAGGTGGAAGCTTTCAAGACATTGTTAGTATTGTTTATGAAAATAATAATAATAAGGCCTCTATTTTCCTATTGTTAAAGGGGTTTCCCTGCCTATTTAAATAATGCAAGGTTCTTGTCAGTCATCAGCAAGTCCGAAATGAATCTGTCCTCCATCGAAAACGAATTTTACCTTATCTTAACTAAGTGAAATTATGCTTAGATAATATCTCCCTTCATCTCACTTTCTGCAGTGGCAACGGGCCTCATTGGGAGTTTGCCTTTGTGGTAAGAACATGCCAGTAATTATGTTTACCAGCAGGTTTACCGCACTGGCCAAGTCCAAGATTGCTGGTGGGGTGGCCAGAATTACCTTCAGCTCAGAGATGGAGGTAATTCTGGCACACCACCAGCAAAAAATAGCTAGTATTTCTGGCGCTGGTGTTACTGGTGCCTGTGATATCAGCAACTCCGTCCATGTACTCCTATGGGAGTCAATGGAATGGGGAGTAACTAGCCTTACCAGCACTCATAATCTGGCAATAATTCCCCTGGACTGAGTGCCACTAACAGTAAAACAGGTTGCTGGTATCCTGGTGGATTTTCCTGCAGGATACCAGCAACTGCATAATGAGGTCCAATGTCTCTGTTCAGTTCATAGTTATCTTCAGTAATATATCTTCAAATAGTCTCATGTAACCTTCTGGAAAAGGTCCTGTAGCTCTGTTATAAAGTATTTAAGTGTGTTCACCCCTTTTCTCACCGTTAGTCCACAAGGGTTTGTATCACTCGTTCTTGTACTTTGATTCAGACTTATGTGTCTGTCAGAATCTTGTAATTCCAACTTCCCTAAATTGTTTATCCTTTTTAGCAATTTGCCATTCCCTTGGATTCCTTAGTTGGACTTCATCTTCCTTTTTCTGTTTCACTTGATTTCACTTCCCATTCATATTTGGATATTTTTCTTTCAGGCTCATTTGTTACTCTCGAGATCATGTTAACATAATTCCACTTTAATTGGTGTATTTCTACTGTCTTGTCAATTTCACTGGGATGAGTTTCTCTTTGTGCGTATTTCTTAATGTCTTCTCTTTCTTGTTTATTTGTTACTCTTGTGATTTCATTAACACAATTCTGCTTTGAAGGTGTTATCTTTAGTATCTTCTCAATTTAAATGGGATGTGTTTCCCTTGCTTTACAATCTCCCGGCATTCCTGTTCTCCCAGATTGCTCGGTATCTGCAAGGGGAAACTTTCAGGTCCGACACACACTGTGGTCCTCTTCTCGTTCTCTGTGTCTCGCACTTATTCTTCTTGTCAGCATCTCACACTCAGTCTATTTCCTCTGTGCTACCACATCTAACTGTGGTTCGCAGATCGTCTCCTAGACTCCCTTGTCGGGTGGTTTGGGCACTGGTCAACAGGCTCACTGTCCACCACAAAGTTGTCATTGTCATGTCACCACTGGGATAACAGTTCCCTTCTTCTTCGGTTCTCTCTTCTTGCTAACACTGGGCTTCCAGCATTTTCCTCTGCTGCCCAGGAGTTCTATGGGCATTGAGGGCTCCAGGGCTCTCTTTGGTTCGTCCTCCTCCAGGCATCACCTCATCAAGGGGCTGCCCCTGCAAGGGTTCCTCTCTCTCTGGTCATGCTTCACCTCTCCTCAACAGAGTATTTGTTCTCCTCTTACAGCCTACTCTTCTCAGTTAAATGTATGTCTCTCCTTAAAGAGACACATCCTCTTTCTTGTGCAGAATGGGATATGTTAGACTTTTCTTCAGCCAAGCCCTTGGAGGGAGCATACAATGTTCTTTATATCTGATAGCCCCATATATGCCATTATGTCCTTGGCCCCTAAGGGCAAGTCTCTCCCAATGAGGTCCCACTTGACCACACTTAGGGAGTGTCTTGGGGAGTGGGCTCACCTACCTAGCCTCAAAGGGGGAAGCTCCATTTTGAGGAGAAGGGGTGAATACCCTCAATTCATCACAATCCCCAAATCACTGCCAAAAGGGTGAATACAATTTACTTTTCAATGATCCAAGGCTTGTGACACCTTCCTTTAAGTGATTTCTTCTTTGACAAGTAACCATTAGTTGCTCCGGAATCACACCAAAACTCATACACTACGAATTTGATGTCATCCACTTATTCTGTCATCCACTTATTCGCTCACTGCTCACCCACTCGCTCACTCTTTTTAAAGGATTTACCGGGAATAGTCTTTTCTAAATGTTCCTTGCTGAGTATTCTGTTTCTTGACAAAAGTGATGAAAATAGATTATTTCTTCAAATGACTTTATATTTTCAGAGAACATTTCATGATGTGTTCTGCAGCCTGACCTGGCAGACTAGGAATGTTATATTAGGCACCACATCTCTTATTAAATATTTTATAAATGTCTATCACAATCTTTGACATCTTATCATAACACCCCCCATGAGTGCAGATGGGCAGAAGGTGAGTATAAATTTCATTGACTTCAAAGGTCAGCCCCTAATAGTGACAGGGCCCAACTACCTCATAATTTCATAGGTACTCATTTCTCATAGGGCCAATAGCATCAGTGAAAAAGGCAGTGTCTGCAGGTCTCATCAAGGGCAAGAGCTTGCCTGTGCCCCCTGTCAACTCTACCAACACGGCACCAAGCCAATTATTGCCAGAGTGAGCAGTGTGATTGAACATGTGCTGGTACATACCGAGTGCCCCAAATGAAAAAGAAAACTGGCCTGTTTGGAACTGCTCTATTGGAACCATCACTTCATGTGAATCCATAATGAGAATTCTTCTCTCACTAAAAGGTCCTGTGATATGTCACCCAGCTTCATTGACCCAGGATACAGTCTCTTCATTCTTAATATCGGTGGTCCCTTTCACATCATTGGCATGTGGTGTGTTTGGTCTTGGTCTCATAAAGTTCTTGTTGTTAGTAAATAACACAGTGGTGGGGGGAGAGGGGGCTGATGGCAGAGTCCTCTGCATCAAAAAGTATGAAATAGACAATCTAACTTTGCTATGAATTCATTATAAACTACTGTGAAGCAAGAAAAGCAGATTGTGCACCACACGGAAGTCCATAAAAGAAAAGGGCAGAAATAAACACCAATTTGCATGCCACCCACACAGGGACCAGAAGTACCAAATACCATGTTTTTAAACTCTGCCTAAAGGATGCAGACAACATCTCTGCTCATGAATAGAGAAATCTCCTTAAAGCAGCAGGTGTCATTTACAAGCCCATCTGCTTGAACTGCTCCTTCTTTGGCTCCACTTTCAGTTTTTTCTTCCAACAAGTCACACAAATGCCCACAGGCTCCTTACAGCCCTCTTTGGCTGTGGGCCACCAGGTCGCCTCTGTCAGGCACTGATGCCCATTGTCTTGCTCTTTGTCTGCATTGATATATTGCATCATTTGTTCATCCTCCCCTTGCCGGTCCCCAGGAGCCACTCACATTTCCTTTGGCACCTCTTCTTGCCCTTCTGTATGATACTCTTTATCATTACAAGCAGTGGGCCCTCTGCCACATGCCACTCCTTATCTTCTATGGATGGCATTGACAGTGGCTGTAGATCTTTGTCAGGTGTTAGGTGTCAGGTGTTATGGGCCATTCTCACTCCAATTGAATTATCTTCTTTCTTCTGAGAGCCAACAGCACTGATTGCAATTGCTGCCACTGATCACCTTTACATGTTGGCCCATCAATGTCCTTCTCTGGTGCACATGTCATTAAAACGTCCTGTTGTGTTATGACAGTCTCTGACTGTATCACAGGTGCCTAAGAATGCTCTGACCTGATTGCAATCCTGTAGTTGTCCTTACAGTGCCCATACTGTACCACTGCAGCACTCTGAGACTCTGCCTCGGTATTATTCCAGGAGTCCTTGAAGACTACAGAGTCTGCTAGTCAATAGTACAACAGGTATGTTGTGTTCCCAGTCACGCACATGAGGAAGGACAGCTTCCAGGTGTCAGCACGAATATGTTACAGGTTCGTCCTGCAACCCCATGACACACTCATGCACGTCAGGCACTCCAGGCACTCCAGGCAGAAATAATGCCCAGGATACTAAATGTAGAGAGAAATAGGACATAATGCAAACACACCAGTGCATGAGAAGGCTGCTTACTTTTCTGCCCTTCCAGGCCTGAATCATGCTTATATACAAACAGAGCGGATAAATGCATTCTCCACCTATAAAACAGCATGTATGATAACAAACAGGTCCTTTTGGAGAACAGAGGGAAGAGGTACAGCCTGCAGTTGCAAAATGCTTTCACCGTCATATCTGTGGCACATCCCCTGGCCTTGGGATTTGAGCAAGGAGTGTCATCAGCTGTGTACTTGAGTGGCATAAACTGGCCTCACAGCACTCCTTCAGGATGGTTTTTATGTGAATCCTGGATAAGAGTATTCAACTGATTATTTTACCTGCCCCAAATTTGTTTATGGGGCAGCATTCTAAGAATGGCTCCTAATATCTGACCTGCAGGCTGTCCAGTGAACGCTCATGTACTCTCTTGTCCAGGGGCAGAACATGGATTGGCAAAGGTGCTGTATTAGGTTCCTCGGCAGGTCATGGGTGACGGTACTCACAAAGCATGTTTGCCACTTCTTACAGCAACCCTCTTAAATATCCTTGCTGATCAGAGTGAGAGAAACGTGGGACAGGGAGTGAAGAACTGCGAAGACGGGAACATGATATCCAAAAGCGAGGGGAAATACATGGGGAGTTTTGAAGTTTAGGGCATATAATCATGCACAAGTTATGAGTCTGCTCAGCGTGCATACCTCCAGTCAGTCACATGCACAAGATGCGTCTGGTGAATGGGGAGAAGAGAGTGACCAGTGAGGTGTGTCTGCACTAGGTGTGACTTTGTCCTGGATGCTCGAAAGTAGGTTTTGAGGTTTAGCTGGCTTAGAATTCTATGCCACTATGCGTGCCCCTGGGCTTTCACTACAGAAACATTGAAGTGGTACACTTTTGCACTGCATCAGCACAGGGGCAAGGTGCCCTTGTGCAAATGCATATCCATTGAATGCTTTTTGGAACCAATGCAAGCGATTTTACAACCATGAACTAAGCGACTCAAAGCCATAGGGCACACTGATGAAAGTAGCTAAGATGCTGACTACAAGTACTGTACTTGGGGTTTTTAGACTGGCTTGACAGTCCAGTAAGGCTTGTATCCGGTTCTCAGGTTTATCAAAAAGCCATTCACAGATGGATCTGTTTACACATTCATTTTTTTAAATGACTGCGCGAATTTCGTACACTTTGGATCCAGATACTAGACACAATTTTGACCCGATCATTTTGAAATAACACTCATCAGTTATCTCCTGCAGTACTTAAATGGTTTACTTAACTATCTCCTTTCGGAAACCCAACATGTTTGAATAGTTTACAATCTCCGCTAACAAAAAAAGGCAGATGTGGAAGAGGTGGGGGAAAAGGGGCAAAATCATAATGCCTTCCTAACTCGGAATTGATGATAAAGTGTCCATCAGTTAAAATATATTTCCCAAGAAACTGGCTAGCCGTCAATTGTTTGAGGAACACTCTCCTTCAAACCATGCTTGCAAAATCAGACTGCCACCAGCATATCCGTAATAACCTCTTTATTGGTTAAAAAACTTGGCTCTCAAATATCCGGCCATCTTTCATTCTCGGCCTTCCCAAAAAAGTCCACGCATTTCGCGGCATTACTTGCCGCTTGCTCACAACAGCTGCATACTGCCACCATAGTATTTATATACATAAGACATGCCTGTAGACGTCAACATAGGACATGGGGATACAAAAACAATGGACATGAAAGAGGGACATAGTTTTGCTTACAAAGCCGGTGGCCATCTTTGAACAGGCTTAATTCCTGCATTATTTAGCTACTCAGTTCGTGATTAAATAATCATGTCAGAATCATTTCTTCACTAAAGATATTTTGCACACACAGCTAATACATTGCAGCTGTTCTAATGTAGTACCCTCATTTTGTCCATCTTGGGATGACCCGATTACTGTAATGCCTTGTGGCTAACATGAAGTTGCCAATTCTCTTTATTAAAAGTGCCCCGTGCCTTCACATAAAGTGCATAGTGCATAGGACATTATCAATAAAGTGCCTAGTGCCAGCAGCTTATTAAAGTGCCAAGTGCTTCAGTGCATATCAACCTCCAATTTCCAGAAAGTGCTTAGTGCTTGCAACTTCGATTCAGTACAAAGATCTATTTTGATCTTGGACCATGTTAAAAACCCCAATTGTTTCTTCAATGTCAATAGTCTGGAGTAATGTCAATTCCCAATAATAAAAACAACCCCACTATGGTGACTCATGAAAAGCACATAAAAACCCAAAACCAAAAACACATATTATCCACATTCAGTTAAAAATACACAACAATAATGGATTTACACTTATTAAAACCCAATTATGAAAGTCACTTTAGATCAGTCAATCATTATTAGTATAAAGTGCAAGCCTCATTTTTGATATTGATGTTAGTGCCCTAAGAAAGTATATAGTTCTTAGTCTATATTGTGACCTTTCGATTGTTTTGTTTCAAAGTCTAGGATGCAACAAGTTTCTTGTTGTCGGAGCTTCCTTTCTCGTCTCCCCCTCTTGGGCCATTCTCAATTGCATGGATTCCGAAGAAAGCAAAACTGTCCATGTTATTTTCGTGGCATTCAGTGAAATGTTTCGCCATCGGATAGTTTGCATATTTGTTTTGTATAGCTCTTACATGTTGTTGTACCCTTTTTTTCAATTTGCATTTGGTGCTGCCCGCGTGCCACTTTTTGCATTTGCACAGCAGATTATACACCACGTATTCTGTGTCACATGTGATTTTTTCATTGATATGCTCAATTGTTCTTGTTATTGGATGCTCAAAAGTGGTACAGTTCCTTGCGAACTTGCACATATTGCACCTTGTGCACTTATGAAAACCTTTCTTCCGATTCGTCAACCAGGCACTTGCATCTTTGGCTGCTTCTTTATCCATAAAACTGTGGACCAATTTGTCCTTTATCGAGATATTTCTTCTGAAGCTGATATCTGGATGTTTTTTCAGCAATCCACCAATGTCCTTGTCAATGGTTAAAACTTTCCAATGTCTCTGTAACACACATTTCACCTCTGCTGTTTGGCTATCATACGTTAGTATGAGACGCACTTCTTCATTCTCTTTGCTCGTTACTTTTTCCTTTTCTGCCAAGAGAATTAGTGTGTCATGACTTTTTTTTTTAAATACGCTCTTTCAATGACTTTTCAGTTAAAATATGTCATATGCAGCATAGACGACAGAGCATTTTTTTTGTATCTCCCGCCACCCTCACCTGCACCCAGCACGTCAATCAGTTACACTGGAAAGTGAAGTAGGAAAATAGAGGGAGACAGTGTCAGTTTCCCCTGCATTATATGCTTCGGCTGGGATCGGATGATCTACTTAAGAGGGTTGTTCGGTGGGTGGGCACAGAAATGATATACAGACACGCACGTGCGCACACACACACGCGTTCACTGTTCCGCTGTACTCTTTTGTAAATCAGACCTTTGAGGGAGGCCTACCCATAGATGATTGTAGGCAAGAAGGATATTTATTATCTTTTTTTTTTTTTTGCTTTTTTTCCCCAGCAATGTGCTTAATGTTCTTCAAATGCAATTGTCTCCTTTACAGATCGGTCCCGGTGTAGAGCACCTATGGTTTTCCTTTCAGCAGCAGCCATGTAATCAATATCAGGGCTTCTTGCTGGATAGCTCTGGCAATTACCTTCATCAAATGCACCGGCGACATTGCCGGCTGGTTTACGCGTCTATCCCCTAGACGTGTGGAAAACGTTTCATTCATCCCTTACCTCGAGCCAGATAATGATTCCTGTGTTTCAGATCCGAAAAATAAATTGGGAATTGTTTGAGAAAATTGCAGCAAAGGGAACATGTGTATGCATTGTTTGATTTTCTTTCTCTGAGTGAACCTTGTCTTACTCAGAGTGGAATTTTAAATGAAAAAGCACCCTTTACTTGATATGAGTCAATCAATGATAGCTGAACGCTAGTGGCATGCCTTTGAAGAGGAGAAACCAGTTTTGAATGAGAATTTCAAAAAGGCCATATTTGAATTTGTAACTGTTACAATGCGTTATAGCCACTGGGCGTGTGACAAAGTTTTGAATGAGACAACGATCCAGCCAATCAGAAGTGCCCGAATGTGGACTTCATTTGCTTGCATATGTTGGCATTTGGTTCTGCTGGCTGGCACTTTCCTTCCACCACTGGTGTGTCTGGTTGCAGGCCCCCGGATGCCTTCACTTCTCCTCCACCTGTTTCTACATCCTGGGCCATACCATACCAGCTAACCTTGTATCTGCCTCTACAATTATACTGCCCCCTCCTCAATTTACACTAGCCTGCTGCCTGCTGCTTGCATCTCCCTCACACCTCCCCCAATGGAGGACCACAAATGGAAATAGGGAAGGCTCTTGACAATTGCCTCAAAAATGCAACCCTGTCCATGGTGGCCATCTTGGATTTCAGTTATTTATTTGTATGAGAAACAGTTACACTCTCTGTGCATGCCTCTTCTCATGTGAAAGGAAACAATGCACTTTGTTCCCCCCGACATTACACCAGGGTGCTCATTTCTAATCCTATTGCATGTGGGCTTTCTTGGTTGGTACAGGCTTCACTCAGGACCCATAACTCTGTGGGCCGTTGCGATCTATTAAGCCTGCATGGTCTGGAACAAGTGCTTAAATAATCATACTTCTGTGAGGTCTCATGATTACCCTATCTGTTTTAGTTTTATGAAACAGTGTTCAGTACATTCAGAAATGCCTTGTCAAAGAAATACAGATCAACCAAGGCTGTACTTGCAGCCTCAGTTATACTGACAAAAGCAAGCACTGTGTATCCCCCTTTTACCAATTGTATTCCCCAATCTTCTCACACCATGCCACAACATTAATTGTATAGTATAATTGTGGGGCTCCATAAATGTAATTTGCTGCTAACATTGTCTAAGAGTACCTGGTTCAGTAAAAGCGCCTCAGTGCCTTCGGGTTCAGCGTGCTTTATAAATGAAGACATAAATAAGTAGCTAGTTCTGTACATAGGAGGCAAGCATGGCCATCCAATGTCAGTGGGGGTCATTACGAGTTTGGAGGCAGCCATGGTGCTATGGTGCTATTAGTGCCATGGCTGCCTCCAAACTCGTATCCGGGTTCCTTGAATGGGGACTTACCGGGTCATTCCAACCTTCGAGGACCCAGTAAGTCCCCATTCAAAATACCCATCGCCATTCGAGTCCCCATAGGGCTCAATGAGAATGGGGAGGGAGCTAATAACGGGCCTGTTATTAGCTCCCTGGTCCTTTAGCGGCTCCCGCTAAGGATGGCTGGTTTTACCAGGCCTTATTGGGACCTGCTCAGGGACCTCGTAATGCGGCGGTAAGGCGTTAACGGCACCAGCATCCTTACCGGCACCATTAACCCCTTACCGCCAGCCTCGTAATGAGGCCCACAGTGTCTGGTATCACTCAGGAGTTGTAGTACTCATCTGGGTTTTGGGTATAATTTATTTGGAACTGGACTCAATATTCAATTCTAAACTATAATTTGCTGATTATTTTGCATTACAAATCCTGGATACACACACCACAATGGTGCAGGATGTTGGGTTTCATATACTAAACCATGGTGGTACTTTTGGGAACACATACTAAAATTCAATTTGGATTTCTCAAAGTACCGCTGGTAATTCAGGAAATATTGGTGGCCTGCAAATGTGATTGAGAAACAAATGGTGGCACGCCTGCCTCATACCCTTGCCCAATAGAAAACTTAGTAAAAACCCAGATTTTTTCTCTTGGATCACAGTATATACCAAATATCAATTTCAATATGTTATTTGCAAAACATGACTCCTCTAGGACAACCCTGAAAAATCTCGAACTGACCCTATCAAACGATTTTTCAGTGTCTAGCATCCCCGGAAATCTCCTGGTTTTGTCTACTGGATGTGTGGCCTTCTTGATGTTGTCAAAAGCCTGCCTACACATCTGAAAACCCATTGGGAATGGGTGGATTAGTGGTGGCAGGAGTTCTTCCATGTGAAGTGTCAGTGTTTTTGCATAAATCTTCTCATCCAGGTTCAACAGAGCGATTGGTCTAAAGTACCCACACTAGTTTTGATCCTTACCAAGTTTCAGTATAACTGTGATTGTTGCCTAGTTCATTGTCTCTGTTAACTCTCCCATGTTAAGAAATTAATTAAATAAGTCAGTCATCGGCCTAACCAATTTGTTTGTGAACTCCTTGTAAACGTGACCCATAAAGCCATCTGAGCCTTGTACTCTATTATTATTATTATTATTATTATTAGTAGTAGTAGTAGTAGTAGTAGTAGTAGTAGTAGTAGTAGTATTAGTAGTAGTAGTAGTAGTAGTAGCAGTAGTATTGTTGTTATTATTATTGAGTTTTTATTAAATGCCACATGCCCATGGGCCTCAGAATGCACAAAGAACATAAAATACAAAGGAACAAAAGAAAACATACCAGAGTAGGTGAAAAGACGCAGAACACGAGCTGACTATTCAGCTGGGTTTAAGATTGAAAAGGTGATGCTTCACCAATTTTTTGAAGATGGCTAGTGTGTCTGATCATCGTATCGGACCTAGAAGAGAATTCCAAGCAAGGTGGGCCTGGACATCAAAGGGTGACACCAAACCTGACAAGCTTTGATCTGGATTGGACCAGTTTAAGAGTGTTGTGGCAGTGCAGTTGGCGTCTTGGTTTGTTTACCTTAATCCGATCCTTAAGGTATTTTCGGCTTGTGTCATTCCAGCATTTATAGGACAAAGTCAGGATTTTATGAGTAATTTGATGCCCTATAGGAAGCCAGTGAAGTCCCCTACGGGCATCGGAAATGTGATTCTGCCTTGACAGAGCATAAATGGCGTGAACCGCACAGTTTTGCTAGACCTGCAGCGAGTGTAGATATGCTTGTGAGGTACCAGCCAGTAAACTGTTGCAATAATCCAGCCTTGAGTTCTCTATCACAGTGGCGAGAAGCGAGCAGTTGCTTGCTGAGCTGAAGGGTCGAAGGTGACTCAGCAGCTTTGTAGTGTAGCTGCATGAGGAACAGAGGTGTGAGACATGATTTTTCATAGTGAGTTTGTCAACCTAAATGACACTGAGTGTCCACTCTTGGAAACATTGATGGAATTGCCAGTGATACTGAAGCTACTGTAGGCTGGACCAGGTTTCTTCAGTTGCAAGCCTGAAGCTACAATCAGAAGCTCTGTTTTATCTCTATTTAAGGCTAAGGAGTTATCATACATTCAAATCTGTAGAGCATCGTACACATTATTAATAGTATCAGAGTCCTGAGTGCAGTTTCCAGTAAGCTTGAGGATGACCCGATTGTCATCTGCAAAGTTGGTGTCCTGCACACCGAGGTGGTCCAAGAGACTGAGAAGATGCCTGATGTAGATGTTAAAGAGCTTAGGGGCAATGCAAGAACCCTGTTGAACACCGCAGGTTTCAGTGGTGGAAGATGAACTGGTCTCACCCACTGCTACTCTGGCGGTGCATGGCCCAAGAAAGGAGGATGAGATCCATTGAGAGGCCTGGCCTTAACAGGATGCCTGGTACCTTAGTCTGGTGATCAACAGGATGTGATCGGTCAGGTCAAATGCCGCAGAACAGTCTAGTAACATCATGAGGGCTGGCTGGCCACAATCCACTATACCAGCCAAGGTGGATTTAAGATCCAGCATAGCATTTCAGTTCTGTGTAGAGCTCGAAAATCTGATTGGCGAGCTCCCAGGATACCCTGTTATTCGATTTAGTCTAGCAGCTGTAAATAGGCTACCTTGTCCAGAATTTTAAGAAGCAAAGGCACGCTGTGATGGGCTGGTAGTTATTGCCTATTGCTGGGTCTAAATTACTTTTCTTAAGCAGTGGAGTAATTCAGGCATGTTTAAGGGAAGATGGGACTGTGCCTTCGTGAAAGGAAAGATTGATGAATTTGGTTATCCATGAGACAAGGAGCTCAAGGGAGCTTTTAAGACTATCAATTGGACAATTATCACCAAGACAGGACATAGGTTTCATACGAAGGATGATTTTGCAGAGATCTAACTCGGAACTGGGCAAAGGTAAAAGTAGTATTATTGGTCAGGGGATGGAGAATAATCTTTCCTAAGGAAGAAGGCACTCTATGCCCAGCAGACTGCTATTGCAGGTCGCTGATAGTATGCCAGTGGCCAAGAATGTTGGCATGAATTTGTTATGAATATCCTGATACCAGGCTGAGTCTCTGATGAGAACCTGGTTCAAGGCTGGAAGATCCTTAAATTCAGACATTTTGAATAGTTTGCTTGAACTTGTACCTATCACTCTTCTCTGCTTTTATAGTTATTAATACCTGTTCCATTGTTATCGGGGAATCCAACTCCTCCTTTGACTCTTTAGTGATTTTCCGCATCTGAGATATCTTTATGTATTACCTGCATGTGTCCTCATCCCCTTCCTCTAACTTATAGAGCCTCTCGTAGAATAGCTGAAATGCCTCTACAATCCATTCATTATCTGTAACCTTAGCCCCTCCATCAGTTGTTATTGAGATAATTTGTGTTTGTGTCTGTTGCAATCGGAGTGCGTGTGCTAGCAGTTTATCTATTTGGTTTGCTCTCTCGTAGAATGTCTGTTTTAAATTCAGCAGACCCTGCTCAGCTCTGTTTGTGGCTAAAATGCAAATGACCACCCTTAAGTTTATAAGTGTTCTCAAAACTGTTATAGCTCCTGCTAGCTTATATTTTTTGTCTAACTCATTCAATTCCATTGTGAGCTTCTCATTGTCCCCTTTTTTAAATTCTGGCTAGTTGTGATCTCAATGCCAAGAATTTCCCGATAGAAATGATTTTAGCCTACAAAGTGTTCATTGCTGTATCTTCGGCAGGATTATTTAATAAAAAACTCACTGATTTCGTGAGCTATCTCCCATTTGACTGCCAGGTCTCTCATTAGTTTTCTGGGCAGTGTCTACAGCCATGGGCACAAGGACTTATTACCAATTGCAATCCACAATGTAATTATTATTATTATTATTTATTTATTTATTTGCAGAATATTTATAATGTAAGCGAAACAGCACACAAATTCATAACAACTTATATACAAGAACACTAAAAAAAACAAAGAAGAAAAAAAGAAAAAAAAAAGATTCAAAACAGATCATTAAACTTTCTCCATATTTTGTCAGAAAAAGACAATTTTTATTTCAGTTTATAAATCAACTTTTCAATTCTTGAGAGTTTGTGCATTTCTTCTGCCCAACATTCATCATTATCCATCATACCTCTCATTTTTAGCTTCTCTGGGCACCAATAAACGCAATTAATAATTTTGAGTTGACGGGTCCTTTCGCCTAAGTTCAAAGAGCACAAGGAAACATTCCTGCAAATATTTCGCCAGCACTCAGGTGTGATTTCAGATCCTATTCTCAAACTCCAGACATTCCTCAGTGCTTCATTATTACGGTAGTTTGACACAATCAACTTATAGATTCTACTTGCTAAACCACCTCCGCTCTCCTCAGGCGTTACAAGAAAAATATCCAAGTCTACTGTATTATTCCAATCAATGTCACCTATTGACCTCTTCAAACGTCTATAGGCCGAGTCCGTCAGATCCCAAAAATCACACTTCTCCCGCAACTCATTTGCAGACATCCATCTACCATCCTTCCCAAGATCACCAATCATTCTAATACTGGCAAAAAACCAATCAGGCCAAAAAATGGTGTGTTGTTGTCCCTAATCTTAGGATTCAACCAAATGGACGCACGTAAGCACCTGAAAGCATCCATACCAAATAATGTCAACAGCTCACTCTAAGCCATGCGTAGAGATGCCATAACAAATTATCTGTATTCTCTATCCTTAGAATTAGTAGTCAACAACGCCTCTAGTCTAAGTGGACCAAAGGCATAAAACTCCCCCAAAGCCCACCGATCCGGATTTCAACTCAAAAAGGGAATGAAATAATGTGAAGAAAAGGCTAAATGATAAGCCTTGAAATTCGGAGCCCCCAGTCCACCTTCATGAACTGGAAGTTGCAGTTTCCAAATGCTAAGTCTTGGGGGTTTCCTGTCCCACAGAAACTCTTGTATGAGATGGTCTAGATCTTTCCATTAGCAATTATTGATTTTCAAAGGCAGCATACTTGTCACATAATTAACCTTAGGAGCCAGATTCATCTTAAGGGCGTTAACCTTCCCACACAACGACAAATTAAGAAGAGTCCACCTTTCCAGTGCCAATCTGCATTCTCGAGTAATCTCATACATGTTCTCATCAAAAATACTCATAACTGAGGATGTCAACCAGATGCCTAAATACCGCAGCCATAAATCACACCACTTAAATCCTAATCCGGTCACCAAAGATTTATTACAACGAAATGAAGGAGGCAAAACCTCTGACTTAGACCAGTTTACCTTGAATCCAGAGGATGTGTAAAACTCCCACAAAATGTGCATCAAACATGGGAGGGAATCATACAAATTCCTAAGAAGCAACAAAAGATTGTCCGCATAAAACCATGTCTTCTGTGTAATACCTCAACAATTCACTCCTTCCAAACCAGGATCATTTTTCAGAAAGACAGCCAATGGTTCAATCGCCAGAATACATAAAAGCGGAGAGAATGGACACCCTGGGCGAGTTCCCCTCTCCAAACCAAACCTTTCAGACTTGATTCCATTTGTATTGATATCAGCCGTTGGATTGGAGTATAAAAGCTCAGTCCAAGAGATAAACTCCACCACAAGATTCATTTCTTTAAAAACAGAAAACAAATAATTCCAATTAATGCTTTCTCTGCATCGAGGGAGAAGACAGCTGCATCACAATCAATCTCAGTAGCTCTCTCCATAGTGTGAAACAATTGTCTAATATTACTCGAAGTGCATCTATTCCTCATAAAACAAGACTGTTCTATACCAATCAACTTTGGAAGATATAATTCCAATCGCAAAGCCAAAACTTTAGCCAAAATGTTATTATCAGTATTGATGAGACTGATAGGGTGACAGTTCACCGGATAGTTGCCATCTTTCCCTTTCTTCAAAAACACAGATATAGAGGCATGTCTTGTGCTGACAGGCAGCATCCCTGATGATTTACTAGCAATGAACATATCCCTTAAAAGTTAGAGAACTGATTCAGGGAGAATCTTATAAAATTCACAAGGAAGTCCGTCAGGGCCAGGAGATTTACCAACGTTCAATCTAGAAATTGCATTTTTCACTTCATCAACCGTAAGCCGACATTCTTCATCTGAAATGTTCGGAAGCTCTATATTACTAAAGAAATTACTCCCAATACCATTGACCCCAGTCTCATTGCGATATACATCCACATAAAAGTCATAGAAAACCACATTTATTTTATGTGGGTCAAATGTAATCCTACCATCAGTATCGATGATGGAAGCAATAGCAGCCTCTGACATTTTCTGCTTCAATCTATATGTGAGCCATCTATCGCATTTCTCACCTTTCTCAAAGTAAGAACAATGAGAATAAAAAATGCTACGTTCCGCTCTTAAAGATAACATATCATTCATTTCACTTTTAAATATTTTCAATAGAGTCAACTTAGCTGAATTTGATGAGTCAAACATCAATTCCCTGGTTATAACACCAATATTCCTTTCAAGTTCCAATATAATACTCTCCTCCTTTTTTTTTCTGCTCGAAAACCCCAAACAAATCCCACGCATACAACACTTGAAAGCTTCCCATGTGTTCTGTACACTAACCTCATCGGAACGATTCTCCACAACAAAAGAGTTAGCCTCAGATTTAATCTTCTCCAAAATGACATCATCCAACAAAATGGAAGTATTCAATTTCCAAGAGAATGACCTGTGTAAATGATATTTGAATTTTAAGTGCATCGTCACAGGGCCGTGATCACTCACTGAAATTTTCCCTATATCACAGGCAACAAAAATCTCCATCACTGCCCCGCCCGTCAACAACATGTCCAAATGTGAATAGATATTATGAGCACCAGAAAAAAACTATATTCACGACTATCTGGATGGAGAAGGCAACAATTATCTTTCAAATTGTGCTCTTCCAACAATGACAAGAGAGCCTGATGATGTAAATCACTCCGATTTAACTTTCTGACACTACTCCTATCTAGCAATGGATCAATGGTAGTATTGAAATCCCCTCCAAGAATGATGTTAGGAGAATTCAGATCCAAGAGAGTCTGGGCTACCATTCTAAAAAAAAGAGCCATTGTCTATTGCGGAAGCATATACGTTACAAAGAATCATCTGCTCCCCCTGAATCTCAACCAATAAAGTTATCATTCTTCCAGCTGTGTAGGTACAATTTCTCAAGATTTTAATCGGTAGCTTTTTTACGAATCAGAATGGCCACCCCCCGATATAGATGAGAATGATGAGCCAAATGCCAAGCCAACACACTCCTTCTCCAACTTTGATATCTCATCAGACAGAAGATGAGTTTCCTGCATAAAGAAAATATCAGTTTTCAGATCATTCAGAATTGCAAATACGTTCTTTCTTTTAAGTGCATTATTAATCCCATTGACATTCCAAGAAACTACACAAAAGTTTTCATTAGCCATACCAGTGGTCTTTAAGGCCAATAAGCCACAATCAGTGTGAGAAACATAAACACAAAAGAAAAACAAAAAAAAAAGAAAAATTATGAAACCAATATTAGAACGGTCAAAACTATAAAGACCATTCAGCCTAGTGAATGTGAAAAAAAAATCAAAAAGAAAGTCTCTAGGACCTCTCCCAAATCCTAAGTAAACATTAAAATGTAAAAAACATAACAGTAACAGTAAAAACCCTTAAGCATAAAAACTAGTAATTAAATCTAAAAATAAGATAAAGAACAAGTCAGAAACATTAAGAAGTAACACTTAAAACCCTATCATACATAAAAGCAAACATTCCCCAACACTATATCATAGTGAAAACATCCAAAGATAAAATATGTTCAAATTAAGCAATTTGAAAAGATCCTCAAATTTAAAAGATAGTGTATTAATACTGTAGAAAGCACTCAATGGAAATGTGAAGTCATGAACATCCTAATAATGCACTCAAAGCATCTGGATACCAGCATCATATGAATCCCCAACACTGAGTAAATGAATTATCTCAGAGTAGAGAAAGGAAACAAGCACTACAAACACATCCCACCGCTGTCTGTATCACCACCAATGGTCAATAACCATCATTAAATTTAAAATGAGTCACAGACATTGCAGAGGAGAGCAGTAATGCAAAACAGATAACAATGCCTGAAATTCTCCCAAATATAAATCAGTGACAACGGTACCCTCTTTGATACCACATTATCCATTTAACAACACCATATCCATTTCCTGGTCAATTCAAATTAGCAACACCAAAACATTGAAACCTTGACCAATGAAAACAGTATGATTATATCAAACATGGGAGGTTCAAGACCCAGAGAAAAGAAAATCCAAGCAGGCCAAAGCTCAAGCATGCAAACGCATACAGTACACAGAGGGAAAGCAGGTAAAGTCTACGCAGCCACACACACCTAGGAAGCCATTAATGAGTTCCACAAACAGATAAAAATGTGTAAATAACAATCAAAACGTATATTTGTGTGATTTAAAACTGCTTCACTCATCTATGAGCTTTTCATAGAATTCGTTATGAAAATGTAATCCATTCAAGTGTATACTCTACATGTATGCGAAAAGACGAAATACTCTCAACAATTCATGCTCTATGGGCTAGGTGTCATAAAGCCCCAGATTTGCTATGTCCTTCTTATGGCGCTCAAAGACCTCCACTCCCTTGGATTTTTCGCCTTTCCAGTGATCTTAGCATTGACCCATGAGCATCTTCAAATCTCCACCTATAATAATTTCCCCTCGGGCAAAGTGGGGTAATGTGGGTATGAGTTCCAGCATAAAGTAATTCTTCCTCATACTAAGGGCGCACACCGAGACTAGCATTATCGGTTTTGCTGCAATGTAGCCCCTGACTGCGATATAGCCATTTTCTTTGTTTACTATGCAGCGCAGAAAGAGAAAACGGACTATGTTTTTCTGTCCCTGGCAGCCTTTTTTATACTTTTATTTTCCAGCTGCGAAACACAAAGCATCTCGCGCCGGGAAAAAAAAACATCAGTACCCCGTCTTATGCTTATGAGCTGGGTGGGGTACTAATGGCAATGTCACTATGGGCCCCGGGGGCATTATCTTATGTGGTAATGGCCCACAGTCTCTGGGCATATTTCCAAATAAAACAACCTCAACCTCTTGATCGGTGGGTTTAGCCCTCTAACGTTCAGGGTTACTACTTTTATCATTGTGGAGAACATTGTAAGGCCATCCCTCGTGTGCCCCTCTCTCCAGGCTGGAAAACAAAGCATAATTCCGTCCTCACTCTACCCCAAAATCCCCCATTAACTATACTACACAGAACAAATGATTGAATAGAGTTTGGGGTGAACTTCCCCTGCATGTACCCTCTTGTCATCTGCCCCGTTGCCAAGACTGAGTGTGCCGACCCCATATTATATTCTGAAATGCCCAATAGTACACCTAGGCCTTCTGGCAAAACAGCCTACCATCCCAGTGTCTCAATCAATGAGCGTAGATAGTCCACTCACTGGGTTTACACTCCATCTTCTGGGGTAGCATCTGTTTGTCCTTCTCTCTGTTTCCCTCATGTTGCTCTTACGTCTTTGCCTATAAATTGGGGTCCTATCCATGTATACTTCATCACTAATGCACGGTTTGTGCTGGCAATGTGTGTATTCATCACATCCATTACTCCTAGGTATTATCTAAATTAGCAGTCCCTAGCTAAAGTTCACCACTTTTGGCGCCCCCATTCTTCTCCCCCCCCCATACCCCTAGATGGATTCTTATCCTAACTTCACTCACCGTCCATATTCAGAGTGTGGGAAGTTGGGTCAGAAGTCGGGCTGGAATGCTGTGGAAGGAAGGTTGTTGCGGCTCCCGAGCTATTCCACTGAACCGCCACTTGTATCCCACGGTGAGCAGATCATAGCTGGTTACGGGCCCGGGTCCATGCTTCCTCATTGCTCTGATGGTAACCAGGTTTCAACAGCCCTTCCGACTCCTGGCACCATGCTTCACCCTAGCAGACAAGCCTGCCCAAGTCCTGGGGCTCAGGTTCTCTTCAGAAGGGCGCACGACTCAACCTCCCAGCGCCCTCTCTTATCCCCAGCTTGGACTCTTTGTCTGGAGGTGATGATGGTGCCAAGAGAACAGCATGCCATCTGCGTTCAGGTCCACTGTTTCTTTTGTGCGGACAGCTCTCTTGAAGGGCTTGCTCCAGTCGCCAACCTCAGAGCACTGGATGGGAGCAACTTCCCATCCACCTTCTTGGGTCCTCTCCTCCATGGGCTTTTGAGGAATTATACGAGGCCCTGTTAGTGGGAGAACAGTTTAAAAATGTAGGTACTTTGGCACTCTGGTTGCAAAATAGGGACAAGTGGATCTCAGTTGGCAGACATTTATCACATGTATGGCCCAGCTAGATTTAGATCATTTTCAAAGGCTTCTATGGTGCTCCCGTTGGGCAGAAAAATCAGATAGTGCATGAGAGAAAAGCCCCTCAATTAAACATGTATACAGAACATGTGTTTTCCAATCACAATCTAGGAATGGATTTTATACACCAGTGTATATGGAAAATGATACGAACACGGAACCCAGTCACTGATTACTGGCCTTTTGGGACAACGGGAGGATTGCTCAGGGGCAATGTGCTCACCTTGGAAGCAAGATGACGCAGAACAATACAGGTTCGAGCTTAGAAACCTCTGATTATTAAGCACATTAAAAATAACCTATCATATCTTGGAAGGACCTATTGCTGGTCTCTTTTCTTTACTTAGGCCTGGACATCGACCAATTCATTTATGTATTGACATCTGTGCTTGTAGAGCGCCACGTGCCGCTTTACACGTCACAGACCGGTCTCATCCTGCTGAGGAAACGCAGCGACAGGCACGCTGCTGCTGCTGCTTAATTTTTTTTTCTTCGAAGGAGTTATGGCGCCTGGAGATTCATAACTGAGCCATTGCTGAAGCGAAAGCTGCACCAGGAACACAATTCCTGGAGCACATGGAGCTTCCATGAATAAATCATCCCCCAAATGGGGCAAATATGAAGCGTCCTATTATAGTTACTTTGCAGAGCCATAAATATGGAGAGGCATCTGCGAGGCTGCGGCCTTTCCTGCAGCGGCCTGTGATTTATGCAGCTCCCGGTAAAGGGAAAAAAGGGGTTTCCAGAAGCATGAATTAACGGGAAAACACTTAATATTGTATTGTCGGTGAGGGATCATGCCATACTTGCTGAGCTGAGCAATTGCTGAGGGGCTAAATATCTGCTTAATGGCTGCCGACCTCTGTGCTAATATTGCTTGACTGGAGCCCAGCTGTATATAGCCATAATTAATTAGCATATCTGCCGATGAACTACGCTCATAATGTATTATTGCTTTAGTATTGTGTTATGGAAAATGCCCGGACAGCCATGACTTCACTGCCTGATCTTTATGTACAGTACTAATTGGCTCTCATTAGTTTGTTTGATGTCTCTTATTCATATGTGGGTGGAGGGGGAAGGGGGTGAGGGGTTGGCTGTCTGTGTTATGTATCGAGTCCTTGGCCACTGTCGCTTACTTTTGAAATAGTATAGTTTTGGGTTCTGGGGTAGAGTGGTTCTGGGGACAGACTCAAGGTGATTAAGAACAAACTGGCAAAGATAGTTGGATAGCTCACAGGTTAACCACTGGCCTCTGAGAAACCTGGCAGAACTGACCTAGCCTTTCATCCTTCTCAGGTTGATAAACTGAGTATTATGAAAAAAATGGGTAGCTATTGTTACAGCACTTAGAGGCAAGAGGACTCTGGTATGAAGTTGTATTTGCTGACATCCTGGCTGAAACGTAATGTGCTCTGGTTACCTGGCCACCCTCTGATCCTGGGCACACACACATGCACTGCCTGCCTGACATCCCCCCGCACTTGGGGACTGTTCTGTACCCCTTCAGTCCCACTACCAGCACTTGACACCTGATGTCTGCACTTACATCTGCACTTGCCCTCTGCTAACAACTTTTTCTTATTGTTATTATTCTATTCCCATGTACTGCACAGTTCCTTCTCCCCCCCCCGCACTTTTCCCTTTCACCCATCCCATGCACTTGCGCCATCTGAATGACACCTGGCCTCGTATGATCGTTGTCTGTCCTCCCCTCAGTCCCCCTCCCTTGCCTTGTCGCGCCTTGCAACACTTGTGTATAGGCGCGTAATAAATCCCATATCATATCATATCATTTAAACATCTGACATTAATTGTGGCAGACATATGTCAAAGTCAACTCCAAATGCCCCGATATACTTCATACAACGAAGAAAGGACAGCAATAAAGATCATGCTAGTATACGTGATAACAATGATTACAATTCTTCATCAAAACGGGCATGCACCACAGGCAAAGCAGGCACAGTAGACACTGTTCTGTCAAGTCTCCACTGCGAGAGTTTATCTTAAATTGACAGCAGCAGGAACCAAATGCGACACAGAGACACTCAGAATGTTTACCTTCCAGAAAAGCACAGAGCCAGAAACATACTCAATGATTACATGATGATGCATGTCTAAGGCACTTATGCACTTTAGCACTTTACCATTATCCGTATCAATAGTCTTTGCTCCCCTAGGCATTGAAGTGCAAAGAAAAAAAGTTCAACGCCGCGTTAGTACACCTTTAACATCACAGGAGATGCAGGTGTTGATTCCTTTCATTGGACTAACTGAAACTGACCTGCAGAAATGGAGCAAAGCATTAGCTTACAAAGTCCCACCGGCCTCTTCATCAGGGGGTGCAGTGTGAAATGATTCCTAAAAAGAAACTCACCTTGCAGTTTGCTCCAACATGAAGGAGAAAACTGCATTTTAAACTTCCTTGGCTGAAGGAACAGAATACTTTGAATGTGGGTCTGGAAAGTGCTGCCTGCTGTTGTTATGGAAACCTCATCAACTTTGCGCACAATTCTGGAATTGTGACTCTTGACTTATAAACAGGTGGCCATAGGTTTGTGACAATGTGATTTTCTTGATGTGGGAGATATAGGGCCCGATTCATAGAAGAGTGTGCATACAACCTGTACAGTGTGCACAGCGCAAAGGACTTTGCGTGCCCCCTCATGCTTCAGGCACCTGTACACGATATGCATATTCATAGAATTATTCACGCAAAGTAACCCTATGTGCAAGTTGTGGCCAGAATGCCCCCTGACACACACCCCCACAAAGCAAATGTAGCCACCTCTTTCACCCTGGTAATCCTGCGTGGGTCTCCACAACCAAGGCGACATTGCGCTGGGTCCCCCATAACTGCTCACAGCACCCCGACAAAATACGCACCATGTTCCATAACTCGAGTAATTTCATGGTCAATCTGCGTGTGAAGCCCTGCAAACTGCGCCTACACCCGCTACCCTGCATACATGCACCTAAATTCCCGATCAGAAGCTATCTTTGCACAGTGAGTCCTTTACGATTTTTTGGTTTTATGCCTGCTTTCCCGTGGTGGATTGATCCAGGGCTTTGTCTGCAGAATCCCCTGGCCATATATTGTGCGGTCAGTTTCATGAATACGCTTGGTTGTGTGCAGTTGGGGGCGTGCAATCCCCTCACTGTATGTCACCCCTCGACGCGCCAACATTTTACCTTGTTCTTCCTCATTTTGTATGCTCCGCCCTCTATTTCAGAGTCTGCATAGGTCCAACTGACAATCTGAAAGGAGTCTCGTGCAAGGCGCTTGACTGCTCGCAGAGGCGTGCCAGACCTGCATGAAGTCCACACAAGTCCCAGAAAAGTCCAGTGCAGTCGATTCCATGAATGGACAAACGGGGCTTTGCGTGCAGAATAGCCCACAAAGTTCAGATTATCCCAGCAAAAAATTCCATGAATGAGGCCCATAATGTGGTGTTATTTGGTGGATGTTTGCCTTAACCTGAAAAGGTCCAAGAGTCCATTAGCAACAGTAACGCTGTACAACTTAGGTTACTTTCAGTTACACTAACCTACCTTCTCCATTGAGCAGTCAATATCTCAAACATCAGGTGCTACAAGGCTGAAGATAAACTAATACCTGCCTCCTCTGTTAGTCTAGTCTGCATTTGGGAAAACAGTGTTCATTCATGCTCTTGCACAACCTTACACTTCACACGTTCTTGTTGGGAACATGTTCATTTGTGCAGGTGGCTTAATAATGACTAGACAAGCTAAATTGGATACCCTACCAACTGGCCCCCAAACCACCTCAACATTTGGCTAACTTATGTATGCATGGTAGTGAAAAGCAATGCTGGATTCCCACCAAACAGGCTGACAAATCCTCTCAGTACGTGGCATTGCTTATGCTGTACACAAGTCAGTAAAGGATGCACTTTTCCCAGCCAAGCCCAGCTTCATTACCCAATCAAACAAGCTGATATGTAACAATCACAAAAATAAGTAACATTATTGGACAATTTCTCTGAAACTTGAATCCTACTGATAGCGGTGTATATAAGATTTATTATTATTATTATTATTATTATTATTATTATTATTATTATTATTATTATTATTATTATAATAAATATTATACATATTATATATATATATATTAATACTATTATTATTATTATTATTATTATTATTATTATTATTATTATTATTATTATTATTATTATTATTATTGTTTAACTGAAAGTTGCTGTCTTCTTACATCCTACTTAGAAAGGGGATTAAAGACAGTCCCTGACCATGGACTACTGAAATATGATCACTACATTGTAGTGGTACATTTGAGTGTTCGGTAAGGGTTACCCTCATCACACCATTAACCCAATCACGTGGATGTCTTACAATGAATTTCCACCTTTTGCAACACAGTTCAAGAGGTGTACATCTGGGCAGAACACTCATCTCTTACCTACCGAGGCTCTGCCCTTCAGAACCACTCACCAATATTCAAAATCTGGTGGTTGCTTTTTGCACAAATAATTGCAATTGGATTGGTGTGCTATTCACCCTTTACTCATGCTCTTCTTCATCGCCGTTTCGATGTGAATTATAATCTTCATCAGTGCCAAGACACCAAGCTCAGTGAAATTGTTTCTCTTTATCAAACAATAGTTTATTCTGAGTAGTGGAACACAAGCAGAGATGTAATGGTTCTTTTGTGTTTTGCTCCACCTCAAGAAAGAACGCAATGTGAAGGGAAGTAGAGTACTTGCTATTCCATGTCTCGTATCGGGCTCGGTGGGGATTGGCCACTTCTTGAGACTTCGTCAGCTCCAGAGCACCAGTCAGGTTTGGCATACGTCACATCCTCAGCCATATTGCACATCATCGCCTTGTACCTTTGCACGTTCGGTTTCCTCTTCTTCCACCATCATTAGCTCAGAATGTTTGTTTTAGCTAAGATTGCTGGTCTATGGTGCTAATTTCAATATTCTCTACAAAATGTATTGAGAAAGTTCATGACTGCTGCAACCTACGGATTAGTAGAATTTTCACTTCGGGTATACGTGCAAGTAGAGAAGGAATCCTAAATTGAAGGCGTCTTTATCAACCTCAAAAGTAACAAAGGAGTTGTGGCGTTGCTCCTAGGTGGTATAAATGGATTCCCTGTGGGTAGACATAGAGTGAGACATTGATTTGGTTGGTGTTTAACATATAAATATACATTTACTGGCCATCCACATACAAACACCAGGTGCATAATCCAAAAACACTGTCATCCTCTACTGCATTACACCATCAACTGCATAATATAAGTGTGTACAGCTTTGGACCATCCCCATTCAAACTCAGCCCTCAACAAGTCCATCTTGTGATCACTGACATCTACTCTTCTGCTACCAGTATGTCCCTCCTAGACCAGAAATTCACATTCCCCAGTACACATTTCCTATTTACCTAGTGTACCTGTAATCGTACAAACACAATACCACACCACAACTATCTCTCTCTTTCCACAAGCCACATAATCTCATCATTTGCACCTCCCTACCTCATCTCGATTAACAGCCTCAGCCCCTCACTCCCATCAATCATTTCACCTACAAGCCCTATATATAACATCACAATGCACCATATCTAAAGCAATTACAATTCTCTTCCAAAACCATTTAGCAACCCCTCACTTCATCTACCCACCATCACCTGACATCTGATCTTCATGCCTGGAATAGCACTCACAGCTACTACCTACACCCCACCAATACACTCTCAAACATCTACACATCCACCTTGTACATCCACAATCAATCAGCTAACTCACCCCCTAATGGATGGGCTGTCAACGCTGTCATCAGGCATAGACACCCTAAAGCCAATTCATCTTGGATGACAACACCTCAATATGACCCCTTTAAACCTTCAGCTTCATTACCACATAGCTCACCACTGTGTTTACCTGAATTCAAATATTTCTTCTATTGAAAACCACACTCACACAAACACACCTGGACACTGCTCATCAATTTCACTCATCAAAGGCACACCCTCAAAGCATGTTTGATTACTCTCCCTGCAGACCTAATTTGTGAATGAATGAGATCACCTCTCACCCTACCTACCCTGATAAATAGCCACCCAAAAATGTGCACAGTTCAATTCAGCATGTGGCTGCTCTTTATCTGCTCAGATAAATCGACCAGGATTATTGAGAATTCTGATTTCCGATGGATTCTGCCTTGGAAATTAGATCTGCTAAACAGTTTCCCTCTCAGACAGTGCCCTTTGCTTTAAAAATGAGTTCAGTAGGTTCTACCCAGATGTGCCTGTCGCCGATCGGGTGTATAATTGAACATACCACCATCCCCATTAGCGACACCCCATATATACATTCTGCTCTGCATAATTATGGGGCATGCTGGCAGCCATTTGGAGTACACATCATGCAAGTATGCAGAGAAGTTAATGTGCACAGAGACTGGAGAACAGTTTCTGATATTGGCTAACTTTTAAAAGTGCAATTAGCCCTAAGGGAACCTCTTAACACTATTTAGACGTCTATTGGCACATGTAACCTCACCAATCAAGGATTATACAATGAGGGAAAGTATGGTGTAGAATTACAAACAGTATGGTGAAACTAAATTCATTTTAACTACAATGCGACTAGAGATAAATGTTATCTTCAAATTGGAAACCCATTTTTCATAGGAAAACCTGCTAAAAAAAGGCTAACAGTTTGCACATCGAAGGGGCATTCCTGACCATATCAAACAATGCATTGTCTGCAAAGGAAGGTTTTCTAAAATGTGCACTACACTTTTGAAAAGAAAAAAAAAAAACAGTAGTTGATATGAAAACAAACAAGCAGGCTTCAATTTGTAATTGGTAACTTCATGAATATGGTGATGGTGATACAGTTCCTCTTAAACTAGGGACAGAGCTAAAGAAAAGATAAAAAAGTATCTTATTAAAAGATAAAGGGCCTATCACGAGTTTGGCAGTAGCCCCTTAAATGCGGTGGTAGCACTGTTACTGCCGCATTTAAGGGTCCGCCAAATCATGGCTTTGGCTGATTTGCCCCCAGCTCTGAGCTGGGGGAAATCCACCGAAAATGTGCCGATTTTCGGCGCGTTTACCACCGGCGGGAAAACCGCCAGTGGTAAAAGTGCTAAATTTCCCCATCGAGCCCAATGGGGAATGGGGAATTCTCGAATGGGCTCAATAGGGAATGGGCAACACCGTTCCGCCAAACCCAGGATCCGGCGCTAATAGCGACGGTGGGTTGGCGGTAGCGCTAATAACGCCAGCGCTATTAGCACCAGCGTTACCGCCAACTCGTGATGAGGCCCAAAGTGATTAATGAAGGGATAACATAGCCAACATAGAATTTGCTGACGTACTGTTATCTCCCATCTCTGGCTGTCCAAGGTTGCCTAAAGATAAAAGAGATGTCTGCTGTCACTTTGAAACTGCACCCACTAACATTTGAGCCCGGATATATCCAGGAGATCTTTGGTAGTCTTAGTGTGGAAGTTGACACCTCTCCCAGTTAGGGACTGGCTTCCTTAGGGAGTGGGGCTGGGAATAGGATCTTGAAGGGAAGCTGAAGGACAAAGGAGAAATACTGACAAGGGGAAACATATCACGACTAGCCTTTGATCTCGGACAGACATGGGAAAGTTGCAGGGCAGTCTTGAACACAAAAAAGTACAGGAAGAAGAACATAGCTTTCTATGTCCTTATTCTACATCACTTCCTTATTAATGCCACCCCCACCCTCCCAACTTCCTGCAAATCAAGGTCTGCGAGTATGACACTGCAAAGGAGGGGTAATCTGTAACAGACACATTGATTGGCCTTCAAAAGAAGGCTTGAAAGATGACCAATCCCCTGCTAGGGATTGTGTTTATATCGGTGGTGAATAACCCCAGTTAGAGGATAAACCTCTTCTGCAGTCATCCATGGACAGAACAGGAAATCAGATTGAACTCGTGTGGAGCTAGAGCTGATCAAAGTCTCTTCAATAGGTTGAAGAAGAGGTTTCCAGGAAAACGTATAGCTCTCACCACTTCCACCTCTGGGAACAAGTGAAGTGATTGCCGGAAGGAAAGATGATCAACTGAACTGCTCCTACATAGGTAGCTCTTCCCAGGACTGTGGGCAAGACCCGGCAACCATCTCTAGAGTGTTTTCCAGATTCCCAGAATTGGAAAAAGCAGGGCAAGCATAATGTTTCTTCAAGGGGCCTGGTGAAAGGATCAATGGTATGTAGCAGTCCTAAAGGTTCTCCCTCTGTGGCAATGCTGGGTGCATAATTTGGCATTTACAGATCTGAGCCACGTTGAGTTGATCAAGCTGATATTGAACTTCTATGAAGCTGGTGATACAAACTGACTTGCTCATTACCTGTGTTTCGAGCTATGCTTCTCTACATTGAGCTGTCCATGGAAGCCAGTCAAGCCATGAACCGTGTACATCCCAGACCAACTCGCAGCATTAAATAGTTAAGACCTTTCATACATTGCACCTACTATCTATAATAGGAACAGTTCTAAACTCCAAAACATGCCACATCAGACTGTAGCCACATACATAACATTCCTGTTAACTTTGATAGAGATACATTTCACTGATGTGCATCCCAACTATTGACTTTGTCTGTCTTCTATTCCCAAGCACAATTTGAAATATACAGAAAATGTCTGAATCGAGTTATTGGGCCTCATTACGAGGTGGGCGGTAAGGGGTAAATGGCGCCGGTAAAGGTGCTGGTGACCTTAACCCCGTACCACCCTATTATGAGGTCTCCTCGCGGGACCCGGTAAGCACGCCTGGTAAAACCTGGTGTCCTTAGCGGGTCTCGCGAGGAGACCAGGATGCTAACAACATTATTAACGGGCCAGTTGTTAGCATCATCCCCATTCCCATTGAGCCCTATGGGGATCAAATGGGAATGGGCATTCATTTTTACCGGGTCCAAGAAAAGGAAGGGCAATTACCGGGTCCGCCAAGGTCGGCATGACCCAGTAATTGCCCATTCCATGGACCCGGTATAAATTAATTACCGGCAGCAGCTGTGCCCTAAATAAGGGCACGGCTACCGCCAGGGTCCTAATGAGGCCCATTTTGTTCACTGGAACCACAATAGCGTGGTGCACTTAGAAAATGCATCTATTTATTTCTAAGCAGTAAGACTATCTTCTAGCACTGTCTTTTTGCTACATTGTTTTTCAACACAAAAGAGCGCGAGGCCACTTTGCCGGTATTGTCATTGCATTGCACATAGCAACTTGTTAGCACTTTTATTAAAACAGTAGAAGAAGAACAACATATTTCAGAAGCCTGTACCATGTCTTTTTATCATTTGGCCTTGGTCCCTCTTGTTCAAAACACGTCAGTTCCTACGTAAAAGTGACAGATAACATCAAGCCTGACTTCATTTTGAAATGTAGACAAGTAAGATATTCTTGCATGAATGACACCATTATCTTTTAACATGGGATTGTATAACAGAGACACATGGGCGGGAATCAGCCTTTAAAATCAGCACTTTCACAGCCTGAGTGAGGTTCCTCAAATTACACCAGAAGCTGTAACACACTGAATCATGAACGGGCACCTTTGAGCCACCCATCCATCACTGGAGCCACTACCATTAGGACCATTGCCACCTGCACCTGGAGAGAGTCAAGCTCTTGGAGGCCTCCATAAACGGAGCAGCGCGCAATGGTGCTCGAATCCATTTGAGCCGCGAGCGGCTTTGAAGAATGACTTGCACCATTAAACAAAGGCTATGAGGACCATCTTGACTCTGTCGAGCTGCTGCAAAAGTTTCAGGTATGATATGATATGATAGGTTATTTATAAAGCGCATAATACTCAGAGGTTTCTAATTGCGGACCCGGAGATCAAACCTGTGGTGTTCTGTGTCGTCTTGCTTCCAAGGCGAGCACGTTGCCCCTGAGCTATCCTCCCGAGGTAGAGTTGCAAATGGACTAGAGGCTACTAAAAAGGCTTGGATAGATTGTGCCTTCCTGGCCTTTATATTTTCGGCCATAGAGATGGCTTGTTTTTCCTCCCCACTTCTCAGAAGTGTTGTTTATTTTGAAGCGATGGGCTACACCATATACTGGGCATCCTTTTTTTTGCTTGATGTCTTGTCACAAGTTCACAGCATAGTTGACCTTTACATAACATCTTGAGTTTGGACATGTCATTTAACATTGCTGTCCTTGCTCTATACATTCCCAAAAGCACGTGACCCTGATATGCTCCTTCAGAAATCGATACTAATTCTTTAAAGCAATGTTGTTGAGAGAAACAGTTGTGAAGGGAGCATGTGGTGTGATAGATTAAATTGCCGAACAATTAATGAACTTAGTCTGCTTTTAACATGTTATTTTAGAATGTAATTGTGGATCAGGAATTGTCATCTCGTTTCTCATTAGGGCTGTCACGTGATCTGTTAAATTCGCCCCTCATAGCAGGGTGATATGTATCACGGTGCAGAATATGCCTCCAGCCCTATCATTGCAGAGCAAAGCAAGACCCACTTGTTTTGTTGCCCTGCAAACACACTTGGACAAGGTCACACGGGGACAAAAATTCAGCCCGGGCACCAAATCACATTGGGAAAATCCCATGTCACGACTACTCAAAACACACTGTTTCAGTACTACCTGGGAAATATTGCATAGGAAATGTGCATACAAGGTTACATTTTAAATAGTATTGCATTAGTAACATTAGCCCACATTGTTTGGAGCAGCCCTTCGGGTATCATCCTATTGCCCTATAGGTCAGTCCGAGCCTACAATGAGTTTACAATTGCATTGTTGTCATGGCAATAAAAAAATAATCAGAGTACAACCTTGTGCATCTTTCAGCCAGTAGGTCACATGGGCCTCAAAGGAGTACCAACAGCAAGCCCGGTCCTGGGGTACCCTATTGACAATGAGTAATTAGGCAGAAGGGAGCGACAGAACATACTGCTGCTTTGAGATACCCTTAATTGAATAATTTGTGCCAGTGGTGCTACGCCCAAAATGCATGGCAGATGCCCATGTTCATTGCAAACTCTAGCACATCCCACACTAGTATGGCTTGGTTGACTGTGTGCAAAACTACACACTGATTGTGTGAGTTCAGACATGCTACATTGTTCAGCCTAAAGTGACAGAGGGGCATACCCCCCCACTTCTCTTTTAGTCCCCAACCGTGCCCACCTCTATCCTAGATGTGCCCATGGGCCATGTGTATTTAACAGTCTGACAGGGCCAATTGCTATGAATAAAATCATAGACTGGGCAGTTACTCATCCCATGATACTCATGGGCTCGTCTGTGGTCATATGGTCTCCCCCTGGCACTTCCCTTGTGATCCCTGGCCCATTTGTCCATCGGACACCTGTAAAATGATAAATCGCTCTGTGAAAAAAAAAAAAACTAGTTGCCTGAGAAAAATACATTTGGTTTTGACAGTTTTATTAATGTGTGCAATCACAATTATCGTTTAAAAATTAGAACTGCTTGTTCAGTGGAAGCGGGCATCATCTGAGACTTCTGCAAGCCTATCAGGTGCACGCCTTAGAATAAGAAGAGTGAACAGTTTCCATAGTAGCACTGGCAATGGAATCTTAATAATCGATGTTGTTTAGCATTCTTTATCTGTTCGTGTAATTTCAACTTAGGTCCTTCTTCTGTGTTTGCAGTTTGCTTAAGCGTGGCTTGGTTATCTCTTACATGTGCTGGCTATATTAGCATGGACTTACAATCAAACACGTTTTACACTTTTTATACAGTATGCAGAAAGAGATGGAACAAGTTCATTAAGTCGCGAGCTTGTTGCTTGGGAAAGAAGTTCATTTTATGGCCGTCACAGCTTTCAATTTCAAGGGCCGACCCAGGCGCACTTCCTTACAATGCTGATATTGGCTACAATATTTTGGTTACCATTAATATTTATTATTTGCGATGCTAAAAAAAAAGAAAATGGTTAAGTTAGCAAGAACTGTACAAACACATATTAAATCATGCTTCCTTTACCGAACACGCGTTGACTATGTTTTAAAAAATAATAATTTTAGTTTGATTTAGAATGTGATATGGCACTTTGAAAATCTGCTTTATTAAACACAAGCAACTTATTCTGATCATGCAGGGAAACAATTCAGAAATACAGGTGTGTTGATGTAAAGCTAGGAATGCAAAAGATGTGATCAAAATGGTAAATTGGAGACCCTGAAACAAGGACAGCTGCTCCCAAATCATGACTTTCTACTTGAGCAAATTGATACTGGGCAAACCACTTTTCCTCTTAGTGTGCTATTTTCATTAACTTCTCAAAAGAAGCTCACCTAAAAGTGCTCCAGTTCAGTCTTTCAACCAAAGAGCTGAACCATTAAACCTTAAATGAGCCCTCCTGGCACCTAAACTCCACACCCCTCACCTGCCTGCCTTTAGCAATTCTGGGCCCGCTGTGACAAGGCCATTTGTCTTCAATATGTGAGCGAGGGGCAGTGGGGCCATGGACGACCCAGTTGCCCAGGAGTATGCCTGGGTGAATGTGCCTGCACTTAACATGTGATGGAAACACCTGGGCAAGTGAGGCTGTGTATTACATAGGGGCCTTATACTTGGCACATCAGGCGTTACATTGCCTACAATAGTAGCACTTAAGCCATTGAGAATGCACTTGGATTGCACTAACAGCACTTGGGCTTCTGAGGCTTCTGAGTCTTCAGCTTGCATGTGATCACAAAAGACAACATATGATGATTTACCTGACATAAAATGACACCCCTTCAGGGAACATGCCAGAACATATAATATACCCAAGTAGTGTCATATTATGAATATGCCTGGCCAGTGAAATGCCAACTGCCCTGAGATGGCAGTAACTGACCATATGTG
The DNA here is from genome assembly GCF_040938575.1 of Ambystoma mexicanum. Taxonomy (NCBI): domain Eukaryota; kingdom Metazoa; phylum Chordata; class Amphibia; order Caudata; family Ambystomatidae; genus Ambystoma; species Ambystoma mexicanum. Next base: position 130,738,300 of record NC_090937.1, on the reverse strand, counting down.
GCTGTACTGGCATGAGAGAGAACTGCTACTGCTCTGTGATAGTTCTGCTGTTTGACACCCATGACATATTGGACAAGCACTATAGTTAATATATGGTTGGAAATACAAATAGCCTTGAGTAGTAATTAGTATTATATTAATCTTACACTTAATATTGTTAATAAATTCACAATGTGTGATGTGACTGGGGTTCTAAGATCATATCACTTCCTATCATGTCATCATGGTGAAAGGACATGTAAGGAGACTTCCTGTGATTTCATCATGCAAGTGATGTCACTTCCTCTACCCATGACATGTTGGTAAAATGACATCCCTGCCCTAAGAGACCGTCACAATGCCACATTTTAGATATGCCTTTGTCTCGGGGAGACTCCTCGTCCTCTATCATGACATTGTAAAGCAAAACGCCAACTACAATTGATACCCCCCCTAGAGAGGAGGTTATCCCATGTAAAAACTCTATTAATAACACATTGATATATCACTGTTTGTGTTCCTCGTCCGCTAATTGGCCACTTATAATCTTTTGCAGGTGTCAAACCTCTACCTGTACGACACTGTGCTTCTGCTGGCCAATGCATTCCACAAGAAGCTCGAGGACCGGAAGTGGCACAGCATGGCCAGCCTGACCTGCATCCGCAAGAACTCCAAGCCCTGGCAAGGCGGCAGATCCATGCTGGATACTGTCAAGAAGGTGCAGTACTTACATTGTTGGACAGTGCATGTAATGCTCTTTTATACTCAATAGAGGACAATACTTTGCGTGACAGGCATTTATTTTGAGTATGCAATATATTCTCCATTTTCACGCACTGTAATCGGAAATGTTCTTCTCATTGGCAGCAGAACCTAAAGCCCACTTTAGCAGGTCCTGGGTCATTTTACCACAGCTCTTATTTACTGGTATTTCATCTCAAGCACTGAAACTCACTATGAACGTTGGACTTCCATAAACCCTTGCCTGGCACACTGCTTGCATTCCAGACACCCACCCAACCCTCAACGCCTCATGACCCATGTCTCTTATTATGTTCACGCTACACTGCTGCCCCTTCAATGGCGTGTGTCTCGCCGGAAATTTCCATTTTGCTCGCAGGCCAGTTTCACTGATTCCCGTTTCACTGCATTTATTTTACCACATTTTACCGGAAAAAAAAGAAGGGGGTTGGGGTTAGGTATTTAGAAAGATGGGCGTGCATGGTGGCTTGTGCAGAGGGTGGGGGATCTCCTCCTGTATTTTTCTGTGGTAAAACCAAAAAAACTTTTGACCCAGGATTCAGTGAAATCGCTGCCAGCAAATAATATAGAACCGTCAGCACCTGGGCCATGAGATGTTCCCAGCATTGTGTAAGATTCTCTTGGCCCTGCATTTTCATTAGTACCTATTCAAGGAGGACATTCCTGTGATCATTTTTAGTGTGGCAACTAGGTGGTGCTTTAGCGCCAGCTTTAAGCTAAAACTATTGCATTAGAGTAGAGATAGCTGTAAATGGCATTTGAAGAAGCAGACAAAGCTTGTAGGTGTTGTTTGGGTACTTTGATTGCCAAGGGCCATGCTAATCCCTATGGCCATTCCCACCCAATTACTGTCCCTTCCCGCACAAAATACCTCTGCATGGGAACTCTTGGTGCCCTCTTTACTCAATCCTTACCATCACATGTTGCACTTGAAGTTCCTGCCAGTTCTTTTCAAAACAGCGTTCTTAGAGTTAATGGCTTATTTGGAATTGTAAACATGCTACTGGTGTAATAAAACTGTCTTAACCAGGTCTGGTTTCAGCCACTCGATTTCTAAGCACTACGAGTGTCCTTCAATGGAGTCCTATTAAAACAAGCATTGACAAAGCCATTCGTTTTGGATTGTGCATGAGTATAAGGCTTTTGCTATTCACTGGAATAAGATGCCCATGCACTCGCACCATTTTGCACCTGCAACCATCAATAATAACCAGTTGATAACACTCCAGCGGTGCCTGTCACGTGTCTTGTTTTCTTCCCTTTCCCTTCTTTGTATCCTGTGGACCAGTAACCCCCGTTTTCTTTTTTTCCCGCCAAATGGCATTTTCTCTCTTCACATCCCCTGCCCCCTATGTCCTCACCGACATTCTTGCTTGCCAAAACATGCCACAGTGGAGCCAGGTGTACCCCTTTGATGGCATTGGCTGGAACCCGTCTCTTTTGTGATGGCTTTACTGTAGAAGAGTCACACACCCTCTTGCTCCTTTTCCCCGTTCAAGCACCAGGCTGGGTGTGTGGCTAAGCTTCGGTTTACATGCTCAAAACCATTTTTGAAAAGGATTCTATCCAGCAGCCAAGCGCATGTTTGTAAACCTCTATTGGAAATCATAGCCGTATTACACGTGCGTTAGCAACATCTGATGAAGTGACAAGTACATCGAGTGATGTCATAGCAAGGAGGCAGAGAGAGAAACGGACCACGTGCAGACGTTATGCTCCATTACACATGGGGAGTTGGTTTTGCTTTTTAAAAGGGGCCAGGCAAAATTAAATAAATACATTGCCATCCAAGAGTAGAACGTTCTTTAAAGCTGTTGTTCTGCTTTTAATGGAAATTGCTCAAAACTCCAAAAGAAGAACACCACAAGACGGTAGTTCTTACAATGGGTATATTGGTTAATAGTTATGTACTCCTAGAAACACCCAAACCTATCTTTCACATAATAGGCAGCAGTGTATATGTTCCCTTCCTGTATGAGTAAGATTCGAAAGTGCTCTTATGTGTGTGAACTACTGATGCCACTATTCTGCACGGAAATATGTACCAAGACACAGACACATGATAGTAGAGGACTTGATAGTCAAGGTCTCAAGGATTTAAGTGAATGCCTGACTTTATATCAGCAAAACTAGAGTCGTTATTCCCGATGCAAAGACAATCAGTTAACTGGGATGTATGGCCTTAAAGAAGCACACGCCAGTAGGCAGCATGTTGTCACAGGATTCCAGTGTAACTGGTCACATCTTGAACATACTTTTAACTGCTAATACTTTACAGCATCCAATATGTGCCCCCCCCCACCCCCCTTTGCAAATTCATTATATATCTGATATACCCCAAACTAATTCCAAAAATACCACTCCCACCCAAAGGAAAACCGCACATTGAAGGATCACTTCAACACACTGTGCTATCCTTGGCACCAAACCAGCAATCTATAACCAACACACGCCACGTAAGCTCCAAACCAGCTGCTGTGCCCGCCACAAACTCCCTCAGCAGCAGCATGTAGTCTGCAGAAGAAAACCACACGTGTCTCATAGAGCACTACTGATTTATAGATAGCTTTGCTTACACAATACACACAGCTCTCCAGGGTGGAGCCTGACATCCTCGTGACTGGAGCTCTGGGGCATGTCTAGCAGGCATGATGAAGCCTGTCAAATCCTCTAACCAGAAATGCAAGATTAGAACATGCCATTTCACCCAACAAGCTGCACATCCCGCGGCATCACCAGTAACCATCCCTGGAAATCATCACCAGTTCAGAGCCACTGGTTTTATTTTTAAACCCACAATGCATTGCTAAGTGGATGTAACCCGAAGTAGAACTTTCGGGGATGGCTGCTGGCTGGCGATTTGGCAATTGTTGCTTGTTCACTGAAATGGCCGATTTTTCCGGCGCCATTTTGAGTAGAATGGTTTTCTTGCGTTTGTAAACCCAGCATAGCATTGGTCGTGTTTGCTGAACATACACTCCAATGCTGCAAGCACAAGCCTGTTAGAATACCCCATGCTGATGATTTTGTAATGAGGGCCAGTATTGATGTGGGTGCATTGTGTGATGGAGAACCACCTGTTTGGGTTGATAAAGCTATGTATAGATTAGTGCAGCTCTAGAAGACAATGAAACCTAGGAGTCCTGGTGCTGCACCATGTCTGGTTGTTAGTGAAATACCTTATTCTACTACCTTTCCTTAATCTCACATTGTCCCTGGGGGGGCTTTGCAATTGGGGGTCAGGGGTTGCGGGAGGTGTGTTTGAAGATGGTGCTCTGGTCGTAGAGTGCAGGTCATTTTCTGCTCTAGGCTCTTGTGTTCCTCCTGCACTCCTCAGGAGGCAGGGTAATACAGATTCTTCTTACAGGACATTCTGGTAGCTGTAGTCAGCCATCGGCAGCCAAGAACCAACTCCTACCCCATTACACAGTGTAACATTCACAGTTCGGCGGAGCAGCCGACAGTTTGGCCCTCCTTAGTGGGCAAAGATGGATGGATGGAAAAGCTTGGAATTAACACCTCATTTAACACCTCGAGCTTTGCCATTTTACGTGGGGAAACAAGTATGGGCAAACACTAAGATGCAGAAAGGAGGTGATCCAGGACCACGCAATAAAGCATTTCATGTTGGATTTATAACACATATAGTCTGGCCTTGACATGGCTAGGCTACCCTCAGTGTTTAAGTTGGAATCTGAACCATATCTGTAAATATCCTTAAGCCTTTGAACAGATTAGGCACCCAGGAGCATCCGTGGTTTGGTCAAAGCAGGACATAGTTGAACTGTGCAGGGCATGCTTTGCTGTTTGGTTGCATTTTGGTTCTGAATGTTGACTTATTGATCAGCTCACTATTATTTCCTGCCCATTTTTAGGCTTTCTGAACCCATCCATAACTGGAACACACCAAAGCCAAAGCCACGCCCCTATATATTGCCTGTCACCAAACTTAAGCTACAAATACAATACACTTCTGAAAACCCTATGAAGAAGACCTAGATTCACATTCAAGGTTAAAAAGGCACCCTTTAGCCAACATACTGCACCTTTGCATGTCAAAATGCAAGTTCCATGAAATCCGCCCGGCTCCTTTTTTACTTGACATTTAAAAAGAATAATTAATAGGCAGAGCAGAGCTTTGACATTTTACGCCACAGAACGTGGGTTGTGTTCTCAGGAAGCTATTGAACTTCCTTTCCCATTTCCCTCTTCCACAAAGCGACAGCCAATGCAAGTCAGTGTGCCATGTACGCGATGTATCAGGGCTCAGCGGGGCAGAGGGGTGCGTATGATCGGTTTGTGCTTGAGCTACGCCTTCGTTTGTGTATCGCAATATGGAAACAAGAAGATACAACGCAATCGGGCCATTTGGACTGTGCATCGATACTGTGTTTAATGTATTTCATTAAAATGCATGACCTATGTTTTTCCCAGCATGTGAATGATCACTGACAGATAATGTCTGGAGCGCGATAGGCCTCATCAACAACCACACACAGTCTGGACGAAATGCAGCTCTAAATGACTTAGTGGTGGACCTCTGGGTCTATGGCAATACCCATGAAATTACCGTACACATCAAATAAACAGCATGATCTTGGATTGGGAATAACGTGAAATATACGTTTGACCTACTTAGGAAAGTTGGGCTATGTTTTGCCTTAAAATGTGGGGTACATGCTAAGCAAAAATGAAGGTACCAGAAAAGTTAATCCGAATTCTTCTAATAAGATTTTAACTGAGTCCCTTGTGGAGATGATTCCACTATTTCTATTCCAACTCCTCATCTTTTCCAAAAAACCAACAACATCATAGACTATCTGCAACATTCTGATTAAGAACACCAATGAGGAGTCATGGACATTACACTTCTCATGAAGCGGTTGGCCATTACCTGGTGCAGCTAGCCTTGCCTTCTTCAGATCGCGCTCTCCCGGCGTCCATGTAGAAGAAGCAGATTTGATGCGCACATTGTGGTCAGGCAGTCAATAGCTCAAACCTTACGGCTTTCTGTAAAAAGCTTAAAACTGAGCTATTTAGGTAACTCTAGACCTAGAACCACTTAATTAGGTCTCCAGTATCTTCGTATCTGTCCTGTTGCACCTACTAGGCTCTCTCGGAGTCTTGTCCTTGACTCTATGTGAGCGCCCCGATGCCTGCGGGCGGTCGGCGCTATACAAATAAATAAATAAATACATAAATAAAAGACGTTTAAACACCTGTTTGATAATCGGCCTTCATGCTTAGGCAGAGAATAACAAAAGGTGTTGAGAAGTCATTTGATATGCATGAATAAAACAAATCTGGTTAGAGGCTTCCGATAAGGGAGCACATCACATTTAAAATCCTCTCTCTTAAACACAAATGCCTATCAAAGAGCCCCCCCAGTTATCTGTCCAACCAAGTCACCAAGACCCAATCCACCCGGCCCACTAGAGCTGCTGACTCGTCTCCCTGAACATCCCATGCTTCAAGCGACAAATAGCCGGTGGCAGCAGCTTCCCAGTAATCGCAGCTTAACACTGGAACACCTTACCTCTAGCGTTGAGATCAGATGCATCCATCTGCTTCTTCCAGAAAGAACTCAAAACTTGGCATTTCAATTAAGGGAACTAACTAAATGAAATAAACTGAAATTAAATGATATTTTATTTATATTGCGCTCGTACACAAGTGTTTCAGAGCATGAACAGGCAAAGGGAGGGGAACAGGGGAGAACAACAACAACGATCTTACTTGGCCCAGTGACATCGAGAATGTGCAAGTGCATGGGAAGGGGAAAAGGGGTAAAGTGCATGCAGGGGAAAGTGGAAAGTGCGGAACAGAAGATAGAACAGAATAAATAAATAAAAATAAATAATTAAAGGTAGAAGTACAACCGCTTAACTGTATAACCTCTCGTGGATGTGTATCCCAGTGGGTTATCTTGTATCCCTTTTCCCCTGTAAGACCAGGTATCCTAAGACATCCACTGGAAATCCTCTGCAAAGACTGTAACCATAAGGAACATAAGAAACTATCTGTAACCAACATGCTTCTGTAACCAACGCCAAGATGCGCCCCGGCTAAGTGTAGGCATACTTAGTGTCTGATTCATGGAATTCTTTGCACGGTGCAAAGTGACTTTTACTGCAGAAAACTGACTTTGCACTGCCGACTCAAACCCTGATTCATGGAACTGTGCAAAGTGTATGTTTGCAGAGCAAAGTCATTTTTGTAGTAAACAATGAACTGACTTTGCACTGCAAAAATGCATTTTGCACAGTTTGATGAATCAGGGTTTGTGTGGGCAGTGCAAAGTCACTTTTCAGCAGTGCAAGGTCCCGTTGAACATTGCAAAAAAATCCATTAATCGGTCCCTTAGTCTCGTATTCTTCGTGTGGCTGGTTAAAGAATTGCATAACTTTTTTAGTAGTAGATTGAGAGACTGATGCAGAAAAAAAGATATTTGTGCATGCAAAGTGCATTAGTGACAATTTCGACTTGCAACTAGACATCAATACCAAATGCAGAGTGATTGACAAGGAATTCAATAAGTGCCAGGAGCAATCTGTGACTACACTTTGTGGAAACATAAAAATTGCTATGAGGCTGGGAAGCCCAAAGGAAACACACCAACACAGGTTACAAAGAACATACAAGTGCTTTATTTAAAAGCTACAACAGTTACCAAAGTCAATTGACAAACGGATAGCTATTCGGCTCTCAGAGTAACGTAACGAACTTCAACGAAGGTTCGATGCATTAGTAGAGAGACCGTACATTGGAATATTTGGGTCTTTTATATGTTTTGTCCAGCCTTTGGCCAACCCTCTCGCGGGTTAACCATTCTTGGGATCAGGCCTAGAGTTCCTTGCCAGGTCAATCCTATAATTTATGCGTTTTGATCAGTTTCGCTGATACAGTTGTTCATTTACACATAGGTCAGCAATAGGACAAGGTCTCAGTTCGCGACCCCGACAAGTGGCCTGCAGGCATATAATTATTCGTGTGTGCGGAGGTCACAACGGCCAGAATCTCGCTCAGAATATCAATCAGCCTCCATTTTGATGTTCAGGGTGACTTCCACATTTACAAGAGGACCTAATATGGTGGCTAAATCCAAGATGGCTACTTACATTACTTTTCGTTAAGGTCAAGACCTTGCCGCGGAGTCTATTCACATGATATTTTAGACAACTTGGCGTAGGCCAATACACATTCAATTTACTGCGATAGGAGGCATAATATTATTTCAATTCCAACAGACACTCCTTTTGGCCTATGCCAAGTGCTAATATCATTTCTAATACTTTTGCAAATAACTCCATGCATTGTCATCCATACATCCCGAATCATTGTCTGTAATATCTATAGCCATTAGGTCGTTCAACAGAACCTCTTGTAACAAAAACTCTTTAGATGCTGTATCTGGGGCATATATTCTATGCCCTATTGTGCTCACTGCTTGGGCACTACATCCCCCTAGCATTCCACATATACTCGGAAGACATTGAAAACAGCAACAAAGGAATAGCAGGATCCCCAATATAACCAGAATGACAGAAAGCACCTTCCAGCCCCAAGATCGTAAAGAATCCCAAAACCAGGTGCTAAGATTCCAATCTCCTACAGGGATATGTACTTCAGAACTAAGGAGATGTAAGTTCTGTATTGCTTTAAAAATTGTCGGCGAAGAATCTGGTACGAAAACACAGCAAGCGGACCCCACCAATTTGCATACTCCACCTCGTTCTGCCAGAATGACAACTAATGCCATCCGATTTTGAAGTGCTACCAATCTTATTGCTTTTTGTTCTAGTGTCATATTGTAGAGTACGGTTGATCGTTCTCTCCAGTACCCTTGCTAATCCCCTAATGTTCTCTGAGTTTGTTATCTGTCCCCAAAAGGGCACAACTGATTTTGCTATATCTCCCAATACTTGCCCAGGGGTATCTCCGTTCTTGTCCCGCCGTGGGCGAGCCTTAGAAACCTCCAATGTACTAGCTACAAATACCCCGGGTAACAGGATTCCTAAATAACAGGTTCCCTGCCAATCCTTGGGCAACCAGGGAAATGCTAAACTACCACAAACAAAATAAACAGGCCCCCCTACATACAGAGGCCTGTTTTCTCCAGTCAAATTTACAATGTTCACACAACCTTCAAAATCTCCCATTGGCCGAGTGCCATTTCTTTGTACACAAAAGGGGACTGAATCAGGGCTATGATTTATAGAGTAGGAAGGAGGCACGGCATCCTTATTGCCTATCGGAGCCATTTTAAAGGAAATTGGAGTTTGAAAGGGAAGAGATAGTTTATCAGACGGCCTAATAGAAGCGACGTTAGGTTTACTTCTATTTGCAAAAAGCGAGCATCCCAGGGGAGTCAATTCACGTTTCTCGAAATCATTCAAATTAGTTCCATCAAAGTTCCCTGAGATGCTATCATTCCAACGGCCAAAGAATAGTGCTCTAAGAGAGGAATAGCAAGCAGTCGTTAAAGGTAAAGGGTGAATATACCATCCTAGCCCATTGTTCCCATGTTGCGGTAAATGAGTGCAAATCCAACAATTACTCTTATCAAAAATGGCATGCGTTGCATTCATTACTATCATTAAAGTGTTATTATGATACTTTTGTCTATGTTGGGAGTCTCTAGGGGACAGAGTGTGAAGGTGTACAGAGGGAGTCAAAGCAGTTGGTACAATTTCGATTGGTAGTAGAGGTTTTAGAGAATACATTTCTTCAAAGTACCAAAGTCCTACAGCAGTAATTGTAAAAATACCAATTATCATTATCAAAACACAGCAATACGTTTTCGGGGCCCAGGCACATTGTTCATTGTCCAAGTTGGTCACCCTCCTATTCACAAGTCCAGTGCGGGGAGCAGCAGTGGAGGTGGCAGGCTTGTAGTTCCTCAATCGACGACCCCAATGTTCGTTCCTGGCGACGCTACGGTCGCGCGATTTCTTAGTCCTTCCCAACCCTAGCCAGCAGAATCCCTTTTTTTCCCTTTTGTTCAACAGAAACTTTCTTATACAAAAGGAAAACTTTCAACCACTTCTCTTTTCCAAATGCACGGAAAGACCCGTGCCGTGGTTCTATTTTCTTCGTCGAAGGTTGTACCTGGTGGTACCCAAAACTGTTGATCCGAAAAGAAGGTGTCGTCACTTCCTGAGGGAAGCGATGTATCAGAGGCGACGGAAGTCGCAGAACTTGAAACAGTGTTTTCCGGAAGTGATTTTTCTAGAGAGTGCGGAGACAAAATGGACTGTTCCCCAAGCTCCACGGGCTCAGAGAAATTCTCTGACGCACTGTTTGCTACTCCAAGATCAGAGACTGTAGCATCAGCGAGGGGTTCTGCTTCTTCTGTAACGTTTGGCATCGGGTGAGGAAGTTTCTTGACATGCGTCGCGTGGATCCAGTGTTTCTTCCCCGCCACCCGCACTGCTGTCCGGGTGACCAACAGCACCTGGTAGGGTCCCTTCCAACGAGGAGCGAGACAGGAAGACCTTTTGTAGGCCTTCACTAGGACCCAACTTCCAGGCTGAATATCGTGTCCTGGGCCCGTAAAACGTACAGGTAAAGCTGAATAGACCTGGTGATAAATGAAATACAGGTTTTTAGTTAACTGGTTACAGTAGTCTACAAGCAATACATTTTCCACCTCGACCCATTTACTAAAAGCACAAATAATTACAAGAACATATTTTAGATTGTTACACCGTTCCATCTCAATAAAATCAAAGTGAATGACCTCTAAGGGAAAAGAAGGGGGCCCAAAGATTCCCCTTGGAGTTACTGTCTCCTTTGCCACATTGTGCTGCAAGCAGATCATACAGTTCCGGACACGACGTCTTGCAGTCTCCGGAATGTTGTTATTCACCCAGACTTGTTCTAACATTTTCGTGATCTGCTGAGCACACACATGTGTAGGACCGTGTGCCATCGTGACCATTGCCAGCACATATGAATCAGGGAGCAACCATTTTCCTTCATATGTATCCACCCAACACCCATCATCATCTAGTTTCCCCATTCCTTCGGCCCACCTTTTAGATTCTTCTATTGTGGCATCAGTTTGAATATCTCGCACAGACCCAATACCTTCATCCATTACATAAGCATCTTTAATTTCCCTTAGAGCATACATGTCCGTGCTAAGGTCTGTGGCCGTTTGCCTGGCTATCAGGTCCGCAAAAGCGTTCCCTTTTCCCACATCATCTATGACCTTACGATGTGCTGCACATTTCATGATCGCTAACTGCCTAAGGAGCGAGAGTGCCGAGAGCAATTGCACTATCAAGGGGCCATGCTGAATCTTGGTCCCATGTGAGGTCAGGAACCCTCTTTCTGACCAGAGCCTCCCAAAGTTGTGAGCCACCCCAAAGGCGTACTGGCTATCAGTATATATATTTACTATACGCCCTTCGGAGAGTTCACAAGCTCGGGTCAATGCTATAATCTCTGCGGCCTGCGTGGAGTTATACGAAATTCTCTTAGTTTCAACAACTTTACTCAGCGTAGTAACTGCGTAAGCAGCTGTAGATGTACCATCTGAAAAGTTGAAGCAGGAGCCATCACAAAACAGCTCCCCTTCTGCATTGTCCAAAGGAGTATCTATAAGATCTATCCTGCCCTTTGTTTCTTGTTCAGTGGTATAAAGGCAGTCATGTAATTCTTCGCCACCGCAAACAGTGCTTTGCGGGAAAGGTAAGAGTTCAGCCGGATTAAGAACACAACACCTCTTAATTTGAATGTGAGGGGAAAACAGAATTAATTCATACCTTGTTTGCCGTGCAGAGGTGAGGTGTTGCGTTTGGGTTTTGTTCAATAGGATATCTACAGAGTGAGGTACCATCAAAATCAAATCATGGCCTAAGACCATTCCCTCACTCTGTTTTACAGACGCGGCAGCAGCAACCACAGCTCGCAAACATCTTGGCAAAGCGCATGCGACAGGATCAAGGGCGGAGGAGTAGTAGCCGCACGGCCTATTCTTCCCTCCGTGTTCCTGTGTTAACACAGCCAAAGCACATCCATCACATTCATGTGCAAACAACACAAAGGCCTTGTCATAATTTGGAGTACCCAGAACCGTGCAGAGCATAACGCGATTTTGAGAAGCTCAAATGATCGTTGATGTTCCGATTTCCATGGCAGTGGCAGAGAAATGCCCTTCTTCGTCAAAGCCAACATCGGTTTTATCACTAGTGAAAAGTTCGGGATCCACAACCTACAGTAAGAAGCCATACCTATTAAGGCTCTGACTTCCTTCTGTGTATTTGGAACAGACATGCCAGAAATGTGTTTTATTCTTTCAGGTGTCAATCTTCTCCCCTCCTTTGACAGGAGGTAGCCTAAATAGGCGACCTCCTGACAACAATATTGAAATTTTTTAAGCGAAGCTTTATGACCATTTTTAGCTAGATGAACAAGCAACAGTACAGTGCCTTCTTTACAAGCACTTTAAGAGTCTGCAGCTAAAAGCAAATCATCGACATATTGAAGCAGTGTACAAGTAGGTGGCAATTCAAGGGTGTCGAGCTGCTCTTTCAAAGCTCTACTATAAATGCTTGGACTTTCAGTATACCCTTGAGGTGCCCTAGTAAATGTAAATGAACGTCCTCCCAAGGTGAACGCAAACAAATATCTACTTTCCTTATGTATCGGAATGCTAAAGAAAGCATTTTTTAAATCCACAACGCTGAAGTGCGTAGCCGTAGCAGGGATGATTGTCAATATCGTCATTACATCAGGCACGATATGAAATTGTGGGGCGACAACTCTGTTAATAGCACGAAGATCAATTATGAACCGGTATGGGATTGCATTGTCGCCTTTCTTATATAGAGGCAAGATCGGACTGTTACACAAACTACCTGTAATCTCCTCGATCACCCCACGATGCACAAAATCTGAGACAATGCATTTCAAAGCACGCTCGCCCTCAACTGATATTTTATACTGCGGAATGCGTGGTAGTTTAACTCCATATTTCAAAACTATTTTAACAGGCTCAATCTGTAGTACCCCGACATCATTGTCGTCAACCGCCCATAAACATTCCGGGACAATGCTAAACTCAGGAGGCAAAGGTCGAATCAGAAACTGAGAATTAGGAAGTTGCTGTGGTGAAACCGTCAGCCGTACTCCATCAGAGGAACAATGAATTACTGCATTCAATTTCTTTAACAAATTCAACCCCAGAAAATTCTCTCCACAGTTCGAAGTGAAAAGAAAAAGGCAATGGTCCGTAAAGGGACCCAAAGAAACAGACACCGGTGAAGAAACCGGACAGACAATTGGTATACCAGAAAACCCTACGGAAACTTTCGTTTGCCCTGACAGTGGAATGTTTGGAACCCGAGAATGATCAATGGAGCACTTCTGTGCTCCAGTGTCTATCAAAAACTGGTGTTTCCTATTCCCTACTAATAATTCAACGTAGGGGCATCTTTGATTAACGGGAATAGGTGAAGGTTCCAAACCCTGCTTCGGGCAGTCCTAATGAAATAGAGTATCGTCGGAAGGGAGCTCTTCAGAAAGATAGGCAGCAGAAGGGTGATCAAATATGTTCCTCGAGTCCACACTCGAGGTCTGATTTTCCTGTGAAAAAGGTTGCTGAGGATCTTGCAAAAACTGACCCCTATCAGGGCCCCCTGCTCCAGGGCGGCCCATGGTTGTCTACCCATACTCCCAAACGCACTGTTTGACCTTTGTCGAAGGACGGGGCACTGTGCTCGCCAATGACCTTTCTGGCGGCAATAAGCACATTGATTAATATTCACAGAACCCAAAGGAGCATTTCCTTTTGGGAGATACTGACCTCTGGTCTGTGTCGTGCCTCCTCTGGGGTTTCTAACAATTTGTTGTAATAATACTTTGGTTTTCAAATCTCCTTTCCTCTTTTCTATTTTCTCCTTCTCATTATTAACACGGTTCTCATAATACTGAGCCATGTGCAAAACCTCAGATTGAGATTTTGCCTGCCAAGCGCTCTCAGAGGACATAATCTGTGACTGGATGTCGGGCAACAATCCACGTACAAATGTGTCCACAAACAACCTTTTCCCAGACTCTGTACCCAAGTCCTGCCCACTGAAGTCAGAAAATACCTGCTCGAATCTGTTACAGAATTCGGTGGCGCCTTCAGTTTTCCCTTGAACACAGGCCGTAAGCTTGTCCCAAATAATTCTTTTCTCTGGAATTATAGTTTTTAATTTTGCGACAATTCTATCAGGCAAAGTAAGTATTACCTGAGGTGGTTTCTCACCTGCTGGTGTTTCCCCATCAACCCTAATCATATTAGCCCACGTATCTCCCAACCCTGGCACATCGTCTATTGTCCGAACCTGCTTCCATACATCTACGGGTAGGAGTACAGGGAATAACAAGTCAATATCACTTAAGGTGAAAACAGAGGACTGCAAGACGGACTCTCTCTCTTTGTAAAACCCTGTCGGGTTTTTCCTGATATCGGGAACTGATTGTCTAATAGTGTTCACTTCCTGTCGTGAAAACGGGACGTCAACGAATTGCGATACTTAATGCGCAGGGATATCCACAGTGGGTGCACCAGTCCCAGCGTTAGCGGGAATCTCAACCTTTAGGACGAAGGTCGGAGGAACCTCTCTCGTAGGCAACTGAGATATAGGTACCTCCGGCCGCTTACTAAGCAACAGAGCCAGGTCGAGCGCTAAGGCAGCCAGAAGAAGTGTCGGGCGAAAAAGCCCTTTTACAAATCCCCAACAACTCTATGGGGCAACTAACCTTTTTTCTTACATATTCTTCTTGCAGGTACTGTACCATTACCTGAATTACCTTTCTTTGCATTTCTACTGTATACTGACTATACATGTCATATACTTCATATGGCGGAATCGATGAATCCGAGATCCATCGAATTGCATCTTTGGTACAAATTCGTACTTCCTCAGGTGCCGATCTACGACACAGAAGGAACCGTTTCTGTACATACATACTATTGTCTTCGTCATCCTCATCTCGTGACTTTTCAAAGTCCTTCCTATACTCAAAGAATCTTTCAACATGACCATGTACTTTCTGCTCTGTGTCCCTCGAAAGTGCCAAAGCATTTAGATCTCTTACCCCTTGTGGAAGATCCGAATTTTGTAATCTACCCCACATTACACATAAAGAGTCCCCAAACCTTCGATAAAAACATTTTTCTCGGGAAAACTGTTCAAATTAAATAATGTGAAAAAACATCAACTTGATCACCTTTCTCCATACAGTGCTTAGCCCATGCAAACAATTCCTGTTTCTTATCTGCAGAAAAAGTATTACGAGTGACAATCTTTGACCCTGCACCTTGATCAACTTCAGTCAATACGGGACCACTCGGGAGCGGAGGTGCAGGTAAATTTAATAAGGGTACAACTATCGGCGCAGGAGGAAGGGATGGTGCGATAGGTGGAGGAACAACAACTAAAGGAATAGGAACAATAGGTTGTGCAGGGGGAACAGGAATAACAGCAGGAACAACAGCAGGAATGGGCAGAGCGCCCAGAAAGGGATCATACGGAGGTGGCGCAGAGGCACCAGGCCTGCGTTCGTTTAACAATTTTTCAATAAATTCTTCAGAAACATGAAAATCTTTAGAAAGGGTAAATCTTCTGGATTCCAAGTGAAAAAGCCCTATCCATATTTTTAACTGATTCTGAATGTTTTTCTTTATCATATAACAACGCTTTTTCGGCCTTTGTTTTATAACGGCGTACATGTTTATCCTACTTTTAAGCTGCTGTGATGCTTCTTTTTTCCAATTCTGTAAAACATCAAAGGCTGCAGGTCTAGCCTTCTTTTTTAGCAAGACCGATTCTAGGTATTCAATACGGGGGATCTCAAAACTGCCATTGATTGGCCACTGAAATTCTGAGGCATGTCTGGTCTGTCTGTGCCAAATATCATTAATTACTATACTACCAATGCCATACTTACAGTACATAGTACATGCCGGCGACCCCTCCTGTGGTGCCGGACGGCTAAATTCCAAACATTGTCGATCGCTGCGGAACAGAGCCCTAAAACAGCTAGACAATTTCCAAGGCATTTCACAAAAAATTGGTGTTACCTGGTCAATAATTGTGTCTGCAGATACAATACGCCAAATTCAAATTGTCAGGGTTAAATAAAGAGCCGGGTCACGACTGCACCTGACCAAACCTAAGGAGGACCGTACGGTTTACCAAAGAACTTACCTAACGAATTTTACCTTGTGTTTGGTGGTTTCGACAAATCTGCCCGCCTCAAAAAATGGAGCCTCGTCAAGATGCCGTGTCAGACCACACGACTATCGTCCAAGGATCGGATCGTGCAGCGCTGCCGAGGTATCGCGTCTCGTTCGGTCGGGCCCGCAGAATCACACCGTCCGATCCCGGTTCGATAGTCTGCGTCAAACTTCAATGATCCGGCATCAATCTTGAGGGTCCCTATTCGGGCGCCAACTGTGGAAACATAAAAATTGCTATGAGGCTGGGAAGCCCAAAGGAAACACACCAACACAGGTTACAAAGAACATACAAGTGCTTTATTTAAAAGCTACAACAGTTATCAAAGTCAATTGACAAACGGATAGCTATTCGGCTCTCAGAGTAACGTAACGAACTTCAACGAAGGTTCGATGCATTAGTAGAGAGACCATACATTGGAATATTTGGGTCTTTTATATGTTTTGTCCACCCTTTGGCCAACCCTCTCGCGGGTTAACCATTCTTGGGATCAGGCCTAGAGTTCCTTGCCAGGTCAATCCTATAATTTATGCGTTTTGATCAGTTTTGCTGATACAGTTGTTCATTTACACATAGGTCAGCAATAGGACAAGGTCTCGGTTCGCGACCCCGACAAGTGGCCTGCAGGCATATTAATTATTCGTGTGTGCGAAGGTCACAACGGCCAGAATCTCGCTCAGAATATCATTCAGCCTCCATTTTGATGTTCAGGGTGACTTCCACATTTACAAGAGGACCTAAAATGGCGGCTAAATCCAAGATGGCGACTTACATTACTTTTCGTTAAGGTCAAGACCTTGCCGCGGAGTCTATTCACATGATATTTTAGACAACTTGGCGTAGGCCAATACACATTCAATTTACTGCGATAGGAGGCATAATATTATTTCAATTCCAACAACTTTACATGTTCCAATAGGCCAGATTGACAGAAAAAGGGAATATAACCAGGTGTGTGTCCGTGGAAGTTCAAAGTGAGGTGAGAAGGAAAAAAGTGATATACATATATGTTACTGGGAATTCTAGGGGGTCACCACAATATATTTCCCCCTTTAGCAAACATTCATTAAGTTATGCAGTCTCATTACAAAATATGCCCTTTTTTGCACTATGGGCTAATTAATATGCAGATAACGTCCTGACAGCTTTGTCGGGAATCTGGGAAGGACCCCAATATGAAATAAAATTATATATGCATATTCTGAAACACTCTCTTCTAAGAATTCGCATCAGCTTCATCATGATGTGACAGTATTTAGAATACAGTGGCCAATAGATTATCTCTTGCATGAATTAGAGGCAATAGAAGCTGGCAGATGGTTTCCCTGAAGATGGACAATCACCTGAAATGCATTGGACCTATTGCAATTCTTTCTGCTTGTTTTATATTAACTTTGTATGTACATTTCTAATATAGGAACCACATTCTCCAGTTTCACAGCCAAACCGTGGAACGTGATATTGAAGGAAATAAGAACGACAGATCATTTAACCTTCAAAAAATGACTAAAAACTGGCTATTCAATTCACAGAGAAAAGCATTAAAACTGGCAACTCACACAAATCATACCCTGGACCCGAGGCAATCATTGGGCAGTACAGATCTTGGAACCAACAATAAAACAACCACACCTGTCTAACTACTAACCACCTCTGCTCCCTGCTCCTCTCTTGCATACCTCCCACATACCACACACACGCCCATATGGGCTAGTCTTACTAAACACAAAATACGCAAGCCACACATCTGCCACAAGTATACACTGCTGCAAATAATATACAACCCAGATACTGGACACTGGCCCTACGGACACAATAGCTCG
Source organism: Ambystoma mexicanum (assembly GCF_040938575.1). Lineage (NCBI taxonomy): Eukaryota > Metazoa > Chordata > Amphibia > Caudata > Ambystomatidae > Ambystoma > Ambystoma mexicanum. The sequence goes on along the minus strand of NC_090937.1, from coordinate 130,720,500 downwards.
AGTGCACACAATCAAAGCCCACTCTGAAAGCTGAATCGCACAGATGCAGCTTCTCCTGCTTCCACAAAAGAAGAGCACAACCTCTATCCCATCCTTCTACCCTCACAAACCAACCCCACCCACTTTCTTGCAGAGACAAATGAGCACCTGGAGACCATGCAAATGGTAGCGGTGCGCAGTATAAATCAACATAACACAGCATATATGTCTAATAGCGAATACTTCAAATACTTTCACATCAATATGAAGCAGATTTGAGTTCTTATTATTATAATTGGTTATATATAACACACTTAATAACCAGACTCTTTTTAAGCGCAGACCCGGGGAACAAACCTGTGTTGCTCCTTGTCGTCTTGCTTCCAAGGCAAGTGTGTTGCTACGGAGCTATCATCCCGAGACTTCTTAGAAGAGAGTGTTTGAGAATGCACATATGTGATTATTTCATGTTGAGGCCCTGCCAGATTCCTGACAGAGCCGTCAGGACTTTATCTGCAAATAAATACATGCTGACGGTTTTACTGTAGGGGAAATGAGACACTTTTTCAGGAAACATAAAGGGTAGACTTGTTCATTAGGATTTCCTAGCATCTAAAACCTGATTTATGCCAGCTTGGGACAGGGGTAAATTGCTATAGGAAGTAGTTTTATGGTGTTTCCTTGTGTGATGGCATGTCTCAGCTGAATTTTTAGGTGTGCTACTCAAGTCTAGTGTGTGGATTGAACACATGTGATCCGGTTTACACACACACACCCACACACACACACGCGTGCGCACGCTATTTAATGAATCTGGTCGCAAATGCCCTCTTTTACTATTTGTAAATCTGACGTAATTTGCGACAGCCGCAGTTTGCACATTTTTCACTGATTTACAGCTTTAAAAAAAGCCTTGGGATTTAACTCCTGAGTGAATTGATTGGATAATAATAATTAGAAAATAAAATGTGAGCACTGGCACTTTCCAACAAGACAAACATATTTGTAATAATACCATACCAGCACTTCCTTGAAGGAAGCAATCACTGTGAGTTATTGAGTACTTGAACTTTCAATTTCAAGCACTGCTGCTTCTGACTGGGCCGTTATGCTTTAGAGCTGGATATTTTCTGTAAATTGCCCCAGGAATGTGGTTAGCCTATGTGATGGGTGACGTAAAGGAACATCCTTCAAATATGTTGTATTTTGTCGAACAGGCCTTGTAAGAATGGATTAGGAAGGAATTAATCAACATAAAGACAGGCATTTTTAATGCTTCCATCATTTACACAATCAAAGCACATAAAGGAAAATAAAAAAGGCATACATTAAAAAGGGAAATTGACAGACGTGTAGTCGTGAAAAAAGGGGCAAAGATATATAGGCAGTCAAAGATCCACAGAGGCACATGGAAGTCAGTTGTAACAAGAGAAAAGGCACAAACAGTGGGATGATTTATCTGGTAACCAGTGATGACTTTGTGGCTGCAGAGAAGCCAAAGCCTTGATAGAGGCAGGTTTTGGCATTATTGGGACCAAGGCCTTCCTAAAGTGTGTTTGTTTTGCTGCTCTCTCTCACTCTTCCATTGGAGAATGGAACTGTGCAAGCAGGGCAGTACCTGCATGGGACATTAATCCTTTCCAAATACCTGAAGATGGCACGACTATGATTGGCGCTAAGTGCATAACGTTTGCGTTCTGAGACTTTAAATGTGCGCTTCTGCAGCAATACGACATGCCATCTGACTTAATGTGGTCCATGCCATCTTGATGGAGGACATGAGAGGCGGGTTGGGGATTACCCTGAGGTTTACCTGTAGGGTGGAGTATGGGATGTGATGCTAGTCTGGAAGCCTAATTCTGTGTGCAGTCAGGTCCCTTCTTTCCTGTCCGGTGTCACTGTGTACTTCTTCATGGTTGCTGACATATATGCATAGTCCTTCACGGCATGCTAAAGATGCAACATTTCCTTGTGCACACGCTATTTGTGTCTGTGGTGCCCCTCATATCCTTCACCTGCCCCTCTCGTTCGACCACTCTCTCATCACTTTAACCAGGGCTGTAGTCCCCCTTTTCACTACACCTACTCCACCTCTCGTTCTCATCTCCCTTCTCCCCAAATTGCCCTCTGCCAATGTTCCTGTCTTCCTCCAGCCTCCTCCTCTTTCTGTGCCCCCTCTCCATGTGAGTTGGTGTAAATATACGAATGACCCTGTGAATATATGAATGCTATTTTGTGTCAGCAAAACGGGCCAATGTCTGGCCCGGAATCATATTCTAAATTATGGAGAGGCAATACATGTACTACAACACAGAAGTTATATTTTTAATCAATACTCTTCTGTAGTATTTAGGTCTGGTGCGGTGGCTGTGTAAGGTCGGTAGAATGTGTGCAGCAAGGATGTTGACCATGGGTCTGCATTCTGGTTGTGGTGGCGCTTGTGCATGATATTATGTGTGCAGCTAGGCTCATTTTTTCGTGGGCTATAGCTGTTTTGAAAGACTGTTGAGGTGTTCATGGAGAAGAGTAGGTATGTGTGCAGCTATGGCACATTGATCGAGGGGTATAGCTGCATTGATTTGTTTGTTGGTGTAGAGGAGAGATTGAACATATTGGTATGTGTGAGAGTCTGTGTGCAATGTTTGGAGACCACCGTTTCTGATTTCATGTTAGTGTTTGCTGAGCATATCATGTCTATTCTCGAGGAGCAGTGGTTCTCCAAGTGAAATTCTCTGTCAGATTCCTTGCCTGCTTCGGAGCGTCTTCTAGGTGGGGAAGAGTCAGTCTGTTTCAGAAGCTCAGTTATTAGTGCTGGTGGGCCCATTTTATGGGTTCCGGGTAATAGTTTGAGGCAGGTGGGTTGGTATCGCTGTACTTGTTTATGGTTTGAATTGTGGAATTGTATCACATCATTTATGGTTTGAATTGTGGAATTATACCACATTGTTATCCCTCCCGGTAGCTGCAAGTGCTCGAGAACTCCTCGGATCAAAGGGGTAGTGCGTATCAGAAAGAGACGGGAGCAGGTGTAACAAAGTAAGGCTGATACTGCACCACGGGAGAAGAAGTTAATTGCATCATTTCCTAAGCAGATCAGGGTAACCTGGCTTGATCAGAGACCACCTTGTGTGCCCAATTAATTGTATGATCTTGCCCAGTCGTATGCTTGAACATAATTTCAGTAAGGTTCGGGAATTGTAGTTGTATGCATTAATTCCCAAATGTGCTGCTGAAAGATATATAGAAGGTACATGCATGTTATCTCATTTATGAATAATTATTCTGATGGAGTTTCTAAACATTACGGTAGAAAGTTAATGAAACCGTTTAGGGGCCATCCTGGATTAGGTCAGCGGTCTAGAAACTCCGGATTGTGTTCCCTGCTACACTCAACTGCAATTATTATTGGCATGAGTTCTACAGCATGAAAACCACATGCAGTCACTTTGCCCACAATGCAGGCTAATTGCAGTAAGTCCAGTCCCATCTCTTAGGTTCCTGTGCCTGCTGAGTGTAATGCGGTCTGACATGGTTTCAGAGGGAGAGGAACTGTATGTGGAAATTAACATACCCCAGAAGGGGAGAAGGTAGGGAGTATGCAAGACAGCGTGGAGGCAAGAGAACAGAGGAGGTGGAATAAAGGATGGAAGATTGGATAATGGAGAAGCAGAAGAGGAGGAGTGTGAAGGAGATGATTTCAAAACCAAAGAATCTGAGGAAATATGTGTCAGGGTGGGGTAGGAGATCTCTTCGCATGGCAGCCCACCCTGGTCACACACAGGGACAAAGTGACGGGGTGTCAAACTTCAAGATGTTTCTTCTTAGAGAGCTTGCCCTGAAAAAATGTGAAGACAACTGAGTCAGTTGTCTTGCAACTGAAGAAGGCAATACAACCTCAGTACTGTGAAACCAATTGAAAACACCTATACAATGTGATACTGTTAAAGGATCAAGCGATAAAGTAATCCACAACTGACCATGGAGACTTTAGGAGATGGGAAACAATACCTTCACAGGCAAATCATATGCTTTTTAAATAAACATGTAGTTATGCATTTCCTGCATATTTCAAACTGAAATCTTACACAATGAATATGTGAGCTGTATATTAGTGGCTCACAGCAGACTGAACAACATGTCCACTTTAATGTAAACAAGGTAATGTCTCAAACAGTGGATGTATGACACATTGAGTATGGCAACATAGCTGAAGACATTGAGAAACCACCAACCATAAAGTTCCACACTGAAGGCTTCTACACATGCTGATCAGCTTTTAGTGTGTGCCACGTTGTGATATTGTTTTAGGATCTGGGAATTGGCAGGTGGCAACGACAACTGGAAATACCTGTTTTCCAACTTGAATGCACGAAGAGAGAACATGTAGTGCGGGTTGCAGATGAAATGTCACAATTTGCAGAGGATACACATGTTTGATAAAGTTAGTAGACACTGTACGGAGAAGAGAAAGCAAGCTAGGCTTAGGAAATCATAAGCATCAGTATCAGTATTCAATTCACGCATATTGAGCCGAAATCTGCAGTGGAACCAATGAGGATGGGGGGGAAGAGATTTTGAAGGTCACCAAAAAGAAGGACAATGATTTATGTGGTACAATACTGGCTAGGCATGCTGGTTAAATAATGTGACAAGTCCAGCTTAAACAACCGAAGAATTGATAGTAGGAAATGTTGGCTCTGGGACAAACCAGAGATGCCCATCCAGCTTGTAGGCCACAACTCCTCAAAGACAACTACATAGTGGAGACTACCAGAGGTGGGCTACTGAAATGATGAATATATATTGAAAAATGTCGACTTTGGAAATTTTCTAGAATACAGACAGAAACACAAACTATAGAGAATGTGAGGGGGTAAACACAGCACAAGACGGAAGTATGATTCTATTAAAGGAGACTTACAAGTAGTGGACATGACATAAGACCATACTATTGTTTATTTGTGGGCCAAAATGGCACACAAAGTACATCCCAGCCTCCTTGCATAAGTGAACAAAGTATCATCATTTTGATGGGTTCAGGTAGATTTGAGCAAAACCGAAGAATATGAAAGCCTTGAGTATTGATGTTGAATAGTAAGTGAGAAGAAAGAGGACAGGCTAGAATGTACATGTGTCCCATATATGCCACAAGCAGACGACATGTGTAAAGAGCTTTTGAAAAATGCTCCTGTGTGGAGATTGGCTGTATAACTCTAAAAGATATACTGCAAAAAGGGGAAAGGTCAAAAGTGAGTAAAAAGAAAACAACCGAGACCACCAAGGGCATGGACGGCATGGCAGCCTAGTGTGTAGGCTACTTCACCCATGCCTGAATTGTATTTAAATGGGGCCTCATGCAGGTCAGTTTGAATGACAAAGGAACCGCCTGACCTTGTACTAGGACTTATGGAAGTTAATGACCCACGTCTGAGAAGAACACCTGGAGTTAATACCATGGAATCAATCAGTGATAACAAGCAGCCCAGCTTGTGCCGCAGAGGGCCTGATGCTGAATCCATGTGTGAGCTGATACCATAAGGCAGGTCAGAGAAACCAGAGAAGTGACCAATGGAAAAAATTGGCCCCACTGAGGGAGGCGGTATGTGAACTCAGGGCTGGGACGATATTGTTCTAGCAGAACGCAGGAGGATCGGAGAGACCCTCATTCGCAAAAGCCAAAGACCTGCTCCAGTAGCATACAGGCCAGTTAGCTGGTGCAGGGTCGCGGCAAGAACAAAGAACTGGGTCATGCTCAACTTGTATGGATGGCCAGGTGCACCCTGGGTAACGTTTTAGCATGCCATGCAGTCGGGATGTGCACGACAACCATATACACAGCGGTGCTTGAGGATTAAAAATGAGGGGAAACGTTTTAGGCTTTGGAGGTACTGCTTTATTTAGCCCTGTCTGAGCCAGTGCAATGCAGATAAGAGTGACGTAGGGATCTATCTGCTCCGTGCATTCAGCCAGAACTCTACATAACACTGCAGGCTTGACATCCAATAGATGGGCATTCACAACTCAAGCTCTGTTACTGGCCATAGAGGAGAGGGGCCGAGCAGAGGAGCTGCATCTTTGTAAGGAGTAAAGAACAAGCCGTGGAACGCTCAATAGGAACCCAATCTGGAGGAAATGTAGTGTAGGGTGGATGCCTTGGCTGTGTGTCTGGAACATCAGTACATAGCCGACCTGCCACAGGTGTGCCGAGGATTATATCCAAAGTGACACTGGTGCAGCACACGCAACACCCACGCACATTGGCCTATCTGCTGCCTTTTTGGGGCATACGTAACAAGGAGGATATGAGTCAAAAGTGGACTTGCCAGCTTGCGATTTGTGAGATCTAGGACACAGCCACCAAGGCAGGCATCTATTTACTATTGGAAGAAATTAAATCAATGTGAAGTGATATCCATACCAATAGATTTCAGAATAAAGCCAATTGATGATAGGATGCAAGAACTGGAAACCAAACAACCAGATTTAGCCCTGTAGATCGACAACCTGGAAAACAGGCAGAGGAGAAGCAATATTTGTATCATGGCCTGCAGGAACTTCAAGGGGAATCATTGGCCTCCGTTGAAAGATAAGTAAAATGCGTAGTAACAGCTCTTCTCTGCAGTCCCAGTTTTACTCATATTGCAAGTAATAGAATACATAGGGGCGGTGGTTCCCCAGGAGGTGCATGGGCAATATTGGCCAAATGTCATTCCTTCAAACAAAAAGTTGACATTTTGGCAAAAGCGGGTGAATAAGGGACCATAGAATATGAAGGTTCCAAGGTCCACATTAATAAAGACCTGTCTGCATTGAAACTAACTAAACGTAAAGAATGTGGGAACCTTATGCAATGGCTCCATGATTATGACATACAATACAGATGGGGCAACCCATTCTTCCTAATCTTTGAATATCAACGAGAATATCATGGGATCACATCTGCAGAAGATGATGAAGGCACCCTGAAATAATTGAGAGAGACGGGCGGGAGCAAAGGTCAACCGAGGAGAACAGCACTTTGTGATCCATCGGCAGGGGCTCCAAGCTCCAACCCAAGAGATGTTGACAGAACAGATCCAGGAATGATCACAAGTTAAACACCCCATAGGGGTTATCCACATCAAGGATTCATGTACATCAAAGGGTGAGGAAATTGGAATTGATACATTGAAGATGGTGTTACCCCTCAAGGATGTCAGGTGGTACTGGAACTTGATTTGGAACTTAATGTCTAATTAATAGGGGTTCCACCAATGTTTCAAATTGTCTAGATGGGGCAAAAGGATCCTTTTTGCTGGCCCTAGTTAGATAGGGCATCTCCCAAGCGGGGCAAAGTGCTCCATTCGATGGAGTGGTGGAATGTAAGGGGGATAGGGCAAGGTGATTTGAAGGGGGACAAAATGTTTATCCTAAGAGTTAATAACCTTTCAGAATGTGGGAAAACAGTGGGTAAGGAGTCACTGGAAAATCTTGTAGCAAATTGTAACACAAGAAAGGATTATGAGAGGTACGGGAAGAATGAGGACATACATGTGGAAGGGAAATGATGTTGAATACTAACGTGATGCATGTAGGGACTGTGGATGTTATAGGCCTCAACTCTTCTCAGAATAAATCTATATTGGTGAGGGAGTTTAGGAAATCTGGCCTGCATGTCCAATTAATTCAGGAAAGCAAATTCAAGAGAGGGAAAGTATACCAAATAAAAGGGATTGGTATAGGTGCTGCTCAGTGGCCCACGAGTGATGTTAGAAAGACTTTAGTTCAGATGTTGGTACGAACATCATTGGGCTTTGTGGTCGCCCAGATAAAGAGGGGAGTACATGGTCGTCTGCTGGCAGTGAAAAGGAGGAATGGTGCATTTGTTGTGACCTTCTGTTCAATTTATGCACCGAACCAAAGGTAAGGACATTTTGTTTATAATTAAACATTTTAGTTCCTGGAGCGGTGGAAGTTGGGGGTTTCGATCTGTGGTTGTGATTTTAACATGTTAGCAGACCCATTGAAAGATTGGCAACCCCTGAGATAATCTTGCCACAATCACGCAAACATATTACATGATCAAAGCTCTTACACTTTTTTTTCCCCGCCCCACAAAACGTACACACACTTAGACTATATCCTGGTGGAGGCAGAGAATGCACATGATATTGAGGGGGCAGGTGGTGGTTTGGTCTGATCATGGCATGTGTATAGTGTCTGATTTTCCAACCAATGATTGACAAGTGCTTACTATTTAATGTCACATTATTTAAGGACTCCCTTTTCTGGGAATCCCTTAAAACGGAAATAAGGACATTTTTTTAGACAAACAATACTGAAGAGGTGCTGATGCAAAACAAATTAAAGGTGTGTTCTTATCTTGCCTAAATCCCATTACCTAAGTTATTTGTATAAGACCTAATGCAAATGGATACTCCAATTGCAAAAGTAGAAATATTTTCAGCAGTTTCAAAGTTAAAAGCAGGACTGGCACCAGGCCAAAATGGGTTTGCTGCAGCATTCTATAAAAGGCACGGAACAGAGCTTGCACCATTCCTGAGCAAATTAATTGAACAACATCCGAGAGGTTTAAGGATTTCCAGATTCTTTCATGCAGGCAAGGATTGTCGTCATTCATCCAGTAAGTGGGGAAAGATACATTGGAATGTGGGTCTTATCAACCGATATCTTTATTGAATGTGGATGCAAAAATCTACACAAGTGTCCTAGAAGAGAGACTTGCAAATTTGTTCACTAAACTAATACACTCGAATCAAGTCAATTTTGTCAACGGCAGACAGGGTTCAGATAATGTTCGTAAAACCCTCAATGTTATGGCCAGCATAGGAGTGAAATATATGGAGCCCCCCTTCCCCACTGGTGTCCTTGGATGCTGGAAAGGCTTTTGAACGGGTCAAATGGCCTTTCCAGAAAGCAGTCTTGCAAAAGGTAGGGTTGTTGTCCTGATGGTTCACCGGAGTCATGGCATTATACAAGAACCCGGTAACAACAGTGATAGTCAATGGATTTTCATTAGAGAGATTTGACATGATTAGGTGAACAAGACAGGGATGCCCCCTTTCCCCGTTGATCTTGCTTTACTGTTATTACTATTAGAACCACTGGCAGAGTTGATTCAAAGGGAGAAGCAAATTTGATGTCTGTAGAGGTATTTGATAGTATGGCCTACATGTAGAGTCCAAGTACCTCTCCCTAAACTGATATAGGTTTTTGAGAAATATCGAACCCTGTCCAGCTTTAAGATATATTTTAATATATTGTCAGTGCTCCCCATGGTAGAGTACTCATTGGAACTGGGCCATCACATCTCTGATAACGGGCTGCAGATACAGACTAAGGACCTAAAATATTTGGGTACCTATATCACGAGAGGCATAACAAGTTTGTATAATGTAAATGACTCCCCCTATGGGATAGTTTTAAGAAGGAATTAACACAATTGTCTGGGATGATGTTGCATTCGGTGGGTCGTCTCACTATGTTTGAAAATTAATATGTTGCCAAAATTGTTATTTCTGTTGCATGTGTTACTGGTAGAGGTATTGACCTCATGTTTTGATGAGGCAAGAAGACGTTTTGTAGACTTGCTTTGCAGGAAGAAATCAAGCATAGTCTGTACAGCACTGACATTGCCCAATGAGAAGGGTGGAGTAGGTCTCCCAGATCTAAAATAATGCTATAGAGCAGCACCATTCTGGATATCCGTTCAAGGGAAAATCAGGATAAGCAATGGTTGAACTAGAAAATGAGAAAATGACATGCTGTCACCAGTTACCATAAGTGAATGGTTGTGGGTGTCCTACAGGCAGCTGATGGCCAGAATACAGGCATAACCTGTTTTATCCACTTTATGGCAGTTGTGGAAGAAGTCAAAGAATATTGAGGGGGTGACGTCTTGGCCTACTCCGCTTAGTTGTCTGTGGGCTCTTCTCTCAGGGATAACATTCACAAACCACTCAGATATCATCCATATTATGAGAGTTGATGGGTGAGGGTGGGCAAACTATGGAGGGAGGGTCATTTTTAAGCAAGACAGAATTAGATGAGGTGCTACAAGGAGAGCCCATGTCAGTATGCATGTACTTGCAATTACAAATTACATCATATTGGATAACATTGCTAAACTTATATGAAAGTAATGAAATATCAATATAGATGGTTTATTATTGACTTCAGGGGTTCTTCTATTAGTTAAACCCAGCGTGTCTCAGGGCAATAGCCCCTTCTTCCGGTGTGCGTGAAATCCTTTTCAATATCTAATATCTAATGGAGTAAAAGATGAATAATAAGAGATCAGATTTCCAACTCCTATTTATATTGTTTTTGTGGACTGAATTGAATCAGAGAGGCACTAACCTGTATGATCTGTGCAATATAGCAATAATTACTCCAAATCTGGAGCTGAAAAATGAATATACATCACCATAGTTATCTATTCCTCTACGTCTAAACATCAATCAGACAATTACAATGAAGAATAAAGAAAAACTGTGTAGAGCCAATTAACCACATATCTTGCTTCTGTATTTCAATGAGAGTTGTTGCTTAGGATCACTATGGCAACAATAGATCAGCCATCTTCAATGCATTGATCTCATCTGCAAACAAGATGGGCATAATGTCCTAAATATACTGTAATGTATAAAACTAATGGTCTTCATGTATTGCACATTGCTTTAGGTCGCCAAACACTTCAATTCCAAATAAACATGTCTCAGACTCACTAATCAATCGTCATGCAATATATTCAATTACTGCTGCTCACGCATTACACAGGAAACAGGGAATGGCTGTGAAAACAGCCTCCCGCCCTGCGTCTGCGTTACTTGATAGGCAATTTATGTTTGGCTTAACGTCTTTCATCTCTTAAATGCTTGGTGCAGGAATCGGGATGTGGCTTTCAAACCAGCCTGCCGTCCTGCGTTATGTAATAGAGAACCGCGTCGTGTGACGCATTGTGTCCCGTAAGGCTTCTCACACGGGACAGCTCGACGTTTTTCTATCCTCATACAGCGACCATCTTTGAGTGTGACGCCATTTCAAAGAAAGTATATGAGCGACGTCCCTCACTTAATATCGGTCTGCCTACCTCCGTTCTTACGTAGGTAAATATATTTTAATGAAGTATATCATACCACAGACAAGTGACATCACGAGATAGTTAACTTGGTTCACCACGATAGATAGAAGGGTATTTAAACAAAATTCAATGCAACTGTTTATGAGCACCGGAGTTCACCCTACACAGCAAGGTCCTGCGATCGATATTGTCGTTATTAGTAGCCATTTTTGGATCCGTTTGATACATGTTGCACGCCAGAACCGGGAAAAGTGGCTGGAGTGAGGACTGGAGAGAGGGGGAGGAAGGAAAAAGTGAGCCTAATAAAATCTGTTGAGTAAAGATGATCACAAGATGGTTGGCCTGATTCAGTTTAAGCTTCTTATAGTCATTTGTATATTGCATTGTGATGTCCAGTTAACACCTAATTAAATATTACTTGTGTTGCTTCTGGAAAGTTCAATAAAGAGTTAATTTACAATTTAAAAAAAAAAACATTTTTAGAGTCCACGTGTGAGTAATAGGTAAAGAGGGGAATGGTGTGTTGATCATGGTAGCCCCTTGCCCCACCTCATAAAGAACAACACCAACAATTAAAACATTCATGAAACAACCACATTCATAAGCTGTATTGTATTTGCAAATGGGCCCATCAAATATATTTTGTCTTCTGAAATATAAAGGATTCATGTGCAAAGTTCACTATGTGTAATTTAGGTCGCCTCACAGTACAAATCCTTCGTCACACGCCCTCTGTAACATTGTCTAGTTTCATCAACCCTCATTGCTATGCACAGTAGCAGCACACAACTGCAAAATGCATGAGCGCTGCAGGGACTCTCTGTCAAAACCAAAAAAAGATTGAAAAAAAAAGCTCAGTCCGAGCTGAGGATGAGCCAAACATCACAAGCCTACACGTTTCAAGGGGATTAGTCTTTCCTCACAATGAGCAGCTTTCTAGGGCATAATGAAGCATTTGAGCGGGAAACGTGTGAAATTTAGAAACATTCACTCCTGGCGGCGAATGTCGGTGAACCTCGAGCGAGAAGTCATATCAAAAAGGCATTAAAGAACAAATGGAGTCTGGCAGACAGACTGTGCGGAATCCCAGCTGTGCAGGGGCTCTGGCGGTGATAACAGGAACCTGCGCGAAAAACAATTCCACTGCCGAACGTCTGCAGGTCTGTTGTGCTGCTCATCCATCCTACGAAGAATCAGCAGTTAGGGCAGGTCCGCTGCTTCCACTGCTTGGCGCAGTGCCTCATTTGCAAGTCCAAGAGCCCAAGTCACAATCTGACCAAGTTTCCTTTGGTGATGTCAGGGCTACTCTGCTGGGGCACTGCTACATAGCCACATGGCATAGCGCTGTGGAATAGGCCTGCATTTGGGCTTTACACGACATTGGCTGCTGCTTATTGCTGGGCCTGCACGCCTCATTTGCATTTTACAATGAAGTAGATGCTGTGCAGAACTGCTGCCATTGGTGAGGATGAGGATGAAATGCAAGCCAAGTCAAGGGGAAAGAGAAGGAGTAGTGTGCGGTTCACGGCGTCCTCAGGCCCAGCCGCAAGCTGCAGTGATGGCGGAATAGGCTGTGACACTGCTCAGACTCCACAGATAACTAAGAGTAGAATCCATGACCGTGTGCTCGGGGGATTCATTGCTGCACAGCCTGTCATACAATTGTGCCTGCTGTGTAACCGGATGGGAAATTTCAGTACTATTAGAGGTGTGGCACACTGTAAGTGCTTGGCAAAAAGTGAAGATCGACGCCAGCATTGCTTAAAGAATTGCATATGGGTCGGTGTTAAAAATGCGATGCACGGCAGGGAGGAAGAATTCGACGGAGGTCACTAACTCTAGACCAAGGTTCTGCAACCTTCTGGCTTTCAACATATTATGTGCTATGCGTCCCCAGTCCCTCACAATTGACTATGCTGGCTAGGGCTGATGGGAGTTGCAGTCCAAAACATCTGCAGGGTTTCTGTCAGAGACAACATCCCTCCGTCCAGTCTCTTAATAGTGTGATAGTTTGATAGTACACATACAGGGGAAGTTTTTCGGCTCTTAAGGGTACCTGTAGATCAAAGCTCCTATTCTTCATGCCACACTGCCCCACTTGGGAGGACATTCTGAGTTCTCAAGGGTTTCCTTACCTGCAATTTCAAAGTTGATCTGGCCCTTACAACAGCACTCACTTCTTTCATCTGCTACCAGATCACATGGCTGAACCCTACCCTGCCGTCCTTCAACAATGAATACAATTTAGAAGCAGCTCAGGGCTTTCACCTGTAATTACGTGTCCATCCTTATGGAAACATGTTCTGAATTAATACTGGCAGATCTATGTCCCTCCTACAAAGGTCACCTCTTGATATAGCAGTTAACAATGTTAATTTTTGTTTATTAATAGCTATTTTTGCATAAAAACACAAGAAACAGATCCCCAGCCCGCTTCAACATATCTGTTTTCCTCCTCTGGTCACCCTGCTGATATTAATGGTTGGGATGGCTTTAGCAAACTCACACCCCACTATGCGACTCTCCCCCACATAGAAAGAAACAGAAAGTCAGACACAGAGAGACAGAGAGGAATAGAGACGCATAGAAAAGAAATCACAGAGATGTAGTGTGTGTATGTGTGAGAGAGAGAGAGACAGTAATAGAGAGAGGTAGGTGAGAGAGAGAGAGACTGTAAGATTGCAATATGGTAGCTGAGTACAGCTAGTATGTTGTTTTATATTCTGCCCACCTCTGGTCTGTGGTTACTACTTTGTTTTTTTTAGTAGGATTCATGCGAGTAGGGTTTATGAACCTGTTGCTAAGAAGAAGTCTTAAGCCCTACACTTCCCAAGTCTCTCCCTTTTTCCCAATGGAATTTCACATTATGTTTCTAGCACTATCCTATAACTAGATTATTTACAGATACACTTATATCATTACTATAAACATATATACATATATATTCAACCTATGAAATTCAACGAAAGACCTTTGTTAAAGGGATGTTATGGTTACACGTAAAACCGAAACCCCCCAGAAATTCGCCAGTTATGGTAAGCTAAGCAACCCTAACTCATGCCACCACTATGCACTGCTAAGACTAAAACCCATGACATCAAATATGACATCACAAATGAAATACATTTTGATGACTTAATGTGCTATAAGTTCCTTAAATCATACATCACAGCAGAGCCGGCCACGCTCAAAGCCCACACGTCAATGCCAGGAAAGCAGTCTGCAGCTCCACTGTGAGTGAGATGCTCAACTGGATCACTGAATGTGAAAGAACCACGAGAAAACCACTGGCGAACAAGCAAATTCACCCCTGATAAGATGGGCACCTCCTTTACAGCATACAACCAGTGTGATTCACTGGACACCAACGATCCTGTTCATTGGACTACCCCATATGAAAGACCCACCTCCAACCAAAGCCGGAAGGCAGAACCGGCCACAGACAAGACCACGAGTCAAGGCCAGGAAAGCTCTCTACAGCTCCGCTGCGTGTGAGATGCTCTTCAGGATCACTGGAAGTGAAAGAACCACGAGAAAACCACCAACGAACAAGCAACATCACTCCTGGTGAGATGGCAGTCTCCTTTACAGCCTATATAACCAGAGTGCTTCACTGGACACCAAGGATCCTGTTCATCGGCCTGCCCCACATGAAAGACCCATCTCCAGCCGAAGCCGGACGGTAGAGCCTGCCACGCACAAAGGCCATGAATCAAGGCCAGGAAAGCTCTCTGCAGAGGAGCTGCGAGTGAGACGCTCATTGGGGTCACTGAAAGTGAAAGAACCATCTGAAAAACACTGGCGAGCAAACAATTTCATCCCTGATAAGATTGCTGCCTCCTTGACAATCTACAACCAGTGTGCTTCACTGGACAACAAGGATCCTGTTCATTGGCATGTCCCACATGAATGACCCACCTCCAACCAAAGCCGGAAGGCAGAGCTGGCCATGCACAAAGGGCACGAGTCCTGGCCAGGAAAGTTCTCTGCAGCTCACTGCTGCTCGACATAATGGACGCTGCCCCCACCCTTTGCCAGGCTCTCTGCGAGCAAGAGAAATGGACTGCATGTGATCCGGAACAAGGATATGCGCCGCACAGCAAACCATGACCTCCACGCCGAGAGGGCCGCCATTCAACAAGTAAGCAAGGTAAGCGCACATCTGGCTACTCCCATTTTGCCACAACCATAACCCGCTGTAACGATGATTCAGAAAATAGCCCAGAGTCACCCTGTGACTAGTCGCCCACAACCACACCCTCCTTAGATCACATAACAACCCCATTGCCGCAATGTTCTGCGACGATTGACCACCTTCCTGATGTCAGTCAATCCAGGGCCAAGATCCCGCCGCTCCAACATTACTACCCACCAATCCCACTCTCATCTGCTATACACCCTCTCAGGCCCAGCTGCCCAACGATCTCCCCAGAGGTTTTCCCCACAATGTTTACCATGCCACTAGTCACCCAGCTGGAACCAGACACGCAGACTACATGTCATAGCGCCCTCATATCCGCCAACCCACCAATATTTAAGTACAACCATTGTTCCAATTCTGGTCAGCAGCCTTGGCACACATATCACCCAGCCACAGTGATCATGCACCCATGCTCCAACCAGCAAAATGGGAGACTATGCTCTAGATTGCCTTATACGTATCCCACTCATGTGCAGCCCATCTCCACTAGAAACAATGAGCTAGTAAATCGTACCCCACCCTTCAGGACTGTAATCCCAGAAAGGTACCCAACCAACCATTTTTACCTTACATACACTCACGAGACGGAACCCCCAATCTGCACCAAGCCAGCCCCCAAGGCCCCAGTAACCACCCGATAATTCTCCATGTCGCCAAGAGACCAACCAACAGACAACAGACCCAATTAAAAGTTGCCTTGATTAACGCAAGATCAGTACCT
This sequence comes from Ambystoma mexicanum, assembly GCF_040938575.1. Taxonomy (NCBI): domain Eukaryota; kingdom Metazoa; phylum Chordata; class Amphibia; order Caudata; family Ambystomatidae; genus Ambystoma; species Ambystoma mexicanum. The sequence continues at coordinate 130,704,516 of NC_090937.1, read as the reverse complement.
GCCCATGCCCTGGACATCCATGATCTAATTGTTTCATGGAACGTACACCTCATAGCCATTACTGAGACCTGGCTTCACCCAGCCTCAGGCCCTGCATTACCTCTAGCCACCCCCCTCAGTTACAGTATCCTACAAGCAGACAGACAGGACACCAGGGGTGGCGGAGTAGCTCTAATCTACAAGGAAACCTTGAACATCAGAGAATGCCCAACTAAATTTGAGGGGAACTGTGGCCTGCTCTCACTTAAACTGACCACCTCACATACCAGATCCATATTACTCCACTTGGTATATAGGCCCTCAGGACCAATATGCACCTTTGAGGATAACATGTTCATCTCCTCAACACTAACTTAAAACCATTGACCAAAATCCTCCTCCTCGGAGACCTGAATCTGGGCCTGAATGACACTGCAGATCACAACGCCACCTCGCTAGCCAGTACCCTGAAGGCCTTAGGCGTTTCCCTGCGCATAAACTCTCCCACCCATGTTAAGGGCCTTACCTTAGACTGGTTGTGCAACCTCAACTGCAAAGTCAATATCACAGATATCTGCCCCTGCCCCTGGTCAGACCACTTTGTAGTGATCTTCGCTATCACGCTGCCCCAGGACAACTTACTCACCATCACCACTATGCCTCCTACGTGGGCGAGAAGTTCACATAAAATTACCAGAGATAGAATCCTGCCACTCCTCTCCAACCTCTAGCTTGACAACCTTGCTAAGTGGGCGGATGGCCCAATGGCGCTTGCAAACCACTATGCTAAAACATTGGAATCTGCAGGTTTTACTCGGTCGACCCACTGGCTGCTCATAGGCAAAAGCACTCTCCCATGCCAACCCCTGGTTTACAGAGAACCTCCAAAACCAGCAAGCTAAGAAATGCCAGACCAACGCAGCCTGGACGAAACACCGAAATGATGCCCTTATGATCCTATTCAAATCCACAGCTAGATCCTACAAACTAGCTATAACCCAAGCTAAGGCTACATCTACAATGACTGAATTGCAAACCCCAAATATAAGAGAGTTATTCATCATACTCAAGAAACTGGAACCCCTACTCCAGCCCTGACAGGTTTCACCAGAGACGTAACATCATGCTCAAACATACAAGAGACCCTGTTAAAGAAAACTACCACACTACAAGACTAAATGACCGCCAAGCAATCCACCACCAAAACCCCACCTCCCACACTACCGCCACCCCACCAAGCTCAAGTCACCTTTAACTTAGACCTAGTCTCAAACAATGAAGTGGCCTTCATCCTTGCCACTCTCAAACCATCCAGGTGCAAATGGGACATTTGCCCAGTCCCTGTGATCAAAGAGTGCACAAAATCCCTCACTCCCTTATTCACCAGTTTCATCAATGCCTCCTTCCTTGCAAGTACGGTCCCCACTGCACTGAAGGAATCATGGATCCTCCCACTCCTAAAAAAAGCCATTGCTAGTCCCGATGACACCCACCAACTATTGCCCCGTCACGACAGTGCCTTTTCTGATTAAGATTCTAGATAGGGCTGCGTACATACAAATCCAGCACTTTATCGAATCTAACCAAATCCTAGGTCTGAGCCGAATCGGGCTTCGGACCTGAGCTATCCTCCCAAATATATATATATATATATATATATATATATATATATATATATATATATATATATATATATATATATATATATAGTTTTGCTTGAGGATACAACAGATGGTTTACTTCAAATTAACGATCTCACCTTGCGTCTATCTACAGTGTGGCTGTGATTCAGGTCTGGAAGATCTGGATCAGGTCACACAGTACCTAGGCAGGAATGTTGGTAGAAGGCACTGGGGCACACCCCTCATCACATGCCCAGTGACTCACTGGATGTGCATAGCAGACAGCGAGAAACACCAATGAGAATTGTGTTCATGCTGTGCTGCCACTTAGTACTGCCAGCTTTTCTTACCCATGCCCAGCTAGCTAGACCTATCCCCCATACCCTTCCAATTGCTACAGTACTGACTATCATCTGCACAGACAGCCCCGCTTCTGAACCCATTCAGGCACTAATGGACTGCCAACCTGTTGGTGATGGTGGCTTCATGCTTTTTCCTGCTACATGCATCCCAGTTATTTCTCCAGCTAAGAGATCTAGATTCCAGGTACCAAAAGATGTGCCCCATTTAGCTGCATCTACATCTACCTTTTTCAGCTGCAATAAAGACATCTGCTCTTTGCACTGCCCTTTTGTCCAGTGGCCTAGGGTCAGCCAGGACAGATGTAGAAGTAGCAGAGGGGCTAAGGGTAGCATCTGCTACCACTGGCAACACCCAAATGACATCCCTCTCTCCCAAAATAATGACCACTCCCTCAGCCGATAAGGGTAAAATATGTATCATGCAGATGTAAATGTGTACATAGCATACAATGTAATATGGCCCTATTACATGCCATCAGGAACACCCCCTCACAGTGTGTGTCCTTGAGTGTAGTTTCACACACATTTCACAAACCATGCTGTTCGTTGTACATTAGCACAGGTTTGAAGTGCTTTTGCTACAATCTGTAAATTGTTCTGCTTCTCGTTGGTCTGTACTTTATCAAATAGCTACATACACATAATATTAATTTAACCTACCCCAGAAAACAGTTTGGTATGTAAAAGAGAGTTTGTCATCTGTTATTTTACTGATTAAACACACTCTACACAATACAAAGTGTATAGGCAGACATTCCTCTATAAATGCAGCAGTTGCCAAAGACGTTCAATTATGTTGATGTGAATGTTGACCCATTAAATAGGAGCATACCGGATCTGAGATGACTCCAAAAGACACGAGTTGTCTTAAAAAAGCACAGCCTGTATTATTCTGAATTGCATGCATCCTCATTGGAAGAGGTTGGGACTGCCGTGTGGGGTTGGTCATTTTCCTCATGTATGGAGAAGAAGCTGTCTTGTCCAATCAGATCTCCTGGTTGTGATGGAGAGGACATTTCTAAAGTTCACATTATGACTTTATGACTTTATGTTAAAAAACATTTTATGCAAGATTTTCCATGAGCAAGATTTCATTTCAAATGTATTATATTGGCTGTTTAGGCAAGTAACTTTTGTGATTAGTGGCTATAATGTTGCTGTTTGTGAGAATTCAATTGAAAATTGCTTTGAAAACCAGGCCCTTATAGTCAAATGCTCTAGTTCCCAGGTGACTATTGGTCCCTCTGCAAACTGTACCCTTGATGGGCAAGAAAAACATTTTCCAAAAATGACTGTCCTCAATCACCTAAGAAGGGAAATGTGATCCTCCTGTTAACCTGTTCCTCGAGAACTAAAATGGATCTGAGGGTTATATACACAATGACTACTTTTTTGAGTGATTGAGGCTCGGGCCAGTAAATTTAGGCTAGGTGACTCAGAATGGTGAATCGGCCATTTGGAAAATCATACTCCTCACTGGAGTAGGCATAAGTGTAGGTTTAAATCCTACTCAAATGCATGCCTGCCTTGAAAAAAAAGTAACAGGCATAATAACCTCTATCTATGTGGTACCCTTGCAGAAAGGGTCAGAGCCAGGGATATGTATGCACAAATGCCCCCTTAAACTGATTAAGATGTCCAAAGATCAACTCATAAGTAGGCTCCTGAGACACAAAATGCAATATGATATTAGTCTAGGGGAATAATCTTCTTCCATTGATGCTGTACATCCAAATAACTTCACAATAAACTAAAACCCTAAACTGAGTGGGACAATCTACACTGTTCAAGATGTTGTGAGCAACCATGAAGAGATGCAAGACATTTCCCAGAAAACATCTGACACGAATAGTGATTGGCCAGAAGGTGACTGTTGGCATTCTGTGTCATTTGGGTTTCCTATGGTACTTAGAACATAGTCAATAATGACCTCAAAGAGCTATAGAGTTTCAATGATTATAATTCCAATTTCTGAACTGCAAGCCAAACCGCAATACAGAACCAATCCCAAAACAAAAGGGGCTTGATGAAGAAAGACTTTACCTTAGGGGTATTTTAAACTATTTATGCTTTAATTATACATGCCAGTACTTGATGGATACAGGATGTGTTGATAATGTATGGGTGGCCCTTCTACCCTCTTGATCTTGCTGGGCAGATTATAGTTAGTTTTTGCTTGTGTTACATTGGATGTCTGCCTCAATGAGTTAATCGATGCACATGAAACACATGTGTATAGGCGCGTTACAAATACCATATCATATCATATCATAACTCACAAGTTGGTAGTGCTGACTCTCTCTTTGATTTGTCTGAGGTTGATTCATTTTAAATTATATAATTGCATTGAGTAATATTACCATCTATTATTACTGTGATTAGAAGCTGGAGGAATACAGCATGGGGAGCTACTTTGTTCTCAGAGTTTTTTTACATCTTGTGAACGGAAGGTCGCAGCTGTTTTATTGTGTCTCGGTGTGCCAGAGCTGGCTTGCTATGTTGGCACACAGATCCAGGTCCTCTTTTATGCTGTTCACTTCATTTGTGTTGATAGACCTCATTGGAGGATAGCTCAGGGGCAACGTAGTCGCCTTTGAAGCAAGAGGACAGAGAGCAACACATGTTCAATCCCCGGGTCCGCGCTTAGAGGCCTTTGCGTATTAAGCGCATTATAAATAACCAATCATATCATTGCATGTTCTTGCTCATCTGAGATACCTGTACTTCTCTATGAATGTTGCCTTTCCTTTTCCACCTCTTTGATCTGAACACTACCCATACATATCTCACAATGGCTAATGTACTTGTTAATACGAAGCGTTTAGTAGCATTGAACTGTTACTTTGAAATAATCTAATGATACATTTTGGTGGGAAACAAACATGGCAATGTATCCAATATTATTCCAATCAAATGTGAACATTTGAATCATTATGATGCTAGCAACGTTAGTGTGGACCTGTCTTACAGTATGATGGACAAAAAAAGGAGCAAATAACCACAATTGATGGAATAAAACATTATAGAAATACCAAATCGTGCCATAGCTTAAAATGCACTGGTTTGCATGATTTCTGTACCTTCAATTGTAAACGCGCATTGCCATATTACAGTAATTACAGAAATTAGCCACAGGGAAGCTGAAGACGGCTGTGCCCAAGAAATACTGTGCCCAGAGTAGAGTTCCAGAATTTGGCAAGTGTGCAATGGTTCTCTTTATCCATCACATAAACTTAGGGCATCTGACTGAGCTACAATACTGTTTCTGCCACTAAGCGTGGCATGCAATATAAATGGTCCACAAGCAAGAAGGAATATTTCATACTCTAGCATCATGCCGCTTTATAATTGTTCATTTATTGTAATTGGTTATTTATAACGCTCTTAATACCAAGAGGTTTCTAAGCATGGACACATGGATCGAACCTGTGTTGCTCCACGTCATCTTGTATCCATGGTGAGTGCATTGCCCCTGAGGTATCCTCCCAAGACAACACTCTTAATACCAACGAGTAGGTATCTAAGCGCAGGATCGGGATTCAAACCTGTTTTGCGCTGTGCTGTCTTACTTCCAAGATAAATCAGTTGCCCCGAGCTAGCCTGGGCACAGATGATGTTACAAATATTGATACACCACATTTTTGCCAGATAAAAAACGAGTCAAATGTTTAGCAACGGGCGTTTATGTGCCTCTGTGTGTGTTTAGTTGTTTGTGTGTGTTGCTTGAAGAAACATTAGAAATTAAAGGATGTTTTTTTTTGCCAACTGACAAATGCTCAATTTTCATTGGAAACCATTTTATAACCTGCTGTGTATGGCTTCCATGTGACACATTAAATAAACCAATTTGGTGGTAAATGCAATAAAACAAGATTTGTGGGTCTTGTAGAATTGACTGATTCGATTTACAGAATTAAAAGTATAAATATATGATTGAAAAGATGAAGCTGTTACAAACAGGATGAAGATTAGGGGAAAATCAAATAGACCTTGTGACACCTGTCCAATGAAGGCAACTATAGCACAGCATTGTGTTCCTTTTCACATTGCAAGGGCCTTTTTCAATCATTATATTCAAGACCTTTGCTTTCGACAAAGTGATAATACCTAAAATATCAAGCAAAACTGGAAAAACTGTGGTGAATTCTGTATTATTTTCTTTTACCCAAATGTGGAAACTCCCTGATAAAACAATGATTAAAAACCACTAAGCAACATTGACAGCAGCCTCTCCTTCCAGAAACACAAATCCAAGAAGGCCAAAATAGCTTGCCTCAGAAACTCCACCTTTTAAAATATCAAAGCCGTTATGATGCCGCAGGACTGCCAGACCGTAGTCCAGGTACGTGTAGTCGTGCATGTCGATGGGGGTAATGCCCTCCTGAGGGGACTCCCAGCTGCTTACTGAACTCCCTTAAAAGCAGTCCACCACGCTGCAGCACATATGTTTATGGGTTCATGGAAATTTGACTGAACTGCTCTCCATGCCTTGATACTGTTCAAGGTTGTATGTGTCATCTACAAAGCAGTCATGAGTAGCACACATGCGTACCTGGCCGCTAAGCTCCACATATCTGGTGGCAAAAAAAATAAAAATATATATATATTCAGACCTTAGAATAAGTCTACTTGAGTACCTTCTGAACAAATTCTGTTCTTTTTGTTTATGCCCCCTCTAGGGAAAAATCAACCCTTAAACACCAATTCTGCCCTGAGGAAGGCTTCAACTATTGTTGCCCATTTGGCACGCCGAAACGTGCTATTTACGTGTTTTGTTCCTTAGTCATTTTAGGAACATATGTATGATCTACCCTACACGTCGGCAGATAACCACAATAATTGTGTTTGATTTATGTCTCTCTGTATATCAGGGTAACTTTTCATACACCCTGGTATTCTCCCACTCTGTAGGAACAACTTTTGTTCCCACTGGGTTCGTTTTCTAATTAAGCTATTGTATGTTATCTATATTGTTTGTGATGAATATACTTTTCTGTTATTTTGGGAATCTATGTACATATTATGAATACTTTGTTGCATGTTTTCGTTTTTCCAACATTTTTATCTTCTGTAAAAAGTGTTTTGAATTCTAAAAAGTGATTTGATTTCTAAATATTGTTTGACATATTAAACTTATCATTGTATTTTAAAAACATATCTTTGGTTTTCCTATGTGACTTTCCCCATAGAAGCACATTCCTATTTGACTAATTTTGGAGATATAACTAAAATAATTGACAGAAATTAGGACTGTCCTCAAGAGTGGGCACCTCTTTTGGTTTTGTCTCTACATGCGCCTCTCTGAGCAAGTCATCCAACCGTCTTGAATCAAAACTTGTCTGCAAAGAGAGGACATGCAAACAATACCTCTCTTTTCACAAACCCACCCTCTGGAACTCAATCCCAATGTCATCTCGCAATGCCCTCACAATTTCCCAATTTCTCAAATCACTCAAAACATGGCCTTTTCAACAATACCTTTTTCTAATGGATGCACAAAACGACACACAGAACTCAACTCACAGTACTACACTACGGTTAAAATATGCCAGGCCAAATGCTGGCTACCCACACTCTTTACAGTGATCCACTGCTCTTGAGCTAGGTCCGTTGTTTACATAAAAAAATACAAATATTAAAAATAATAAAAACATTATTGGTCGGGTTATGGCACACGTGCGCTGGCACAGACCCAGTTTGCTTATGTGCAATTGCATTAGCACAATTGCAAATGCAGTGGCAAAAAAAGGCATTTGTGTATCAGCAAATGGAGGTTGCAAACGTGCAAATGTACATGAATCTGCCCGATACGTGCATTATTACAAAGCTGCCTGTTTCACTCTAGTCAAAAACACCATTATAAATGTGTCCAAAATTTAACAAAATAGTATTTCCATTTTGGAAAGAAACCACGGATAATTTAAATGAATCTCAAATACAATTGTAGGCTCTATTTTAGGGTTTGAACAGGTGGAAGCTAATTTGGCAGAAGTAGTGTGGGAGGTTTAGCATTCTCTGCTGATTAGACTCATTTGTAGTACTATATTTGTTCTGATTCCCACATGAATCTATGCAAATTCACACAAAGTCTCAATGCAGCACCATATACTAGATCATGTTAAGTGCTGTTTATACTGCAACACTCGCCTCTGTAGTGGTCTAAAACGTTTGTCTCGGGAGAGGCGAACTTGCCCCCATTCTCCCAGGAGTGTCCAGAACTCGCTCAGCAAGAAAATAGAAAAGGGCAACAGAGTAGAGGAGTGAGCAAAGGTGAGATGGAATAAATGTACATTGTTTTTTTTTTTTTTTAATTTATGAAAGGGAACAAGGCATGGATAGTGTCATGTGTATAGAGTCAGTGAGGAATGATCAATTGGTGCATGCTGAATGCTCCTGCAAAAGAGCCACGCAGGCACTTACAGGGAAGCACTGCAGCTAGCCAATGAGTGGTTTCGCGATGGGCTTGAGATGTGCATAAGCCCACCCCCTAAGTGTGGAGGTTGATTTGTCTATTAGCTGTTCCAATAAACTGACTGACTGCAGAGCGATACACCCAGCGACGTCATTTAGGGCCCACGGGTCACAACTATGAACCCTGAGGTCTCACTTGCTACCCATGTGCACTCCTTGCTACCCCTAAAAATAAAAGAAACTTAAAAAAATAAAATGCAAGCTCCTGGAGTAGACGCATTAAAGGTTTATTCCAGGCACACTTCAGGGGGTGAGTCACTGATGTAGTCTGTTCTTAAACACCTCAACTCAGCCTTTCATCCTTCTGAGGTCGATAAATGAGTACCAACACATTTTGGGCTATATTGTATGTATATATGTTCTATATAAAGCGCTTAAGCGTAAGTGCTATATAATAACACATCAATATCATTTGGTGTTGGACGTCTGCTTGCATTCACAGTAGTTTGGTAATATGGGCCTATACATATTGATCTTAACGATACATAAGGCGATCTATTCTTGTATGAAATGTATATCGCATAATAGTGATATTGTAACCATATTTTTCGTACTGTTCTTAGGGACAATGCATTGTGATGCCACTTCCTGTTTTGTCAAGGGGTGAAAGGTCGGATTCCATCGCTTGCCGTGATATTACTTTGATGTGGGTGAGATGACATCACTTCCTGTGATGTCATCAGTGGTCAAGGGTCGTATGATGTCTCTTCCGCTACCCCAGGCATTTTGGTGAAACGACATCCCTGGATACATCTGGAAATACCCAGATGACTCTCAGATGTCACAGGGACTAGAGTGTATTGCCATCCCTCACATTCTTATAAGTTCTTAAATACGAGACCAAGTATGAAATACCAGATACTTTTCTCTACAGATTAATTAAATTCTCTTACAATAAAATAACATTGCACAGTTACCCTCGTATTTGCCCGTAGGAAATCACTTTATTTTATTGTATAGTAGGAAAGCACTATACACACAGAATACTTTACTTCAATGACGAAACACAGGGGCCCTCTTTTGTTTTATGAATAGGCAGCTATTTTCTCAGATTATGGCCCCATCCCTATTCCTTTACTTTAACTGTCAAAATAAAACAAAAATCCAGTCACTTTTGAAAATCTCAACCAATCACCACGCCAGTCTGTTTCTGCCTTGCAGTCCGGACGCCACACACCGAAAAGAAAAACACTTCTCCCCAAATTAACAAGTGCGGCAGCTGGGGTGCTTACCCCATTCCTCTTGCTGTGCAAGTCAATCAAAGACTAGCCCAGATCTGCCAAACAAAGAAAAAAGAAGCTGCTCCCCAGTTATGGCTACATTCTAAACAACACGTGTGTACTCCATTGTATGTGCAGGTACCCTACTTTACACTGGCAGAAAATAATAAATATATTTTTAAAAACACAGGTATCAGAACGTTTACTGACATTAATAGAGAATAAGTGTAAGGTACCTGTTTTCCCAAAAGTTTGAGCATGAGAAAAAGGACACTTTAATTTGTAGTCAGATGATAGAAGGCATTACATATCTAGAAACTTTGAATATCTTTTGTTACAATAACATAATGATTACATTGCATACATTTGCATACATTTGCGTTAAGTACTCTAAGGTCCCCACTCTCAGGCATTAGCAGGTTTTCTTCATGATTGCGCCCAAATTGCATGTCCAGTTTTAAAAAGGCAGAAATGTATCATGCGTCGGACATTATTCTTTTTGAATAATATTTTCTGTGGTAAATTACAACATAGTTTAGCATTAGGCCTGAAATTGGTGATATTTGGGAATCAGATCCCTTATCTATAGTGTGATATCTTTACAATTAGATTAAGGTAATCGATAGACATAAATATTAAAACAAGCTGGATGTTTGCATCACAGAGAATGCTTCTTCTGATATTGGGCAGGCGTTTGATCAGTGGATCTGCCTGTTATATCAAAAGTAATTCTATAGCATTACACATCAATGATTGTTTATCTCTTAATTATGAACTCATGTTTTACATCCTATTTTCTTTTCTCATTTATTGTTTTAATATGAGAATGCAACCCTGTCTCAGTGACTAATATAGGACAGGACAGGCCGTGTTTCTGAAATGTAAATGTATTTCAATTAAATCTAACTTGCTCAACTTAATATTGCAGATTTCCGGACAGAGGCTCAGGAGTGAGATGCTTCTTTCTGAAATGGCAACCAACCCATCTATCTTCTTTTCACATAGGAATCCTTACATATGCAATAGGACTCTTGTTAGATGGCCAGATAAGTTATGGAGAGTAGATTGCAAGGTTCTAAAGACTAGGTGCACCTCTATAGACAGTACAGGCTTTGTTATCATATGATACAGTCAGGCAGGGGGTAAGAAGCCTCTAGGAGATCAGGGTAAGCCAAAGTGGCTAGGAATTCATTGGTTATTGTCAGACCTACTGTGTTCGGGAAAGTCGTTTAGATTATTATTATTTTTTTATTACCCACCTTGTACCGTACCTGAGTTTGGTTTCAAAGGATCCATGATTTGAACCTCAGTTGCTTTGCGTGGTCTTGCTTCCAAGACCAGCACATTGCCCCTGTGCTATCCTCCGTTCATCTATGTTCAGATATTGGGGCTGCCTAGCCTAACTGACATGAAGTAGCATGTTCATTTGAATGATCTCATAAATAGTATAAATCTACTTCATTCTGTATGTGGGTATGCATTGACATGTATGCAAACTTCTGAAATGTTCAAACGTTATTTAAAAGCAGTCAATTTCTTTGTTTTGTAGTCTGAAATAGTGTTTGAAAATCACTCTATGTTGTGAATGTTCTATCGAGGAGGCGTTCATGATACATTGAAACAACATCAATTTAACCTCATTCAGCACCAAATGTGCTTTTAATCTAAGGGCTAAACAGATGTACAAATGTAGATGTCATAGTAACCATATAATACAAATTCCAGGTCCATTAAGGGGCTGTAGTACAACGTGTTGGGCATCACATCCTCACAAGTTGTACCTTATGTTACCTTTGCAGCATTTTAAATCTCATGAATGTTAGATCAACTAGATTATACAAGAAAGAGCAAGAAAAACAGCTCAATAAGTGTTCCTCCCTCACTCCAGTCCTCTAATCCATGTATTTGGTCAAACAGGTTATCAAACATCGTGCTTATTTTTGTGTCAGTTGGTTTTGGCCATGAAAAGAGGATTTGAGAAAATGATTCTGTGGATTTATGAAGTATTGAAAAGATCAAAGGTCACTTGCACCAGCCTGAAAGCTGACCAGGCCTAGATATCCCATAACCTAGCATGGCCACGTCCAGGGAAACACTGAAAGCACATATGTCAATTTGCTTGGAATGAGGAGAAGCTATTCTTCTGAATTGCACTGAAAAATAAAGAATAATACACAAAAACAGGTTGCTGTAATTACCATAAGGTTGAACAGAAAAACATATTAAACTGATGTGAGTCAGGTAGAGGGGCGTGTCAGAGAAACTAGGGGTAATGGGATGGCAGTGGACGCAGGGAAAGTTAATTCATATTTATATCATTTACTGGAGGTTTGAATCTTTTGCAGAGTTACTTTTTATGAATAAAAGCAATGGATATTTATTCAGATTTTGCAGGAAATTACTTAAGACCTCCTTCGAGCAGAGTTTTAAGCCAAACCAACAGACGGTAATTATGTCCACTGGATGCAAAAGATTTATCTTTACATAAGATAAATCTACTCCATTCAAGCAGGGACATATCTTTAGCAATGTAGTCATCAGGCAGAGGAGAAGCAGCAAATATTCCCTTGTCATGATATCTATCTCTTGGAATAATGTCACGTGTTATGATATGATATGATAAGCCATTAATAGCACACCTCTACACAAGTGTTTCTAGGTGCAACACAACAAGTGAGGATACAACAAATGATCTTACTAGGCATTGTGTCATTCAGATCGTGCAAGTGTGATATGCAAAAGTGCATGGGGGAGGGGAAGTGCCAGGGTGAGGGGAAGCGGAAGTGCAATCAGGGCAGCACAGCTCTGGGTAAGTGCAAGGAGGCAGGGGAACGTAGGGTTCTACATACAGCCCCTAAGTATGCAGTGGCCAGCAGGCAGTGCAGGGGCTATGGGTCGTGGGGGTGCCTGGTACCAATGAGACTCTGAGCGTAACCAGGCAACCAGTCGGCACAGCAGAAAGGTCTGTCAGCAGGTGAGGGAGAGAGAGAAAGCAGAAGCAAAAAGCAAGGTCCTGAGCTGCTTCTGGATCTTCAGGTGGTCTGGCTCAGGTTTGAGAAGGACAGTGAGGTCATTCCATGGGAGGCACCCACAGAGGAGAGAGATCTACCCCCACTCTCTACCTGGAGAAGTGTCTGACCCGCTGAGAGTTGGAGGTGGCTGAGCAAAGGGCTTGAGAAGGATAGGTGTTTAGGAACAGAGCGTTGAATGTAGTGCGGACCTTGGCCCCAAAAAGCCTTGTGGATGATGCAGACGGGCTTGAACTCGATCCTTGCAGCCACCGGGAGCCAATGGAGAGATTTCAGGGCTGGAAAGATATGCATATTCGCGGATATGCACGATTCAAGGATGTCTCCTGGACACCTTGACATTATCTCAGAAATGTTATGATCAAATCAGCATTTGCAGTTGACGATGCAGGAGGGACACTACCATGCTAATGCAGTCTCATCATTTCGCCATCTGTACGATGGAAGCTCCCACCGGCTGGCATTCGTCTCACTGAGGGTAGCGCCATGTGACACTGTCTATGTTACTTTATGGGAGCACTGAACTGCTGAGAAGCAACCTTGCATCTCCACTGGTACTCCATACCATTTCAATCTTGTAATATGGCCATTAAACTCTTAGCATGGAAGCAAGGCTTGATTACAGTCCACCCTGTGTTTGAAATCATTCAATTCTGGTATCTTTATCAGTGCATTTATAGATAAGAGCAGTGTGCCTGCTTAGGATACAGTAAAAAACAAGAGTGACAGGGGATACCTGGTATATCTCTGTGTTGTGATCTGTCCTGGACCGAACCGAAATATATATCTAAACGAAAAAAGATAACAGCACTTTTGTTTCCATTGGTAAGCTCAAGATATGCACACACTTCTGTACAACCAATACCTCACAACAACGTACTATGGGATATCGTTGGTTAAAATATCAGAACACATAACATGTGGTGTGAAACAATTAAATTCACATCACTCCCAATTACAATTCATAATAAAATCTTTATTAAGTTATGAATTTTCGAAAATCACTGATACAGTTCTAAAAATCATCAATATATCACCATATTACAGTACATTATACAAATCCTGTAAAGTGCTGGGATGGATTATGATTCCATCAGGACTTACACATGACTATATAAGATTCCTTGAAGACACGCTCCAAACATACTTCACTCGTACACAAACAACTGAACATTCTCACTTCACTATTCTGTAACATATTACTCACACCAGAGTCTAAAAAAGAGACAACATTCTAAAGTACAAGCGAATATCCTATAGTTTATAAAACGATAGATAGATATAACTGCAACAAAACAAAAAACAATTTTACAGTCAAATCAAAGTATTTCACTATTTGTTGCACTATTCCTTATACAACATATTCATGTTCCCCAACCCAAAATGTTTCTTTCCGTACATCGTTCATTAAGCGGAAATTCATCAGGGCTGAGTAGGTCTGCAACCTTCAAGGAAAGGTGTATGGAAGCACAGACGTGTAGACACCATCAAAAGCTCACCTATGATACAAATCAGAAACACACTCAGTCGAAATGAGTACATAATTGTGTCGACTGAGTCTTTGCACATCCACTGAATAAAAAAGCGGAGCGCAGAGAGGGGCACTTAGCACCCTCTGTCATCCTAATCAAATAGGCACATTAATTGGTTATGCATGTTCCAAAATCCACAACCACTTCATAACACTGTGTTGGAACAAGTATCATCAGCCATAAAGCCCTTATAACCAGAGATTCCCACAACGTGACCCTGGGTTGAAGGTGCACCGTGTAGCCCTCAAAAAACCTGACACCCAGACTCATAAGGTGCCAAATCAGGTGCACTCACAAAAAGGTACTCACACCCTTATGACTGCTTTGATTACAACCGCCATCATTAACAAATGGTATCGACAGGGCATCCACTTCCTGTCTGCAAGCTGACAAGATGTAAGTTGGTTTAGTCGTATAAATCACACATCAGCTGAGTAGAGCTGCAATCCAAATGAAAGGAAATTCAAAATCATCTCCATTGTGCTGCCCAATGGCACATTATAACAGCAATTACACTAAACAACACGGTCAACCAGCATCCGAACCGTTACTAACCTTATTCTCCCAATTTGTAGGGTTCACGGCCTCGGTCATCACAGCTACTCGATCATTTCATTCATAACTCTTCTATCGACCGGAACAATTCTGCCGTCTTGCAGAATTACTACAAATAGCAACAGGGCATCCCTATCATTAAAAAAGGCAATAACCCACACTATCAGTCTATGCAAAGGCCCCCGTGATCAAGTCAACACCATCTATGGGTTAGTTTTCATAATGACATAAATGCTATATGTGCCCAGAAATGAAGTTCTACCAGGACCACTGGAGGCCCATACGCTACTACTCCTTCATATTGGATATTGCTCCTCAAACGGTACGTATCATATCCACACTCACCGTTGTGTTATCGGCCACTACGCGGATCACTTCTAATGCGTCCTGTGTATTTCCGGACGGGGAAAATGATGGGAAGCAGCTGTTCATAAATACAGGTTACGTGTAACCAACCTCAGCACGGAATCAAGTAACTACGTTTGGCAGCCATCCTCAAACAGGTTCAAGTGTTATACCCCAGTAGCACCTCTGCAAGGCTGTCAATATAAGCCCCGTCCTCTTAGACCAAAAGAGCCGACTGACAGACGAACGATTCATATAAAATGAGCATTCGCCTCCAAATAATGGAATGTTAAAAATGTGCATTATCCAACTGTGAACTCGACAACTACCCATGGATTTGCTTCAAAGCAGTGATACTGGAACATGATCTTATATATTCCAGTCCAACTGTTCGTTTAAGCCCAATAGATGACTTTTACTCAAAAAAATGAGTTTCATCTCTTCTCTGGACAGCGTTTGTTTTATCTAGAGAATTATTATTTGTTGTGGGTATTTTTTTAACAATACTCCATTTAAGATCATTGCAGCTATGGTCATGCATGATAAAATGGCCCACCATCGGAGCCGTAAGGGTTCTCTTCCTAATACAACTCCTGTGTTCACTCACACGGACCTTGATCTTCCGTTCCGTCTTCCCAATGTACAATTTGGGACAAGGACACCATATGGCATATACTACATTCATGGAATTACAATTCGAGAACAATCTCTGTTCCCATGGTCTAGGTAACCCAATGTCTACCTCAGTAGTTCTCTGTGTGAATTGGCAGAAAACACACATCCCACACAGTGCTTAGGATACAGTAATTGTACGATTTCTTTCTGTAGTACAATTTTGTTTTGTATTTATATACTTAATTATTGACATACTACTGTAACAGCCCATGTGCACGGCCACAGTGCGTACGGAAAGACATTTTCAAAGTTTTAAAAGGGAGACGTTGTAGAGCAGTGATATGCTGAAAATAATTGTATTTACAGAAAGCCCTCTGTATGGGGAGGAAACATAGTCATTTGTATTTGTTATGTTAAAGAAAATAGTACTCAATCAAATTAATTTGTATTTACATTTGTGTAGTTTATATATATCAATTGGATATAGAAGATACAGTAGGTTTTCATTAACACAATAGGGCCACTATATCTCCTAAGGCAACAGCTCCCTCTTGTGGTGACAGCAGGTGAAGCTATGCGAATTGGCATTTCGGTACTGTGCATGAATATATCGGACAAACATAATCTGGTCTTTTATTATAGAGGATTGTGGTAGTTGTAAGACACTAAAATAATCATAGCACACAGTAATACCATTCAATTACAACTATAATAAACCTCTATAATCTGTTTCCACAAATCTATTTTTAAATCACTGGAATTGTCTTTGCAATCATATGTGCATGACACATGCAGGTGTTCTCATATTTCTGTGTGAAGCAGGAGGTTTCAGACAAAGTTGTGTTTTTTTTTTTTCTTCTAGACGTCTTTAACCATCTGTTCGATAGTTCTAATGTACTGAGACTTCAACTTTCATGCAGGCATTTACAATATAGATCTTTTGCTAGGGTGGGGTTACTGGCTTGACTGGCATGCTGGAGTTCGGAGAAAATGGAGGAAACCCGCATATCCACTTTGAGATTCTGGGCACAAACTATGGCGAGGATCTCGGAAGAGGTGTACGCAAGGTAAGAGGAAAACAACAGAACTATTATTCGATTCCGAATTCTGAAATGCTTCCCCTATCTAAAAAGCACATTCAATGAAATACACCGTTATGGTCATCTTGTCAAAGCTGTGTGGACCTACTTTCATGGTGGCTTTCAAATGTAGGTGTGCACAAAGTTGGAATTTTCAAGCACTGTCCATGAAGCAGCACTTTGTTTCTAATGTATTTTGTTAATGCATTATTGGATGTGTGTTCAGATGATACGATACTAGCAGATGGTCCAATTAATGATGTACGAGAGGATTTTGTATTACCCTTTTCACTGCTGGGTCGTCAATCATTTAATACGGGCATAGGATGTGCACGCATCTCTCAAGGTGAGTAAAATGGCTAAAAGCACCAGCTCTATCCAACATTAACTGCTGAGTGGAACATGGGTTTATGTTCATTTGTAAGTTTGTTGTTTTATGAATTGTAAATTTTATCTTACTTTAAGGATTTGTAGATACATGACTGGAGTTGGAGTTTTGGCAGTGTTTTTACTGTTCGATGGATTGTATTTCTCAACAAGAAACTATGATGGTGATGATGTTGATGATGAGTGGTGGTTTACCGTGAGATAGAGCTTCAGAACAGCCATCGGCACAGCGCTTTACTTCTGGAACACTGCTATGATTGGAATGCATGCTTCTCGCATGTAGACAGTTGCAGCGACTGTTTCAAAATGGCGACATGCTGAGCAAACAGAAACATTATTAATGCCAAAGTCACACATTTCTACAAACAAGACCAGTCGTCTTCGTCACATAATCAAACATTTTAGAGGGGCTGCATAAGAATATGAAATGCTTGCAAAAATCAACAATTATATATTACCGTACCCATCAGTACCCAATTGTTCCATCCTGCTATCAGCCAAGTGGCCTGTATCATTTTCCTATTCGTTGTTTCATGGTGGGATATGATGTTTTGTTTTTCCCATTTTAAGTATGGTTCTTTAAGCACCAGGATGCAAAGTGGAAAGCCAGTACCGGCTCATGGTGTCATCCATGACATGAGTCCACTTGGCATTGATGCATTGTAGAGTCAGCTAGGACACGGAGAGGGGGCACCATCACTGCTAATACACGTGCTCCATGTACATCTACTCCTAAGAGGGATCCACAACATCTAGTGCTCTTCTCTGCTGAACTTAATGAGGTTCTGTTGGACATGCAAAATCAGGATATTGCTTTGTTTGTAATGGAGGTGATTTCAATGACAGGATTGGAAGAGATGTGTTAGATGACCCATTTGATCATTCACAAACCTGAACTCCAATTGCAGTATTTTAATGGGAAATCGGGAAGGGAAGTTGTTAAGAGAGATGTTGGGAACACATGGTGTGTGTGTTGTCAATGGGAGAAGCCCCCAGATATACCTGCCAAAGGGACTTCTTATTTTTCACTGAAAATGCTTATTGACTATTTTATCATTAGCTACTGTGATTATTGTTGTGTGGTAGACATGTTAGGTAACAAAGTAATCACTTTCCATTATGCCTGGTATATAAGTCATCTAAGGAGTTAGTTATGGCACCTTGTTCTATAACAGGGAATGTTCCCCAAATTAATTGTAAAGATAGGCTTTACTGGAGTCACATAGATCCTTGCAGGCTGTTAAAGAAAATAGTCATTGAATGAGGGTTTGATTTGGGGTCATGTCTAGAGGTAGATCAGCAGGATACTGGTCCTCATTACAAGTCCGGCGGTAACCTTGCCGGTACTACCGGCGGGTTGCCACCAGACTGGCAAGATTTAACGGAGCCTTGCCGTTAACACTAGGGGATTACAACCCTGCCGTTCCAGAAAGTCAGGCAGTATTTAAGTGTAAATCCCCATTCCCATTGAGTCCCATAGGACTGCATAGGTCCTGTGCTACTTTGTAACTCTGTGGGCGGGTGCAGTTCCAACCACCAGTTCTGACCCTGGCAGGCGGGACGGCACCTGCCCGCAGAGTCATACTGTGCTGGTCCAGTAACAACGGTGCCGGTAGGCCTACCGGCACCGTTGTTACCGGACAGGCACAGTTGTAATGTGGCCCACTGACTTGATTGTTTCTTTTGACAATTTTAAGATATTTATCGAATCAGTAATAACTGTAAAGAGTAAGTCCATGACAAAAGTTATTAATTAGGAAACTCAGTGTGATGACGGTTGCAAATCTGCTAAGCAACTGCTTTTAATAACACTTAAAAAGCCTGCAGTTAGTTGAACAAAGATCTAAACTATGAGAGCAGTATATGAGGAGAATATTGAAAGAGACAATTTAAGAGCCCAGCAGAATAGCTGGAAATAAATCACAGGTGTTCTTCTAAAGACTCAAGGATTGTGTGGTTATTGTTGGGCATTCAAAACATGTCGGAAGACATCTTATGCCTCCTTTATCACAGAAGCCCAGCAACAAATGTAATGCCACAGTAAGAAATAACTAGACTGGTTGCACCAAAATGTGAGCCTACTCTCAAAATAACAGGTACCATGCTTGTTTGCTTAATCATAGATTCCCTGTACAAAATATCATGATACATTAAGAACTGGGTAGACTGGCTGGACGAAAATGCTAGTCTAGATACGTAAAACATTTATCATGCTTGCTTTATCACAGATGCCAAGTAAACGATTTCATGCCAGAATAGGAAATAGCTAAGCTGTCTGCACCAAAATGTTAGTCTAGCCACATAATAGCACACATCAAGTTGGCTTTGCCCATAAATGCCAGTAAAACATGCCATGTCATTTAAGGTCATATCAACAATGGTTCACTTCTCTCAGGGCCCCCAGTGCCTAGCACTCACACATAATCACATTCATACCAATTCTCCTACCAGTCTTTCACCCATACACTTTCTCTCACAGCCACTCACATGTACATCCAGAAGATTCATACTGTACTTCACAAGGGCGCCAACACAGAACACTCACACACAATCATATTTATACCCATTCACCCACCAGTCACCAATACACATTCTCTCACATTCAGTAACACTGCATTCCCCATACATGCACCCACCCACCCAGAACATTCACAGTCACAGTCACATCCATTCACCCACCTGTCACTCACCCATACACTGTCACTCACATTCACTTACATTGCATTCTCTGCACAGGTCCCCATCCATTGCATTCAAAACTCTCTCTCTCTCTCTCTCTCACACACACACACACATACATCCACACACACACACACACACACACACACAAACACACATAATCAGATTCATACCCATTCACCCTCCAGTCACTCACCCAAGCACCTTATCTCACATCCACTCACATTATGTTATCCATGTATACACCTACCCAGAGGATTCAAAGTCAAACTCATAATGATTAACCCACCTGTCCCGCACCCATGCACCTTCCCTCACATTCACTCTCACTGCAGTCCCCACACAGGCATCCACTCACTCAGGACATATGCAGTCACATTCATACCCATTCACTAACTGCTCCCTCACCCATAACGTTCTGTCACATTCATTCACATTATACACACAGGAACCGAACCCAGAAAATGTATACATACATAATCATATCCATTTTTCTTAACCACCAGTCACTCACCCATACACTTTCAATCACACCGAATTCTCCACACATGCCCCCACCCACACAAACCATTCACAGCCATGTTTATACCGATTCACCCACACACCTTCTCTAACATTTAATCACACTGCATTCTACAAATGGGCTCCTTCCCAGAGCACACACACACACACACACACCCCTACACGTACACACACACATGCATAATCACATTCATACCTGTTCACCCACCAGTCCCTCACCCATTCACCTTCGCTCACATTCACTCACACTGCATTTTCCACACAGGCACCCACCCACCCAGAACGTTCAGAGTATCTTTCATACCCATTCACCTGCCATTCACTCAACCACACACCTTCTCTTACATACACACACACTGCATTCTATATTTGTATTGTATTTTTATTTATTGGGTTTATACAGTGCTCTACTCCAAAGCACTTTACAATGTAACAACAAGAATACATAGAATGATAACAGTAGAAGCAATTTACAACACATGAATCAGACCAGTAAAACAGTATGTAGAACAATTAGCCTATGATGATAAACAAGAAAAGGAAGGGGTGAAGAAGGGGAAGGAAGAGGGAGACAGAATGGGGGATAAAGTGAGGAAACAAGAGGAGGGGAGGACATAAGAGGGAAAGGGGCAGGTAAAGAGAAGTATGGCGGGGAAACTAGAGGAGAGAGAGAGAAGGGTGAAAGGGGGATAAGAGTGTCAGGGTGGGGAATGGAGAAGAAGTCATTTCAAGGAGGCACGGAAGGAGGAGTAGGTGGGGATAGAACAGATAGGAAGAGGTAGGAAGTTCCAATGTAAGAGGGCAAGGAGCTAAAAGGAGCGGAAACGAGAAGAGGCACAAGGGGGTGGGGGAACAGAAAGTAGGACGAGATTGGCAGATTGGAGGGAGCGGGAGGGGGTGTAGAATGAAAGAAGAGAGGAGAGATATGGGGGGCGAAGGTCATGAAGAGATTTAAAGACAAGGCAGAGTAAGTGAAATTTAAGTTGGGGGTGAAAGGGAAGCCAGCCAAGGTAAGATAGCGAATTGGAGATGGAGTCGTGAGGAGAGAGAAAACAGATGGTACGGATGGCAGAGCCATAGTGGGATTTGAGGGGGGTGAGATGGGAAGCAGGGAGTCCGAAGAGGAGAGAAGAACAATAGAAAAGACAATAGAAGATGAGGGAGGAAATTAAAAGTTTGGTAGCATGGAAAGTGAGAGATGAGCGGACTTTACGAATATTGAAAAGGTGGTAGCGACGTGCGTGAGAGGTAAGAGAAGTGGTGAGAAATCCCAAAGAAAGAGCTGATAGGGGCAAGAAGGGAGGTGTAAAGAGAGAGTAAGAAAGGTCCGAGAACTGAGCCTTTGGGAACACTGTAGTCCAAGGGGAGAGTAGGGGAGGTTCGACCGCCCCATGAGAAAGCAAAAGAGTGGTGAGAGAGGTAAGAGAAGAGCCAGTTGAGGACAGAGCTATTGAATTCAAAGGAGGAAAGAGTATTGAGCAGTAAGGGGTGATCAACGGTGTCAAAGGCAGCAGAGAGGTCAAGGAGGATGAGGACTGAAGATTGCTTTGAGTAGCAAGCAGTGAGGAGGGAGTTAAGAACATAAGTGAGAGTAGTCTCAGAGCAGTGTTTAGGGCGGAAACCAGATTGAGAGGTGGGAAGCAGAGAAAGGTTAGTGACAAAAGCTGAGAGCTGAGAATAGGCTAGGTGTTCTTGTATTTTAGAGAGAAAAGGAAGAAGTGAGATTGGGTGGAAGTTGGCTGGAAAAAGGGGATTAGCAGAAGGTTTCTTCAGGATAGGGATGATAGTGGCCTGTTTCAAGGCAGAAGGGAAGGTAGCAAAGGAAAGACAGATATTGAAGAAGGAGTTTAAGTAGGGAATGAGAAGAGGGTAAGTCTTCGAAATGAGAAGGGTGGGAAGGGGGTCAGAAGGGGCATCAGTAGGATGGATTTGGTCAGGAGGAGAGAAACGTCAGAAGGAGTGATTGGAGAGAATTCAGACATGCAAGACGAAGGAGAGTTGAAGGAGGGGGTGGGGAATAGAAAGGAGAGCAGTTAATGTTTTGGCGAAGAGAGAGAATTTTGGATGAGTAGAAGTCAGCGAAATCAGAAGAAGAGAGGGGAGATGTAGCTGAGAGGTCAGGAGTAGGAGGGGAGAGAAGACGAGAAAGGGTTTGAAAGATACAGTGAGGATGAGAGGCTTGGGAGTGGAGGAGGTTAGAATAGTAGGAGTGTTTAGCCGACATTTGCATTTTACACATGAGCACCCACCCAGAACATTCACACACACTGCATTCTCAATCCATGACAGGGGCACTCACCACACATGCATACATACATGTATGCTTATAGATACATACATAACATTAGATACAAGCACATACACATTCACAATCGCATCAAACACAAATGCATGCACAAACTCACACATAAACATTTTCATTAAAGGTTTTCTTTCCTGTTCTATGTGGTGCAGACTCGATGCACTGTCTTCTCTCCAGTCCCCTGGCTCCTGTGCTCCACACAGTCAAGAACCAGGGACCCTGCTTCCTGGTTCCTGTCTGCCGTGTGCAGGGAAAATGAAGGTGGATCGCCACCTTCCCACGCCTTCAGCTACAGTCGGCCCTGGTGCCCTCTGCATCATTGAGATTAACTTTAGATAGTTAAAGATCTAGTAGGGAATATCTCAGACGAAGTTTGGCTGAATCACTTTAAAACGGTGTATGGGAATGTTATGTTATGCCATGTTAATGCAATTTATACCATGGTCTGATGCCAATTGCATGGTCTCCAGGAGCACTGGTGAATCTGAAAATGAGGAAGGTGGGTAATGGTAGTGGGGAGAGAGGAGAAAATGCAAGATAGTATTACTGTTGTGTCGATTCATCCATACAGGAACTACCCTGATCTCTATGAAGGTGTCAGTTTCTAGGTGTTCTTTGTCCAGAGGGTAGAACCCTTTGTGTCTAAAGGGGAACCTTGTCTGCTTGTGGAGCTAGTATGCATTGACTAGGGATTTCCCATGTATAGGTGCCAGTTGTGAGGATTTTTTCAATTGCCATGTGTGGGCTGCTTAGTTGATATACAAATATTGTGCTTGAATGTAAAGTTTCAGCATGTTAGTTAGTGCAGGGAGCAGTTGGAGACCTTGATGGGTGGACAAACCTGACCCCCGTAGGTCAGGTATAGCAATCATAGCAAACATGGCACTGAAAGGCATATCAAGACATGTATAGGGGTGAAGACCAAGGCCGTGAAGCAAGCGGTGCGGGCTGCACTCCCAAACACCACGTGGTGGAGTCACTGTTTAATGTTGGTCAATCAAAATTTAATTAATCTTCAACTGTATTTGTGCTTATTGAGAAAGGTGTTGAATTTTATTCATATTTTTATGCTTGGAAGCTGTACATCCTTTTCAGAGCAGATGCATTAAGTGAGCTCCTAGTGACCTATGCATGTCGGAATCAAAGTCCTTCGTCAGGGCCAGCTCTTTAATTTGCTCATGTTGTCCGATTAAATCAATAAACGGATCTGTGACCCACATATCATCATATGTACATGATGTATTAACAGCATACATTACGTACAATTGGTGCAAATTCAATATTAAATCAAGTCAGTTTCAAAAGCCAAAAGTTGGCATAAGAACAGTTGGTTGTGAGGATGCCATATTAGCATAATCAATATACAAAATGCATATCCCCCATATGTACATTAAGCGTCCAAAAGGAGTTAGGAGGTACAGATCAAAAATCAAATTTGTACGGATACAGATACCAAAGGTAATAAAACGGAGAGTATTCCACATTGTAAAGCAGACCAAAATGTTATTTAAATGAATGCAAAATAATGCCAACAGACATCGAACATTCAATTTCATATTAAATGCATTCCCGCATACGTAAGGTTAAAAAATAATACATACGTGTCAGTACGTGATTTGGATAGTAGGAAAAAGGGAAAAGAACAGAACAAAGAAAGAAGAATTAGCTGGGTCGAATGATCGTACCAAGTATGTTATGGTCATAGGTGGTAAAACTAAAGCACTAACGTGAAGGTGCAATAGATGTATAATCTTTAAGGTTGCGATGCTGGCGCCAAAAAAATGTACACTTTCAATGTACGTACAAAAAAATGGCAGTCGTGAGGGTTGTTTAATTGCCATGTGTGGGCTGCTTAGTTGATAAACAAATATTGTGCTTGAATGTAAAGTTTCAGCATGTTAGTTAGTGCAGGGAGCAGTTGGAGACCTTGATGGGGCGACAAACCAGACCCCCGAAGGTCAGATATCGCAATCATAGCAAACATGGCTCAGAAAGGCATATCAAGACATGTATGTTAACACAATGCATTACAAGTTATAGAAGGAAATGGATCAGGCCAACGCCTTACAAACTGGAGTCCTCACCATGCGCCACTAACCTTTTGCAGATAGGTTCCAATTCACTTTCTCACATTGCCGCTGTCAGACTCACTCTCTCTCTCCCTCTCACTTTCTCTTTCTCTCTCTATCACTCTCTTTCCCAAATAATAATAACAATAATAATTTAGCACTACAAACCCTCAGGCGTCTGAGCACTGCTTATTATTACCCACAGTGTGTGGTGTTTATTTAGCGACCTCGGAAGGATGAAAGGCTGCGTTTGGCCCTGCCGGGGTTCGGACCTGCATCAGCAGGCTCTGCATAGATGTCAAAGCGAGCGCTCTACTCGCTGTGCTATCGGATAGATGCATTTTACACAAGTGTCTGGGAATTGGCATATGTGGGAAGCAGGCAGTCTTGGGACTGTGCTTATAAGCATTGGATACTTGCTAAGGGTTATGGAAGGCAAGCACCTGAGGATCAGATAAACTGCTGCTGGAGGTCTGAAGATCCCAGGCACCCATTTCAACGTTCTCAGTATGTTGGTCGAAAGACTGCATGGCATCTGAAACATCACTCTACATGATATCATTAAAATATGCTTAGTAGTCAGCTGTGACTTCTACCCTTCATGGCAAAGCCTGCTTGTGCAATAGAGGGCATAATCCCTGGCTGTTTCTCTCAGAAGCCTACCCCAGTGTCCCCCAAAAGCCTCAATCCCCTCTCACGCAGTGCAGATAGCCATGGGCAAAAACAAAAGACCAAACACCTTCCAACCCTTACATGCCATTCCATAACTTGATTTTCGGACTAATGCCAAAAGCCTGCTGGTATTTCTTCACAGTGAAATGATGATCAGGAAAGTTAACAGGAGGAGACTGGATTTTCTTGGAAGTGCCATATGAAGATGGGTGCTCATCCCATTAGGTATAATGTGCAATAGCTGCAGAAAGCTTGAAGAGGAGCATGCTGACAGAGAAAGAGACAGAGTTGTGGCAGTGAGATAGAGTGGGTTTTGAATTTGAAGTATCTACTGTCCCTTAATAGGTACTGTTCTGTGTCTGAGCTCCTATGAAAACTGTGTGAAGAACTAAGTAATTATACCAGTGAAGGAACAGGGCTACATATGTATCTATCTTGTGGGGCTATCCTTCCAAAGGCAAGGAGTGGCTGAAAGGTATTGTCATATGCACAGGATTTGATTTTTCCCCACAGAGATTATCTTCAACATCTATTCACACTACAAAAACAGAACGTAGAGTCAATGTGCTGCCTTTCTAGAGCAAGTTGAGTTTGATTGGTGTGTGCCCTAATAGCTACACTTGTGCACAAGTCAGCATGGTTTTTGTGATGAGTGTGAAAACAAATTGATCTTGCATGAAGCTAGTTCCAAAATCTACAAAAAGACATACATGTTTTATTCATTTGGGCCCCTTTTGTTTGTCTGTCACTTTTTGACTTACTTTTACATATGGGTCCACCTTAGGCCACAGCTTGCCCTTTTCTGACTATTGCAGGCCTACCCTGCCTGCATATTTCCTGCCTTCTCTTGACAAACGTTAGGGAGATTTATTACATGTATGCTTCATCCCCTCGTCTAGTGAGACCCACCCAGCACTTGTTGCTGGATTTCTGAACCTTTTTATTTAATCCTGAATAAGTGGAGGCTTTTTCTACTCATTCATTCTTATGGGCTCTGCCTTCTCGAACTCTGTTCTCTGTGTTTAACCTGTCCTATGGAGTCTACTTTCCTCCATGTCTATTTTATCATCTGCATTTTACTATTGAAGCACACAGCACCTTATGGGTAATGCTGCTGGGAACCCTTTGGGTTCTCCTTTGAGATTATTGTCTTTATCCTAGAGTAACTACAGTTCTGAAGGATAGAGAGATACTTTGTATTTGTCCTAAAACATTATATTATGAGAGATTGGCACACCCCACCACATGTGGAGTGCCAAGAGTACACCTAGTAATCCCCTTCTCTCTGCTTCTGTATCTTTTAAATGGCATAGGCAATCTTCTAGTTATGTCTGGGGGCAGTGGAAATGTTCTACCAACTGTTGTGTGATTTTTCTACCACAGGCTATATCCATTGCCCGGTTGTGTACAAAAGAGGCACCTAAGTACTAACTTGGTGGTTTCTTTCTTTTTCCGCCACCTGCCATTTCTAGCATGGTTGTTCTTTCTTACCCCTTCTTCTACCATTCTGGGAGGGGAGGCCTGTGGGTATGTGTTGTGCCTTGGCAGGAACCCTTGGTTGTCCCTGCCTAGGCTCCAGTGTGTCTGGGCAGGCAGGAAGTGGGGAGAACTTTTTCACTCCCCTGCCCTTTGTCTGCCTGAGTACCTGAATGGAAGCAGCTCCCACTGGGAGTCCGGCTGTCCTGTTTGGACAGTCATACGCCCCTTCCTGTAAACTGCTGAGCGAGATTGCAGAGGTGTGTGTGCTGATACTGAATCAAAGGTGAGGTTTCTGAGGTGAAAGGCAAGTCAACGACTGGAAGCTGAAGTAACCGAAGAACAAGATGACTAGAGATGTGTGAAGACCCTTTGCAACACCGTGAAGCAATCTCTGCTTTCCTGACCCCGTTTTCTGTGTGATCGAGGAACTGCAAAGAGGGTGATTCCTTTCTTTTGACTGGTGGGAAAAACAAGTACCAAGACAACCTTTAATCAGAACCATCTCCTGAGGTCCTATGACTTTCCATAGCTGTGAAACCCCAATATTGGGACACCTCCATCCAAATTGAAGTGCATCATTGTGAAAAGGCTGAATCCATCCAAGTCTTTTCTGGGCTCCAGGTGAACCCCCAGAGACACAATCCAACCCATCCAAATCCCCTCAGCAGAGTGGAGGATTTTAGGAACTGAAGAAGATTGACCGGGTGAATTGTGTCCTTTGTTGGTGCTGTAGAAAACGCATCAAAACCACAGAATGACCAGAGAAGTTGCTCAGATTTGTGGCAGAGGTCCTCCTTCGAGACTGCTGCTGAGAGTTCCCGTCCACTGTCCTGCCTTTCATCACCAGACCACGGAATCCGGAAGTCGGGTCCAGCACTGCGTGATTGAGGAGAATCCAGCCGCAAACATTTCTTCAAAGCAATGGTACTGTGGAGAAAAATGTATTGCTTACCTTAATCTGAAAAGTAACTCATAACTAAGTGCATGCAGAGGTGTTCAGAGCAACCCCCTCTTACCTCTGACCCAAGCCGGTGCTTGTGTCCCTTTAGCAAGTCCTTTAACAGGGTCTCCAACGTTAGAAGTATCCTCTTGCATTTTAGAGACTAGAGACTTTAAAATATCCACAGGGGTTTTCAGTGTTCTGCTGCTTGTCAAGACTTTGAGCCCATTCCAAACTGCCTTTAGCTAGGGTTGTATTTTGGAACATATAAGCCTTGCTGTGCAAAGAAACTGCCTCTATAACCTCAAGCCCTGCTAGTGTTACACTAACCAACTACGTTTCTTCCTAGAAAATCATTATCTTAGGTGGATTTGCAGAGTAAAAGTACTTATCGTATTTCTTTTAAGTTTTGTGAGTGCACGTTAGTACCGATAAAACAATTGAAACTTCAAACTCTTTAACAATTTTGAGAGCAGGCATCTACAAACTAAGCAGTGTTTTGTTTAATTGTACTCAGTATCCTAAAGCATATCTTGTGCAAATATAATACATCTACATTTTATAAAAATGTTTGTTTAAGTGATTATTTGATGTGCATTACTAACTGGGTTCAGTGTATTTACCTACAGCTCGCATCTTCCTCTTATGATAAGCCTGACAGCTCTGCCACCAAGGTACCATGAGTAGTAGAGACTGATACTAAGAGTTGGGGATATACACACCATTGGGATAGTTTTATGACGTCTACATCACAGTGGACTTTGGGAAAACTCCCTTAACAACACACTAACCAGATGTGGTCTCATCTTTCCAGTAATGTGTTCCCCTTTGTCTGTGCATGCCTGACTTTCTAGTGACCGCTATGCCCTTCATGGTCTCCATCGTTGCCTATGTATCTCCAGTACAATGTCCGTCTTGTGTCTGTGGATGTTTCCCATCTTTTGGCACAAGGGCCCTTCAGGGCCTCCAGCATGTGCAGCACAGGGTATAGCTCTGCTCACTAACGCCTGACCCTGAAAGGTCCAGTAGATGCATTTTAGGGGGATAACTTTGCTGCTTGAAGCCAGACTCTGAGTGAGGGAAACTTGTGGCGCTCATGTTCATGCTGTACCCATTCGGTACGAGGGAGGCTTGCCCTGCTCTGGCCCATTCTGTAAAACATTTTGAGTGAAGCTTGCACTGGCGTGGCTATGTGGTACCCATTCTGTGTGAGTGACTCTTTCACTGCTGAGCCCAGGCTGTCCTACTTCTGTGTAAGGGAATCTTTCCCTGCTACATCCAATTAAGTGGGAGTGAACCGTGCACAGTTCTTGCCCATCATTCTCTGCCTGTTCTATTGTGTTATGATATGTTATGTTATTGGACTTATAGTGCACTCACTGCCCTTTGGATGCCTTCAGGCACATTGGCCCATATAAAGCCAGGGGTGGTGGGTAGACTGGTAGGGAGAAAGAGATGCAAATGCAAGAATACTTCCTTTGCTGTTGTGTTGTATGTCCTGAACACTGTGTGGGGGTACCTTTCTAGTATTTCTCTGTTGAAACAGCTGTTCTTGATAGTGAGATTTTCATGGAGGAAGTGAGACCATAGGGTCACTGGTATGGGAAAGTTTCCTGCCCAGATGGGGCACTGGGAGATGTTTATAAAGGAAATGCAGACTTGTGGGCCTACTTCATTGCAAACATATGTAGAGTGGTTCTTAGGTCAGGTATTCGTCCCTCCACTCAGCTATTTAACAGTATCATCGCGATCTTTAAACATTACAAGACATAGGAGGTAGTACATGGTGAGGGAATTAGGTCACAATAGAACAATACAAGGGAGAGGAGATCTAACAATGGGGCAGAGCAGATCAACCAGTCTCAATTTAGGTAGGGAATCGAGGGGAGTCGACCCAAGTGTTACAGAGGAGCCATTAGTTCAAGAGATGGGTCTTGAGTTCCTTCCTAAAATGTAGATGGGAGGGGCAAAACTGGTGTTCATTAGGCAGAAGTTCCAGAGTCTGGTGGTTGTAGATCTATAGAGGCCGGTCTACCGGTAATTCCTTTCTGCACCAGTGGAGTTAAACTCTGCACATATCCTGGCTTCTTAGATCATAGAGCACTTGAGATGCTGAGATTATTGGTTACATAGCTTGAGCACTTGAGGGTGATGGATTTGTAGATGATGCAGGAGAATTTGAAGGTGATATGTGCTTGCAGCGGGAGTCACTGCAGTTTGATGAGTGTCAGGGTCATGTAATTTGTTCCCATGTTCTGAGTCATTTGTCGTGCTGCACCACTTAGGACACATCTCAGGAGTGGCAGGGTCGTTGTGACCTTCATGGAGGGTATTGCCACCATGTAGGTGGCAGAGGAGAGGACCATGTCTTAGAAAGCAGACATGGTCCTGCTACGTGCTTGGAGATGCGTATGTTTATGTGAAACACAAGGAACATGGCACGAGTGTTTAGCTCAGGTGCAAGACCCTAAAGGCTCAGCGCAGGGCATCAGGTCTGGATGTCGGGGTGCTCGGCGTGGTTGGTCAGCAGTAGGAAGGTGAACTAGTGATAGTGATCTGTTTCCCACCCTAAAGGTTTGTGAGGCTACAACTAGAGGTATATCACATTATGTGGCATTTATCTGGGGCAAGACATGCCTGAAGGCTTTGGATTTGACAGAACATACATTTGTTTTTAAAGTAGGTAGGAGTCATCAAGCATACTGCAATAACATTAGTGTATGCATAACTCAATTTGAAGCCTTTTCCAAGTAGTATTTCTCTGGCTCCACTTAAACTTTGGTTGTCTGGGCGATGTAACAGTACTACTAAATTGCACTCATCATTCTGAATGACCTGAATGCATGCACCAACAGAAAAAGATTGAGTTGGAATAATTATGTCTTGGTGTTTTTTGCCAGCTTAATTGTATGTCATATTATCTGCAGACATCATAGATGTGGTGGTTCCTGGAGAGTGGCAACATTATAGTGTGTTGATTCAGATGTTGTATGACATTTTTGGAGCACTTTATGACATTGTTGATATGTATTTTCAGTCTGATGTTTGTATTTTGTATATGTTTTATTTTTTATATGAACTATGTCTGGAATAAACATGAAATTACTGATTGACATAAGTTTGGGCCATCAAGTCCCAGGCTGCAAAGCGGAAAGGCAGAACTCGCTCATGGTCTCTGACGTGGCATGGGACCACTTGGCATCTATGCATCATGTACTCTTCTGGGACACAGAGAGCTCACATCATCACTACCCACACACTTGATATCAGTGACCAAGATCTGTGGTAGTATTTGGGTCATCATTTCATGTATGCCCACTGACTGCAAAAGGTACGCAGATCATGTTACACCTACAATGATCTGTTGAAGCTAAAATGTTCCTAGAGCGATAGACGTCTGGAGTGTCATTCCGTATTGTGGTTTCCACAGTTTTGCTCCCGGGACCAAGAAAAACCTTTAGGACCCGTTGTACAGTGTGGTGGCCCGCTGAGTGTAGTGAACCCCATTCTGAGGCTGTATTAAGGAAACTTTGCACAGTGCGAGTGTAATTTTGCTCAGCCCTTATAATAGAATAACTCATGCATTGATGTAAGAAACGTATTATTTAAATGCATGTTTGCGTCAAGGCAATGTTGGTTCTAGCGATAAAACAACATTATACTTATACATTTTGTCCTCCTGATTCCAAAGCATGAAGATGATGCACAGAATTACATTGCCTCTGTGGCTTGAATGGCTGATTTTATTTTTTTTATTTTGCTCTACTGTCCGCACCCTGCGTACCCAATCCCAAAGGACTAACAGGCTCTCAGTACAGGAAGGGGGTATGAAGGCAATCGCTGATTATGTGTGATGGGTGTGATCAATATCCTGCTAAGGAATTATGGGTGAGCGGTGTGCGCTTCAGATGCCTATACCGGCCCAAGATGTATATAGATAGATAGATGGATAGATAGATAGATAGATAGATAGATAGATAGATAGATAGATAGATAGATAGATAGATAGATAGATAGATAGATAGTTCGGCAGTATTTATATTTCTGTCAGCGGCCATTTTACGCTTAAGGCCACATGCATTATGCTGAAGTAAAATAAGCAACGTGTTTTATCCTCCCTATTCACTGTCAGTGGTACATTCATACATCGACATTAGGACATGACTGCACTACCTCCAGGATTACTTCTGGGAGAGCAATATGCTCTATTTTACCTTAATAGGGCCTTGATTCAATTGCATTGTGGCAGGGAATCGTCTCTGTTATTAGCACCTATGTATGTATTACAAGACCTAGGACTGTCCTACGTTAGAGCGATCATTCTGGCCAATGTCCCTGCACAGGGGTGTGGAAAGATACGTATGTCCAAATGTCCTTACCCCTTGTTTAACTCATGTCATCTCTGAACATCTTCAGCACAACTGTCCGCATATTCCCCTTAGATCGCCTCTCCCCATTTCCAGTCCCCAAATGCACTCTCTGTATAACAAACAGATTAACCAAATGTTTAAATGAATGCCTACATATGGAAGTCTGAAAGATGCAGATACTTCACAGACTAGACATGTTTGCAATATTTCTCCTGCAAATAAAAACATGCAGAAACATCCTGCTGTAGGCAGGAACATGCGAATCCCAAAGGGAACACATATGCTGTTATGTTACCCAAATATTTGAGCTCGCAACATATAGTTGTATTTTGTTTTGTATCCCCTCGACGCAGAAGCTGCAAGGATTCTTTCCTTTTCCAGCACATGTTGCTTCTGGGGATTTGGGACTGGTATGCAAATACACAATGATGCACACAAAGCGACAATGTGGATCATTATTTCGGCGTTGATGTACCGCACTGCTCTGTTCATGCATTCTTCTTTTTGCAGGCCTAGATATTACCGGGTTTTACTGGAAAATACGGTTCCAAGTTCTTTCTGAAGAACTATATTACTAAAGTTCCCAGTTTCCTAAGATATGACAGCTGCAGCTTTTGAAATAATTCATAACGAAACTGTGTTTTGTCGAAGGGATAGCAACATTTCCACCAGGACCCTCTGTAAATGCCGCGCAAACGTGCTTGGTGAACACACACACCTACACACACATGCACTAGTGTGTATGGTGTACACCTACACATGCACTAATATGCTTTGTGTACACACACACCTACATACACACATACACAGTCATATGTGTTGTGAATACACAGAAATGCAAACAGACACAACCCAAGGGTGGAGGGGGTAGCAAACGTGTAATGCCTCTTTGGCATAACAGCAGACTGTAATACCATAAAAAAGCCACACTAAACATGTGCAGGTATCTCTTTTGGTGGGAGGCAGAATTACTAAGCATCCCTTCTGCCTTGGGACATTTCCGGGATTAAAGTTAGACTAGTGCAGTAGTTGTTTGTGGCTTCCTTTAGCTCATTTCATCTGCATGGTACCAACATTCTTTACCACCAAAAAAGCAATGCATTTTTTTTTTTTTAAACCCATGACTCTCAACCCCTGATCCACTCATTACAGTTTGTATGGGCTAGGCCATGCAGATAAAACAACAAAAATGAAAACAATACGTGTATGCAATTTTATCTTACAGTTTTGACAGTCAATATCTGAATTGTCGACCAGGTTCTGCAATGTGGCTGTTGCATACATGAAAACCTAGTGAAATCCAAGGTCAAGCCTAGTTTGCCAATGAAAACCTCATAGAAGTGTTACTTTTGTTGTGACAGCTCACTCACCTCTGTAGTCCTCAGTTGTAACACTCCTGTAGGCGGGTGAGATACATCCTCACCACAAAGATCAATGTATGCTAATTATACCATCAAATAGAAAATGGTTGTAGAACAGAAGTGCGGGGTTGTCCAATTCTGTTTGGGTCTCTTCCCTCTTCTTTTTTGTCGGGTGTCACACCAGCAGCTTTCCCTAGAGCAGAGTTGTCTTTCTCCAGGGCTTGAGGGCCGGAAGCATGTCAGATTTTTAGAATACACCTCATTAAAATTCATGAGATAAATTTGCAAACAATGATTCTAAATCTGTGCAATTCCTTTCTTGTGAGTATTGAGCACTATCCTGAAAACCCATCAGGATTCCGGCACTTGAGGCCTGGAGTTGGACAACTATGCCCTTACGTAAGATCCAAGTAATAGGAGCAGCTTAGAAAGCCCAGCTTCTCAACACCAGAGTTAAATACAAAGGTGTGTCAAGTAGGCTAGGTGTCTTTTTCCCCCAGGGTGCACATGTTCTAATGTTAGGTACATGCATATGTTAAGGTATGTATTAGAACTTGATATAGCATCCTTATGGAACCATTTGTTTTACATATTGTTCTGGAAACATCTAAAACGTGCACTGGGCATCTGCAGATGATGCAAATAAATTCTGAATCATACACCATTTCACCTAGAGCAAGGGTCTGCAACCTGTAGATCTCAAGATGTTTTGTCTGGATAGAATTCTTACAAGCAAGCTGTAGCATGAGTGAAACAACCATAGTACAGATACCTGTTGATGTCCAAGATGCCACTGGTCCAATTGCCTGATTGTGGTGCAGCTTGACGATCTGTGTAGTGCACTTTGTGTCTCCAAGAAGACGTGGCGAGGTCCTTTCCTCGAAAATTGAGAACCGTGGAGCAAGCTGCCACCCGGCTTGTAATCTGACTGCTGGCTGCCAGTATCTGCGCTGGACGCATACTACTCCCACCCCTCTTTCGGGGTTCTGGAGTGTTGAGCGCTGGGAGCCGAAGCAGGGAGTAGCCACTGAGGGACGGTGAGGAGTGGAATCATGCTTTGCACGCTATGTAAGTTACATTGCGGCCTGTTCAGACAGCCAAGTTCTACCTACATGGGCACATTTACTGCAGGACAAGCACGTCCATTGAAATTAGTTCAGTGTTTGTTGTTTTTCTACATACATTTTTGTAATTTTCCATCTCCTGCTGCACAGCTAATAATCCAACCTGTCTACTGCCGGGCTGCTGCTGTCTTTGGAACCAGCAACAGCCTGGAACAGCTTCTGCACAAATCCACCACTTTCAATTTTTGAATCTGATCATTTTGCAACATTCGCTACTACAGAGGTAGCCTTTTGGACAACGCAGTTAGTGGCCATTGCATCCGGCTCATTCCTCATTATAATATTGCACTAAGTGGACACTGCTTCCAGTGAGTGCCGATATGAGTGCAGGTTGGTAGACTGACAGGAAGTGGAGAAAGTGCTTTTCATGGATCATCGGTCCCTACACTATAGACACGCAATATAATTCGCCATTGAACTAAGCAGTTTCTACATGTCCGCTTTCAAGAAATACTGCTACGGTCTGATAAGCGTGGTGAATAATATGGAAAGATGATCCCTCAGCCCTTTTCATAGCAGGCCTAGCATAGTTGTACTTTTGTTCAATAAACAATGCAGGCAGGGAAATGTAGGACAGGCTTGAGGGCGCAATTGGAAATTAGCAATTTTTTGAAAAATCCGGTAGTAATTTGACGGTTGGAGAGCCTGTTGTTCTGTCACCGGTGGATGATAGCGCTATCTATATCCCTCAATGAAGGAATCTCTCTGGTGACGTCTAACAACTCGAGTAAGTCACCTATGATTGATAACAGGTCCATTTTAAAACTTTGTTTGAATTTAAAACGGAACTCTTTGGGCCCCAATTAAAGCAGTGGAACATTGATTTACCCACAAACTTATCAGCCTCCCCGGATTTGGAACAGTATGCATCCACTTCTGATTTCACTACTAGCAATAGCAAATCCGGGGGGAGTGCAGGTATCTCTAACTGTCCCGATCTTTCCACCTGTCTGTCTTCGGCTAGGGCCTCCCTTTGGAACAGCCTCCCTGCCACCTTGAAACTTGAGGAGAACCATCTCTGGTTCCAGAAGTACCTCAAGACCTTCCTCTTCGGTGCTGCTTTTTCCCCTCTTCTCCCCTGCTGATCTGTTCTCTTTCTTGGCATTGTGCACCTGGCCACCCTCTGTTCCATCGGGCCCAGGTACCTGCTCACCCTGCCACCCCTCTGCACAGCCTCTGGACCACCATTTGCCCTGGAATCTGCATCTGTACCCATACTGTCCCCACCCACTTTTCTTCTGCACTTATCAGATATACCCTATCTGACTAAACTAGCACTTGCCACTTGCTGGCTGCACTACCACTGTTTATCGTCTTTATTTATTTTATTTTTACTAATTATTATTTATTCTTTTCTCTCCTCTGTTGCACACTTTCCACTTCTCCCCACTTCCATGCACTTTCCCCCTTTCCCCTTTCCCATGCACTAGCACACTCTTAACGTCACTGGGCCTAGTAAGATCGTTGTTTTTTGTTCTCCCATTTTCCCCTCCCTTTGCCTGGTCGCGCTCTGAAACACTTGTGTATGAGCACGATATAAATAAAATATCATTTCATTTCATTTAACCTGTACTCCCAACAAACATTGCATGTTCCATGGCTGTGATGCAGTCCATCGTATCCAAAACATAATCTCTGCTACAATTATGCACCGGTATGGCGTTGGAACAATCCTATTTAAAAAAGATCCTGGTTAGATTGTGGATATCATCATAGAGGACAGCATGCCATCTGAAACGTCTGCTAGTGTCCCGTCGGACATTAACTCGACTGATGTAGCTAGTAATGATATCTATCATAGTACTAAAAAATGGGGAGTGAGCATGGGCTGGCTGACCCCATTCGTCAGAGGCATGGCACAGGAGTTCTTGATACTGTTAACATCATTGCCTCTACAGAGGATCAGGCTCCAGATGCTCTGTGAACAGAATGATCCATTCTAACTAACCCGCCTTCCCCATGTATTAAATCTGGTAGGAAAACACCTTGGCCACAAAGACGGATCTGTCCAGCTCCGAATCTGAACACGAACAACACATTCTCGAGTGACAATAGGATAAAGGTGCATGTTGATGGTAGGACGTGGGAAACCTTCAAGTGGCTATGCACGGTTACCAAAAGGACTGGAGATGGTTCTGTGCGTCAGGTGCTGCTGTGTGGCCCCATGGACAAATAGTTGGGAGCATCGAGGATGTTTGAGCATGACTCTGGGGATTTGTTGGGGAACCGTGCTCAGGGGTGTCAGGGAACACAGCTGAAGCCTCCCACCAAAATAAATACACCTGTTAAGCAAAGGGGTTCGTAACTGAACAAAGCTAAGGTTAAGAAGCAAGAAGTTTTCACTGGCCATGAGGTTCCTCCTTTGCAGGCACGTCATTTGGGAAAAGAAAATGACTGGGCACCACCGAGACCTGGGGGGCAAAGAATCCCAGATCAGAGTGGGAATCAGGAGGAGATGAACAATATAGAACTGGTTCACACCGGGACAGAGAGTACGGAACCTAAGGAGGCGGCTACCTATTTGATTGTTCACAACCATGAATACGGGTTGTGCCATGTCGAAGCCTCTTTTGTGGCTAGATTGGCCCTTGTTTAGTTTTTTTTTTTTCTGACACAGAGTGTTATACTGGACTGAAACATTTGAAGCTTACTGAAAGGAACCCCTCGAAAGG
This sequence comes from Ambystoma mexicanum, assembly GCF_040938575.1. Classification (NCBI taxonomy): domain Eukaryota; kingdom Metazoa; phylum Chordata; class Amphibia; order Caudata; family Ambystomatidae; genus Ambystoma; species Ambystoma mexicanum. The sequence continues at coordinate 130,667,130 of NC_090937.1, read as the reverse complement.
TAGCCCGTTCCTTAATCATACTTGGGTTTTGGACCTGTTGCATATAATCCCTGAATTGTGCAATATTACAAGAAAAGACATTGAGGTCTTGGAACTACCCAATATTCACAGTGTGACAATCTGGGTCCTAGTTTACCTCGCCGTCAGTGGTTGAACTTATTTGTAAACATTCAAGGGCTCTTTCGAATCTGGGCTTTGATACCCTTGTGTTTTGTTCGTCCTTCCAGTCAGTCTATGCCCCAGAGCACAGATCTCAGGTGCAGCTTAGTAGGGTTCAGGAAGAGGGGGCACGTTCAGATTATGGGAGGGAGGGTCAGAGGTTGGTGGGTACCTGGGTCAGCCCACTCCAATTGTCATATTGAAATGAGGTCTGTACTGCTCTCCCCTTCTAGGTGATGTCCTGGAACACCAAAGGCCATTGGTCGTTTTTGAATAAAAGTTCTCGTTTTTGAATAAAAGTTCTGTACTTGATTATATCATGCTTAAAGATGTATTCCTTTTGCAGGAGACCTGGCTTATGTCCTGATTTGACTAGACGATTATGCATTATTCTTTTCACGTTCTCCCATCCCAAAAGCCGGTTGTTCAGCTGGGGGCTATGTATTGGAGAAAAGGCTATTTATCAAATGAAACTGATCTCTATTGCCTGTATAAATGAGTATTCACTCTGTGCTTATTATCTAGGTCCCCCTTTGGTGGTGGAAGCTTGCTGGTTATTACGCTGTATGATCCCCAGGTGGCCGTATTACCTGTGGGTTAAAGAAGGCCCTTACTTACACCTTATTAATCTGGCAAACGCCATTTCCGAAAGGGGGTATTATTTTGGTGGGTGATTTTAATGTAGACTGTTATGATCATAGCCAAAATATGGCCAATGGGTTGGTGAAGGAAAGAAAAAAAAACATCAGCAGGTTAAAGATAGGAGAGAACTCATGGAAAAGTTTGATCTTCATCTTGTAACCCCCACAAATGAAGACCGCTATACATGGACCAATGGGAGACAGCTTAGCTGTCTTGACTTTATATTTATCAATGGCCTGGTATTCAATAATTTCCTGTTATTTAAGGTACTCCCTGTTCCAATGAGTAATCACCCAATTCTGGAACTAGAATTGCAAGCGGGTTATAATAAAACCTCGGAAAAAATAGTGGATAAACTGACTGTCGGTGTGCAGGGTAACAGAATGCGATGGACCAACGGTAATATTTCAGATTTAAATGCTAAACTGATACGGGCTCGGGAAATGGGAATCCCAGTGTTGAAGTAATGCAATTGGAACTTGGACAGTTTGCTAGATATGTATGGGCCCGATGAGTGTAGGCATTTACTTACCAGTAAACGTCTGAGAAAGCCTGGCACTTCATATGACGTTTTGATAGCCAAAAGGAAAAGAGAACTGCATTTTTCTGGTTGTAAAGTAAGGAGGAACCCCTGTCTGGGTGAGGCAGAGAAGAAAAAATGTATTGGTAAAACAAGAGCCTCTTACAAACAATGCTAGTAAACCATCGCTATAACAAGGCCAGTGTTGGTTGGAACTTTTTTTTAACCAACTAATGAAAACCGGTGATACTAAGAGAATGTGGCATCTGACACCCAGCCATGTGGCTGGTATTAGGGCCAATAAGATCTGTGGCCTTGCTGAAATCGATAGGGAAGTATACATCAGAGAGAATTACTGGGCATAGGATGAACATACCAATGCCCCGTACTGCAAGTCCATGGTTAACACCGAGATTTGGAGGCAGGTGAAGGGTGCTAATCAAGTTGAGATTCTAGGTAAATTAAAATGGTCTCGATAAGCTGGACCCGATGGACTGTGCAATATTATATTACGGAGTAACCCTGAATATTAGGCAGAGGTATTGCAGTTGTTGTTTGTGCATATTTGTGAGACCAGCACGGTCCCTAGGACATGGTAACAGTCGGTACTTGTTCCGGTCCATAAGAAAGGTTTGCTGCAGTCACTATATAACTAAAGACTGCTTGTAATGTTGGACAGCAGCTCCAAGATATTTGCAAAAAATACTTTTGGAGCTGCTGTCCACTTGGGCTGAAAGCAGGGGTCTCTTGCATTTCTCCCAGACGGGTTTTCGGAAGAATCATAGCACGCTCCAGCCTATGTAGGTATTGCTCACTTTGATCTCTGATATGCTCCAAGTTACAGATTCTGCTTTGTGTATATGTTACATTGACTACAGATCTACCTTTGACAGTGTCCATCGGGACAAACTATGGGCAAAGCTGGAAAGGTGGGGGCTGAGCGATTTGATTTTGTAATTCCTTAAACAATTGCAACAAGATGGAAATCTGAGTGCATCGTTCCCCATTAACAGAGGACTGAGGCAGGGTTGTGTCCTCACCCCTCTTCTATACAATGTATACGTCTCTGATTTTGCACTGTGCCTGAAGTATGTTAACAATCACCCTCCACACTTTGTTAATGAGGATATACACTGCCTATCTTATGCAGATGATACAGTGATGTTTGACCGTTCTGCGGTGGGGTTACTACGATCGCTTGATTTACTACATCTTTATGCGCTGGAAAACAGACTTCGAGTCAACGTTGCGCAAACTGAAATAATGATAATTAGGAGGCGAGCATAGGGGTCACACTCCTATGTACGGAAAAAGGGTAGGTTACACATGCACCAAATAATGGAGTACAAATACCTGGGAATTAGTGTTTGGGTCACTAACAACATAATCCATGTCAGTGAGATTATCAACCATACGGTCTGGTCAAAATGGCTCAGTTTCAGGAGCATTATTGCAAATTCGGGGGCAGATCTATTGAAGCTAAGATCAGGGTCTACAAGCACTCCAAAACGCCAGGGATATTGTATGAATTGGAGGTGCTGGCTGAGAATGCTTGTGCCTGGTAGCCTCGTTTGGAGGCAAGAATACTGCGCTCATTATTGGGCTTGCCCAGTGCAGTCCCATTTCGAGCGATTAGGCTCAAGCTGGGCCTCCAGTCACTGAATTCTTTCTGGAGGATGCCTGTATGTAGATTGTGGGCCAAAAGCTTCTATGGGGACCTTAACAAGCCAAGTCTTCTTAACCTTACACCAGGGACGTCATTTCACCAAAATGCCAGGGGTAGCGGAAGTGACATCACCCGACCCTTGACCCTCTGATGACATCACAGGAAGTGATGTCATTAGACCCCGCCCCAAAGTGATATAGCGGGTAGCGATGGTACACGACATTTCACCCGTTTAAAAAACAGGAAGTGGCATCACATAGCATTGTAAACTATGAAAAATATAGTTATGATATCACTATATGATGTACATTCATACAAGAATGGATCGCCATATGTATCATTAAGTTCAGTGTTTATTGGCCCGTATTACCAAATGACTGTGTATGCAAGCAGACGTCCATGACCAAATGATAAGCGTAAGTGCTATATAATAACACATCATTAAGCGCTTTATATAGAAAAAATATACACCCAATATCACCCAACCTGTGTTGGTACTCATTTATCGACCTCAGAAGGATGAACGGCTAAGGCTTAGTGAGGCGTTTAAGAACAGACTAAATCAGTGACTCACCCCCTGAAGTGTGCCTGAAATAAACATTTAATGAGGCCAGCAATTACTGTATAGAATTCCAGAAAGACACATTATTTGGTATACCTATTCTTTCTTATTTAGGGTCAGTGCTGAAAGTGTTAGAAGAAAAATAAGAACAAGTGCCTCAAGTCTTTTTTTTTAAGGGGCCTGAACAAGAAAGCCAGCCACCCCAGAAGTAAAGAGCCACAGCCCAGGAGCTTGCATAACTTAAAAAAAAAAAAAAAAAATATATATATATATTTTTTTTTTTAGTAGAGGTCGCAAGGGACACCACAGAGGTCGCAAGGGACACCACAGAGGTCGCAGTTGCGACCCCTGGCGACCCCCAAATGACGTCCCAGCCTTACACTAGGACACTCTTGTAGGTGTACCAGGAGCAACTGATTTAGAGAAATGGAAGGCCTGGTGCTGAGCAATTTTTTAGACATTGGCATGAGTAAGGTACCCAAAACTGCTATTGAATTGCACCTGTTCACGATTGAGAAAATATTCAGCCTGATTCATGGAATAATTTGCGTGAAAAACGCAGATTTGTGCGCCTTTCTGCCCAAAAATCCCCATATTTGAAACAGGGATTTTCGGCAGAAAGGCACGCAAATCTGCGGTTTTCACGCAAATAATTCCATGAATCAGGATCATTGTCTTTGGCTCATCTAGCATCGCGACCACAATATTTTCAATACTCCCAACAAGGAATGTACGAGTAAACCCCATGCAGGTATCTTACTAAGCTACGCATGGCTAGCCTGGTGCGCCTTGTCCTTTACTTAAGGTTTGATATCTTGCTGGTACTGGGATACACTGGAGCTTGGAAAGGTATTCCCAGAGAGATGAGACTCTGTAGGTTGTGTGGAGAAAGTGTAGACACATGTCGACACATCCTAACACAATGCTCACATTTGAGACCCTTGTATGATAAAGGATATGCTAGGTTCCGGGATACTGATCAAGACCAATTCTGGAGTACGTTTTATGGGGCAAAATCACTTGTAGTGGTAACTGGTGCTTGTTGTATATGGCAAATGGTTCAAAACAGACTGACAGTATGCACTGTTTTTTTAATGGAAATCTTTTTATGATGAAATGTGAAATTATTAATTTATATTTATTTAATTTGTATGAGGTGCCAACTTTTTACATATGTGGTTTTATACAAATGTTATACAATTTCTAGTTTGAACAGTTGTTTAACCAAATGCACTTAATAAAACATTCTTCTTTTTTTTTTTAAAAGATGTTTTCGACTACAACTCCTGTGATTTTTCTCCATTCACTATGCTGGGTAGGGCTGATGATATGATGACGTGATATAAGTAATTTATAACACGTCTGTACACAAGTGTTTCTGGGCGTGACAAAACAAGGGATGGAAGACAGAGGCAGGACAAGACAAACCATTTTACTAGGCCTTGTGTTATTCAGATCGCGCAAGTGCGAGAATGAAAAGTGCAAGGAGAAAGGCAGGGGGGAAGTGCAAGAGAGAGGGGAGGGGAAAACAAAGCAGCAATGCTCTGAGTAAGTACAGTTAGGTCAGCGCGGGTCTGTGTAGTGCAAGGAGAACAAGGGACTCTAGGGTTACATTTACAGCCCCCAAATGCATTGTAGGCCCGGAGGCAGTGCAAGGATGACTGATCAAGAAAGAGCCTGGTACCCAGTGAGACTCTGAGGATAGCCAAGCAACCAGTCGGTAGAGTATACAGATAGGTCAGGTAGGTCAGCGGGGGAGGGAGAGAGAGAAAGCAGAGGAGAAGAAGAAAGTTTTGAGCTGCTTCCGGAACTTCAGGTGGTCCGGCTCAAGTTTGAGAGGGGCAGTGAAGCCATTCCAGAGAGAGGCACCAGCAGAGGAGAGAGATCTACCCCCCACTCTCTACCTGGAGAGGTGTCTAGCCCTTAGAGAGTTGGAAGTAGCTGAGCAAAGGGCTCGCGAAGGAAGGTATTTTGGAACAGAACGTTGGATGTAGTACACATGATTTGTAGTCCAAAACATCTGGAGACCAAAAGGTTGCTGATCTCAGACCTACAGTATTTTAGAACATAACAAAATGTCTCGGGACATACTAAAATACCATTTATTTTTTAGTTTGAGAACTGAACATCCTAGACATACTTGATCCATCCAATACCCATTGTGTGTAATAAATTATTGGGAAACGGTAATTATTTCACTGTCTCTTTTTAGATTTGGCTCATAACTTTAAAACTGTTGGTATGATAACAAGTAAGCAGCAAATGTCTGTGAATACTGATCCCCCTTAGTGAGGGGTCAGTATCCCTTCATATATTACATTTCTGGGATTGTGATTTGCTGAAAGGTAGGTGTGAAGTGTGCGTTTATTAGCTGCTATTGGTTGTCTGTCCCAGCAATTTAATAGAAAGAGCTGGATTTACATAGGCATTTTTCCAATGGAAGAATCCCATTGAAAAAGGCTTTGTAAATCAAGGTTCAAAAAGTCCTGCATGATAGAACAGTGTATTTTACTTTGTTGTTTTGCTTTTTTATTTCAAATGTGTGCTTGTTTATTGTACAGTATTGTACTCATTGGTATCACTTGCAATGGTGTGAACTTTATTGATGTCTTATAATTATTAGGTGAAATGTATTGGGGCATGTGGTGCCGTACTGGACAGAAGACAGCCAAAACCTACTGTAGGCTCACCCATCACATCATGGGGCTCAGCATTCTAGTACAATGCCTGTATTTAAATTCCACTCCCTTTCAGAGTTTGAAATCCAGCAGTACTCACTCTGATGTTTATACTTCAAAGCTTGATATATTGAGTACCATTGCATTGAGAAATGAGAGCACCTACTGTAACATGCCCCGAAACATGAGACTCTTCCTGCACTGATGTAACATATGGAATAAAGGGCCCCTACAATCTATTATCAGGATATTGCAAGTCATAGAGGTACTTTGGGGGGAAATAGAGGGAATAGGCTTGAGGCTGAGCTCCTTTCGCAGGTCAGGGAGCCCCAATATCTTTTTTGCACACTGTAGAGGGAATTTTATTCCGCACAAAACATGTCCACGCCAACATTCTATTCCATCTAATGTAAGAGACCTTCCAGATGTTGGCACCTAAAATCAAAGCAGAGTCTGTGTGAAATAATAATAAATTAATAATAATAAAAATAATACTAATGCAAAAATAATATGCAGCTTGCAACGCCTTGCAAAGAAATCCACGTGGTGCAATAGGATATATTTTGTGGTTTAAAATACGTGATAACACAAACATAAATGTTCACTCTCGTGTGTTAATCTCCAGGAGTGTGCAACCTCACTATAATATCATCAACAGTTCCTGATCGGTTATGATCACTTAAATGCCACAGAAAGTTTTTTTGTTGTTGTTTTTTTTAGGAGAAATGACAATGGGGAGACAGTTACGGGGGTAATGACGTGATCCAGTGGCAGCTGGAATTCAATTTTGTGCAGGCTCAATTTGCATGCACTGTGATGTCACTCCTCAACTGTTACAAGTTTACAATAGTCATATGATTACTACTCGAGTGCAATAAAAAAAAAAAACGTATGTGCATGCTTTTAGATGAATATCACAGGCTGTCATGTTTTGCATGAGTATACAAAGGCACTGCCATCTCAATTTCTAATCCACAGAAGCGTGCACATGGCAGAAATCAAAGTAGAATCGCCACATATCATGAGCCGGTGCAAGCACAGGACTGTCATCTTTTTGTCATCTCTACGCACCATTTTAGCTTCCAGCTCTGACGTGGAAACATCCCTTCATTTCTAATTCCCCTGGGGAATGTGGTACATTCTCCTCACGTCACAGTTCATTGTTGCATCGGAAACAGTCGCAGTTTAATTTGAATCTGTTTTGTGACGGGCTTGGGCGCGGACCAGCTCCGTATAAGCACTTTCGACATAATTAATAGAACAATAATAACCAGGTCCTGAGCCCTGAAGCCCTGCCAGCCAGAACTTTCGATTGGCCGCGAGCCAGGACTGTGAAATCAGAGCGGTGTGTCGGGCAAACCGTGCATGCGAGAGATCTCCAAGGGCTTAGCAGGCGGAGAGAAACAACTTAACGCTAGCAAAAGATATGGCGCTGACCTTTAGTTTGGCGCCATCGTGTTTAAGCCGCTATTTGAGTGCATAATGCAGGCAGTTAAATATGCCTAAATCTAAAGCTATTAGTTGGTCAAGGCGGACATTTCCACGTTTGGTGGACCATCTAACCTCAAGGATTAATAAGGCGTGCCCGAAAAATGCAGAATTATGCTCTACGATTGAAATCGAAATATTCAGCAAATACTTATTTTCTATTCCCGTACGGCTGGAAATGGTAGGCTTACATGTAGGGCCACTCTAAGGAGGGCAGGTTTAGGCACATGTAGGTGTCTCAAAGCAGCTAGACAATTCAGCCATCTTTGGCTGCTGACAGCTAGGCCACATGCTTCACCAAATGCCCCAACGAAAGCAGACTGAGTGGCGAACCGCATTACCGCAGTGTGGTATCTTAGCATAGATGCCAACATTCCGAAGAACATGGGAAGGAGATTTCTTCAGAGAAACCGTGAGACAACAAGTTCCTCATAGGAATGCAATTGGGGGATTATTTTAGGCGGGAGAACGTGAAAAATAACAGTATTTTTCACTGAAAAATCAGGACTCTCCCGCCTAAATCGGGAGGGTTAGCATGTATGTCTTAGGCTTAGTTCATTACACATTTCAGCACTGATGCAACTATCTACCTGCAGAAAAGCAGTGGTTTGCAAATCGGGAGTATTGCTGCAAGGCACTGGGTGCAGCGCGTCCACAGGCACATAGGTTAGGGCATGTCATGGAAGTGACGTAATAGGAAGTCCTTTTCACAGCATATAAAGGGCATGGCGGCATGCCAGTAAGAGCAGCAGCAAAACGACGGTGGAGGAACCACCTGTATCCTTGGGTATTATTTTTTTTTTATTTTGAATGCAAACAACATAGAGGCAAGATGGAGCATATGTAATACAATGAAAACAGAACCAGTGCAAATGAAGTGATAGAGCAATGTGTGCCCCAATCGAGTTGTGTTAGGTAGGATAACCTCATGGTGGAACAAAAAAAAACACATCATGTACCATGAAAACACTTAGATCATCTATACAGGAGAATACTACTGCTATAAGAGCAGGGCAAACATTTCACATAAAAGAAACAATTTCAAAGTACTCATCCTGTAAGCCCATTAGCCATACATATCCAGTAACAGTCCCCAAATATCAATGAATTTATCAGTTTTCCCTCTCTGCTTGAAAATGTCGCTCTCATACTTGGTCAAAGTTAGCAATTCCTCCACCCAATCATCAAAATCAAAGGAAGTGGAGGATTTCCACACACGTAGGATAATTATTTTCGCAAGCATGCAACTTCGCAGCAGCCAGATTTCTTTTGCAAATGACAGATCCGTCAAAAGAGTGACAACAGCAAGAATCCAAAGGGAAGTCCTTCTAGGAATGGCACACCCCAACACCAGGCCCATTCTCTCACAGACCCCTTCTCAAAAGTCTATAGCCTTGTTGCAAAACCAGAGGAGATGTCTCAAAGTACTGCTTGCCTATTTGGATTTCCAACATTGGCCACTCTCTAAAAGGTGTTTCTTAAACATTTGTTCCGGGGTCCAATCTTTCCTGAAGAGCAGTTTAGCCTGAGAGGCCCTCAGACCCTGATCCATGCTTGTCAGGCGGACATTATTACAGCATGTAAGCTAGCAGCCAGGGCCAATCACTTTACCCAGTTCCCCGGGACAGACATTTGCAAGCTCTGAATCCTCTTTGCGATTGGACCCAAGGACAATGTACAAGTTGGCAGCTGGATGGGTAGCCCAGGCACAGAGTTCCAACGTTGAGCAAGCAGCACTCGGTGCGCTAACAAGCATTGCTGCAGCAATCCTCCCTCAGCTGTCTGCATTCAGCATAACTTCAGCCTCACAAGTCAAACCCTCTGCACAGATGCGTAAAGGGAATCCAGATTCCTTCCCCATAAAGATCTTTGATGTACCCAATCCCTCCCAGATGCCAGGACAGCCAAAAGAAGACCTTCCCCTGTTGGTAGAGTCGATGCTGGATTCAGCCAAATGGACGCATCAAGGAATAGAAACGGGTCGCTGCCACGATACGACCTACTGTTCAAAGTAGAGGTGTGGATTATTTGCCCCGCCTACACCGAGATTAAAGCTTCATGACCTTTCAGGACAGAGGCAGAAGGGAGTGCTGAGGTTAGGGAGGTATGGTGGGACTGGTGTGGGAATTATGGAGGCAGAATGGGATAAGGAAAAGGGTGTGCTTCATCTCTTCACCTGACAGCCAGGCATATGGTCACACACTGACCCAAAGAGAGCGGGGTTAGAGTACTTTGGGTAGAAGTAGAATAGGCAAAGTGCTTTTTGTAAAATTGGGTGAAGGCCATAAATCATAAATCAAATTGGGTATTGGAGGGAAGGAGCCCCCGACCTCAGAGAAGGTACAAGGGCAAAACAAAAACAAGGGAACCCTTTCATGCCAATGCCACTGAAAGAAAGACTGCTGATATTCACAGCACCTGTGCATTGAGATGTGACCACATCACATGATCTGCTGAGGGTTGCAGTAGGGAAAACAGTATCATACTGTACACACACAGGATAAGCCACTCTGCACTAGAAGGATTAATGCACATTGATGGAGGATGGAGCAGAAGAGGGAACGTTAGTGTGTCCTGTTTAAAAGCTGTCCTACAAAGGTAGCAGGTGCCCCTCTCTCGGAAGAACAAGGCATTATATCCTGTTCAGCGGTTGTTAACCACATTGAGAGTTCGCAGCCATCTGCTTTTTGCTCACTGTACCTTTCACAGATGGGAAATACCCATTTGCATATCAGTCTTTGTCCCGCCCACATGGGCAGTCCAGCACCAAAACGCTATATAAAAGCTGCATTCACTTTCTTTGTTACCTGCATTGTTGCACCAATCTGACACTTTTTTCTCACACATCCGGATATTTTATTTGGGCATTCCACAGAGGAGATTTATCAGGTTAAGGTGTTGACCGAAGTGGAAGTGAATTTACTTGCGCAAACTTCATTGCAGGTTGTCACGTTTCGTTAATTCTATATGTATGTGAGCAGTTGCAGAGTGCAAGCTAAGCCCTGGAGCTTAGGGGTCATGCACTGGTAGTTTAGGCCTGCTTTTATCCACGTGCCATGCATGACAGCCTCATCTTGGCTTTACTGGGGCCATCCGGCACTCTGAGATCTAGATCCCAGCCTGTCCACTTCTCAAATGGGATATTCCAATTGATCCCAACTGGGCATATAGGTTTCAGGGTTAGTGGAACATCCTGTGAATAATACACGTCTTCTTGCCCACCAGACCTCAGTCTTGAGGGAGAGGGAGTTGAACCTTCACCCTGGGGCAAGAGGTACAGGAATTAGAGGAGCACATGCTTCCTTTCCGCGGCCCTGAAACTTTGATGACATTGGTCCCATTATCAAGCAGTAAAGTCCTCAATTGGCAGATTTCTTCATCCTTAAAAAAATGCAATCTCATGTTGTGTTCAAATGTTGTTGTTTAAGTCATTGGGTTTTTCTTTATTCCTTCTAGTGTAAGAGGCAGCATACACCGAAAATTGCAGAAAGATTGGATATGGTCCTATTTCAATAGGAATAAGCAAAGTTTAGTTTACTAATTCTGAGCTCTGGGTAATCTGTTTTGAGGTTTCTATGGTAGATAGGTTTGGATAATGTTAAAATAGTAAAACCGATCATATCCAGGGCTCTGCATAATTCCACCAAACAGTAGATCCATGTTGAAGTGGAACCATGGGTGTTCATTAATGTCACACTACATAATGGGCCTCATTATGAGCTTCCTGGTCTGGTAACAATGGTACTGCTAAGCTTGCCGGTACCGTTGTTACGGGACCGGCAAACTACGAGGTCTGCTCGCGGGTGCCTTTCCGCCCACCTGGTCTGACCTGGCGGGCGTACCGGTGCCCGCGAGCGGACCATGTCGGAAGCACCTGCACCATTCACGAATGGTGCCGGTGCAACCAGCCTCCCCATTCCCATTGAGTCCAATGGGACTCATATGGGAATGGGGAGCAATATTTTCAGGTGCCCGGGAATGGGCAATTACCGGGTCCGGTTGGGCCATAATGCCCCGGTAATTGCCCATTCCCGGGTGCCGAGAATCTATTTACCAGCACGGCTACTGCCCGTGTTATAATGTCTTAAATTAAGAATGGTCACACTATGGAATAGACATTTTATAGATATCGGGCCTCATTACATGGTAGGTGGTAAGGGATTACCGGGACCGGTAAGGGCACCGGTGCCGGTAATCCCTAACCACCCTACTACGAGGTCCCTCAGCGGGTCCCGTCCTTAACGTGTGGTCAGACCACACATTAAGGACGGGACCCCCTGAGGGACTTCAGAGCTAATAACGGTACTGCTAATAGCGGTACCATTATTAGCTCCTTCCCCATTCCCATTGAGCCCTATGGGGGCTCGAATGGGAATGGGGAATGGTAATTGGCATGGGGATTTACCGGATCCTCCAGGGTCGGAATGACCCGGTAAATCCCCATACCGCCTACCCGGACCCAGAAGGCGGTAAGGGGGTAGCCATGGCGCTAATAGTGCCATGGTTACCTCCAACCGTGTAATGAGGCCCATCGTCATTAGCCCCAGTACATAATCTAAAAATACTCTATTGGGAGTTTTTTAAGTAACCTATCTTTTACGGGTGCTATATATTTAAAGTGGTTAACGTATGAAGCTTTGCCTTAAGCATGGATCATTGAATTATTCTTTGTGTGGTCTGTATGGAAAATGTTCACCTGTTGAGGAATGTTATTCTCCAGTGTGGCCACGAATCCTGACGGTTCTCAGGATTTAACTTGGCTCCAGCCCTCACTCCTCCCTCCTATTATAACCATCCCCCTTTTACTGCTCCACCATCCTCACGCTCCCATCTTAACTCTCCCTTCCTCTCCTGGCTCCCCGCAAGGCCACCAGCTGCATGAGCTGCGAAGTGATGAACAACCAACTACTTTCTCACGTCGAAGAGTATTGTTTGCTCAGCATCCATATCAGAATGTTTTCAGTGGAATTAGTCAGTTTTCCTATGTAGCCTGCCCCCCCCAGCTGGTACAAAAAGCTGTAATTCCCTAAACCCTCATTATTTACTCTTATTTGACCAGACCCATAACTCAGGATTAAGGCACATTACTGTCTTTATTGGCCGCAACTCTGGGCAATAACACATAATTTTCTCCTAAGATGGTCTCAACTTTCACATATTGTTAATGCTCTTATTTGGAACTTCTCTACAAATGTGTTCTATATAATCCTCTTTAAAAGGCACATACTGTTTAACTATAAATCTATGTGCCATGAATTCCTTTTTTTCATGTGATGATCAGAGAACAAATTAAAGAAAGCAAGCACAAAAGGCTTCACACATATGTAAAAAAGTGATCATTAAACATTTGTGACACATAAACACATGATTTTCAGTATTGCATTCACTATATATTGTCAACAGCCCAACAATACCATCCAAATGGTGACATTCCCAGATGATGGTGCTGGTTAGAATCACAGCAAGACCAGTTCCCTGCTTTGAATCCAGGCAGGCCGAACCCAGCTTTAGAGATCGAGGTGCAGCGAGCAGTCAGACATTTGAATCCCAGCTGGGCTGGCAAAGCAGTATGGCTTCATTCACTCCAATATTGCAATCACCTATGCTACCCTGAACATATATGGAGTAAATCTGGAGAGATGATGGGAAAATAGAATGCATTCAGACTACTGGGCTCATGTTCTACAATTTCCGTCATTTGCACGGCTGAGTGCAAAAGTGCAGGGCAAAAGGTGACACTTTTGCACTCCTCCATGCAAAGTGAGTAATGGCATGCAGCGCTCACAATCACAATTCAACTCCGCCTGAAACACTCGTTTAATTTCAATCGAGAGCACTGCTTACCATGCACGCATGGTACCATGCACGCATGGTAAGCAGTGTTCCCGATTGAAATGAAACCAAGAAACAAGCATGACAGGCAGCTTGTACAATGGATACCTATGGGATCTGCCAAAGCAGGGAGGACCCCATAGGGATCTCCAGCATTTGAGCCGGCATGAAAATCCATGCCATTGTAGATCTGGGGCATGTGTAAGGGGCAGAGGAAGGGAGGTTGCGGAAATGCAAACGTCTTTCCTCTATGCCATACAAAAAAGCTTGTAAATGAGCTGTGAATTTAATGGAAGGAGTAAAAGCCTTATACAGGGCCTTTACTCCTTTCACTACCATTACGGCTCTGATGAACATGAGCCCCTGTTTTTGTTAAGCTGCTTCTGGAAGGTAAGCCATTGGTGTAAAAAATAATGATAGGCAAGGAAGATTAAGTAAAGGAATTGCACACATGGATGGAGTAAAGACCGAAGGGCCATTCATTAATGTCCTGAAATGTGCCCAGTTTCCTCAATGTTCAAGTAATACCACTGCCAATATATTTGATGTTCACTTGCATCTCATGCTAGACACATTTGCTGATTTACCCATCCCGGAGTAGAGGTAACATCTACTTTCAAGATGTTATGCAAAATATCAAAGCAGCCTTTTGTAGCTACTCCTCATACAACGTTTGCCCATAATGCTGCATGCCTAAAGGGTGCTTCTCTCCACGCGAGTCACGTTTTAAGGTGTATGCCTTATTGTACTATGCAGTTTCAGTACTATTCTTCTGTGCCAAATGAATCTCACCAGGGTAAGGAACCATAAAGCATGCATGAAACAATAGTATTACAAATGTGTCTTTTAAAATTCAACTTGCATGCTCACCTTGTTGGTCAACAGACTGAAATGAGAATAGTTCTGTAGATATAAGGGATAGTTCCCCTGTCCCTGAAAGATTAGGTACATATAATTATTTGCATTTACTATGGTTCTTGTGTTCATGAGGTGAACAATAAATAACCTTTGGTTACCCTCATAAGTGGCAGTAATATCATCTTTTGCATTTTATGAAATTCTTATGTTTGCACCAAATTGACTTAGTATGGTTGTTGTTACTGCATTGAAAACTACTGATACTTTAGCAGCAGCTTGGTGGTTACATGGATGCTGCTATGGTTACATGGTATTTATATTTCTGTATAGGATGCTGCCTCGCCCCTTAAAAAAACGAAAGGTATTATGTTTCACCATACCTCTCTCTTACCCTAGATACCTCCTTGTACCAACCCTTAATTTCTGTGCGCTAATCAAAAATGTTTGTAATCATACACTTATAGGTTTACCAATATTACCATTGTTTCATTTCATTTTATTTTTTTGGTCAACATCTGAAATGACCATGTTCTATGTGCTACATTTAATTTGTTGATGGATGTAACTTTTCAATTATTTGTAATTTGTTTTCATACAAGTAGCCCAAGTTTGAGAAAGGCCTTGGGTAGGCAGAAACATATGTCACTTATGGGCACATTTGTGAATGGGCACTGTGCATAATAAAATGTGCACACACATATTCAATCTTTCACTATGAGTGACCGCCAGCGGCCCCTCTTCGTTTTGGGGCATAATGTATCATTGTCTTACTTGGGAATACATTTTAATGTTATATTGAATTGAAAGGACCATGTGCCCAACAAAGCTGCTTGGATGCTCAGAGTATTGGTTGTGTTTTTATTTGCCAAAAAAGTGTATTGTTGCCCAGAGAATCATATCCTGACTATATAAAGCCAAAAGCATCCCTACTGGGTTTTATGGCAGAGAGATTTGGGGCTATGTGAATATCTCAGATGTACAAGGGCCCAGAACTCTTTTATCCACAAGTTACTGGGAGTCTCACATGGTACCTTCACTTACAGTATTCATATGGGAGTAGGATAATGTAATTATTTGATTACCTGTATATTTTACCTGTAATCATTTGGTTAAATATTTGAAACAAGAAATAAGCAGTGTTTTCAAATTCCTTTTGATCATTATGAGGGTTGCCTTATATGGTGGGGTGATGGAGAGAAGATGTGCCTCGGTAATGGCCATGGCCCCAACTGCCCCACTTGTTCCCAATCCCCCTGTTCCCAATTATGCTGAGAAAGGCTCAGTATGCTGGTAACAAAACATTAAGAGCCATGTGTTTACCACTAAGAGTAGAATATATTGCATACAGGCAGGGAACAGTTAATGGTGACATGCACATTTAGACATGAAGAACAATAACATGTGAGGCACAAAGAAAACAACAAGGTGCAGATTGAACCAAAGAACTACCATTAAAGACCAAACCCAGCAAGGCCTCAAATCTGAAATACTGTAAACTGACATAAAATCGCTTAACATACAGTTTTCCAGGGCTCACAAAGCTCAGACAGTAGCCCCCAGCACCAAGACAAGTAAGATGAAAGGAGTTCTGCTTAGAAGCTTAGAAGCTGAAACCACAAAATATAACCTTTCCCAGAGCACACAGTATGCCATTCTTAAGGTTGATTAGTTTCAATTGGTTACAGTGAGGAACACACATATCCTTGAATGCGAGGTGCAGGTAGTGTAGGAGGAGATACTGGAGATGTAGGGCCACTGTATAGGAGCGGCAGTAAGTGGGACATGACATTATATTCAGAGGTGGCAGCAAATTGAATACAGACATCAATGGAAATACATATTTAGCACGTTTTAAAATGATCCACTTCAGAGTGAATAGGTCTTCTGTCCAGTTTGCACTGTATACATATGTTAACCCAACTAACACTTTCTGATCAATTAATAGTTTACCCTAAACAAGGAAGTGCACAATGCTTCAGATGAAATGTTAAAATAGTGTGCTGCTTTACAGTACATTTATAACGTGCAGGTAGTTTGCTGTCTGTGGTTCATTGAACAAATTGTGAAGAAAATATGTCCTCTGGTGAAAAGTCCCATTGTATCAGAGGAAGTGATTGTTGCACATTTTTATTATGGAGCTTTGCTTCCAGAGAGACCAGCTTGGATGATGTGTATACGTCAGGAGAAAGGGCAGGTTTTAGTGATATTGACAGGGTTAGGATATACATTTAGCTGTCAGAAGGGGTGGGGGCAGGTGTGGTTCAAGAAGGACGTGAGAGCAGCAGGCAGAGAGCATAATCGTGCAGTGCAACACTTTCGATGAAACTGGGTCTTGAGCTGTCCTTCATGGGTGGTGAAGCTCTGCGGAATTCACGACACCCGCGTTTGCTAAAAAGCCACTTCAAAGAGGGGTTTCCCATGATAACAGCACAGAAGCCTCATACGCTGAAAGTGAGTATTGGTAAAAATTGAGGAGCACATACGGATAATTGTATTTATGTTTACAGGCAGTCAGTCATAATTAAGTGGACACGTTGTGAACACTGTTTTGATTAGCCTTTGCTGAAGTGTAGATGGAGGAAGGAAATTTGGCATGCTATTGTGCTTTTGTTTTTGTTTCTTCTCTTAGACTGTGTATTTTGCCAATTGCCTTGGGACTCAAAGCCTGGGTAAGATATGCAATGTAAATGTGTTGTTATGAACACAGCCTGGTCATTTAATCTATTGTAGAGGTGCTATTTTGTCTTACTGTTTATACCGCATAACCTGTTTCCAAACAATATTGCATGTAAAAAAGGCATTTTTAAAATTGAATCAGTGGGATTGAGTTTTTCTGTGTCTAATTGAATTCAATGACAAAGAGTGTTTGAAATTACGGGGAAGAGCCCCAGTGTGTTAAACGAGGAGGTAAAGTTTGGGGGCCTACAAAGTAAGTTAAAAAGAACATATGATGCATGTGTGACTGCTGAATTATTCATAATGAAAAGTGTCTCATGAACAAATCTGTCCAAGACAGTAGTCCTATTTCATAGATAAGTGACTGGAGTGACAGGTAGCACTGTCGAGTGCCTGCATGTACAAAGCCCGCTATCCTGCATTCAGAGTTGACCCTAAGTAGAATACAGGTATTAGAGGGAGTTTTGTCACATCATATAGGGCATCACCATAACCACACTGTTCCACCATTTTACCACTATCTTACCACTCTACCAAATTACCACCAAATTATAAAATAGCCCTCTGACAAAATCCCTAACATTAGCAACTATGCCAATTGATCCCATAATAAATGAATATACAGCACCCCAAGTGGACACTGCGAGGAAGCACACCCATGTTAACATAGTAGAAAATCCCAATAAACAGATGAAATTAGACTCTCAACAGTGACCCTTTACCACATGATAGACACAATGGTAATTCATTCCAGGGCCAATTGGATAGTGGACCTGCAACATTCCTAGTACTTTGAGACACAGAGACGACATGCCAAGGCCATGAACATGACTGGCAGATAAGGCCTCAGGGAACGAGTAGGGAGTATCTTCTTTATACTGGATTATAGTGGTTCATCCCGTCACTCCTTCCCCATGTACCTTGCTAACACATAAAAGGGCTTGAGGCCTACATAACTGGTCAATCAAACCCTGTTCTTCTTATCAACTAGTGCAGTAGGATGCCAATGAATAGCACATCGGATTGAAATGTATCATATGTAGAATGTTGAACCTAATAGGAGTTATTAGTTGTAGAAAAACCGATAGGAACAATGTTCACTATAGATAACTATATGATTTATATTCTACTAAGAAATCAAAATGAGAATAGAGGTTTTTTATGATTATACTATGACATTCGCTATGACGATTCTTTGACTTAAAAGCTTGTTGTCTCCCAGTTGCCACTTGTATTGGAATAAAGCTGGGCTTTCTCGTGCACTTGGTGTTACTCTGTTATTGAGTTTTTTCTTCTTATTGGTATATTTGGGCTGATCTTAACAGTAGTGACTCTGTCCAATGGCCATACCATTTTCTGCATCAACTAAAGTCAAAGGGCCCAATTCACAAAGTGGTTTTGATGGGAGTTTCTGTATTGAAAAACGCCTTGGTAAATCAGGCCCAATTGGTTTAAGTGTTTGTTTGGAGCAGCCTGAAACGATTCTACAGAATTTGAAAAGAATAATTAAGGCTTCCATGTATCAGAAAATGGACAATCGTAATGCGGATGATATGGTGATATCTAATGAAGAGGGGGGCCCTCAGACTATGTTATTTTTGTTACTTGGAAGAACTACTGTGCCATTCTGACTCCTATGACATTTATCAACCTTGCTCTGAGTTCAGTAACAGCTAAATGGGAGAAATGTGAACTTATGGCAGAGACTGCAAGATGGCAGTGTGGCCAACAAGACATTCTGTCCCATTGTTTCCTGCTCTGTAGAGCATATTGAGTGTTACAGGTAATGTTTCTGATCACAATCTTGTGGGAAATAGCTGGAAGGCAATACAAACTGACCCTGTGCCATGTTGCTTTCATATGTGAGTTGGGTTTTGACTTGTTATGCTACATCAGAGTAGTGTATTAGGAAGGACTATTTAGCTCTGTTGCATCTGGGTTTTATTAGACCTTCCAGTGTTTTTAGGTTTGTCACGCATGTCTTAACTAGAAAAGGTGTGTGCAGAGTGTATTAACTCATTTAAAAAATGGTATATATTGTATTCAGTTATAATTGCTCCTTGTAGTGTTTGTGATTTGTGGTATATTCTTTTAAAATATTTTTTAGTTTGTTGATCGAAATAATGATGTCATATGCAATTGTATAAGTGATATATTTAATTTTGCATGTTTAATATTTTAAGTTTGAGCGACTTTGATGGCTATTATTTTTTCTGAATAATTCACGTGCTTGCTTCTGGCCATTGTCATGTTTGCACAGGTTTGTGGCTGGCTTTTCTTGATTATCCTGGTAACCAGAATCTGGGGTGTGGCTTGGGAATGTGTGTGCAAAACCATACATCCATGCAATGCTTTTAAATGTGGCATGCTGTAGATCTGCTGGTGTGGTCTAACCTGTGCTCTCCTGTGATAAAACTAATTGGGGAATGAACCACACCATTTAGCATGAGTAGCAGTAGATTTACCAAGCCTCAACAAGTCTACTGTGAAACTTCACTTAGCGATGGCCCGGCTTCTGCCATGCAGTTTATTCCCCGTCTCCGCCTCATGTCGCCTTTTATGAAATTGCATGGTCTGCTGATTCTCTTTTTAGATCCGTGGAATATTTTTCACAGTACATGGAAGATCGAATACATAGAAAAGTGGTCAGGTGTTTCCGTTTGTGATTCTCTGGCACACAACTTTGCAAAAGTAAGGCTTGAAAGCAAAGACTAGCAAGGGAAATTCAACTTTATATGTTGAATATGACCCCTGCACCTGCGGTTGTGAACATTCAGTGGCATGTCCTTACATCGTCACGCATTCCCATCTACTGCAATGGCAACTGCTGCATTTAAATAAATGTTAGCTCAATTTTCAGGGAACAAATAAAAACAGATGTAAAAAGGAGTAGGCAGTAATGTAATAGAGATTTGTTTTAGGTTTTAAGTTTGTTGGGGTGGTCTATTTTGAACACATATCTTTGATAATGGTCCCTGATGAGTGTTGGACTTTTGGTCAATATCTGTAGTGCAGTGGAATTGGTTTGCGATTGGCAGGTGTATCTTGCTCCTTTTACTTGGATTGGCTCCTAGTCAGTTTAATTTGGGCTCTGAATTTTGAATCTTGAATTACGTATATTATGATATATGTGAATGAATTATCATGTATATATGTAATGCTGTAAAAGTTCCTATGCACTATATACAAATAAATAAATACATAAAATAGAAACAAATAAAACAGATCTAAAAAGGAGTAAGGGGTTTGGTTGGGGGCATGTGGGTCTTAACCCTATTTTATATTTAAAGAAAATATGCAAATGCACAGATGCACATTAAAAAAGGTTTTAGGAGTAGAGTGTTCTCAACCCACCCAGCCACCATGAAAGAGCACGTCCATAGCTGTGCACTACCATTGATACTGTAGGGGGGATGGATGGGAACGAGGTGAGCGCAAAAGGGCACCAACCAGAGCTGGACTGGCCTAGAGGGTGCTTTGGAGATTTCCCAGTGTGCCTCTGCACTCTGGGCCTATTTTGTATTTTATTTTCACATTCTATCATAGGCAAAGGGTTGAACAAGCTCAAAATGTGTACTATGGGGTCACTTTGAAAATGATTTCCAGTGCATCCATTGGTTCCCAGTCCACCCCTGGAACCAACCATTCTTTCAGGACACTCATAATTGATTGAGCGTGTTCTTGACACACTGGAAAACTCAAACATCTATCTGTATATGCTCACTTGTATTTTATTTAATATGGTGATGTTAATGGCAGAAAAAAAATACAAATTCGATGCTTCAGTTGATGTTTGAGAAAATCCCCTCTACTGTCCGCTGTCACTGAGGAATTTGGCACAAATGGCACAGGCGGGTTTTACTCATCGAATGAGGTATTCAAGCCTCCCATGAAGCCACCATGGAAACGAACGATAGGCCACCAGCCTGTCAAACCTGTGAAAAAGAAACATATATATTTCAATTGAATGAACATGATAAGTGTATCACCTTACTTGAAAGTGCATCTTAAATTCGATGGCATAGTTGCCCTTAGAAAAGTGAGTTTGCGATCTGGACACATTACAAAATTGAACATCCATTTGAGACAGAACGGTTTGGGCCATGGAGAAATTTTGTTTGTCAGTTGGAAGTGAATGACACATAAGTGATGAACACTCTGATTTCCAAAAAGCAAGAGAAATGTATTCAATTTACAGACTACATTTATTCGTCAATGATCGATTAAAGTTACGACAATGTAGGAGAACAACATGAAATGTTAGTCATCTCAGTTGTCACAATTACATCACATCTAGGATATACTTACTCTCTACTTGGATTTCGAGGGTGAACTGTTGCACGAAGTGCGTGCATAAGCACCATCATTATCCTCAACACAGACCTTGTGAGGCTGGCTGATCTGAAGCAGCTCGGTAACGCATAGCGGTGGTGTGCCATCTTCTGATATGAAGCCCATACATCCAGAATGTTCTTGGCAGCAGCAGTTCTCCACCTCGGTTGGCATGACCTTGCAAAGATTGCAGGTACACCAGGTGGAAACGTCTTTCATACGACTATGCTGAGGCTCACGCTTGGGTGATCCATCTTGCAAACTATCGTCTGATTCCCCATCGTTTCCACAGCTTTCTCTTTCCATTAGTTTCTCCTCAGAACACTCAGGTTCGTACTGGTAGGGCTGTATCATTGCCATTGTATGACAAATATTTCACCAAAACGCAAGTAACAAGTGAAATCAGTTCTGCTAGTGTAAGTACCTGTTTGCACAGGCTTCGTACTAGGAAGATAGCTGAACAGAGCAGAAACGAGTCACAAGCGATCTGAACTAAACACAGCAAAACTATTGACAAAGAATCTCCAATGTTGTCTGATCTGGAAGGGTCTATTTATAGTAATTGGGGAAAGAAGCATACTGGCATTTCCATGGAGACACGTCAGTAGCTTGCGCACAGAGAACACTCAAACGAGACGTGCATTGGCGTTGTGAAAAGGGCTGAGAGCGTCTAGTGATGTCAGCTTCAGGGGCGGGTGATTGTATTATTGCTGCAAGGGCACTTGAAATTAGGGCGATGCATCAACGGATAAGATTAGCACACGATGGCAGCGCCGAACATGTTGTTTTCATATGTGTAAAAGTGAGGAAAACTAAGTTAAGATGAATAGGAAAAAGTTTTATGATCAATCCCATTATGCTAAACACGACATGCCCCGAACGATCGGGACTATAACAGTATTGAGCCCACTTCCCCTTTAAATGGCAAGCACGCTCTGTGTTGGCATCGTTCATTCACACAAGAATTTGTTTTGACAAAAGTTATCAAAAACTCAATGTTATCAAGGTGGCTTTTGTGATTTAGCAGCCTTGCCTTAGAAAAGTAAATCTGTAAACTGTTCAAGGACAATTGCCTCATTCATCACAGCCTCCCATCCAACCCCCACCCAGCTCCATGGGAATACATTTATCGTTTTACTTTTTTTTTTATTTTAAGGAGCATGCTGTGTGTGCGATGTGCAATTTATAAACAGTCATAAATGTACCTCTGGAATGGTTCGCTGCCAATGCTTTTTTAACTGACAACTGGCTGGGTTCATTGGCAATCCATCCCCAAGCCTACTGCTTTGGACGACTGAATGAATAGCAAACGGAATCTACTTTGCGCGCCATATGTTTTCATCTCCGCTGCTAAGCGGGGAGAGCTGTTCCTCTCACATGCCATTAGCGCCTTCTCCCATCTATGAATAATCAGCAACCTTCCAATTCCATTACTGCTCCATGCAGCTTCCTCTCTATTGTCATGCCGTGGCAGAGCCAGGGGTTCCGGGATAGTGAACTCTTTCCAATGCAAGTTTTTTTTTTTTGTTTCCCCCTCATTGTGTTGTTTATCACTGAGTTTAATCCCTATCGGCCATCTGCCTGCCAGAGTTCTGTTTTCTGTTGTTGCAGCGGATCAGCGGATGCATTTATCTGGCACCCTAAAACAGAAAAAATCCTTTGCCACCGAACATTACTTGGGGTTACTCATTATCTTTATAAAAATGTATTTCTCGTTTTTCAAATGCATAATAACTGCACTCAGATTCGGGTTGGGGGCCATATTACAGTAAATGTGTATCGGAGCAGGTGCAAAAAGCACTAGGGCTAACATTTCCCTAATTTAAACAAAAAACAGGGTGGACCATGCCATGCTGACGAATAGACTGCAGAAGGTGGCCACCTTTTCCAACTCAGCGGCTGCCTGTGTAAAATTGTTCTTGGAAAACCAGTCAGCAAGAGTTGGCAGTGTACTGCAGAGGCAGCCCCAGTTAAAGTTCTGTACGGGGTTCCACGGGGAGCCTGTCTTTCTCCATCTCTCTTTAACATCTTTACCACTGTGTCATCTGTTGGAAGACAAGGAAATCAAGTTCACAAACTATGCAGATGATACACAGCGCGCAATTCCCTTGTCCGGAGTTTATCAAAAGGACCTGCAGAGCATGAACGCGTTTTAGCTACTGATCCAGGTCTGGATGTTGAAGACTGGGCCTGAGTATCAGCACTTCATTATTGTAGGCTGTAAGATCATTACGCAAGCTAAGGTTAAGACGCTAGGGGTCCACCTGGATCAAACCATGAGCCTGCGTTCCCATTTCAACAGCATAGTCTCCACGTCAGCTTACCATATTAAACTACTGACACAGATTTGACCATTTTGTCCAAGAACAACTGTATTACTGTGGCCAGGGCTATTATCGGCTCGAAAATATATTATTGTAGCAACCTGGTGCGCATTAACAAGAACAATTTGTCAAAGGTTCAGGTAATCCAGAACAACATGGTGAGGGTTGTAGAAGGGCTCAAAAAGAGAGATCACATCTCCCAAGCCAGGACAAAGTTCCACTGGCTGCCTGTGGAAGCCAGAATCACTCACTGCCTGCTCACGATAAAACACAAAAGCCTAGCAGGGAAGCACCCGGAGTATCTGGTAGATAGCCTGATTAACATACCCACACAAAGATCATTAAGATCCAATGACCCCGATCTGCTCACTGTCCCTAGGACGCAACTAACCATAGTAGGATTGCGTGCTATTTCATCGGCAGCACCTAGGACGTGGAATGCTCTGTCCCGGACCTGAGAAGCATAGTATCCCTGTGGACTTTCAAATGTAACTTGAACACACATCTCTTTACGTGATTCCAGTTCTTTTTTCTTGAAGACTCTAGGGCCTGTAACGTATTCTGACTGGCTATTATGTGTGTATAGGATTATTAGTGTTTATGTTATGTGTTTCTACACCTACACCTGCGAGCCCCCGGGCATTCTACAAATAAATAAACAGACTAGATGAAGTATGGTTGGAGCAACTAGCATTAGGATGGATAGTGTAATTTCTCTGAAACAGAAAGTAAAGCTCCCACATGCCTCCTTTAAGATGCCCGACTTAGAACATCAGTTGCAGCACCACACAGGGATCCAGCCTTCTTTTCCTCCTCTTCAAAATCTACATGATGCACCTTTGTAAGACAATCAATAAATGAGGGAGTACCTAAAAAAAAACAATGCAGCTGCCACTCAAATCATCTACAAACGTAACACTGACATACCCTAACAACAATCAGACCTGGCCAGACATGAATCCTGATTTAGTCTTAAATGTCCAGAAACAGATTGAAAATCAGCACAAAAACAAATGAAATAATCATGAGCCCCATTAAGCCCCTACTCGACTCTGCTGTCCGTTGGGCGATGGGAAATGGGAACCTGGATGCATCACAGCAGGGCAGTTAAAATCCTCATGATTACACTGGCTAACTCACTTTCTCGGGAACCACAAACACCACGTGAATCTCTTGACACTAACATGAACATAAGTCTCGCCTACCTCTCAGGCACGTCAGATGTTGGTAAACAAGAATCACTGGTCGAAGTGGGCGGGAGCAGTCGGGAGCGGTGCACCTCTACTTCTTTTAATTAAGTTTTACTGTTCCTATACTTTTATTTTAAAAAGAAACCGTTCTGGAATGGTTCCTTTTTAAAATAAAAGTGTAGGAAGAAGTTGAAACTTGCACTTACAGTGCACTGCACTGAACGTTCTCCTAAAAAAGGTGCATGTGTTTTGGACTTTGTATTGTGCATGGGGGGGCGGGTGGCAATGGAGTTTGTGGGGATCGCTGCAGGCCAGTAGGGAACATAGTTCCACTACTTCTTTTCGTACACTTCGACCACTGACTAGAATACATAAGAATAAGTAAATATGAAAGCAGAGATATTGTTTATCCAATATTAGGGCAACAAAGCACCATGTGCCTTTCATAACACCCGGCATGGACATCCTACCAACGGGTCATGCGCCTTGAACCATGTGCCCTCAATAAACCCAGACAATCCAGGCACCAAAAGTAGAGAAAAAGTCACAATTTACATTGTGCTACATACCACACCTACCTATGCTAAAATGTCAATTCCCATTAGTATTCAACAGAACATAACACCTGAAGACCATATGGCCACACAAACTCCATGTTTCACAACCCAAATCAGATGAAATCTCACTGGCAAAGAGACAACGGGTACTTCAAAATCGGCATACACGAGTATGTGGACAGCATGCCTCTTTCTCTGCTCCAATAAACATCCAGATTATCTCGCTTGTAGAATCAATCACCAAGCAATGGCGTGTCCAGACTCTTTTGACTGCGGTGGCACAAGTGGAGCACAGACCTATGCAGAGGTGGCATGAAGTACGAGCACACACACATACATAATGATCATAGTTTAGGATAATGGAGTGGCACCAGGGGTGGCCAATCAGATTCCAGGGGTAGCACATGCCACCCCAGGCCACTCCCTGGACCAGCCACTGGCAACACGATGTGGCTAGCTTTTCAGATGTTCTGCTAGACAAAACCTAGTGGCATAACGTTGCCTTGCTTTTGTGTGAGGAATTAGGTATTGTGCTGTATTTTGGCTCGTCGACACAATGACAATATATTTTTGATGCGGAATTACAATTTTATTTTGACAAATTAAATTTCCTAAAGCACAGCTCCTTGTGAAATAGCCACATTTAGTTAAAAATAGTCTTAGCTGTAGTGATAATTATTTTAATTATGTTGCTGTTTTGTGCAGTGAAAAATGACAAATAAGTAATTACAAAGGGCATACATTGAGAAGACAACCAGTAAAGGAGGGAAGTATCTGGAATGCAAGGGGACTATGGGAAGGTCAGAATACAATAAATTGTAGGCAAGACTATAAACTATATTCCTGTATATTAACATAATTCATACAAATTGAAAACAGTAAGGCTGGGAGAGGGTTTGACAAGAGCAGGCCTAAACCGGACACTAACATATCTGGATCAGGTTCACATCCTTAGTATTTCGAGACTTCAGGAATAAAGGAATTTTGAGAAAATGCAGTCTGTCCCTAACGCAAATACTAAGTAGTACTAAGAGACCATGGGCAGGGTTGTTAAATCTCTGGGTAGGTTTCCAGACTTTAAAGGGAGATAGGATGAATTATTCTGTAGAGTTAAAGGTGGAGTCTAGGAAAGAAATGAGCATTTCCTGGTATCTGGTATGATGGTATCTGGTCTCTGGCAATGCATTCGTAATTATGAGGGTGTCATGTGTGCTCTTGAACCTGGTAGGTCTTGTTGTCAGTCTTTCTTAGTTCATTGCTGTTAGCAGAAGTGCATGTTTTTTTGCCAGTGTTTTCGTCCTTTAAACTTGGGAAGGACAAAGTGGTTGTCCTCTAACGACCTTAGGGTCTACCGCCCATATGGTGACTTCATTTCTGATATGTTTGAGTCCTGTATTCAGGAAGCCTTGGTATGTTAGACGTAATACTTTGAAGTGGACAAGGAGTTTGATGGCACTTATCAGAGGGCCATTAGCCATGGTGCAATGTAGTTCTGTATCTTCAGGCTCAGGATCAAATGTTCAGTGTTGTTTTGAATTAAACTAATTTGGAAGGTGTTTTATATTATTTTGTTAGGGTATTTGTTCAGTGCTGCCCTAGCTTCGGGAAGCAACAGAGCACTTTACAATCATAGGGGGAAGAATAAAGTAAGTGAGCAGAGAAAAAGTAAAAAGGGAGTGGGGATCTAACAACAGGAGAGAGGGGCCAATAGCAATGAATCTACAAATAACCAGGAGAGGAAATATTGAGGATGACCTTACCCAGTCTCTGGTTAGGTGGGGAGTGGATTGTGTATTGACCTAGGTGTTAGGAGGAGCCATTCCTTGAAGCAGAGGGTATTGAGTGCCTTATTCATCTGTAGATGCAAGGGGGCGAGTCAGATATTGATGAGGAGAACGTTCCAGAGTCTCCAGGTCTAGACAGAAAAGGCCTATCGTCTGTTTTTTCTTTCCTTCCTGCACCAGAAAAGTTCAAGTCCTCAAATATCCTTACTTCTGGTGGAGACACTGTGTTTCTGAATGAGGTAACTTGGGGACTTCAGGTGACAGTCTTGTAGATGATGCAGCAGGATTTAAAAGATGACACAGGCTTGCAGGTGAAGCCAGTGCAGTTTGATGAGGGTCGGGTGATGTGGTCGAATTTGTGGAGTCCTTTGATGAGTCATGCTGCAACATCCAGTACACTTTTCAGGGGAGCCAGGGTAGTTGCTGGAAGGCTTTCTAAAAGGGCATTTCTACCTTACAGGTGGTAGAGGACCAATCCTTGGACAGCAGATCTGAAGTTGTTTTCAGTGATGTAGGGTGTAATTTTTCACAGGAGAGAAAGTTGAATACAAGCCGTTTGTGTATTCCTTGATTTGTCCTGTTTGAAGGAGAAGTGTCTGTCATGTTGAATCAAAAGACTTGGTCAAGGTGACTAGATGGGGTGTGAAGCCCTCAAGTTGCAAAGCAGAGAGCCAGGCCTAGTATCTAGGATTTCAGAGTTGTTTGTCAGCAGCAGGATTTCAGTCTTGGAGGGGTTGAGTTTTAGGTAAGCACTGGAAATCCATGACTGGATCACTGAGAGGCAGGCCTTGAGCATGTCGATGTCTTTGATGGAGGTGTAGCTACGTGTCATCTGCATATTGGTGGATGTGGAGGTTGTATGGAACAAGGAGGGTTCCAAGTGGTTTCATGTAAAGATTTAACATCACAGTGGAGGGGAGTGATACTTTTGGGACTCCACAGGAGATGGTAGAGTTGGTGATCTGGAGGAATTAATTTGCTTGATTTGAACCGGCTGAGGACAATATTGCTTATCTCCATGCAGTGATGTAGATTGTTGGTGGGTGTCTGGTGGTCTACTGTGTCAAATGCTCCTGAGAGGTCAAGGAGAACCAGGAGGAAAGGGTGGCCATCACCACAAATCAGGCATTGTCGATAAACTGTGGGTAGACATTCTGACTGCATCTGGGTATACAGCCAGATTGGTAAGACTGAAGGAGGTTGTTGGCCACAATGTGTTGGAGGAGTCGGTGACTACTGCTTTCTCAAGGATCTGACCTAGCAAGGAAAGCTGGGTTATGGGGTGGTAGTTGCTGAGGTTGTCAGGGCTCAGTGTTGGTTTCTTGAGAAGGGGGAGTATTTGTCTGGTCTTGAGGGTCAAGGGGAAGGTGCCTTGGGTTAGGGAGCTGTTGAGTATTGTCATTTAAGGTAGGAGTGCTTCAGTCAGAAGTGTCTTGAGTACTTAGGCAGGGAGGATGTCATCTGCATATGATGTGGCCTTGAGGGATGATGGAATGGAAGTAAGGTCTTCCACAATGAATTGGCAAATTAGGGGGTGAATCCCTTGACACATGCGCTGGGTATTGTAATTAGGTTGAGAGCATGAGCTCTCCAATAACAAATGAAACAATTGTTGTGTGTGTGTTTATGCAACCTGTATGTATATGTATAGCTGACATGTGTTTTGACATCTCCTGGGTCATTTTCAAGGCTAATCAATTTTGATTCAAAGATTACAAAAAGGTGGTTCGTCCTGATAGTGAGTATTTAACCAGTGATGGACAATCCATAAAATATGCCTGGTGCAGTGTAAACATGGTTAATATTGAGAGGTCATATTCATGTGTTGTATTGAACAATCATTGGTGGAGCAATATGTCAAGCTACAGTTATAATTGATAAGAAAGAACATAATGATCAGTAATAACAAAACATGTGTGTGAGTATTTTAGTTACATTGTATTGTTAGGATCATGTGGAGGAGGGACGAAATAGAAGGGAATAAAGGGAGAGGGGAGAGCGTTAGTTCATGTGTAGTTGGAGTTGTGGCCCTAAATAGTGGGCCTGTGCATAAATATCAAATCAAGACACGGAGGGCTGGGCTTACCGATAATGTTTAATTGTAGGTAATTTAGGGGTTTGTAACTGAGGGTCATGGCCCTTAGTTGTCAATGTCTGGAGCCACAACAGTGGCAGGGGGTATTACCTGGAGGACAGTCCCACCAATATCTGTTGAGCAGGAATATACCTGTGAAGGTTAAGGGGAATGAGGCAATTTAGGCAGGTACATGTTCTCAAGCCAGGAGCTGTGAGCTTTTAAGATGGGTCAATAATGCATCCAGTTAAGGAGTTAAGAGACCCATGTGGCACAGTTAGGCAGAGAGTGTGTACATGCATGGATCGCAGGGATGGTGGGTCCATGTCTGTGGACATAGATTTAACGAGAAAAAATCATGAGTTTGAAGATGTAACTCGTAAGTGCCATGATAACTCACTGAGCTCTCTGACCTTCCTAATAACAATACAATCCTTTAACAATTACAACTAGCGCTACATGCAAAATGTGGTTTTCAAATATGAGGCCAATCTAGCTACAGCTGTACCAAACTAAGGACTTTTTCAGACGGCAATGAAAATCATTTTAAAGAACTTTATTTAGGTAACGGGGCGGGTTGCTTACAAAATGTGAAATAGGGGCACAGGGCTTCATGCAGATAGAGATTTAGGAGACCAGTGCAGCACTGGTGTGCAATTCATGAGGATAGCATACATGATTTAGGAGCAATTACTTTAATTAAATTAAGAAGTTCCAAACGGAAAGGATTTAAAACTGATGATTTTCCTAGGAGCAGCTGGAAATAGCACCATGCATATAGAAAGGCAGGAGATAAGTGAGATTTACTTGAAAGCCGTATTTAGTCTCTTCAGACAATTCTGAATGCACTGTGAAGCAAGGGTAACAAGAACAATTAAATAAGCCGCACTTAACTGCCTCAGGTAGATGTCAGTATTAATAATATAGCCCATCTTTAAGATATGTTATTTTTTTTATGTTATGGTATGTTGAGAGATGGTTCTACTAGGCCTTGTGTCATTCGGATTGTGCACGTGCAGTAACAAGAAGTGCAAGGAAGTGGGACGTGGGGAAAGTGCAGGTCATAGCTAAATGCGCTGATGTTAATGAGGAAAAGGAAGTGCAGGTAGGAGTGGTGAGCGTGCCATAGCTGGGGTGGGAGGAGGAAGGTGGGGAAGAGTGCCTAAGGGCTATGAGAGTGTTGAGCAGAGGCCAGGTGGACAGGTGCCAGGGGAATGCACAGAGTGAAGGGGACAGAAATTCCACATGATAAGTGTGAAGACGGGGCTGGATGGGCTCAATAGGGGTGCAGGACCAGCCAGCCTATTGCAGGGGGAGGTAGCCGGGAAGGGCAAGTGCAGGTTGGGGGGCAGAGTCAGACAAGACCAAGCACTGGGGTAGATTGGTCGTGGAGGGCCTAGTGCCTTGAAAGACTCAGAAGGAACCAGACAGTCACTCAAAATGAGGCAGAGGAAGGCATTAGCAAGGGAGGGAGAGAGGGATGGAGGAAGAGTAAAGAAGGATCATGAGAAGCTTCTGGAACTTAAGGAGATCTGGCTCAAGTCTGAGAGGTGGTTCACTGAGACATGTCCTGCTGTACTGTGCCCGCTACCTGGCATATTCAGACCTTGGTCTCCGAAAGAGTAAAACAGGCATCACAGAAGGAAGAACAGGAAAAGGGGAAACATTTTAAATGCATATGAACACACCAGTAAGAAAGTGAATCAAGAGAGGAATGGAATTTCTGATAGTTTGCACGTTTGTAGCCTCAATGTAGAACTAATAAAACATTACGCTTATCAGAAATGGAAATATGATGAATGCTCATAAGAAGAAGCATACATCTGCCCCGACAGTATCTAATACTTACAAAGAAGTACTAAAATGTGTCAATGAGTGGTTCCATGGTGGATTGACATGTGCTCAAGCATACCCTCACAGAGTGGGTTCTTGACTGTCTATTAGAAATTCCCATTGCCTGACAGGCTCCAGTCAGCTACATCTGGAATTGCCCAGCTTACTATCAGAGGTGAAAGAGCTAAGAGAGGGCAGCATGCAAGGTGGGCGAGTAGGACACAGCAATTAAGATCAATCTGGTGTGTGGGTTCACCCTCAGAATGCCATGCTTGCATGGCCACATGCTGAAGAATGGATGCAGTAGGAGAGAATAATATACACTGATAATGTATTGTCTGTGAGTGCAGTTGTTGCATAACTCAGGGTTTCTGTGAAAGGGGGTGGGGGTATTGCATCACTGTCACCCCATATGCTTATTATATGCTTGTTGGTTGTAAAGTGCTTTATGCCACAAGAAGGCCACCTCACAGAGGCTGAGAAGGGGTGTTTGAGCAATTGAGGCTGCAGGCCAACATTGTACGGACCAAGGCACACACAATGCTGCACTGAGGTGCCCCCAATTGCCACAGATGGCAGGTTCTTTAGTGGTGATACATGGGTAACCAAAACATATGAAGGTTCTCATAGTCATATGAAAACAGTTGTTTGTGTAATTGAGAGGGTTAACTGATAGTTACCGTGAATACTAATACTACAATACTGTCCATTACAGATGTAGACAATGTAATGAAAACATCAGGATTTGTGTTATACATAATGTTTATTGCCATCATTTTGGTTTAGAAAATAATAAGTCTGTGTATTTGTGTTTGTTTTATACTACCTCTATTCTTATAGCTAAATAGGTAAATGGCACTATGCAATATATAACACTGTATTTTTAAACTCTAAACATATTTTTGGCAATTCACTGTGTTACCTTTTTGTTAGCTAATATTATAATTCCCATAAGTGTGTTTTGTTGCTTTAAACAGAACCTCATTGTTCTTTTTTTTTTTTTAAGTTTGTCTTATAGCTTTGCATTATATTTATTTTGGACCATTTGGTTATTTAATTAGCGTGTATTCATTATTTATTGATTTTGAATACCAGAAGTGTACACAATTATTAATGTCACTTCTTTATCAGTAACTCAATCATAGATCTATCACTCATGCTTCATTTGTAACACTGAGGCATGGGTCTTGGCAAAATAAATGCATGGTTTTCATATTTTCCCACATCTTTTTACTTACAAACTAACATAATGTTATATTACAAAGATCATTGCATTTTCTTATTCAATTTTTTCAGTGGAAATGGTATCACTGAACAAGTTTGCTTCACAAGTCCATAGTCTTATGAACCTCTGTCCCATGCCAATGGCGGCCTAACCCATTGGCTTCTTCTGAGTGAGAACAACAATTAACTTCATGTTTGCTTGCCTTAACCTCAAGTTCATATTCTAGTACATACTCTGTAGTTTGTATAAACGGTTCATTAGAAACTTTTGTGGTTATGCCTTTGTCAGGATTAACCTATAGTTTTGAAATTCCCATTATGTATTTATAAGTTCATCTCAATTGCTTTATTGTACAAATCATCAATCATATTTTCTATTCACTTCCGGTTAGCTTCGACAATGTTAATAATAACAAAATTATTTGTATGAATTTTCTTTATATTGTGTGTCATGACAGTGGCAAGTGAATACATCCTACGCTCTGCCCTATTGTTTGGTAGTTGGTTTTAAAATTAATACAACAATGTAGTTTTGGGTTGGCAGCTAGTTACTCCAGATAAGGCAGATCATTCCCTGCCCCTTGTACAGTGGCAGAAGTGTGTCTTGGCCTTTTAACGAAGCCAAACCTTTGATTCACTTTGACTTTTTTGTTTACTAATTTGTGAAATGTACACAACATAACTGAAGTTAAACTCAAAACAAAAAGCAAGAACACATTGCCTTTGTCAATATTCTGATTACATAATTTGCTTATTACCAAGCAATACAAATACATTGACGAACATAAAAATTTTGCCATGGATAAACCTACTTCTATCAATCTTCTATATATTAGTTTGCCTATCTTTAATATGTGTACATAGAGGAGGGGATGTTTGAATGTATTTATTATTAGCATCTGGTCCAAGGTGTCATTCCACAGATTTGGAATGCTGGCAAAATCTGCATGAGCAATTTTACCTTTCAATGTACTTTTTTGAAAATCATGTTTCAAATTCCCGTCATATTTCTTTTATTCCAGATGCCTGTGCTTGGCTTTCTTTATTTTTATGTGTGTAAATCAAGTGTGGTTGCACATCTAATGTGGCAGGAGAAAATTGTGCGTGCCACAGTCCTAAGATTCTTTTTGGATCACCTTAGGTATTCAATTTGCACTAGACAGCCGACATAATTTTCGGCGACTGTTCTTTACACCCATGACTCTATTTTCTGTGTGATCTCAGGCATAAAAGTAATGTACTAAAGTTGTTTATTTGGAGTTATTGTCAAGAATGGCACTCTGTCAAGAGTGGCACAGGGTACCCAGGTAGGTTTTGGGTAGCTGTGCTGAAGTAAGGTAGCAGATAAGCACACACAGCAGGATGTTCAACAAGAAAGAAGAGTAGGAAACTGTAGCTGTGAGTCAAAAGGGGCAAAAGATACAAAGGTACAAACAAACCGGATTCCCTCTTGGGGTGTATGCTGAAATGGGAAAGAGTGTTCCACGAACCTTAGGAAACTCCAGCCTTCTGCACAGATTGCTATAACAGAGGCCCACGCTGTATGCTCATGGCTGGGAACAACAGCAGTGGGTGTCTGCAACACTGAAAACGGGACAAGGGAAGGGGCAGAGGTTACCTGCCGGAAACCAACAGGCAAGCTCTGTACAAAGGGATTACATAAGACACATGAGAAGACAAGAACAGATATATCCAGCGAAAAGGAAGTCAATGAGCAATCTAGCAGAAGGAAATGAAGGAAAGGCAGTTAGATTGAAGTAGATACCCTAAGGTGGAGTACAGAGGACTCAAGGAAGAGAACAAGGGAGCAGCAGTCAGGAAAAACAGAAGGGCTGCAAAGTAGTAAGCAGGTCTGCAGTCAAGAGTGACACTAGGTGCAGGCAAACTGTAGTGGACTGCGGAGGACTGTAGTAGGCTGCAAGGCAGGGTGTCCAGAAGAACAGGACAGAGAGAGATTAGTAGTAGGCGACAGACAGAGAGCCCAAAAGAATAGGGCCGTGAGGTAGGGAGCCCAGAGGAGCAGGGCCGTAGGTAGCTAAGTGTAATACAGGCTGTAAGACAGAGGAGTGTAGCAAGCTGCAAGGCAGGGAGCCCAGAGAACAAGGGCTGTAGGCAGCGGAGGGAGACAGGCTGCAAGGAAGGAGCCCAGAGTACACGGGCTGTAGGCAGCGGAGGGAGCAGGCTGCAAGAAAGGAGCCCAGAGGACAAGGGCTCTAGGCAGCGAAGAGGTGCAGGCTGCAAGGTAGGGAGCCCAGAGGACAAGGGCTTG
Source organism: Ambystoma mexicanum (assembly GCF_040938575.1). Classification (NCBI taxonomy): domain Eukaryota; kingdom Metazoa; phylum Chordata; class Amphibia; order Caudata; family Ambystomatidae; genus Ambystoma; species Ambystoma mexicanum. Next base: position 130,632,462 of record NC_090937.1, on the reverse strand, counting down.
GAGAGGCAGAGGGTTGCAAGCTGCAAGGTAGGGAGCCCAGAGGACAAGGACTGTAGGCAGCTGGAGTGAGGCAGGCTGTAGGCAGGGAGCCCGGAAAGGGCACTGGATCAAAACAGGATAATGCAGCAACAGGCACAGCATACAAAGTAGCGGGTCAAGGCAAACAGTAGCGGGGAGATCTCAAGATGCAAGACACTGTGCTCCTGCAGGCAGCTGCTTATATACAGCCCTGCCCTGTTCTGAGGCAGGCTAATTGACAGCACCTGTAGCAGCACACCTGAAGACAATCCGCCTCCTCCCTCTCTGGTCCTGAGTAGGTGGAAGCAGCACTGGCCGCTAGGGCTTCTGGGGATTGTGGTCCCAATAACGATGAATGAGAATAGCCAGGATTTGAGGACTGCAGCCAGGTGCATTATGGTAAATGTAGTTAATTGAATAAAATAAGAAAGAACCAAAGTTGAGCAAATGGAAATAAAAGACCAAGGCGTGAAAAGGAGTTGTTCAAGGAGTATTAGGAGGATAAATGAGTACCAAGTAGTCCTTGATGGTTGCCAATGCGTGCGCCAGCGGCGCAGGCATGACAGTTATATCAATTCATATTTATGTGGTATAAATGAGCATTTTAATTGTCGAACTTCTATAATACATTTTATGTATTATAGAAGTTCGACAATTAGGAACATTAAAGTGTATACCTTGAATGATACATTCTGAGGAAAATGTGTATTGACAATCTTAATTATGAGGTCAACTAACATGAAACAGCTGAAGTGGACTTTGCACTTTGTCATCTAAAGCAAACCTAATAGAAAAATTGTGAAACATGCAGAAAACGAAAAACCTCTAGGATCAGGCAGGAGCTGGGCTCAAATCTTGTAAAGACTATCAAGGATGAACATTGAATTATTACATTAGACAAGGACATTAGCAATGCATTTAAGTGCTATCACAAATTCAGACAGTTAAACAGAAATTTGGTGATTTCCTGATCAAGGTGAAAGCAAAAAACCTAATCAGTGACGTTGACTGTAAAATTGGATACTTCATAACAATATTAATTTGAATATAACTCTGATCATATTAAAAAACACATATTGCAATAGAGGATCATTGGTGACATCTTTAAACACATGATAAGGATGAATGTAACATGTATTGTTTGACATAGACACAAAATGCATGTTTGCCAAACCTTCCTTGATTTATACATTGAGAGAATGGAGATTTGTAAAACGATCTGCAAGGGTGGCATGTTTATTTACAGTGTAACAGGAAAAGTACTGGCATTTGTTCCACTTTCTGAGATTTCTGTAAATAGAGCAGAGTTTAATAGGATGCTGCCGAAGATGTCCTCTGCTCTTCAAATGGTTAATTTCACTGTTTGTCAAAACCTTGAGGTACAATAAATGCTGCAAAGGATTTTACATCAGTAATTAGATGTAATGTCTGATGCATTCCATATAGGCTTTTCATAGGTCTGTGTCTTTTATGAATTGCCTTTAATGTAATATTGTAGACCGTAATAATACATAATGTGTCAACCTCTGAAAGGTGCAAAGTCGCCCCATGCCTTCCTGACAGGTGACTGACTCTGCTGGTCTGACATGCAGTGTTAGAGTTCACCACTTCAACTTTACTAACTTGATCAAATTCAAAGGGAATAGCTCAGACCTTCGTAGCCAGATTCAAACCTGAGACCTGCAGGTTACACATAGATTTCTTACTTCAGAGTATAATATGCTATCCTAGTTGGGTAACATTCACAGATGCACAGGACTCCATTTACGCTTGCTAAACACCAACCCACCCTCACCAATCGCATCTCTTTCCCCTGACTTTTGTCTCCCTTCCTGGAGCCTTGTCATTCATTTTGTGCATGTTTTTTCTATCGAATCAGCTCAAACCTAACGCAACTTTTTGCGAATATGATTGAAGATTTAAGGCTCATAAAGTATATTTTGGCAGATTCGAGTTTAAAGAAAAATCTGCAGGAATAGACCGATCTGATCTAATCTCAATTGGTGATTTGCAGAAACCCAGGGATGACTTTTTAAAAAATGTGTCCAGGATTACTCAAAACCTTATGCCATGTATAAATCCTTCTGTGATAAATCTAATTCAGGCAAATCTTAATTTGCCATGAAACACAAACCGACAAAGCCTAAAAATATGACCTCCATACTGCCTACACAACTGTTAGCATCAGAAGATGGTGGAAATTTCAAACTTTATTAATAACACAGAATGTACCGTCTAGGTAGACCTTATTGCACTCGAATTGACAGTTTGTTAAGAAATATATGGCAGTGAAAAAACTGAAATATCATTAAATCTATGAACTCCAGCAAAGCTAGTGCGAGAAGAGGTGCTTGAATTGCTGGCTTTGAAGACATTTCAGAGTAATTTCATTAAACTTCATGAATACAAAAGAAGATTTGATTAGATAGAAATTAAATAGTGCATCAACAATGGCATCGTTCTGGGCATAAAAGCAGTGGCTGCATATATTAATTGTCTTACTATCTGGAAAACCTTCAGTGGAATTGATAAGTAATTTTGTAAAACAAGATTGTTGTGTCATATGACTATAATTTGGTGCAACCAGAGGCCTAATGACAAGTTAGTCATACTGTACATTCATGACAATTTGATACATAGGAAATTTTGGAGAATTTGCGATATTGTGTACATGCATATTTCTAATTGCAAAACCCTACTTGGCTGAGAGGCTTACTTCTGATTGTGCTAGACTTCCCATGGCTGCAAAACACCCACAGCCAGCCCCCACCTCAATGCATTTGTTTTGGTGTGCATCAGTCCCTAGTGTATTCATTAGTTCGGGTCACCCAATGGGTGAACTCATCCACCCATTCCACAACCCCAACTACATCTATGTTGTTGGTCCTGAAGGCCCATTGCGACAAATTGAGTTCTGCCCTGAAGGAGTACATGGATGAGTAGAGGTTAAAGTGCCTACTCTGCCCTTACACTTCTACAAACCAAGAGCCAACACAATCATAAAGGAAAAACAGGCACAGTTAAGAGAGATTTCTCTTTCATCTTTTGTGGCACTGTTGGCTGAGGCGTGGCAATAATCTCAAGATGGGTGCAAATGTGGTTTAGTAGCAACCCAAACCACAAAATATAACAGCCCAAAATAGAAGAAAATGCCCAATCAAGGTTCTTCACAACAATATACTTTAATCAACCACACTATGTACAAAAATAACCACACCATGTGCAATAATAACCAAATAGAAAACACTGAAACAATCCAAATCTGTCGAAGGAACAGTTAATATGCAAGGATAGAATAGATGCAGCACTCTGGGTAATGAGACATGGGAAAAAAGGCAATTAAATGACCACAATATTGAAAAAAAAGGATTATTCCTGAGCTTGCAATAATGAGTTTAAATGACCTATCAGCAATACCTTTCCAGGTGATTTGGTGGTTCAATAGCATAAAGCCAGGCATCCTGAGTGCAGTTTAATGGTTCAGTTTGGTTTGAGGATGCAAGCAAATGTCGAGCCGAGGTCGAACCGAAGGTTGCTGCAGTCAAAATGTTAGTCAAGCAATGTGGATCGGGCAGTCACCAGGTTCAGTTCAGCTGATACCAGGATATGTAGGCAAGCTGGTTTGATGCTGAAACTTCAAGGTCACGGTTAGAGACACATCGGGTTCAATCAACTTACAATGGTGGAGGCGATGAACAGGTGGAGGTTTGAAAGTAGTTTAAGCAGATGTGCTAACATCTGTGCTCCTTAGTTTGAGCTGAGGCAACAATGCACTACAGCTAACGTTGTCTGGCAGCAAACTAGTTCAACCAGATGAACTTGTATGTCATAGAACAAAGAATACCACAGGCAGATCCAGAGGGTCTTGCTGGCTTGAACAATTGCAAATATGCTATAATCGTGTCTCAAAGCAGTTTGATGTCAAACCCACAGGGATTCATGCTGTCCTGGCTTTCAGGTGCTGCGATGCTCAATTCAGGTGCTCTGGAACAAGATAGGACCTTGTTTTTGAACTCCCAAAACCTGGGAGAGGCTGGCACACAACTGCATAGGTTGTCCAGCATGCTTGGGTCCAGGGTACTGCTGTGGCTGGCAGAAAAGCAGGTCTTCTTCCATTAGCAGGTCAACCACAATGGCCACTGATAGATACAAAATCAAGGACTTGATGGCTGGAAGGTTTGGAATTAATCCTAACCTCTGGCATTGTTCTGGGTAACCCACCAGACCATCCTTCTTCAGCCTGCCCAGCCATTACAGAAGGGGAAAGACCATATGTAAATCAGGCTTGGTCCCAGCCCAAAAGGGGCAGTCCAGCCCGAACTGCTAGGTCATATCCCTTCTGCATGAGACCACAAGCATCCCCAGACATGTTTCATCCTCTTTGGGCCTCATCAGTGAGGAGTAGCTTTGGTCTCTAGGCCCAGAAGGCTCAGGACCCACGTCAGGGCATAGCCATCCCACTCGGGTGACATATGCAAAACAAATGAGGTGATGGCAGTAAGGTTTGGAATTAAAAGTAACCTTTGACATTGCTCTGGGCAATCCGCTAGATCTTCGTTCTGTGCCACTGGTAGCACAGGTGCTGCAAATTGGGATACTGATACAGCAAGAATCAGGTACACACTATGCTTTTGACATGGAGCTGATGAAAGGAGAATCTGATGAGCAGATTGCCATTTCAGAAATGGAATTTCCTTCATCATTTATTAACTAATAAAACACAAAAGCAACTGGGCTTCCATACGCCTGCCAGATGGCAATTCATCTTACCCATCATTATAAATGCATTTATTTTTTTTCAAATCAAGCTCTGTTTGCGAGGAATGGAAAATATTATTGAAACACTCATGTCAACCCCAAGCCTTTATATTCAGGATAGGGAAAATCTGTCTGGGGCTGTAGAGTAACAGAATGTCACTCTCCCGCGCACCTGTTATCTGAAAAGATATCACAAGTGTAGGGAAAAGAAGTGTGTTGCAGGCACACTCGACAACACAGCAGACTGCATCTCTGCCAAAGGCCTGCAAATGTCAAGACGACCACTGCAACACTCTAATGTGGTTTGTGTTTTGCAGATGCAGTTTTGAGATTTAGGAACAAGTATTTTGTGATTTTGCATTATAATTGTATTGTTATTTTTGGGGGTATCTATTGAGCGTAAATCTAGCTTTGGGAAGCCAAGGAGCGTTTTACAATCATAGGGGTCTAGATTGTTGGAGCGTAGGCGGACAAGGCCTGTCTTCTGGTTCTTTCCTTCCTGCACCATTGTAACTCAAGTCTGCGTATTTCTTTCTGGTGCAACGGACTCCCGCAGAGATGCTGATCTTCTCAGTGAGGCTGCTTGAGTTATTCAGGATGACAGCCTTGCAGAAGATGTAACCGGATTTGGACATGGTATGGGCTTGCAGTGGGAGCCAGTGCAGCTCGATGAGGGTGAGATTGATGTGGCCAAATTGGTGGAATCCTTTAATGAGTCTGCAGGACACATTTCAGGGGTGCCAAGGTAGCCGCTGGAAGGCCTTCCCAAAGGGCATGGCCGCCATACAGTTGGGAGAGGACCAAGGCATAAACAGCAAATCTGAAGTTGTTTTCTGGGATGAAGAGCTTGACTTTCCGCAGGAGAAAGCGTTGGTACCAGGTCATTTGTGTCCTCTTTGTTACACGCGGTTGAACCTGAGGTGTTTGTCAATGTCGATCTGCACCTGCTGGTGCATACTACACCACAGAACTGGGACCCTAATGCTTTCTGGAAGGCATTGTTTCTGGTACTCTAATGCATCTAAAAAGTGAACATTTCCATAGACGATTGCTAGGAATAGGTCCTTCTGCTAAAATGTCAGAGAATGGATAAATGAGTTGGCATACAAATCACAAATGGTAAATGGAGTCAGACACTGTCAAGTATGTCTATACGGTTATTACCAGGCTACGCTGGTCAAGCACACAATCCTGCTCACGCCTCACATTTGGCGAGAATGAATAGTCAAACAATTCTAAACTCAGATGTGTACTGGATATATGTTAGTGAAGGGGGATCACTGGCGCGTTGTGTATTTATGATGGCTTGTTGCGCTGACGTTCTGGGAAGGGGTCATCTAGCAACTGCTGTGCTCAACATTACCTCTTAGAAGGGAATATGGACAGGTCAAAAGGTTCATGTACACCCTATAAACGAGGAAGTCACATTTTAAGAAATACAGCATCATTATCTACATCTTTATGATTACATTTTGGAGGGCTTCCAATTTACCTTTATGCAAATCAAAATGTTTTTATTTTAGAAAATCATATTGGATATTTTTAGCTAAGGTCTCTTTTGGTATTTTATTTTTAAGTTTTTATGTCATTTAAAATATGTTTAATGTATTGTAAATCGAAAGAGAACAATTTGTAATAAATTCAACATAAACGATCTCAAATTCACTTTATTTAGCATTAAAAAACAGTGTATGATGTTTCTAAATCTCCATCAGATGTGCAACCTTTATAATGGATGGCGAAGTTCAACCAGCACTGAAATGGGATGACCTTTAAACCTGCCTGTCACACACGTCACGTTTGGACATAAAGATCTTTCAGATGTAGGGAGTATTTTGCTTCTGAGGATACAGTTGTTTATATGTGTGCGCAGCAAAGCTTCGAAGTATCTGGAACCATTTTAACATGAACATGAACATGCTGTTGTCCTGCATACTTGCCACATGTAAACACTTTGCTTAGGAATACATTAATTCAAGAGAGAGAGAGAGAGAGAGAGAGAGAGAGAGAGAGAGAGAGAGAGAGAGAGAGAGAGAGAGAGAGAGAGAGAGAGAGAGAGAGATCTGAACATGCACACACCGGCACGCACTGTGTGTCTGTGTAGTTTATTTTACGTTATCCAGTGCACGACAGAACTATGCCTGTTTCAGCATAAGCTAGACATCTGAACATGCACACAAACCGGCACGTGCGGCCACACACACACAGCTGTGTGTGTGTGTGTGTATATGTGTGTGCGCGCGAATGCATGTGTGTGTGCATGTTCATATGTCTAGTTTATGCTGAAACAAGCATAATTCCGAACAGAGATCAGACGGCCAGCCACCACTATCTCTGTACACTCGAGGAAAGCTGCCTTGTGCACTGCCAGCAGAGTTGCTGGTGCACTGTGCCGCTTTTGCCGGTTAAGAAGGGGCGGACTCGTGTGCATAGATCACAATGATCTGCATGGTTATCTTGCCAGCTTTTGTGTCAACTTCTTATAGGCACATTGGAAAATCCTTTTGTGATTCTAATTCCCCCTGCGAATGACATTTCTGGATTCAGCCCTTCATGGGAAAAGCAGCCGTACAATAGATTGCAACAGAGTTTACAGTAATTGCATCAGAACGGTTGATGTTCTAAATTCAATTGAGCGGAGATTTCAAATTGTCATTCTGTCTGCTCTGCGAGCTTTTCTGCGTGCCCTGAGGTGATTAGAGATTAAGCCAGAGTATTCGCAAGGCAAGAGAATAGTGAAACTCTACTTGGTAGGCAAAAGGCCCCGAGGCTCTGGGAAGAGGTGGGAATTAAATTAAACGCAAAATCCACCTTCAGGCTGGTGTGCAGTGGGAAACGTTATTCGGCATGCCCTTTCCAGAAGAGGACTCAGTGAACAACATGTATTCACAAATGCACTGATTTTTTTAATTTTGTGTTTGTGGCGATTGTTAATATACTACCTTCCACTTCTTACTATAAACTCTGATACTTTGGCTCTCATACTTCTTATGACTTGTACAGCCACCATTCTAAACAACTACACAAAATCTGCAGCCTAGTTACTATTTCCCCTTGCTTATTTGCTTATTTGCACTTCCCTCTCTCTAAAATTTACAGAATTAGGTTATGTTATGTACAAAAAAATGGTACGTTAGAAATATATCTAAAATAAAGAAAACAAAACCATGACTAATGTGGGGAAAAAAAGTATTTCAAATAGTATTTGTGGTTAAAAACATCATGATGTGCAATAATGAACAGGCATTCATAGTGCCTCCTCTCTGGGTTCCTACACCACATCTCTGTGTGTTATTTGTGTTTTAATGTTCGCAGACTGGATGTTTAAGGGTGTTCATGAGCTGAACAGCTTTAATGATCAAATACTAAAGAAATAAAAATGGGGAGCAATGCAAACATCGGTAAAAAATATTCGATGAAAGTGTAAGTCGCAAACATGTTTCAGCTAATATAGAGCAATCCCATGGAATCCGGATTTCATAAGAAGTTGTAGAATTTGGAAACATGATATGACCTTAAAATCCCTTTGTGTTATCAAATCTCCTAATTAAAGGGTTGATTCTTTTGTATTGTTTTTTTTGTTGTTTTGTTCATGTGATACAAATAAAAAAGTAGCACAACTCACACATTCCACACTCTCGAAGAACACTCCAGTGTGCACATCTCTTGATGCACCCGAACAGGTGCCCTCTGCTGAATGGGCATTTGTACCATCAAAGGAGGATTCTAGAATAGGCCCAGACTCTGCAGAATTGCAATCATGGTTGCTAGAGGGATGTATTTTTACATGTTGATCCCAAGCCCCAGCTTTTACTCCTAACCCTGGCCATATCCAGATCAGATGTCCAGGAAACGTGCAACGGAATTAGGATTAATTTCTGCCCCCTACCTGCCTTGCTAATACCCTGTACACCAACGTTCATGTGTTATGTTTTGTTACGTTACTTTGCATTTATATAGCGCCTTATGTATCATTGGTATGACCTCAAAGCGCTGGTAAGTTGAACGCCCTCGGGAACCGTAGTTCAAGTCAGTAGAGAGAGAGAGAGAGAGTCATAAGATGCGTGGGTGCACCGGATATGTTTGCAGCTGGTGAGACACTTGCATGATAGCTGCTTCTTAGCGGTAGGTGAGGTGTTTGGAAGGTCAGGAATATGTGTTCATTTTGGAGGGTTGACACCCAGACTGATTTCTGGCTGCGTTAGGCTTGAGGAGACGCCTAGGCTAGCGGTGTGTGCTCAGCTAGCTGTGTTTTGTTAGAATGTTGAGTAAGAGGCAGGTGTTAGTATGAGAACAACTATACCGAATGTGTCATAGTATCGCACTGTTGTAGTTGAGTGGTGGTTTATAGGAGAGAGGACGTGTGGTGGTGTGATATGGTGGTTTTCAGTAAGGCCGTTCCATCCCCTCTGTCCATTCCATCCACTCTATCTCTTCCGCCCGTCCCGTGAATTCCATTTGTTCCATGTACTCTATCCGTTCCATCAACTCCATCCGTCCCATCCATTCCATCTGTTCCATCCACTCGACCCACACCATCTGTTCCATCCACTCCATCCACTCCAGCAGTGTGTGCAGCCTTTCATGTCTACCCCTTAAGCAGGGCTAGAAATAGAACACAGAGTATGCAGAAAGAGACGATTAAGGGTTACACTCAATAGTATTTGCCTGGCAACCATGTTGGCAGAGGACTCCAGGCTTACTAACGTCTACACGCTTTCATCCTCCCACCTGACAGTTGCAAAGCTAAGTACGGGGCACATGCTAGTTACTTATTTATGCATAGATGCTTATGCTGCAGAGCACCTGCTCTGCGTAACCGTCCCCCAGACAGATTTCAGTTGCCATTTTTGCAGAAGGGCTAATCCTACTGTTTCACCTTGGCGGAACATCAGATTGGCACACATTGTGAAATCCAAATTAGCACCCATAGCATTTTGAATCAGCATACACTGTCCACACATTATTCTTAATTATCTCGTTTTAAGATTTGGTGCAGAAGGTGAGTGTGCAGGCGCAATCTAATGCCCCAACCCCTTGCCGTAACTTTTATTTGTTGAAAAATAGATTTTCGACCATGCTCTCTGTGCGCTCCCTCTGACCCACTTCTTGCATTCCCTGAGAATCCTACAGCCTAGAAACCCAACCCCGGCCCCTGATTGGCTGTTAGTACCCTTTTAGTACCTTGCTACAGCAAGATGGAAATATCACTGTGCCACCCCTGCACACTGTTTTGGGTTTGGTGTAGCAGGTGAGAGTGCAGGCCCAATCTGCTGCCCCAACCACTTGTAGTAACTTTATTTGTTGAAATATAATTTTTTCTCCATGCGCTACATGTGCTACCTCTGACCCACTTCCTGTTTTCTCCGAGCATCCTCCCACTTTTGAAACCACCCTGCACCCTGATCAGCTGGTAGTCTCAATTAAAACGACCACCCAGGGCAACCTCTGCCCGGGCAGCCCCACAGGCTAAGGGCAGCTCCTGGAGAAGCAGCCCCAATGAGTGGTTGCCTGTGTTTGCCTGAGAAGCCTGCACCATCAAACAGCAGCGGCAGATACAGTAAGCATGGTCTGTAGGGTATTTTGTGGAGTTTTGGGGCCTGACGGTATTTTATTACCGCCGAAAAATAACTTAGCAATAATCACTCCTTGTATTCAGATTTGGCCATGTGCAACAATAATACAGTGGACATGCATTATTTCAGCACCCAGACATGCATATTTGGTATGCGTGGTTGGTATGCGTGGTTGGTGGTATTTTGGTGAGCATAATTCCCTTGTTTTATTTGTGGCCCCAATGTCCAGAATCCCTTATCTTTGCTTAGATTTGTCGTGTAATCACTAGAGAGACCTCAGACCTACATTTTAGGAATACCACATTTTCAGTGTTAGTGTTAGTGTGCCACCATGGGCGATCTCACTGACTTATTTACGACAGAGCGCTATATGTGGTAATTTTGTGGTAATTTCCACTACCTTATATACGGTAGGGAACTATGTTCAGAGAGTCCCTCTTCCCGTTGGCTCATGTACCTCCAACGAGCTATGCTACAAACAATCACTCTCAACTGTCCATACTGAATATGATCATGCACACATCTGTCTTAAAATGACAATTGCGTTGTTTAAAAATCTCCCCTCATCCTCAGCACTGTATTGGTAAATATAAAATACACCACCCGTCTGCTTTCAAATATTTTTCTGTATTATAAAAGTTGCATTTAAACACGATCTCACTCTTTACAGAAATAAATAAAACAGCACATTAACAGCATTGTCTGTGATAAACTGAAAAAAAAATGGCGGAGAACAGAACACAATTTGCAACATTAACGTGTGATTAAGGCACCGGAATCTCCTTTCCTACTCTGACTGAACAATCTCGTACACACTCAGCTCCCACACTTATGTAATTACCTTATCTGTTCAGAGTTTTCTTCAGCTGTTCTCTTTCTGAATGTGGCTCCCTTGAAGATTAACCCCAGTGAAAAGGAGCGCCTTTCCTTCTCAAACCGGGGTCATTGCCTGGAATTCTCAGCTTTTGCAGAATGGAATGCTCCAACCAGGAAAAAGGTCCTTCTCCCAGCTCTGCCAAATCTTGACTGCCCTTCTCTCTCCTCAAACTCCCCCCAGCAAAACTCTGATCACTCCCTCTAGCATGATACTTGCTATGACGCTGCTCCAATCAGAATCAATCATGCCATCTCCTCCTTCTCTACACAATGGCTCATTTTCATAGTAATACTTTGTAACCAACTGATTTCCTGTTCTTTCGAGCTCTTTTGCTTCCTGTAATTATGTGGACAGGGCAGCAGAGAAAAGAAAAAAAATGGATGTGCGTTTAAAAGTTCACTTTCAGAATAGGCCTAATTCTGCAGTGGAGACACATTTTTATTAGTGGATTATGTTAACTTTAGTTTCATTAGTCAGGTTAGTTATGAGTAATGTTAGTTATTATTTTCAAATGTGTCTCTCGCACCATAGGCATTTCAGGTGAAAAATAGTGTGCATTTTTGAATGTGCACGTGTGCTTTTAACTGTAAAAATAGATTTGCATCTTATATGTTAAAATCGTTTTTGACTGAATAGCCTGTCTTTCCTTGTTAATCTGGTAACACATATAGCAATGCACCGCACCCTTGTGGTGGTGCTGCAAAAAGAAAATTGCTACCTGTGCAGTAGTGCTGTACTCTGTGCTGTTTGCTACCTGTGTAGTAGTGCTGTACTCTGTGCTGTAACACGCCAAATATCCTTACAGGTCTGAATGAGAAGTACAGCAATAACTATACTCCATCAAGAACGCTACCATTCGTATTACCATACAAAACATTGCACACCATGTTAACCAGCTAAAAGTAGTTTTACAATCAGCACTGTAAAATTCACTTGCCAAGTACCCCAGAGAGCAGGACCACACAAGAGAAAAATAGGAGAGAGGATACATGAAATGGAACCACTCCAGGGCATTATACACCAAACACCAAGACAGCAACTGAGCCCGCACTCATATATCCTGACTGAAACAAGTACAAACTCAAAAACTAGACAAAAAAATATATAGCTAGCACTATAGCTCACTATGGGCCACTCGCCATAGCAGCATACAACCACAAGAAATGTTGGAAACACCGGCAGGATACTGTCAACATGCAAGAAAAAGGCAGAAACATGTTGAACGAGACAGAGGGGAAACAGCACCTCCACTCCATACATCACCAAAACCCAAGGGGACCAAAAGTGACAGCAACTAGATACAGAAGAAGGCATGGACCCAACACGAAACCTAGCTGGCTGACTCCATGAGGGAACATACCTAAATAACCCATGACATAGATCTATGAACTCCTCAGTGACCGTGGAATTGACATCTTATTCATCACAGAAACCTGGCTAGATGACAACTACATAGTAACAATACACAGCTGCCTGCCCTACAACTTCAAATTCATACAGACCTACAGAAAAGAAAAATGAGAGGAGGACTTACATTAGCCTACAAAGAACACCTAAAATTAAAAACAGCTTACCCACTGAACATTCCAAACTGTGAATCCCTCGTCCTTCACCGGACATCGGACCCACAAACAAACCACACATTCATACTCATCTACAGACCACTTACCTATGACGCAACCTTTATTGACAACTTCATAGAAGCTGTCACAAACCTGGCCATCAGAGAAGATCACCTTATCATCCTCATATGGATAGAAGAAGAGAATCCAAATTCACATGAATCACTAACTAGCAGCTTGAGACAATGAGGCTATGACAGATGGATAAACGACCAACACACATGGCAGGACACACGTAATCTTCGCCAATAAAAAAATAATATCAACAGTTCCACCAATACAAATACTATGGAGCGGCCACCTCATTATACCGTTCGTGATCCAACTACCAGCAAAATGCACAAACAGCCCTGAACGTACTCCCCCTCGATCTGGACAAGAAACTGGAATACCACCAAAACCAGTAACTTAGAAGGACAACTAGAATCATCAAAACAACCAATGGCAATCTTGGGTGCAACAGACCTAGACGAAAAGGCAGAACTAATCTAGAAAAGGATTACCAAAACAATTTACAGAATCTACATGGAAAAGCCCCTTATCCCATAAAGAAAGAAAGCTATGACAAGATGTTCACACCCCACCTCAATACATTGAAAGAAAAAACCTAAACTGGAACAAGAATGGGGGAAAAACTACGACTGAGCCAGAAGAATAATTTTCGGAAACAAATCCGAGCATACAAACAGGAAATTCTAAAAGCCAAAAAGAACATTGTAAACGAGATGAAAAATCCACCTGGATGCAATAACACACTGGTGCCTTCACAAACACTATGAAATGAACTCGCAGATCATTTTAAGAATAAAATCACTAACATACAAAGTATCATTTGAAGTAGACCAATCAACTGTGATTTTACTGTGAACCACCCCCTACACATTGTGGGAACACAGAACAAGCAGAGCAGCTTCACCCAAAGTCAAGAGAAAAACTCCTCAGCCTGGTGAAAGAAGCAACAAGATAGACTTGCTAATGGACCCCTCCACACCAGACATCTATAGAGCAATCCTCACACAGGGAACACCATCAGAATTCTACCTAAGCCACTTCATCCTATCACTCTAAATGGGAAAGTACCGCGAGCATTCAAATATATGTACAACTCTCAGACTTAAAATCTCATACTACAGACTGCTCTTAAACATTCCCTAGCCAGCAAAACTTTTAAAGACTGATGTATACGAACACACAATGGAACACATAGAAAAACACCAACTATTGGACCAGGCACAAGTTGACTTCAGATCCATGAGAGTGACGGAGATAGCCCTTCTCTCTATGTGGGATGACTTAAAAACCAAGGCAGACTCCAATACAAACTCAGCACTGATTCTCCTCGACCTCTCTGCAGCATCCGACACAGTCAGCCATAACATCCTCATCAATAGACTGGAATAAATAGGGATCACTGACCTGTCACTGCTCTGGTTCAAATGTTTCCTGTCCGAAAGAACAGAAACAATATGGATAAAACCTTTCAAATTCACATGGCGAAACCAGTGGAGTACCACAAGGATCCTTGCTATCCCCACTCCTCGTCAACATGTATATGATGCCACAAATGATCCTCATCAAAAGACACAGCTTTACTGGCTACAACTACGCAGATAATACCCAAATCGTTTTCAAATTTGGTGATGAACAACAGGGGAAAACAACACTAATACACTATCTCAAACAATGGATGGATACTAAAAACCTCAAAATCAACCAAGTGAAGACAGAAATCATAATTACATACTCTACCAAGAAAGCAACCTGTACTTCACATCGCCCACAGAACTGAGAACAGCACCCATGATATCCAAAGTAGTAAAAAACCTGGGCATCCCAATGGACAATGAGCTAACACTGGAACCGCAAGTATACCCGATAATTCATACATGTTTCTTCCTTCTGCACACAATCAAAAGATTCTACTATTCGTCTCTTTCACACACAAAACACTGGCTATCATCTCCCTCATCACGTCCAGAATAGACTATGCCAACAGCTTATACCTCAGAATGCCAGACTATTTACTGAAGAAACTGCAACGTATACAGAATGTAGCTGCCATGCTTCTGCTCAAACTCTCACGAAGGGACCACATCACTCCAGCACTAAGGATGTTACATTGGCTCCCAGTCAAAAATTGAATCACTTTCAAAACAATGTGCATAACACACAGATAAATCCATGGCCTAGGTGTTAAATTCATACAAAAGAAAATCACCATCTACCAGCATACTAGAACACTCAGGTCCAGCAACGACATCTGCCTTGATCCAAAACCATACACAAGGAAAAAACGTGGTGGATCAACTTTCTCTTGCTTAGCCAAAACACGTTGGGACTCCCTCCTCAGAGAAAAAGGAACTATGAAAGACCATCAAAAATTTAGAAAACTACCAAAAACATGGCTCTTCAACTCCGAATGGCATGAAAATGAATGAACAACAGACAAGCACACTCCTGGTAGAAGGTCAAACAGGAAACAGGAAAGAGATAGGGGTCTGGCTTAATTGGTCCTCTTGTAGAGGGCATTAGAGGAAAAGAGGAGAAAGATGTCTGGAACTTGAAATTGTAAACCACAGAGCACAGGAAACACCTCTCCCCCTGGAGGAACCCGTGGGCAGGAGGTTAACTGCTACACACCATACTATATGACAGGGAAGCGGTATGGACAGCAGGTAGTCTTAACACTGTGGGTAGAAAAGGTACTACCACTGAATAGCCCTATGGGGGACCCACACCTCTATCACAACATAGGAGCAGTAATGGCAACACACCAGAATGTGCAGTGGGGAGGACTATGGGCGGCAGTCAATGAAAAAAGAAGGGGCAGGATAATTAACCAACCCTGCTAAAATAACATCTTTCTGCATACACCTCTTAAACCCTGAACTGAATACAATGAGACCTCTAGAGCACAACAAACCATACACACTTCACTATACCAAAGCAATTAAACAAACCACAAGTTAGCCTCGCTCATGGCAGCTACCAACCGGAAAACACACCTATCCTCAGCGAACAGTGGCAACCGAACTGAAGCTGCCAACAGCACATTGCAGCTCTCTGAAGTGCCAAGAAACCATGTGGTGGTGACAGTGCACGGTATAAAAATAACAACCTTTAACATGACATAACCTGTGACACATTTATGCCCCCTCCATCAGGGGCTTGAAGACCCCAGTATGAAATGTTCTTTTTCAGGTCTTTGTAATTGTTCCATCATACATTTGTATATGGTGGTTCAAACCTTAGTATTTTAGTGTTAGTGTTTTTAGTAGTAGAAATAATTGTTAGTGCTTTAGTAGTAGAAATAACCAACCTCTATACACATAAGGCTGATTCAGTCAGGCCAATTAACTAAACAAATACAAACCTTTCGAGGGCTAAAACAAGGCTGCCCTCTTGCAGCAGAGCTATTCAATCTTTTCATCTGGGACATAAAAAATCCAATGTCATCTCCTGGTTCCTTCCCACCGAAATTTGAAGGATCGCTGGTGGGTTGAATGTTATATGCTGATGACCTCATCATCTTAGACCAAACCCCATTGGCTTGCAAAGAAAATTTTATAAATTACATACTTACATCAAAGCTAACGTGCTCAGGATCAATGTTCCCAAGTCAGGTGTTCTGATATTCGAGAAACTATATGGGAAGATGGACGTGACAAACTTACCAATGGTGGATTGGAAACGAAAAAAAACAATGTCTCCAGCATGAGATATCTGGATTTAATTTGAGCATAAATGATATGCCGCAAATAAATAAATTAAAATTCAAGATAGAGAATTTGCGGACACAAGGTACCATCAATCACAGAAAGTTTGCAAAGTTTTCACTGCTGCCAATAGTTACATTTTATAGACAAAAAGTAAAAATTATACTGACTTGTGTATCTGTGCCTCCCTTGGGCAGTATGATGTTCCCTTGAAAGTCTATTTTGAAAGAAAATGTTCAGAGATGTGTACCTAAATCCATCATAAGGCACGAATTGGGCCTGATTTCAATCTACGCATTCATAGTATTAAATTCTTTATTCCGGAAACTGACTGTGAAAAAGCAACTGATCCAAATTAACATACTCTACATGAGCAACAATCTGAATCAAGATCGTACACTTAGTCAAAGGGCAGGCCAATGTCAAGCAGTCCTCGTGGAAGCTGACATAAAGACTGATCTCTTACTGAATAATCGCAGCTAAAAAGAAAATATGGGAATGAGACTGAATTAAACAGAAGAAAAAAACAAATACAAGCTCTACAATGACATTCTAAATGATACCAAAGCAAAGAATGTCCTTCCAAAATACCTGATCAAATTTCCAAGTCCGCACCATTGAAATGTATTACTGCGTATTAGGTTAAATCTTCTCCCAACTAACGAAATCCTTACATCAATAAAAGAGGGTATTGGTGATGCAGTTGCTAGCAGGCTGTGTAAAATGCAGATAGAAACATTAATGCATCTAGTACATTGTTGCCCCGAGCTGTGAATGAAGAAAACTACATTTCTAGTAATGCTTTTGAATGAGCTGAAAATCCAAGATGCTGGTGCCTGGTGAGTTTTGTTGTGTCGAGGAGATAACCTCAGACTGACTTTTGCTTTAACGACTTTTGATCATGAACTATCCAAAACAGTCTTACCAAAGAAATCCACGAGACCTCAGCATTAGACAACATAATCAATAATAATGAAACCAATTTTTTTGTTTTTCATAATGTACTGAATTGTACATTTGGTTGTCAATTGGTGAAGGTTTGTAATAAACCATATGCCAAATAAAAAAAATAAAAAATACTAGAAATAAAGTTCCTGAGTAGGGTGATGGGCAGATTTGGATAAATAGGTGAGGAGGATGAAAGGCAAGCTGGATGTAAGATTGCAGAGAATGAAGGGCTGGCAAGATACCACATGGGAGTGAACATATGTGGGTGAATGTGGGGATTTATATCAGAGTTAAAGGCGTTCATCTGGTCCAGTCGATATGAGCTGCACTCCTGCTCGGATCCCGAAGTTTATAACCCTTTGCAAATGTATCAATATTTTTAAAACTATCATTTAATAATAACAAGAGAGTCAAGTCAATGATTGTGGAAATCGTCTATAGTTCAAAATCCTCTTCAATTTGGAATATTAATTTTTCAAGTCATACAAATTGTTCCTCTCAAGGTGTCCAAAAGATGGAGCATCTCAAAGGGCTTACTAAGGGAGGCACAAGTGTAGATCGAAGGTCTGCATCCAAATCTTAAAACTGTTCAGTTTACCTTAGATCCTTTTGGCCACCGTTGGTAATTAGGAGCGATAGGTCTGGGCCAGTGTACTTTTCAGGGACCATGAGGGAGTTTAGGCCGCTGGGCAGAAAGTGTATCATAAGAAAATAATCCCATTCCACTGACTGGCACTACAAATAACCAAGTGGAGTCTTTCCTCCAGCCAGTATAAAAAAAGATCATCAGATGTTATCTACATACTATAGACATGTCGTCATTCCGGTATGCCAATGTGTGAGTGATGCTGGATTAGTACCAGAAGGCTGCAGGAAATTCTGTGACACTGGCTGAAATCCTTACATGGTTGAGTTACATGTGTATGACTCCAATGTCCATAAAATAATTTCCATGATCAAATGCATGGATGTTGTGTCCAGGACAATGTCCAGATATTAGCTGCAAGAGCTACTTTACAAACATACATTATTACTTATTACTGCGCATGTGTAATCTGATGTTCTCTAGCATTTAGAATTATAAATGCAAAATAACAGTGATAAAAGGGACCTAACGTAGTGTCTGCTATATCAAAGCATGTTATGGTGCAGGTTGTTGTAAATTGTTTGTTAAATAAGTCTTCACAAATTTGAAGAACACATTTTTACTTTCACATACTAGAAAGCAGTAGATTAAATTGTGCTGGACTGCTCATGGAATGATTTTTAAGCACACTCTGAAGATGTTTACATTGAAATGTAATTGCAGTTAATCGAACAAACACAATCAGAATTTGACAAGCATGATTTAGACACACAACAGTGTTAACTCTGTATATAGAAAATGATTGATGCGGTTTTGCAATTATATATGTAATTAACATGAAAACATTCATGAACTATCTGCAGCTTCAAGAATGTATTATATTCATACAAAAGTGAAAAAACCTGACCATACACATATAAAAAAGGAGGGAGTCACGAAACAGGTTATTTTCTCCGTGGTGTTATTTTTACCATACTTGACCATTTCTTAAAATACTGTAATTGAATAAGTCATGCTGCGTATTGCACATATCAATCTGCAGACCTACTGCAGGATATATATATATATATATTATAGTGTGGCGGTTGGCGCACTATAGTTAAATTGACTATCAGGTTCCATAAGAAACCCAAACAATCAATTGCTAATATCGTTTGACCCACTTGATGGAAATGGCTGAAATGTTGCAAACAAAATTGTACTTATGGGCCTCTCCCAGAAGGGACATTTTGGGAAAGATCTGTTAAATAAGTTATTAAGAAAACAAAACAAAATAGTTTTGGCCTAGTCCCGATTCATTTTTCCATAGAGAAAAAGTCACATTTTTGCTAAAGGGCACACCGAATCGGACCAGGTACGAAAAACAACTGTCATGATGTCTGCTCCCGGGGAGCCGGTTCAAGCCCTGCGTCCCCGAAAGCGGACATCCATTCCCCAAGAAAGGACCCAGCAACCCCATATAGGGCCCCTTTGGACAGTGACCTGGCGCCTATGGTGCCAGTCTCATAAAAGACATCAGTCCTGGCGCCATAGGCGCCAGGCTCATTATGGGAGTGCTTGGGTGCACTTACCTGATGCAGACCATGCTGCAGGATCCCGGCCTCCTTGAGACCTGAAAGGAACTACTTTACTTGTGGGACTAGTTTACCATCCGGCGTGGTCAGGGAAGGATACATACCTGATTGGAGGAAGGATACATACCTGGAACTTCTTCCAAGGCTATTTAAACCCCACCCGAAAAGCCACACGTGCTTCGTGTTGTTCTGCATCTAGCAGCTGGACGCTCACCGTGTCTGCTCCTGCATCCTGACTTCTGCCACGCCTGCCAGCATCCTGGATCACCTGCAAAGGAAGAGAAGAAGAGAACAGAAGAAGAAAAAGTCCTTACCTGCTAAAAACCGCATCCCGGAGACATCTCGCCGACAATCCTGAAAAGGAAGACTTGAATTTAAAAGCTCATCGCGTCGATCGCTGCAGCGCCGCATTCCACTCACCTTTACAGGGCGCCTCCATGTTCAGCAGCGATCATCCGGATTCGCAGTCACGCCCCAGCGCCTAGGGAGAAAAAGACCAGAACAAAAGGTGAGAGAGCCTGTTCCCCGGCATTCCGTACCCCGGCCCCTATGGGGAAAAAGACACTAGCATTAGTACATTAATGCATGGACACAAGGGGAACCTCTTATCAAAAAACTTACCTGGAAGCCAAGCAAGTCTGGTTCTCACCAATCTGAAAATCCAGTGAAGTAACTGGATACCAACGTGCCCCTGCATCAGAAGCAGGATGGAGAGCTCGTCCTTCCAGACCCTAAGGTGAGACGCTACGAGAAATCACAGAAGGGTTTCGAGGAGGGTGAGAGGGGAAAGTGGGAGGCCGATTGCATTATCCCGCAGACAGTTAATCCCCTATTTTCGCCTAGAGAAGGATACTTCTGCGAGCCAGACAAGCCAGATTTGGGGGCCCGGTCCAGTCCGTCTTCCGAACCCTGCGCATCACCTTAGAAGAGGTCACAGCAGCGCGAACCAGGCCAGCGCCTCCGTGGGAGTCAGGTGAGTGTAACAGAATGCAAAGCCGTCCTACAAATTCCCACCCAGGCGCTATGGAATGTTCTGAGACTGATCAGTTGGCCCAATTACTGGGGGAATTACGGGCCGAAGTACATGCCGCTCGTCAAGAGACTAATTCCCTCAGGAGGGAATTAATAATATCAAAGAAAATAACTGATGACCTGGCCAGACAGCTTTTGCAAGGTCAAGCTGGGCAAACTCCTCTACCCGGTTCCGGAGGGAACCCCGCTCCTTTGGTCGGGGAAGGATACATACCTGGAACTTCTTCCAAGGCTATTTAAACCCCACCCGAACAGCCACACGTGCTTCGTGTTGTTCTGCATGTAGCAGCTGGACGCTCACCGTGTCTGCTCCTGCATCCTGACTTCTGCCACGCCTGCCAGCATCCTGGATCACCTGCAAAGGAAGAGAAGAAGAGAACAGAAGAAGAAAAAGTCCTTACCTGCTAAAAACCGCATCCCGGAGACATCTCGCCGACAATCCTGAAAAGGAAGACTTGAATTTAAAAGCTCATCGCGTCGATCGCTGCAGCGCCGCATTCCACTCACCTTTACAGGGCCCCTCCATGTTCAGCAGCGATCATCCGGATTCGCAGTCACGCCCCAGCGCCTAGGGAGAAAAAGACCAGAACAAAAGGTGAGAGAGAGAAGGGAATAAGGAAAGCTAAATCTCCATGTTAAGACTTACCTGTTGATTCATTCCCTCTTCATTTCGGGTCCGCGCCGCATCCTGGCATTTCCGGACCCCGGCCCCTAAGGGGAAAAAGAGACATCAGCGTTAATGAGCGAATGAAAAGACATTACCAAAAAACGCTCATTAAAGACTTACCTGATTTCTACAAGGATTTCACCTCTCATCTTGGGTCGGTGCCTGTTCCCCGGCATTCCGTACCCCGGCCCCTATGGGGAAAAAGACACTAGCATTAGTACATTAATGCATGGACACAAGGGGAACCTCTTATCAAAAAACTTACCTGGAAGCCAAGCAAGTCTGGTTCTCACCAATCCGAAAATCCAGTGAAGTAACTGGATACCAACGCGCCCCTGCATCAGAAGCAGGATGGAGAGCTCGTCCTTCCAGACCCTAAGGTGAGACGCTACGAGAAATCACAGAAGGGTTTTGAGGAGGGTGAGAGGGGAAAGTGGGAGGCCGATTGCATTATCCCGCAGACAGTTATTCCCCTATTTTCGCCTAGAGAAGGATACTTCTGCGAGCCAGACAAGCCAGATTTGGGGGCCCGGTCCAGTCCGTCTTCCGAACCCTGCGCATCACCTTAGAAGAGGTCACAGCAGCGCGAACCAGGCCAGCGCCTCCGTGGGAGTCAGGTGAGTGTAACAGAACGCAAAGCCGTCCTACAAATTCCCACCCAGGCGCTATGGAAAGTTCTGAGACTGATCAGTTGGCCCAATTACTGGGGGAATTACGGGCCGAAGTACATGCCGCTCGTCAAGAGACTAATGCCCTCAGGAGGGAATTAATAATATCAAAGGAAAGAACTGATGACCTGGCCAGACAGCTTTTGCAAGGTCAAGCTGGGCAAACTCCTCTACCCGGTTCCGGAACCCTGTGCAGATTAATCTACCTGGAAACATGCCGCTGGCCCCACCCGAACGATTTGCTGGGGACCCCAAACGATTCACCGTATTCATGAATCAGTGTCGTTTGCACTTCCTATGCAGACCTGGGGCCTTCCCTAATGATCAGACCAAGGTAGCCTTTGTATTGTTATATCTCAGCGGCTGCGCTGCCGATTGGTCAGTTCCACTGGTTACTCAAGATGACCCGATTCTCTGTGATTTCCAAAGGTTTCAAGCAAGCATGGAAAGGTTATTTGCTCGACACTCTCAGGGGCAGGCTCTGGATGACGAACTTCTATCCCTGTGACAGGGCAATCAGGACCTCCTATCCTATATTGCAACCTTTAATAGACTAATTGTGGAAACGGGATGGCCAGAGGATAAAAGAGTCATGTTGTTTTATCGAGGCCTTCGCAGAGAACTTAAAGATGTCTTGGCCCAAGTTGTAAATCCGCCCCAAGAATGCACAGAGTATATAGACTTAGTGGTCCAATTGGATATCAGACTTCAAAACAGAAAAGCAGATCGGTCCAGGTTTGAGACCCGGGTGTTGGTCAAGACCCATGCTAATTCCAAGGGAGTTGATGTCTCTGAGCCTATGCAAATTGGAGGGGTTAAAGGACCCTTAACTCAAAAGGAACGTGAAAGGAGGCGGCAGTTAAAATTATGTCTTTATTGTGGGAATTCTGGACACTTTCTACGAGATTGCCCGCCAAAACCGCCCCGAAAGGCGGTAGGAGCCGCTGATAAAAACCATGAAGACTCTGTTTCGGGAAACGACTCCGCCCGACAAGTGTAGGGGTCCGCTTGCCGAGCTTGAAAACGAACTCTCAGACCTCGCATTTCATTGTGCCAATGGTTCTCATAGATCCAGAACAGTCTAAGCGGTTGCATGCAATAAAGGCATACATCGATAGTGGGGCTATTGGAAACTATGTGGATCGTGAATTGGTCTCTAGGATTAACCTCCCTCTCCGTCCTAAAACCAGCAAAGATGTCATCACCACAGTCGATGGAACTGAAATTGCCTCTGGACCGGTAACACATTCCACTAATGAGGTGACTCTTATTGGTCCCGACGGCCATCAGGAGGGTGTTGTGTTTGATGTAATCAAGGCTCCACAGTTTCAGGTTATTCTTGGAATCCCTTGGTTAGAGACACATAATCCTCGAATTGATTGGCGAGCTAAGAGAATAACCTTCCCGGATTGTACACAAACCTGCTACCCAGAAAACCTGAAGATTAATCTAGCATCTGTAACCTCTGCCTCCATGCAACTACCTCCGGAATACCAAGACTTTCAGGACGTCTTCCAAAAGGAACAGGCCAACACGTTACCTCCTCACAGATCGTACGATTGCCAAATCGATCTGGTGCCCGGTGCACAACCCCCTTGTAGCAGGATTTATGCCATTACCGAACCTGAGAATCTGCATTTGAGACAATATTTGGATCAATACCTAGCTAATGGTTTTATTCACCCGTCAAAGTCCCCAGTATCCTCGGCTTTGTTCTTCGTGCCCAAAAAAGAAGGCGACCTTAGAACTTGTATCGATTACCGCACATTGAACCAGATAACGGTTAAAAACCGTTATCCTCTGCCTCTGATCCCTGAACTCCTTGACCAGGTGAAGGACGCTTGCATATACACCAAGTTAGATCTTCGGGGGGCTTATTATCTGGTACGAGTTAAAGAAAGAGACGAATGAAAAACTGCCTTCCATACTAAATACGGATTATTCGAGTACCAGGTGATACCTTTCGGATTGTGTAACGCGCCGGCTGCCTTCCAATATTTCATGAATGATGTCCTTCGGGAACTCATCGGTGTTTGTGTTGTCGTATATATCGATGAAATTCTGGTGTACTCCTCTTCGGAATCTGATCACAGAAAACACGTCAGGGCAGTACTTGAAAAACTGCACCAACACAAACTATTTGCTAAATTGGAGAAATGTGTTTTCCATACCACAGAAGTCGAGTTTCTAGGTTTCATCCTGACACCCAAAGGAGTCCGAATGGACTCAAGAAAAGTGGATGCCATCCTCAAATGGCTATCACCTAGCTCTGTAAAAGGGGTTCAAAGCATGCTCGGCTTTGCCAATTTCTATTGCAGGTTTATCCCGGAATTTTCACGCGTGGTACAACCCATTACTGCACTCTTGAGGAAAAATAAATGTTTTGAATGGTCTGAAGAAGCCGAGCAGGCCTTTCAGGATTTAAAAGCTAAGTTTACCTCTGCACCTATATTGAAACACCCACGTCCAGATCTCCCTTATGTCGTCGAGACTGACACATCCAGCCTAGCCATGGGAGCTGTCCTGTCCCAAAGAGATCCCGAAACCAACCAACTGCATCCCGTAGCATTTTGGTCCAGAAAATTCTCGGCACCCGAGGTTAATTATGCAATCACGGACAAACAACTGTTAGCCATTAAGTCTGCTTTTAAAGCCTGGCGGCATTATCTGCTTGGCGCTCGACATACCATCACAGTGATCACTGATCACCGGAATTTACAGTATTTGAAAACCGCCAAGGCTCAGTCATCACGGCAGCTCCGATGGGCTTTGTTTTTCGCTGAATTTGATTTCGTGATTACCTATCGACCTGGCTGCAAGAATGGCCAAGCAGACGCCTTATCCCGAATTGGAATGGGAGAATCTGCTACAAACTCAGAACCAGTACCAATAATTCCCGAACAGAGGATTCTAGGCATGACTTTGTTACAGACGCTTGAAGACATTCAAGCCAGAGTGAAACAACTCCTGGACCCTACAACCTTACAGGAATGGATACAAAAGGGATCAGACTTTACCATAGATAATGGTTTACCTTATTTCCAAGGACGCTTATTCCTGCCACATAAGGAATTACACAAACTAGTTATTTCCGGTTATCATGATACATTAATAGAGGGACACCCCGGTATTGCCAAGACAGAGGAAAAGGTGAAACGACAATTTTGGTGGCCCTCTTGGCGAAAAGATGTTAAATCTTTTGTGATGTCCTGTGGTGTTTGCGCCCAAAATAAAAGTCAAAAGAAAAGACCAGCCGGTCTCCTTCAACCTCTAGACATACCACCAGCACCCTGGCACACCCTATCAATGGATTTTATTACAGACCTGCCTCCTTGTTCGGGGTACAATACTATTCTGGTAATTGTGGATTTGTTTTCCAAAATGGCCCACTTTATTCCTTTGAAAGGTTTACCTTCAGCTTCTGTCCTAGCCAAAGAATTCTTCGAAAATATTGTTCGGCTACATGGATTCCCATCTATACTAATCTCTGACCGGGGAAGCCAATTCATTTCCCACTTCTGGCGCAAATGTTGTCAAATGGCGCAGATTGACGTAAGATTATCGACCAGTCACCACCCTCAGTCCGATGGTCAGACCGAGAGGACAAAATAGGCCCTTGAACAGTACTTACGGTGTATGTTACAGCAATCTGAAAGCAACTGGAAAGACATTCTTTGGATAGCCGAAATACGCATATAATAATTCGGTATACTCTGGAACTGGCCACAGTCCTTTTTATACTTTGTTTGGGCATCACCCTCGAACCTCAAACCTTGACTCACCTCAGAACCTCGGAATGCCTGCAGTAGAACATCTGCATTCTACAATTACCCAAGCCTTCAAAGAGGCAACTACGCATTTACAACAAGCCAAGAGAAAATACAAGGAGAATGCTGATCTACATCGGAGTGAAGCACCCGCGTACCAGATTGGGGATCAAGTGTGGTTAGCTACCAGACATTTACAACTCAAAGGGCCTCGAACTTTTAACCCAAAATATCTGGGACCTTATTCTATTACGGCAACAATTAACCCAGTGGCTGTTAAACTTGTTTTACCAGCTAGTATGCGAATTCACCCTGTTTTTCATGTGTCACTTCTGAAACCAGTGGTACCCGGAACCCGACTACTCAAACCTCTAGAACCTATTCTAATAGATGGGGAGCCCGAATTCGAAGTGAAGAACATTTTAGACTCAAAAATGTTTAGGTCAAAACTGTTCTACCTAATTGATTGGAAGGGGTACGGACCTCAGGAGAGGTCGTGGGAACCCAGCGACCATGTGCATGCACCTCGATTCGTCAGGAAATTCCACCGACTCTTCCCAGACAAACCGAAACCCCCGGAGGGAACAACCTTGGGAGGGGCCTTGGGGGGAGTGCTGTCATGATGCCTGCTCCCGGGGAGCCGGTTCAAGCCCTGCGTCCCCGAAAGCGGACATCCAGTCCCCAAGGAAGGACCCAGCAACCCCATATAGGGGCCCTTTGGACAGTGTCCTGGCGCCTATGGCGCCAGGCTCATAAAAGACATCAGTCCTGGCGCCATAGGTGCCAGGCTCATTATGGGAGTGCTTGGGTGCACTTACCTGATGCAGACCATGCTGCAGGATCCCGGCCTCCTTGAGGCCTGAAAGGAACTACTTTACCTGTGGGACTAATTTACCATCCGGGCGTGGTCGGGGAAGGATACATACCTGGAACTTCTTCCAAGGCTATTTAAACACCACCCGAACAGCCACACGTGCTTCGCGTTGTTCTGCATCTAGCAGCTGGACGCTCACCGTGTCTGCTCCTGCATCCTGACTTCTGCCACGCCTGCCAGCATCCTGGATCACCTGCAAAGGAAGAGAAGAAGAGAACAGAAGAAGAAAAAGTCCTTACCTGCTAAAAACCGCATCCCGGAGACATCTCGCCGACAATCCTGAAAAGGAAGACTTGAATTTAAAAGCTCATCGCGTCGATCGCTGCAGCGCTGCATTCCACTCACCTTTACAGGGCGCCTCCATGTTCAGCAGCGATCATCCGGATTCGCAGTCACGCCTCAGCGCCTAGGGAGAAAAAGACCAGAACAAAAGGTGAGAGAGAGAAGGGAATAAGGAAAGCTAAATCTCCATGTTAAGACTTACCTGTTGATTCATTCCCTCTTCATTTCAGGTCCGCGCCGCATCCTGGCATTTCCGGACCCCGGCCCCTAAGGGGAAAAAGAGACATCATCGTTAATGAGCGAATGAAAAGACATTACCAAAAAACGCTCATTAAAGACTTACCTGATTTCTACAAGGATTTCACCTCTCATCTCGGGTCGGTGCCTGTTCCCCGGCATTCCGTACCCCGGCCCCTATGGGGAAAAAGACACTAGCATTAGTACATTAATGCATGGACACAAGGGGAACCTCTTATCAAAAAATTTACCTGGAAGCCAAGCAAGTTTGGTTCTCACCAATCCGAAAATCCAGAGAAGTAACTCGATACCAACGCGCCCCTGCATCAGAAGCAGGATGGAGAGCTCGTCCTTCCAGACCCTAAGGTGAGACGCTACGAGAAATCACAGAAGGGTTTCGAGGAGGGTGAGAGGGGAAAGTGGGAGGCCGATTGCATTACCCCGCAGACAGTTAATCCCCTATTTTCGCCTACAGAAGGATACTTCTGCGAGCCAGAAAAGCCAGATTTGGGGGCCCGGTCCAGTCCGTCTTCCGAACCCTGCGCATCACCTTAGAAGAGGTCACAGCAGCGCGAACCAGGCCAGCGCCTCCGTGGGAGTCAGGTGAGCGTAACAACAACTTGGGCAGGAAGCGTTGACTCATTTTCTGGGGTTGAGAGGATCTTGGGTTATTGCATTCAGCAATTTTTAAAATATTTGACGACGAAAGGGGGTGCCGCCTTCTCCCAAAATTATAAGGATATCTCCCATAGTGCTTTGCAGCAGAGACTGACAGAATTTACAGAAATTAAACAATTTTTCACCAACATTCTTTTGCTAATAACCTTTGACTTGCTGGATTGATTTGATTGAAAGTTTTGAAACAGAAAGATTGTCAAGGCTCCCCCCAAACATTATGTCAAAAAATGAAAAAGTTACTAATAAAAAACAAAAACACTTTTCAGCCTACAGTCATTTGTTTTCCTATAGAGAAAAGGTGCTGTTTTTTTTTTTTTTTTTTAACAGCCATTGCTTTAAAACCATTTGGCAGATTTGGACCTAATAAGAAACAATTTGGGCACAAAGCTTTGACTTAATTTCCTTGACTGGTTTTGGGATAAATTTGAGCGAAAAGCAGGTGCCCCCCTGTTCTTTAAATCCTCAATATATATCAGCCTTGCTGTTTTGCAGCAGAAAGACTGAGAGGATTTTCAGATATGAAAAGCAGCCTTTTTTTTATTGCTCAATGCAAGTCATACCAATGATATTATTGGGAAAAGGTGCAAATAAAAGAACTCAAAAAGCTATTTGGCAGAGGAAAATGGATGCTTTCAAACTTTGGAATGAACTCTTCATGACGTTAAAGAGTCTAAAAATATTCTCTCAACTTCTGAAAGGGAC
This sequence comes from Ambystoma mexicanum, assembly GCF_040938575.1. Taxonomy (NCBI): domain Eukaryota; kingdom Metazoa; phylum Chordata; class Amphibia; order Caudata; family Ambystomatidae; genus Ambystoma; species Ambystoma mexicanum. The sequence goes on along the minus strand of NC_090937.1, from coordinate 130,603,880 downwards.
TTCTGTTCATGGAGTAACTCCTATAGGAACACTGATTGTCTTGAACCACAGCACTTACATGGCCTTGCTGTAGGCGCTTTATAAATGGCAATAGCAATAGCAATAGCAATCAGATCATGCTAGAGGTTGGTAGTGGAAAAGAAGACATCATGTGAGGTTGGGGATATGGGGGTAGGTTGGGTATCCAGTTATAGCTAGAAACTTTTTGGTATATAAGGGGAAGCCTGCGAGATTGAAGCAGCAATGTGGGGAGACCCGCTGAGAAGACAATGTGTGTCAAACGTAGCAATGAGTGATGGGGTAATGGGGATGGTTTAGGAAGGGGAAAAGTTATTGTCTGAAGTGAGGGGTCCTAGAACAAAGAAGGGACACACATGTTGAGTGCTTGTGAGGATGTGAAAGACTTTTTCATTCAGAATTTATTTTCCTGATATTGCAGAAATTGGTGAACCGCTACTGTACTGAGGAATTTCCGTTATTGAAATTGATTACTGTCAATTTGACACTGAGAATAAAATGTGCGTCAAATGACGTGATGAGTTATGGGGGTAATTGGAAAGTGTTAAGAAGTGAAATAGCAATTGAGTGAAGTGAGGAGACCTAGAAAAAAGAAGGACACATGTTTGAGTGCCTGTGAGGATGTGGAAGACTTTATAATTCTGAATCATTTTTCCCGTTGTTGCAGGAATCGGCAAACCACTACTCTACCACAAGCATTTCTGTTATTGGAAATTATTAATGTCAAATTATCGCGGGAATACGGAGTTAGAAAAAATGGTTTAACATCTGCCATGCCTACATCTTCTAGGCATGGGACAATGGGGGGTTGGTAACAAATTAATTGTTTGACATGGCCAGCAGCTATGGTTAGTGGGCCCAAAAGAAAGATATTGGTGCATTGTGCACAGAGGCCACGGCTGAAGGCCATAGCTAGTGAGACATAGACTTGAGGGAAGTGGGGGGAGCATGGCAAAAGGAGGGGGCACTTGGTGAGTGTCTGAGAGGGCAGGGAATAGTTTTGGATTTTGTGCGCTTTTTACTGATAACTGTGGTTATTTGTGGGTGCCTACAGAGAGCCACAGTTATTTGTAGTACATTGCCACTATAATTACAGCTCTGGGGGAAATGTTAAAAAAAAAACAGAATCATTAAAAAAAAAAAAAGAATTGTACAGCTACAATGAGGTGGGGAGCCATAGCTATTGGCCCAGTAGTTATTTTAAAATATACAGTGGACACAGCCAGTGGATGTGCTCACTGGTCAGGGCCAGTGGTTCGAAAAGACCCTCCTCATCAGGGTACCCCACTACTGCCAACTCCATCTTTTCCATCAGTCCCTCAGTACCACCACATCACTCTTCCTTGTCACATTGCTCCACTATCACCAACTCACTCTTCCTCTTCACTGTCCCCCACTACCACCAAATCACTCTTTCTTGTCATAGTAACCCATTACCCCACCCCACTGTTCCTCCTCACCATCCAAAACTACCACCTCATGTTTCCTTGTCACAGTACCCCACCACCTCCCGCTTCTTCATCACATTACCCCACCATCACTATGTCACTCTTCCTTGTCATAGTACCACACTACCACCAATTCATTCTTCCCCATAACAGAACCCCACTACTGCCAATTCAATCTTCCTCTTCACAGCCCCAACAGGCACAGTACGCCGCCTACCATAAGCTCACTCTTCCTCTTCACAGTACTTCACTAAATCCAACTCATTCTTCCTCATCAAAGTACCCCACTACCACCATTTCACTCTTTCACATCGCAGTACCCCACCCCACTCCCACTATGCCATTCTTTCTCATCACAGTACTCCACTACTACACCTCACTCTTCCTCTTCACAGTCCCCCACTACCCCACCTTAAGTTTCCTGATCACAGTCCTGCACTTCCACCACCTCTCTTTCTCTTAAGAGTACCCTACTACCACCACATCACTCTTCTGTTGTCACAGTATCACACTAACACCAACTCACTCTTCAGCATCAGAGTACCCCACTACCACCAACTCACTCTTTTTCTTCACAGCCCTCCAATACCGCCACATCACTCTTCTTCATAACATAACCATACTACCACTAAACTCTACCACAGTCACAGAACCACACTACTGCCACCTCAATATTTCTCATAACAGTCCCCCACTACCACCAACTGCCTATTCCTCATCACATTCCCCCACTACAACACCTCACTCTTCCTCATCCCATTCCCCCACATTAACTGTGTCCCTCTTTCTCATTGCGGTACCCCACTAACTACTACCACACACATACTTTTTCTCATCACAGTACCCCACTGCCACCACCACACTCTTTCTCATCACATTTCCTTGTCACAGCCCCCCACGTATCACACTTCACTCATCCTTGTCACTGTCGCATACTCCCACATCACTCGGTTTTGTTACAGTCCCCCACTAGCACCACATCACTGTTCCTGATCACAGTATCCCACTTTCATCAAATCAATCTTACTTGTCATAATACCACCAAATCCCTCTTCCTCATCACAGTACCCCACTAATGCCATGTCACTCTTCCTAATGATAGTGCTCCACTACCACAAACTGAATCTTCCCCTTCACAGTACCCCACTACCACCACCAAACTCTTCTCATCACCGTACCCCAGTACAACCACCTCACCCTTCCTCATCACAGTCCCCCACACATCCCAACTCACCCTTCCTTGTCACTGTCCCATTCTGCCACCTCACTCTTCCTCATCACTGTTCCCCACTGTCACCACCTCATGTTTTCTGATAACAGTATCCCTCTAACACCAACTCAATCTTCCTGGTCACAGTTTCCCACTACCACCAGCTCACACTTCCTCATCAGAGTCCTCCCACTACCACCAGCTCACTCTTTTTCATCACAGTATCCAAGTAACCCACGAGGAAGAGTGTTCCTTGTCACAGTACCCCGACTAAAAACATCTCACTCTTCCTCATCACAGTACCCCAATGGTGATCATTAGTATTAGCAACAAATTGCTCTTCCTCATCTTAGTATCCAATGGCAATCTTACCTTTACCACCACATCCCTCTACCCCATTGTAGTCCCCCACTGCCACAACTCACTCTTCTTTGCCACCGTACCCAACAACTGCAGCTCACTCTTCCTCCTCACAGTTTCCAACTATCCCACCTCAGTCTTCCTCTTCACTGTCCCCGACTACACAAATTAAGTCTTCCTTCTCACAGTTCCCCACTACCCCCACCTCACTCTTCATCTTCACAATAAACCATTACTAATCCCATTGTATCTACGGGACACAAAAAAGATAAAATACTAGATAAACCCGGTGTTGTGTAGTCAAAGAACAGATATTGATAAGAAATGATGTTTCATCAGTTGTGTTATCAGAAAAAAATACCGAAATACAGGGGATGGGAAGTACAGCATAACAAAACCCTTGAAATTCAGTGAATAAACTTTAGTTAAGGGACAGGTAATGTGAAACAAATCCCTTGAAATTCAGCAAAACAAACTTAAGTTGAAGCACCATCAAGGTGAAACAATCTGATGCAACAAAACCTTAAAATTTAGTGAGATAAAACTTTAGTTGAAGTGACGTTAAGGTGCAACTGTAATGCAACAAAACCCCTGAAATTCTGCAGGTGCAAATAACACCACTGAATACATCATATACTAACCTATGTTTCTGTATTATCAAGAACATGTTTCTGTATGATTAATAATTAACATTTTCTCTTGGGAATTAATTGTATTATACATTTGAGTCAGGAAATGTGTAGTTTTAATAATTTCAAGATGTAAAAGTGTTGAATTATGTACAGCTACTTTCTGTGCATTTTTGATGTTTTGTAGGTGAGGTGAATTATTCTGAATTGCGTTAATGAAGGACAATTAATTACCCTCAGATCTATCATTCTGTGATTTTAGTAACACTTGTGTTTAATAATTTGTAAGATAACAAATTGTGATTTTGTTTGTTTTTTTACTACTTTTGTCAAAAGTTAACTTGATTAATGATATCAACAGAATTAAAGAATAAAATAAAAAAAAGATGACAAGCGCTCTTGGGTAAAAAACAAATTCACTGTTTGTTTATGACCCTTAAACGATGTGTTTCTTGCTCCGAATACAGGGGTACTGTTGATTATCCATCCTGGGTGTCAACAACCTCTTTTCAGAATGTGTCATGTAGCATACACTGACCTAAAGAAGGAACCCTAATAATGAGAAAAACTCAAGCGCGAAACTCAAGCTAACCAATTAAGTTCTACTAACGTATGAAATTGCCAGCACACATACAACGTTAACAATGATGTTCCAGTGTCACGGAACAAAAGAACTTCCTCTAAGCCATTGTGCAGCATTCACTACTTGCTGAGCCTGATATACAAAGCGTATTTCAATAGGATTGTCTCATGGAAAAACTCTGATTCCCCAATTGAAAAACGCTTTGTGAATAAGGGCTGCTGTTTCATATCCAAATGAAGTCCCCAGTGAAGTTCAAACCTTCAACTGCTCACTTACATAACTAGGTGGTGTGTACAGGTCAATGTTAGTCATAATGTTCAATATATCTATAAATGACTTAGGATATCTGTAGAAAAACCTTGGAAGCACAATTATATGCCAGCATGGTTCTATACATTATAGCACAATGTTAAGCAAAAAGCTTCAGAACATGGCAGTGTGGTTGAAAGTAAAAATACCCATGGCCAAGGAGCGCTAGGTCAGCATGCATTACCTCGGAGGCAGTATGTTATGGTATGATACTTTTTACTTGCGCACAAAAATGAGTAGGTTGTCTTCTTGTGAATTGAAATGTGTCTGACTTTCTTAAAAGGTGAGCCAATGTATTTGGGTCGTTTATTTCAGCTCACATCCTGACATGCAAATGTACGCACAATTGTGCTTTGATTAGCGGTGATGAATAAGATCAGATATTTTAATAGATGGGGGTGCTGTACTTGAAGCTAAACTGAGTATATTTCCCCGAAAAGTTTAAAAACAAATCTTATATTCCCTCAGCTGAACAATCAAACATTTTCACAACCTCTCCACTCTTACTTGAGATGTTGATCACGTAAATTACATTTTGTTCTACACATTATTAGATGTATATATACTCTTTTGGCATGTTATTGAGAATTGATATTTTGAACAGCATGACGATATTGCATAGTGTGGCATTCAGAAAGCTGGAAAAGATTTGTAACCTTCCTATTATGTCATGACAGGCCTCTGATCTCGACACTAGGAAAGAGATCCATGAATGTGTTTCATTATGCTGACTTCACGTTCAGTTTTGGGAAATTATATTTCTAAGGAAGTCATCTAGTAGAAGACAACTTTCTCATTCCAAATATTCCTTCATGGTCAGACATACAGAACTCAGGAGACAGTCTATGAACATCCAAGTAACAGTGACATTACACTATGAGATGGCCATTTTTGTTTGTACTGCTCAAGGCTTAGATTCATTGTGCCTCATTACGAGTTTGGAGGTAGCCATGCCGTTTTAAGTGGCATGGCTACACCAAACTTGGGTCCCGCAAAAGATAACTTACTGGCCATTCTGACCTTGGAGCGCCAGGTAATTTCCTTTTGCGGGACCCGGACCTGGTACGTTCCCATTCCCATTTGAGCCCCAATAGGGTTCAATGGGAATGGGGAGGATGCTAACAACGGGCGCGTTAATGACGGGCCCGTTGTTAGAATCCTGTACTGCTAGCGGGTCCCACTCTGCACGCCTGTTCTGGCCAGTCATACAGAGCGGGACCCGCTGCAGGACTCATAATGTGGCGGACCTTTATAAACAAAATATCATGGCAAGCCATATAAGCCTCAAGTACGTGTATTTTTCATGTGACAAATTGGATTCTGGCATGCCAGAGTTTAAGGATGAGAAAAGGCTAAAGTATCTACTCTGACCTCACACTTCTTGAAGTGTGGCCCTGTGCGCTGTGGCTGAATCGGCTGTGTGATCAAGGCTTTTCCCGATGGTATGCTGCGATCTGAGGGGGGTTCACTTAAGTAGTGCCCCCACAGTCCCCTTTTTCTGTTCTGGACCTCTCCAGAAAACGTTTTTCCTTAAGGCCGATGCCCCACTTTCCGGCATGGCCAAAATGGTGGCCATCCACCCTAAGGGAGAGACCTTCTAAACCATTGCTGATCCTGGGCCGAGAAAAGTAGCCCTTGATGGCCTGACGGTGGAGGGGCATCAGAGAAGCCTCTGCCTCTTCTAGCTATTTAAATCCATGCCGGGCTGAGGACCACAAACTTGTCAGCCCTGGTGGCCTAAGGGCAGCAGGGTGGGGGGGCTCTGCCTTTGCAGGTAGGTGAAGCAGAGGGAGATTGGTGGTCCCGGATGCATAGAGACTGTAGCAATAGTGGTGGCATCAGTTTGGAGGCGACGAGGGTGACCGGGCAGTATGTCCTCATCTGGGCTCTCACCACTGCTCCCCTCGGGTTGCTGTGCTCACCATTGACAGTCCATTCCGAGCCCGCTGGCTGAGCAGGGCAGGCGCGCATCTGTGTGACCAACGGCCCTCATGCTGCTCACCTTGGTTTCGTCATACACCATCAGCTTCAGTGAGGGTGCCATGGGGAGATGCAAAGACGTTTTTCTAGTGCAGCCTGCAATGCCGAATGCAGCGAATGTGGCCCCTGGCTCCACCGGGTGTGGCTTTACCGGTGTGCGTGATGTGGCCATCTTCACTTCATGATTTGCACTTACCAAATCCAGGATTAAAGAAGATATTGCCCTACACGGCCTAGTGTGTAACTGATCCCCCACACATGCTTGGCTGTCGATCCTGCACAACCATTGTGCATCAATATGGACCCAGTAAGCAGGGCGTGTTTTGATTGCATGTCTTACATGTCCATTAGGAATCACGTTTAACATCTTGTACTTCACTGTAACATATCTGTACAGATAGGCAGTGCACCAGACATGTGTAGTTATTGCAAACTGGCAAATGCTCCCAAAAAAAAGAAAAAAAGTGAAGTGACAATACTCCAAAGAAGGCACCCACACGCCACACATAAATCTCCAGATATGTTGATATCAGCGTGAACAGCAATGCAGTGCCACAGGAAGGATCTCTAATAGTATCACTGCCTGATCTCAAGAGGCACTGTATGCTAAAATGGCATCCTTCAATGTGCATTAAGGACCAGAGTTATTGATTACAAAAAGATATCTGCTTTTTTTTATTCACCTAAGAAATCCTCTACTGGGGATGATTTTTTTTTACTCCCTTAAGAAACACGTTACTACTCACCTTCTTCTCTCCCTCATATACCACTTCATTACAGAACTTGTAGTCACTGTTTCTACTTGTTTGGCATTCTCTAATGTATGCGCAGTTTGTCTGTGCATTCAGTGAGGTCCCTGATTACCTCCCATGCCCCCTCCGGTCAATACACTTCTGATGCTTCAAGGTATTTACTTCGCCGCTTAGGCCTGATATTTGGCCAGAATGGGTAATGCTATTAGACGGTTCGGTAAATGGACTCTCAGCTCCATATGTTGTAGTTACGAATATTGTAGTATGAAGGACATCCGGAAAGGTGACCAACAAGCAACTGGACTAACACGTGCGCTGACAAAAAGACAGTATTGTAGGTATGTGGAACAAACTGTCAATTGCACTGAAAGAATAAATACTTTGGTTAAAACAATAAATGAAAAAAAAACTGTTCCGCCAAGTTTAAAAAGAACCGGGGTAAAATGTTCCTATCTTGACGCATAATCAGTACTGTCTGTGCCCCTGTGACAGCAGGGCTATATCTGTGCACTCACTATTTTAGGGCACTACAGAATGGAGAATTGGACAATTGCACTGCCGTAAATCTTGTTGCTAGGTATCAATAACCCAATAACTCAAAGGACCACACAGTGCTGTATTGCTGTATTTGCAATCTAGCATGCTGGGGTAACGCCATGATCCCCCAATCAGTTTTGAATCAGATGTTCTGTTTTCGTAATAATAAAATAAACTGCAATTATGTTTTATATTCTTATGTGTGTGTTGTACAGTTAAACAAATAACTTTTAACATAGGAATCATGAAACAGAATGAATACATCTTTCTGATGAAATCAAATCCATCCCCACAACAAAAGAGAAAATAGATGAAGTCAACACATTCAATCTGTTAAAATTCGAAATATGCCATGAAAATTTCTTCACAGCATAGTGAAAAAGACAACCAGTCCCTCATGAGTGCCAGACATGAAGAGTCCCGATAGGGCAGCAGGCGGGTAGTGAGAATCCAAACCTGACCCCAAAAGGGCCCTTCTACGCAACAAAACCAGAGCATCACAATTTGTCAAAAAGATGTTGTACAGTAGTTTCAACCTCACCATTACCACGGAGCCAGCAGCATCTGTCCCCCCTCAGAATATTGAACCCTCGGCCAACAACTTCAAATGTACGTACTACATTAAATTTAATGGGGATATTCCTGCACAATGGAATTCCCCATAAAATGGCAGATGTAAGTAGGCGCCATTTGTCTTTCAAGTATATACGGGGAAAGAAACGGCTGCAGTTGACTTAGCAGCCAGGGTAACAACCATTTGCTCTCGTTTGAGAGTGACCAGTTTCCCTCTCATTGCAGTTTTGAATTGGACAGCACTTGACATTTTCATGCCATCCTAATTGCTCCCAATCCATTGATCAACCATGCTCAATATCTAACCCAGGGTTGAGTTCTTCATAAAAGCAACTTTAGAAACAAGAGCATTAAACAGAATCCCCATCAGGGTGTTGCAATGCAAGATTAAGGTCCAATTGGTCCCTTATTTTCAGCTTTATACAACTCTTTGGAGAGCCTTATTGTTATTCAAATTATATTTGACATTTTCTAGTTTTATTCAACTAGTATTTATTAGCGTTGTTATATGACAGGATAGCGATTTTGTAAACTTAGTTGTAAGAAAGGATTGCACACACTTTCAATTAGCTCTTTGGTCAGAATATATAGTTATGATTCGCCTGAGAAAGCGTTTTTCCTTTTTTGTCTGTGGTATCACAAAAGAAAAAACAACATATCGAAACTCCATCAGAACTATCAATTCTACATATGAAAAACACGGCTAATCTCTTAAACCTAACAGAAGAAGAAGACCCCTACTCAGTGGAAAAAGTACCGGAAGAAATGAATATAGACATAGATCTAAGTGAAGAAGCTACATTAAGGCCACAATCAACATTCATACCAGCGTTTGGCACAGGATAATGTTATAGATCTATTTCATAAAGCAACTCTGAATGAACTAAGATCACAGTACTTTGCAGGGAGACTAAGAAACAGGAAGAAAAAACACAAATGGCAAAAAGAAAAAGCAACATTTGATCAACTACGAAAAAACTTGGAAATAACAATTAAAAAAGCAGATAAGGGAGGATAAGGGAGGAAATATCGTATTAATAGACATTGCAGCAGGTCAAGAGCAGCTAAATCAAGACCAGTACTATGACAAACTAAAGACAATCCCGCTAGCAGAATTGGTATTGGAATGGACTTCAATGGCTAAAAATTGGACGGAACAAAATTTGCTATCAGACATGGAGAAAGATTTCCTTATCAATCCTTTCCCCATAATGGGTACTTTTTACCCAAGATACACAAGCCTTACACAACTTTTCCTTCTTTCAAACCCATAATTAACAGCATAGGCTTGATTACTGAGCCAATATCAAAATATATAGACACTCATCTACAGCCCCTTGTACTTAGTCTCACTACATTTATTAGAGATACAAAACATGTAATACAGCAAATCAAAGAAATCAATTGGGAACAAAGCTATCTACTGGTCACATTGGACTTCTCTTCCCTATACACAAGTATACTGCATGACAAAGGATTGGAAACCACCAACTATTTTTGATAACCAGATCAGTTTCATACTGCAAACAAAATGAAATGCTACTAGAAATGTTAAACTTCACACTGAACAACAATATTTTTTATTTTTAACAACCAGGTCTACAGACAGAAACAGGGGACGGCCATGGGAGCCAAATTTGCACCACCTATGCTAACCTAAATATTGGTCATTTTGAATTAGAAAACGCCTGGTCCCATGAAGCCTTTACCAAACTCAATAATATAATATATTGGGGGCGGTATATAGATGATATCCTTCTGATTTGAAACAGAAAACCGAAAACCTGAATGAATATGTCACCTACCTAAATTCAAACCAATACAACTTGAAGTTTACAAATAACCAAAGTCCCAACCGAATCCAATTTCTAGATTTGGAAATACATATAAAAAATGGAAGAATATTAAGGTCACTTCATGTCAAACCAACTGCTGATAACACAACCTTACATGCAACAAGCATTAACCCCCAACACATCATCCGAAACATACCGTATGGCGAAATACTAAGAATCAAAAGAAACTGCACTGAACCACAAGAATATGAAAAACATACCAAACAGGCACTGGACAAATTTCAAGAAAGAGGTTACAAGTCAAAACATTTGAAAAAATCATATGAAAAAAACAAAGACAAAACCAAGAATAGAACTGCTGAAAAACAAACAAGTTAAAATGGATAAAAAAAACTGAGATTTATAATGCAATACAGTACCAATGCGAAACAAATCCAAAATATTCTGAAGAAAAACTGGCATATTTTGAAAATGGATCAAGATATATCCAAATACATAGAAGAAGACGTACACATTACTTTCAAAAAAGCGAAAAGCCTAAAGGACATATTAAGTCATTCAGACTTTATTTCCAAAAAGCAAGAAGAAGGACTAACTCAATTATGGACCAAAACACTCCTTAAGGCTAACTACAAATGCGGAAAATGTATCAGTTGTCATTTTTCAGAAAATGTGAAAAAAAGTGTTTTATTGCCGAAAGGAACTAAATACCCAATTAAAAATGTTATCAATTGTAACACAAAAACAGTAGTATATGTGATCACATGTACATGTAAAACATTATACTTGGGAAGCACAATGAGAAAACTTAAAACTAGAATTCAGGAGCATATGAGAGCCATAAACAATAAAGATATGAGATACCAACTGGGATACCATCATTTAATAGAACATGCAAATGAACTCAACAAGGATATCAATTTTTTGGGAATTGAAAAAGTAATCAAACCACAGAGAGGAGGAAACTTGGAGAAAATCCTGAGAACCTGAGAAGCCTATTGGATCTGTACTTTGGACAGTTGCCATACGGGTCTAAATTCGGATACAGAACTAATCCATTTACTATAATAACAGTATCGTTCAGCCTTTAAGAACATTTGAAATTTAACAGTCATAAATGATTAAGCATGTTAGTGTAATGTATAGCTAAAATAAGTAAGCATGCCAATGTTTATTGCAAGCACTGAGCATAAGAAACTACAGTCTAGTAAGTATCAAACCAATAATAATTGTGATATTATACAACAGACATTAGAATGATATGTTGAAAGGGATACTAACCTGTTGCCACTATGAAAATGGCACTCGTATTGAAAATTCATTAGAAAAATAGGTAAGTAAAGAAAGAAAAGCAAACCTATAAACTAATACAACTCATTGGCTTTTCGAACAAAATAAAATAATAAAGTTTGTCACAAAGAACCAGAAAAACCTAGACAAAGCAATCGAAAAGGTCCCAAACTATGATGGCGGACTTGCGATCACGTGACAAACACCATCACGTGACCACGCTTCCGAGCAATCATATATGTGAAATGAAACAGAATAGAATTATGGATATTAAGTGGCACTATTCCGCATCCTTAATGACTTTACCCTGCAGTATTAAAAGTCAACAACAGGAATAGAAGGTATGCCAAACACGAGGGAAACAACTGAAATGGTCCCAAACTAAGATGGCGGACTTGCAACCACGTGATGTGCACCATTGCGTGACTGCGCTTCCGAGCAACCATAAATACGAAAGGAAACAGAACGGCATTACGGTTATCAGGCCGCAAGACTCAGCATCCACAAGGACTCTTTCCTGTTATAGCTAATGCCTGTAAATAATGGGAATAGAAGGTAAGCTGAATATGAGGGAATTTACAAACAATAAGATGTAGGGATACTACTTGACTCACACTAGAAATGCTACCAACAAGCTGAATGCTGTAAACAAGCCTACAATTTTGGTGTATCTCTCTTCTCAGTCTATCCAAATTTGGTATACCACAGACAAAAAAGGAAAAACGCTTTCTCAGGCGATTCATAACTATATATTCTGACCAAAGAGCTAATTGAATGTGAGTGCAATCTTTTCTTACAACTAAGTTTACAAAATCGCTATCCTGTCATATAACAACGCTAAGAAATACTGGTTGAATAAAACTAGAAAATGTCAAAAATATAATTTGAATAACAAATGTAATTGGGAGCATTAGAATTAGAATTTTGAATGTTTAGTAATTAGCAAGTGCTTGCAATACATGTAAAAATGAGTTTTTTTCTTTATTTTCAGACAACATATTTTCATTTCTTTTGATACTAAGTGTGCCAAAAAAGGCTTCTATATGTTGTATGAGCTGCAAAAAAAAAAGAAATAGCTACTCCCTCCCGAAGATCTGTCTGAGAACTAAAGACAGTGAAATACGTGTAGAGGGCATTGACTCGTAACTTTGAAAATAAATACAAAACTAAGGACAAACAACAAAAACTGGATTGTATTCTTCATTATTTTTTCAATGAATAAGTTCGCTGAGGGCGCAACACAATAGGTTTTCGTCTTTTTTCTTTAACAAGACAATCTACGCCATCAGGGTGTTAGCCTGAGCATGTGCAAGTTTCCAATACAGCAACAGGCTGCTGAGCGCAATGCGTTCGGGAGTTATAGTAAGATCAAATTCCATGGTGATCATCTCGGCTGGAACAAAAGACATTCATCCTAACAAACGTTTTAGAAGGCTAATCTCAAGTTTAGCAAAAAGTTCCAAAATGCCAGATCCCCAATTCTCAGCTGTTGCACACAAGATAGGCACAACCTTGGCGGAGAAGATGTGTTTTGTAGCTCTGTCTTATTTATATATTTATTCTTAACCCTTCCCAGTTATAGACAGAGTAGAGGCCACTTCCACTTAGTAGTGTGAGGGCACCTACCGGGATTCCTCTCGAAAATTGTTTTCCACAGAGAAGATCTTTAGCAATATCCCCACTGAGTAGATTCTGCGGCGAGATGCAAAGGAGCATAGAGCCCCCACAATTCGAGCCGTGCAGACCTTGAGACCGCACAGATTGGACAAGCCTTTGCGGGTTGCTTCAACGAAAACACCCAAGTAAACATATTGGGACACAACCTCAATTGCCACACCATTCATATTCCACCCCACTCTAACCGCAGGTCTGGGAGATGGTTCAAAAACCACAATCTTAGTTTTGTTGATGTTAACCCTTAAGAACCGAGTCGGAATTAAGGTTATTCAGAGAACATTGAAGGCCAGCAAGCGTCAGGTCCAAGATGACAATGTTGTCCGTATAACCCTTCCATAATACAACCATATCGCCTAGCTTCCGGGGAGAGCTCTAGGGTCCACCATTGTGAGGCCCATATCAGAAAGATAAAGATTAAAGAGGATTGGGCCAGAAGACATCCCTGCTTCAGACCCACTTCCATTGGAATCCAGGCAGAGGTCCCACCCTCACCCTCAAGCCTTATTTTAACACACGTGTTGGTATGGAGCAAAACAATCATCATCAGTAAACCTAGTGGAATCCCTCAGTCCTCCAGCTTCCCTGGCTCGATCCACTGTGTCACAGGCAGCACTGTAATCCACAAACCCTTCCTATATAGGTAATTTCTGGATCCGCTCTGCCTGTTCGACTATAGTGGAGAGTGCTAAGATGTTAACCGAAGTAGAGCACCCCTTCCTAAAGCCAGCCTGATTCCATGTTATGATGTTATTCTCTTCTGCCCACGCAGTCAGCTCACCCAAGAGATTCCATGCAAATGTCTTGGATGAAGCATGGCCAGAAGGCGATAATTGCGAGAATCAGTTTGATCATCCTTCTTGTGAACATGGGCTACTATGCTATCCTGCCAAGAACAGGGAACCACCTGAGTAACAGCAATACAGCTAAAAAGTGGAAGCAGAACCCTTTTCACTGGGCAGCATCAGCCTTGAGAATATGATTATATAGCCCATCTGGCCCTGGGCTCTAGAGGATTTACTAGCCCCAAAGACCCCCACAACCTCCTGTACACTTTTCTCAACCTAGATCCCTGGGGACAGTAGGAACATTTGGTTAGAATAGCCCAGAGTTATTGAGAGATAGGCTATCCATTCAGGTAATTGTACTATATTGAGATGAAAGTACCTTGGCCATTTACTATCTCCCAGAATTCTTTTGTTTGGTTGCAAGTGGTGGTCAATACCAATTCATGCCATTTTTGACATTCTTTTATGATCTTATGCAATTGGAGTCCCTTAGAGAAAGAGGTTTTAAGCTCCCTCCTTCTGAGTGCAAAAAGTACAGGGCCAGCCACTTCTTTCAGAAATGTCTGCAATTCTTTATGGACAGATCTTTTTTTGTCACAGATCGCCTTATCATAAGAATGTCTGTGTGATGAGGAGGCCCAACTGCTCTTCGATTGAGCCCCTTTTTGGCTGTTGGAACACTGGCAAATACCTCAGCAATCAATCCGCAAATTGTTTGATAGCCAACAGGCCTGCCACCTCATCAGCCCCCTGAATAGCACTGGGAAATCTTGGAAAAATCCTTTTGGCATCACAAGAACAACTTCAATCGATGTAGATTTCCAAGGTACCCTAGTCTTAGCTCTGCCAAGCCCGGTGAACCCAGTATTATGAGCACCATAGGTGGGAGACACCAGATCTAATAATAGAATGATAGGGAAAAGGTCAATCTCTTCACAAGATTGGATACACATATTAATGACTACGGGGTCATTGTTAAACACAAAAACATAGTCAATGATCCTGGCACTGGAAAGTGCACATCTCATAAACTGAAGGACATGCTCCATCCACCATAGAGAAACCCCTAGAATAGAGGCAAGTTTCCCAACATAGAACACTAGCACAGCTGTGGTGTAATCTAGATTCCTCCATGGGGCCACTTGCTTTTTAATTATGTCTGAACAAACAACAATTCCTGATCAGTAGGTATCCATGAGTTGAAATCCCCAACCAGAATGGTTGTATTAGTAAAGGTCAGAGAATCAAACCACCTCACCATTCTTCCATTAGGGCAGAGTGAGGGATGGCATAAGGGGGATCATAGATGTTGATGATTAAGATATCCTTTACCCCCACGTGGCCTATCCCAGACAGCTTCCCAATCAGAATGTTGGGTGAATCACGGTGTAACTCAGTGAGACATTGTGTTTTTTGGCTCCAAGAATCAATCTACCGCTTGGTCTGCCCAGGTGTCCCTTCAGGGCAGGTTTATGCCAGATTGCCCACCCGTCCAATACCAGTGGATAAACCATCAATGTTTCCTGCAAGGCAGGTATACTGAAATTATCCACTTTCTCAAGTAACCCTTCATCCTCGAAAAGAGGTTTGTTCCCCTTGGTTTTACAGCTAATGAGGTACGAAGAGTGGTTAGGGACACTTCAGATATCTCTGTCTCAACATTGCGCTAGCCACTCCCACTGGCTATCCTCATCTGGAAGACCATGACAGCCACCCGGTTTGTGCTGGTCATTTCGTCATGGACAGACATTGGTAAGGGAACAACAGTCCCTAATGGTGCAAAAGGCAAATGTTCAATAGGTTGTCTATTGGTTGTTATTTTAGGCCCCGCTACTAAACCAGCCCCAGGCATCATTTGCGGGAGAGAATTACATTTCAGAGATGTACACTCAAAGCTAGCCCTGAACAGCAACTGTGAGTAGTCAACGACATAGTCAACCATAGAGTCTAACGCAAAATATACAAAAGAGGAGACATAGGGCCTCATTACGAGGTAGGCGGTAAGGGATTACTGGCACCGGTAAGGGCACCGGTGCCGGTAGTCCCTTACCGCCCCACTACGAGGTCCCTTAGCGGGTCCCTTCCTTAACGCCTGGTTTTACCAGGCATTATGGAAGGAACCCGTTAAGAGACTTCAGAGCTAATAACGGTACTGCAATTTGTGGTACCATTATTAGCACCTTCCCATTGAGCCCTATGGGGGCTGAAATGGGAATGGGGAATGGCTTTTTCAATGGGGATTTACCGGTCCTGCAAAGGTCGGAATAGACCGGTAAGTCCCCATTGAACGCGACCGGACACAGTCCCGGTATTGGAGGTAGTCATGGCACTAATAGCACCATGACTACCTCCAACCTCTTAATGAGGCCCATAGTCCGCCCCCACACTGCAACACAGCCTTTATATTGTTACTATCGAATAAACTGAGTGGTGGAATGGAATGAAACAGCTCCAAAACTTGAGCTTGATTGAGATCAGTCCGGAAGAGATTATTAATTAACATTGCCCTTTCAGAAGAGTCTGTGGAGGGATTCACATCATTCTTCACAGATACAAGGTCAACAGGTAGCCCTGTAGGCAGAATCATAGGACACATTGGGCCAACAGCCATATCCACATAGACTTCAGATGAAAAAGCAGTCTTACGATCTACAAATAGGCTTTTCAGAGAATAGACAGCTGTATAGTCCTTGTGATTACTTTTTTTCCACCACCATCCTTTCAAAGGAAGGGTGCCCACCCCCTTTTATTCCTGCCTTTGTTCGTTGGAATAGGCACTTGGGCTCCTTCACTGGCAAGTATAGCGGGTCCATCACTGACATTAAAAGGGGAGATCTGAGTGCTGAAATCAAGAAGGTAGTCTGAACAGCACAGTTGTTACTACTGAGGACAGGAGAAGGACATTAGCTGTAAAAGGGGAGCTCATCAGAATATTATCAGTGCCAGAAGGCTCGTTAGCATTGTCGGCTTTTGATTTAACAGATCTTTTATTTGCATGCTTCTTGGCTTGGCAGACATCTTTCTTTTTTTTTCCTAGTCGGACCAATATTAGTTTGATCAGATTTTAGAGTACCAAAAGGTTATTTGCATGCCCATGGAAGAAATATTGGTGCAACTGCCAGAGGCAAAGGCCCTGGTTTACCAGGCAAAATTGGAGTTGAGATTCCTCGATCCAACTGATCGCCAATCATTTTCACATTGGCATTTAATGACGAGACCGCCGCCTCCAATAATTTAAGAGTAGCAGCCTGGGTCAGCATGGTCAAGTCCTAAGTCCTATGAGTCAAGATGAGACAAGATAGAATCGAATCTTGCAAGTGGAGTAGAGAACAGATTTTCCTGGGCATTGAACATTTCTGTGGAGTAACAACTGCTCAAACTACCACTACTCAGCCTTGGTTGGATTGGTGTGGTTAGTATGTTATGAGGACTAACACACATATGAGGTAAATAGGAATCCTCATGGGTATCCCACTGTTCAGTTGGATCAACATTGGAGTCATCAGGGGGAAAGGAAAGATTGAGATGCAGAAGGGCAGTGGTGGCATGAATAACCACTGAAACCACTACCCTCTCTAACCTGCGGACGTCCTCATTAGAATCTATTACAATCCCAGCAGCAGCAGTGGCAGAATTGGCAAAAACCACAACAGGTGTAAAGGGACCCCCAAGTAAATGACAAGATAATACTGGGGGTTCGCCTGGACGGTCACCTACCTGGGCAAGTGCCACTGCTGTTACAGCACCATTCACAGGTGCCCCCCCACCCCAAAGGCTGCATAAGCATCAAATTGAAAAGTGGATTCGGGGTTAGAGCAGAAGGCCAATCCAAAAGCCCATTGTCAACTCCCAGCAAGGACGAAACAGACTTAATGTGTCTAGACCCCAAACACGGGATAGACATAGATAGTTCGGCCTCCCACTCATTTGCAAGCCCGCAATGCTAAGGTAATGGTGCCGAAGATACTACGAGCGCCATGGCAGAAGTTGAAGCAGCTTTGGCCATGCGCCTGGGATACTAGTTGCTGATTTTGGGGGGGGTTTTAAAACATGGAGGGTAGGGGTTACCATTCTTTTTTTTCCTTTAATTTGTCCCTACCGAATAGATCTTACTTGGGCATGATTTAATCACGGGCTTAGAGGGCTCAGAGGGCACAGATGGAAGTTCCAGCTCCCACATAGAGTCTGTAGCACAGATAGGCGGGAGGGGCACCGATCACAATGACTAGGCATCCCAGCGACAGCTCCCGGGGCATCAGTGGCAATAGTAATCCCAGAGCCAAGCTGTAAATCCTCCGTCGAAAAATTTACAACAGCAAGAGGCAGGTTAAATAAAGCTGCAGCCTCCGCCGCAGACGCTGTTGGGCTTCGTGTCCCCATGGCAGCAAAGGTTTGCACACACAGCGATCACAGGAATAAACTCCCCCACTCACCGCTCTCCTTCAGAGTGGTAAATGGCAAAGTACTGTGTAGTCACAAGGATGCCATGAACAGTGCAGTACAGAAACAAGTCAGACAGGACTTATCTATTTCGAGTCGAGGCTCTTTGGTGGAGAGGTAATTCAAAATGACAAAATCAGTAGCAGAAACAGTTTGAGTATTGCAATATTAAAGCTCACCGACCGTATCAACCCACCATGTTATGTTATGTCAAAGGTTCTTATACCGCTCAAAGTTGCCACCTGCTTGGTTTCTTGGCACTCTGGTCGGTTTGTTCAAAGTGTTGAAAGGAAATGTCTTTGATTAAGCACTTTCATCCTGCAGAGGAAGAATAACCAATTTCCCCATTTTGATTTCAGTGTTGATCACACTATAGGGCCTGATTCATGGATGTGTTTTATAATGACGCAATCCCATAGGAAAATGTTCCATGAATCAGGCATTGCATAACTTGCCAATAGTAAAATTCACTGACACATCTTCATGGAAACACACTTGCACGATGGAGGGAGTGATACTACTTCTTGTTTGCATTCATGTGTTGGAGGTAAGGTTACATGTCTTTAAATGGACAAGCCAAATAGTGACAAACTTTTTCTGTGACAAATAAGGAAAAACATGAAGATTTTTTTAATTTATTTTTATTTTGGGATTCCTCCAAAACCCCCTGTTACCCAGCTTTTGTACCCCCCAAGATCCCCCTGCCCTTTTTAATCTCTTACCCAACCCCCATATATATATATATATATATATATATATATACATATATATATATATATATATATATATTTATTTATTTATTTAGTAAAACATTTCGAATTTGTTTTCGTTATTTGGGTTTCACTGCGAATGTGTGTTACTATTCGACAATGTCGATATAAGCACTGTATACCGCCAAGTTCATGTTCAGCCATGTTGCTGTGACATCACCAATAACATAGATGATCTCAGTCTTGAATGCATATATGTTAGTGTTATTCAGTCAAAATGTAGCTGTCTAGCACCGGAGTGCTACTGTCTAAGGGATACAGTCATTGGGTCGATTAATATGGATGCAATTAAACACATATATCCTATTTAAGGAATGGATGCACGGGCATGGTTCCGGGACATATTACAGGCATTGGAAAAGTAGACCCAGCTTGAATTAGTTTGTTGGGGGATGCACAGCTATGCGTCCTATGATGCCATGCCCGCATTGTTTTCTCACATTCTAACCTTTCAAATGGCACTGTACCCCTACCTGCCATGACGTCTACCGCACAAGTTTGGCATTCGCAGCGCAAGATCAGTTTTGTTGGGCGCCTCTAACCAAACCCAGATGCATAGCGCCGCAGAAAAGGGATTGCATTTTTACATGGAAGGTACTTTTTTTTTTCTTTTTTCTATGCATTACTGTAGAACAGGTGCAGGGGCGTCAAGAATGATTCATGCCAAGTGCTGATATGAGTAATGGCTGACCGTGCCTCTGCTGGCATGGGCTGTTCGTCCAGGTACGACTCCAAGCGCAGAGCCCGAAGCCTCTGCGTGCCCACTCAGACAGGGGGAAAAAAAACAATATGTTCTGAGAATCTCAAACTGCCCTGCGGAAGCCGCTCATGCCTTCCCAGACAGTGGCCGGCCCCAGCCATAAGGCACCTGAGCGTCACGTGGCCTATACATCATGGAGCATGGTTAATCGGCCAAGGTAATTCAGCAATAAATCAGGCCAGAGTGTCAGCTTTACATACTGTAGGAACTAATACCTCATAAACAAACCAATGCACAGAGCAGCCGGGATGATTTACACGAGCTCGCATGATTTCCATAAACCAAACGAACGGCTGCTCCAATAAATTACACACTCGAGGCCTTCAGAGCCTACGCATATAAACATGTGCTTTAATCAAAGGCTTCCAACATCAACAATGACAGGCTGCCTGGATTGCGAGCAATCTGTGGAAAGGCATGCCTTTATATTGGTGTATATTTTTATTTAATTGGTTAGTTTAAATAGTTCCCCATAGTTACAAAAAGAGCTTTCTGGGTGTTGTTGAAAAATTTCCTTGAACAACTGAGGTCGGTTAAATATATATATATATAAAAAAAAAATCTAAATACACATATGAACAGCACACATTTCTTCTTCATCTATATCTACAGACACTGCACTGGTATACGCGCCTGGGGTCCAACTCCATTGGTGAGGGTGCACGGTACAAATACCTTTAACATTTAACATTAACACGTGCACGTTTGCAAGTCATTTGCAACAAGGACAATGATGGTATGCCAGTGCACATAAAGGGCACAATAGCACAGCTCCAGTGCAAACTTCCTTTAATATATTCCCGGTCAGAGTCTTATATTCTTGTGTGGGGATCTGTTATCAGTAGCATGGTTCCTGTTTTCAACCGAGGCAGGTTTGATAAGGCCTTTAACCCTCCCGCATTTGAGGAGTTTATCATAAATTGTATTGAACAATATTAACATCTGCTGTTCCCACTACTATGCGACTATTTATTTATTGTCATAACGTGTGAACTTCAACACTGTGTATGAAGGGGGATCATTTAAGCGCAATCGAACAAAAGTGGTACAGTTGAAGTAGCTTACATTCCCCTTTGACATCATGTTGTGCAATTAACAACAATCTTCGGAGTATGAATAATACATTGACGCGGGATCCACAGGGGTGTGACAATCTGGATTTTAGGTATAGCCAACTTAGACTTTGGGGCTCATTCACAGAAGTGCTTTGTAATGTTGCAATCCCATAGGAAAACGCTCTGTGAATCAGGCCCTAAGTGTCAGCCTTCATTGGGGCCAGACTTAGCAAGACAAACATTGAGGAAATCAAGGTTAATCGACAGTGTGCTCTGGTGAAGTCACGCAGCCCCCAATGTTCAAGGAAGATTGAACAGGGCTGATTGTTTAGTTCTCTTGAACATTTGGTAAAAACAAAATCAGAGAATTTCGAATACCCTTTGTAGGACTAACTGAGAATACTATGCTGTGATGGAAAAATCGCTAACTTTCGAAAGTCCCAAGACCTTCATCACATGTTAGCAGGCAGAAGTGAGGGAGGTGCCACTGTGTGGAAATTAAAGGCAAATGAAGACTGCCTGAAGTCAAAGTGAGAGACACTGAAAGGTTGCATTGCTTCTTCAAGTGGGACATATATGATTCAACTATTTGTAGAAATATTGCATCAACAAAGTAAGTGAATAGCACCTTACACAAGAGATGGAAGCTGCCTCAATGTAAAGCCAGAGGCACCAAAATAATGTACCATTGTATTCATTACCATTTTTCATCAGTCACTTGCTTCATTGAGAGACAGCCCTGAGAACAGGAGTATTTGACTACTGTACTAGACATTTTATCAGAATAAAAATCAAATTTAAATAACATCTTTCAATGTAAATGAAGGAATAAGCAATTCTTCTATGTTGGTTTGAGCAACATATTGTGCTAACTTCAAGATGACCAGGGTTTCAATCTGAAGCAATCAGTAGCCCACCTTTGCAAGACATTTTGAAAATAAATACTCGGAAAACAAGGTCTAAATGTATTAAAAAATACAGGAGATTTTCAATTCATGTAGACATTCAAATTTGCTGGTAAAAGCCTATTCTTTTTTATATTCCAACTTCAAACACTTCAACAACTTCCTCCACTTAACAGATCTTTTGAACTCTGTCTGTCTAGCAATAAAGCCAGACATCTGTAAGATAATGCAACAAGGACACAGTTCCTGTCACAAGTGCCTGATCAATCTTTGACTAAGGCCTCACAAAGAGCTATTTATATACAACTCATCTGCTGAGCACGAGACACTGGTCACAGCATATGATTTAAATATTTTGTAACATATGGAAAACATTTTACTTACACCTTTGGAACTATTTCAAGTACGAAACTAAGAGTTTCCTCATTGATTTTCAACAAATGTGAATCCTCTATGATTTCTAATAATTAATACAGGTGTTAATAGTAGTTAAATTATGAATGTTTATTGTACAACTGGTTGTCACATATGCAGAGGTGTGTCTGTGAGGACAGATTTCAAAATTCATTTCACATTAATATAGCAGGCTGCTACCAGAAATTATTGAACAAAAAACATTCTGCAGTCAAGAATATGAAGAGCAGATTGGGCCCCAATCACGTTTCTGGTCACACGTTTAGAATTTATAATCATGCAACGGAGATTGGAGGTTATATTATCTGGTGGTGTCTGGTTGTTAAACAAGCAAATGTAAGGATTTATCCTATCAGAACAATGTGATGTCATATGGGAGTAGGAAGATCACAGGAAGGAAAACAAAGAGGAGAATGGAACTCTACCTCTGACAACCAGAAAGATTAGATTATAATTAACAACACGCTGCCTGCCCAACTGGAATGTACAGATCTGGGAATATCTGGAAATGGGGTGCCTTGTCCTGGAGGGAGACTACAGCAGTCGGTGGCAGAGTCCACCTGTGCCTAGAGTTATGAGAGACTGGGGAGGGCTAAAATAATTATCCCGAAGCAAATAGGATTTGCCTCTGGCCTTTTCTACGTTAAGTCCAGAAGTGGGTTGTTTCAAAGTGATAGAGGGCACTAGCCCCAATATCAAGCACAATTATTGTAATTTGAAATGTATTTTGCATCTCATTATATGTAAGAGCCATATGGGATTTTCAATCAGGAAATCAGAATGCATTTTGTGCTGTTTGTGCAGTGCCAAACAGATAGCACTTCTGAGCAATCTAACCACATTTGTAAATCAAGTCCAATCAAATTGATCTCCTCATGTTTCCACAGGTACAGTTTGCAGTTTGGTGAACTGTGGCCCCTTTGCTTAATAGCCAGATAGACAATATATGAAAAATGTTTGACCTGTGGCTGCCATAGACATTTGAAGACATTTAAGGATGGAAGAGACCTTAGTGCAGTCATTTTTATTCCCATTAAATAGTGTGAATGTAAATCGCATGCAGCCCACATGCACAATGACATTGATATGTGAAGTGAAAGGTAAGGGGCAATGATATTTGTTTAATAAGATCTGAAAACCATTGCCCCACATTGGGTTTGACAAGCTGAAATGGTGTGTGTTCAAAATTGATGACACTGCTTCTCTAACCTGAAACCTGCAGGTGTCTGATGTGATTCATTATTAATGTATCTCAAATGACTCGTACATATTAGCAAACCTCAGTACCATAATTCCATGGGAAAGTGGGATGGCATGCAACAATTCATTTATGACAGCACTTCTTGATAACATTAGTG
This sequence comes from Ambystoma mexicanum, assembly GCF_040938575.1. Classification (NCBI taxonomy): domain Eukaryota; kingdom Metazoa; phylum Chordata; class Amphibia; order Caudata; family Ambystomatidae; genus Ambystoma; species Ambystoma mexicanum. Next base: position 130,580,231 of record NC_090937.1, on the reverse strand, counting down.
AATGAAAATGCCCTGGGTATTATATGCAAGTGTAACTTCCTATGGCGTGTAAAAATGCTAGCGGATTAGAGAACTAAAATGTTGTGAAGAATCATGCTACTGTTATGGCCTAGTTGCTATCTAAATTGCTATGCAACACATTTAAATCCAATGGTCGGTAAGTGGCAGAGATACAATTGGGGCACTTTTGATACTCAGACCGAAATATGTATACAGAATAGATAATGGAAATATATGATTCTGTGTGAGAAATAGAGAAATAGAGAGCTACATGCAGGCAGAACAATTTCATTTTTGTTGAAAAGCAGACTGTGATTGTGTAACATTGTGGTGACGTCCCCTACATAAAGCTTGGGCAGCATCTTAGCCTTGATTTTGTCTATCATTCATTTATCTAAATACATTTGTCTTTTGATCAAACCATGTTTTTCTTGCATAGAATTGTGGGGTTGGACTGTATAACTAGGGGGTTATCAGCCCAAGGTGTCAACCTGATGCAGTAACCATACATGAAACAAAATGTAACTTTGTTTTGGTTTGATACATGAATATGCAATAATTGCAATGTTGATTTTGATTTCTTTCTTTTTTACTTGCTGAATTATTTGTTAAATGCTTGGCATGGTATTGGATACCTATACGACCTTAATTATAATGTTGTAATATACATAATATACAACTTTTGTTAATCTTATGACCATACAAGGAATGCATCAAGTGCTGTTTTGAAAAAGGCTGATGAAGGGCCGAAACCCGTCTTAACTAAGGGCCATTCTGTTAATAAATATGTGTTGCATTTTATTGGGCGCACTGTCCTGGGTTTTGCCTTTTTTCTCCTGATTGTATATGAAGGGTTCTCCCCCAGCTTCCCGTCAATCCAGTGACCTGCGACCACAATTGAACTTATTATCGAGACTGAAGGGGCCTTTTATGCCCCTAACCATACCCTGTGAACTAATTGGAAAAGACTTGCTAAGTCTTATTGAATTTTTGAGTCGCCAACCAGACCAGCTGTACCAATACGCCTGGGTTACATTCTAAAATACCACCACAATTGCTTACCAACTGCTCTGGTGGAATTTATACTTGCTTACAAGTGGTGGTAAAATGATAAACACCCCATTTCTGGAGCCCATCAGACTCCATGGGGATTTTTTCAGATTTAGGGAAACTAGTAATTCTGCTACAGTAATCCAAACAATGTATGGTTTTAAAAGGGAGGATTGACCTCCAGAACTTTGCTAGTGGTAAATCATTCACTTCAGGCTGAAAACCGGGAATGTGGTGGTGAGAAAAAAGTGGTGGTAAACCCTTACCACACAAAAGTGGTGGAAACCAAATGACTGCCATTTCTTTTTACTGCATCACTGAATTTGCAATGAGGCCCTTTAAATCTTTTACATTTGGAGGTGTGATAGGTTTTCACTGGAAAACCTACAGAGATTAGGTGACGTGCAGTGAGACAGCAGACACCCAAGTTACTTCGGTCATTTGATATATAGGACACTGGGTCAGGAAAATATTTTTCAGATGAATTTTGGCTTCAAGCATGAGACATTAACCTGTCATGTAAGTGCTCTGGAAGCAAGTGCTAGACACAAATAAGTAGTGGTTATTGTATAAATAAATACAGCAAAACTCCGAGAATGTAATTGTGAGTTACTTACCTTTCCAAATGCATATAGACGTTCATTGATGCCCATGGAGAGTACAATGTTTTCAAATGTTACAGTCTTTCAATTACACTGTTCAACAGGCCATTCTACATTCTTTAACCTGAGCCTGTCCATATTTCTCGCTCAAGCTTTATCCAGTTATGGCATAGGTTGATCTGAGGGTTATTTAATATTGGCAAACACATCCCATTCAAATAGGAAATCAGTGACTCAATTTTTATGAGGAAAGCCTGTCCCTCAACATTTGCATTGAAACATACAAAGAGGTCCTGGATTTTTGTTCATGGATCAATGTAATGAATAATTATATAAATGTTGTATTCACAACTTTCAATTGTGTTTTTTTTTGTTTTCTTTTTAATATTTTAAAATCTGTTATCAAAAGTGCAAATATGTGTTTTCTAACTCCATGTTTGGTTTCGATTCCCTCCCATTCTCTCACTTTCTCTTGTTTTGCTATCTGAGACTCATAGAGTTGAAAAAATGATTGAAGGAATAAACATATAGTTAACATTGAATGGGCATGTAACAGAAAGATGGTCTGGCACCTAAATGGATGGATGGGTTGTTGGACACATACACCGATGCACACGTAGATATAAAAATAACACTTGTGATTAGATGCGTGAATGCATTCATACAAAGAATGATACATTGTTAAAAAAAGATGACTGAAATAAATTTGACAAAAGAGAACATAAACAGAGTTCTGTGTACATCTATAACTACAGTGCAGTGTTTAGTAGAAGATCAAGTGTTATTCTGATGAGATAGAAACATATCATAGTTGGAAGGAATGTGTTCTTACAAATAGTCATCTTTTAGTCTGCAACACAAATGTGTAAATTTGTTATCATTGTCCATGGAAGCACTAACAATGCTCTGCAGTATTTCTCTTTATTTTCCTTCTTGAACGCCTTTTTAAGATTCCAACTCAATAAACTGAAAAACATGGCAGACATGTTCTCAGTGTTTGCCAAGGATCACTGACAGCAAGAAAACACATTTTTGGACCGGTTTACAGGCAAAGTAGAGGCAGGGGGAGCTTGGCAATCGAAAACCTGTGTGTATTAGCAGAACTTTGTTGTTGTGGCAGTCAGAGGAAGCAATGGAAAGAGCAATGCCACTGCAAGTGTGAAATTTAGCTTTTGCTTGCCAATTCCTAAAAAAAACATATTGCTTTCTCCTTCATATCAGAACAAAATAATATTTGCAATGTAAGAGTAAAAGTGAAATGATAATTATAATATCAGGTTTTTATATTACCCTTTATACATTATTCCTCTGGATTATGGCTACTGTACAGGTAGGTATTGTTACCAATGCAATGGTACTCAACGTATCCATTGACATGTCTATCAGCTGTAGATTTTCATGAAAAACAGACACACTATCCTTCTTACAAAGCCTCAATGTGGTCTTGTTAATAAAGGTCTGAAGGTTTTGAGTTGCTAAATCGTTTTCTATCAGTGTTACTGACCAGTTAAACCATTACCATTTCTAGGTAAATTCAAGAAAATCTCAGATACATTTAATGGCTCGATTTGTGAACAAAACCTACTTAGTTCATTTCAATCAGGATTTCTTTTCTTGTTAATTTTTAGCTTTTTTATTTATCTTTTCATTTTTTTATTTTTTTAGTTAAATAACTGTTATCTCACTCAGAATTTCTAATTGTATGTCGTAGTAAAAAAGCTGCACTGCATAATTTGGATAACATCTATGGAAGTGTGGATGATGGTGGCTCCAGCCTGCTTGTGCTGATCAGTTTATCGGCAGCATTTGATACTATAAATCATGGGATTCTTCTTGACATTCTATCATTTTGCATGGGATCTGAGTTTCCGCATTGGTCTGGTTCAGCTTGTTATAAGTACTATTTGATTGGATCAATTTCCATGTCCTTTTGGTGTAACACAGGATTCTATCCTTGCACCATTCCTTTTTAATGGATAATGAGTGATTGTAGCTGCAAAACATGATGTTCAAATGTACCAATATGCTGATGACACCCAGCTATACCTTGGAATCATCTCTGAACAATATATGTGGCAAGCAACATAATGTTTTAAATTCATTGGGGGAGAACCAGGTGAGGGTAGCAAATAAATAACAAAACAAGAAACTAAGCATAGGAAAGGGTGGGCAATTTGGCAGAAAGGGATCTACAACCATACTGGATACGAAACAGTGGGGGGCAGATAAACCAGTCTTGGGGTGGGGAGTGGAGGGTGTGTGAACCTGGGTCTAAGGAAAGAGCTATTACATTAATAAGAGGGTATTGAACTCCTTCCTGAACAGTAGAAGTGATGGGGCAAGTCTGATGATGACTGGGAGGAGGTTCTAAAGTCTTGGGTTGTAGACAGAGAAGGCACATCGTCTGATTCTTTCCTTCTTGTCCCACTGGAGGTCAAGTCTGGATGTGTCCTTAATTCTGGTGGATCATAGACCTATGAAGATGCTGAGTTTCTCAGTGAGGGAGGTTGGGAACTTCAGGGTGTATGTAATCCACCTGCCAGAAGCACTTCAGTCAGGTATATCCATGCTTTATAAAGGGTCTTACTGTGCTGATCTTTAAATTAGGTGGGTATCACACTTCATGCCCTGTCATCTAGGATGTTGAGTGAAGACGTGGCAGAATGTCAATACATTTAATGAAAAATACATTCATAAATATAAGAACACTTTAACTGAAGCCTATTAGTGAATCAATTCAAAATATGTACACAAAATTAAAAGTATCAAAAAACAAATTGAATTTATTTTTGTATTTCGTTTACAACACAATTAAACCTTTACAATTCATTTTTATAAACACAATCAACTGAAGTCATCTACTCTCTCCAAATTATCAGAAATCTTCCACTAATTCGCAGCGGGAGAAATTAGTGAATGTTTCAAGGTTTCAGTTACCCCAATCGTTCTGCAGAATCTACGCAATGTACATTCAGAGGGAATTACATTCCTACTAACCTTATCTTCATTGGTGCGTAGGATGTTAAACAAAACCTCATAAATCCAGTTTGAAATTGGATAGCGGGAAATCTATGAATATAAGGTTCTACTCTTCCAGAGAGCCTTTGTATTTCATTCAAATGCCCACGCAAGTGATAATTATCCAACAGGTACCTGTCATTATGGATTCATTCAAACGTATCCCTAGTTTGACTTTCTCTGGCTCTTTAACAAAAGGGTTTCCTCTGACAGATCTAAGTCCTCAAGCTGCTCTTTGCACAAAACTGAAAACACCCGAACATGGCTGTCTCTCCACTGGAAACAAGCTTTACCCAAATACATATACAACAAATCATGACCAGAGTCCAACAACTTCCGACAGAGTGACAGCCGTCACCAAACCACTCTGCTCTTTAGTGACTGTAGGCCTAGTTCTCTTCAAATCGCTACAAGCGGCATGCATTTTGGTAAATAAAAGAGTACTCTCCTCCACATCAGTGCCTCCATCCTGTCTAGCTTCTGCACTATTCACATAGGAAACATTGCCATTCCATAGAGGAGTTTAGGGGTGACCTTACCCTTATAGAAATGTATGTGGGGCACTATGGAAAATGCCCGATATTTTGTACTAATGCATTGCTACCACGATTGCTTTCCTTTTAAAAAGTGCATGCAGAAATGTTTTTTCATAGATAAGCCATAATCATGAACCCAAGGTACACCAGATTATCAACTGTTTCCAGTCGTGTGTACCCTTTGAGAAACAGGCAAACATACCTTTTTTGTTTTTCCCACTAATGCTTTAGACTTTTGTCTTCTTAAGATAATCTTTAATTTGTTTACATTCAAAACGTTCTCAAATGTTGTTAGTAATCGCTGTAAAACAATCAGGGTCTTATCAAATAAAATGAAATCATACACATAAGTGAGGCATACTGTCTCCAAGTCACCAATATAAGGTGGGACAAAAGATGCCCTATGCTAGCAATCTCCAATATCCACCACATACAGGCTAAATAAGCAGGGGGCCAGCCCACACTGTCTAATATGACCTGTATGAATGTATTATGGTGTTGATAGATTAAAATACTCAATACTACTCCAACAGCCTCTTTCTCAATCTGCCTTTGTCTACTCTCCGCCATCTGCAACTAATCCAGAACAGGACTGTGAGACTTATCCTTGTCCTCAAGCCCTTTGCTCAGCTACCTCCAATTCTCTAAGGGTTAGTCTCTTCTCCAGGCAGAGAGTGGGAGGTAGATCTCTCTCCTCTGCAGGTGCTTCAATCTGTAATGGCCTCCCTGCCCCTCTCAAACTTGACCCGGACCGCCTGAAAATCCAGAAGCAGGTCAAAACGTTGCTCTTCTCCTCTGCTTTCTCTCCCTCCCCTGCTGACCTACTTGCTGACCTACCTGACCTACCTATCTATTGTACCGACTGGTTGGTTGGCTACCCTCAGAGTCTCACTGGGTACCAGCTCTTTCTTGATCAGTCACCCTTGCACTGTCTCCAGGCCTACCAAACACTTAGGAGCTGTAACCCTACAGTTCCTTGTTCTCCTTGCACTACCCATAGCCACACTGCCCTGGCTGCATTTACTCAGAGCATTGCTCCCCTGTTTTCCCTTCTCCTCTCCCTTGAATTTGCCCCTCCTTCCCCTTGCACTGCTCATTCTTGCATTTGCATGATCTGAATGACACAAGGCCTAGTGAGATTGTTTGTCTTTACCTCTCTCTGTCTTCCCTGCCTTGCTTTGTCGCACCTAGGAAAACTTGTGTACAGGTGCATTATAAATGACTTATATAATCTTATCATCATCTTATCAATAGACATTGGGCCTCATTACAACCCTGGCGTTAAGGGGTTAACGGCGCCGTAAAAGGCTGCGGCGCCGTTAAAGCCTTAACGCCCGATTCACACTTTAACGCCTGCTTTTTGCAGGCGTTAAAGTCCAACCCGCTAAAGGACCTTGGTGCTAATTACGACACCGTAATTAGCGCCTTCCCCATTCCCATTGAGCCCTATGGGCCAAAAATGGGAATGGGGAAGGGGCCATGGTGAATGGGGATATACCGCCCCGCCAACCTTGGAATGGGATGGTAAATCCACCATCCACCATGGCGGAATCTAGCATGGACCATGTCCAATGCCAGGGTTGTAATGAGGCCCAGCTTCATACCCCACTTATCCAATTTACACCACAATAGATTTCTATCCACTGAATCATAATCGGTAGATACGTCTAGAGAAGCCACATATACAGGGAGGGCACCCTTGGCACATGCCAATTTCCTGGATACACGGCATAATAAGACCGTTAAAGTCCATCCCGATATTTCAACTAATGCCGGTCTGATTATTTTCCCTCCAATTCTTTCAAAGCTAAGGCTGAGAAGACCCTGCTTCCTGCATGAAGCAGACTTATTGGCTTGATTTCCCTTTTTATAAATTGGAATTACGTGGGCCTTTTTCCATGAACAAGGTCTTTCCCTATTCTTCACAGCGTTAGTTAACATAACATATAATAAGCTTGCCCACAATTATGGATCTTGCTTAAATAGCCTGTTAGCCAGCTTATTGGGTCCCCCTGCCCTACAGGCCCTATATTTCTGTATAGCTTTTTCTATGTCTTGGAAAGAAAATTCTAATTGCCACATCGACATGGATCACAGTAGACATATATGTATTGATCTGTTTGACCGTAGAGTTTGATAACATGATTCTTCTAATATTGGATTAGTTTGAGCATCCTCCTGCTTAAGCTCCAATTGATTAATTATTGCCCAAAAATGACCATCTTGTTTCTGCAACAATATGTCCATCATTACTTCCCCATCTTGCTGGAATAATGGGTGCCTATGGTTTTTCTTTTGCAGTCAGTATTTTAAGCTCTGCTTTTCTTTCTGAATTAACTTATAATATTCACCAGTAAACACTGTATTTCTCTTTCTTTAGCGAATAATCCATTGTGAATGCGTTTTTGATCAGCAACTACTTTATCAAACCTATGGGTTTGTTTTAAGGCAGATATACCATTTCTGCATTGCGGCAAGACATTAAAACACTGCCTCACCAGAGCATATATATTTTCTGCATTTAGTGTATTGGCCCTTTGCTCCACGTCCATGATAATCATAGTGTACGTCAGATGACTATTAAAGCAAGCAATATTATTATTGTTCCATTTTAATCTATTGCCGGCATAGTTGACCACCAAACCCCACTGGGCTCTACTTCTTCTTGATGACTTTGGGCATGAAATCATAGTAATCAACATAGTGTGATAACTAACGTTGTGTTCCTTTATTGAAAAAGATGAGCAATTTTCCATCAAACACCTATTCAGAAGATGATGATGAGCAGACTCTGCACCAGGTAGCACATTTTCTATAATTCCCTTGAAGGTGATCAATAAGAATAGATAGTCCTCAATCCTCTATATATTTTCTCCAAAACTCACCCTCTTTTACTTACTCAACACCGCTGGAGATCAGCATCTCGGTCAGGTGCAAACAGTTAGAATTGGTGTACTCAGCAGTTAAGATAGAGCCACCCGGTCGAGTCACTAACCACTCCTTCATAAGTACAAGCTTCCAGGAATACTCGCAGTGGCCATGAGCCTTTTGCAAATAAATGGCCACCAATTTATTTTTGCTCACTTTGCAAATTGATAGCCAGAATGCCACTATTTGTATCCAGCTGATCCACAAAGAAAAAGTTAGAGTAATTTATCAATGCAATAATTAATCTGCCAGAAGCACACCCCGTCTTTCCACTAAGTGCAGCCTGAAACCGTGTTTGAATCCCATTCACAACAGGAGAAGATGTCTACCAGGTTTCCTGTAATAGTATGATTGAGTGAGTTAGTAGACACTGGGCCTCATTATGACCCAGGCGCTAAGTGTTTAACGGCGCCGTAAAAGGCCGCAGCACCGTTAAACACTTAGTGCCTAATTACGAGGTCCCTTTGCGGGAGCCGACCTTAACGGCTGGTTTTACCAGCCGTTAAAGTAGGGACCCGCAAAGGGACCTTGGTGCTAATTACGGTACCGCAATTTGCGGTACCGTAATTAGCGCCTTCCCCATTCCCATTGAGCCCTATGGGGCAAAAATGGGAATGGAGAAGGGCCATGGTGGCATGGGGAATTACCGCCCCACCAACCTCGGAATGGGGTGGTAATTCCCCATTCCGCCATGGCAGACTCCGGCATGGACCATGGTGCTAACAGCACCATGGTTTAGCACCGGAGTCCTAATGAGGCCCACTGGCAAAGATTTACTATTCGTCATTAAATGTGTTTGGCCTCTTGTATTCCATGACAGACAACTAAAGTAATCGACTCTGTTAAAGCTGTTGCTTAAGATCTTTCAGTTGGGATATTGAATCTTTTAGAGTCACCACTAGCCAGCGCCACTCAATCACACCAATATAGATTGGCTCATTAACATTAACTGTACCATTGCAACCAACATTCTCAGATCAATTCACTTTAGAGGTTATTTCTACCCCAGAATATACATCCCTCCCTCTATTATTCATGGACCCCTTTTTCTGATATGGGATAATGTCATAGCGTAGTTGGCGTAAAAAATGTGTAATGGTATTGTCAAAAGCATTCTATCCTCAAGTATGTCTGCAAACACATTCACCATGTCAATATCTTTAGATATAATAAGTTGAATATTTGTTATCTCATTGAATAACGCCAACACTTTGGATCTATTCAGAACCCCTGGGCCTCCTGTCTCAAATATATATTCTAATAATAGCTTTGAGATAAGAATATCTGTTAGTTTCCATTCTCTAAAATGAGGTGTCATGGGATATTGATATGCCAATTTATCAAAATCATTCAGCGGGGGAATCACTGCCCCCTACATTTCCAGAAGCACTGTGCACCTGAGCAAGGCAGTCAGTCTGGCAGTTTGCATTTATAATCCCCACTCCCACCATATTCTGTGCAACACTGAACGCCTGAACAGAAAAATCAGTCTGACAAACCATATTTGTGAACCTTCTTCTATTGTACTTGCAGGTTTATCTTAGTAGACTTAAGTGTAGCTTCTGGTCTGGGAGGGATAAAGGGGGGCAATCATGTTGATCCATCTGACATACACCATTTTGCATCCTGGGAGCCCATTTACCGATTGATAGCCCCCTGATGAAAAGGTGGGATTAGTGCAGCAGCCAGGTGTGTCTCCTCCTTTCCAAGTAACCAGCAATTTTGTTGGTGCAGTATTGAATACTTGTTTTATCGCTGGTGGTTGAATGAAATTGGTTACGTGTGGATACTTTACCAATCCCATCATACGTTATTTATGAGGCTTTGTTTGGTTTAGTGGACAGTCCAGTTGAAAATCTGTTTGACAAATAGCATGAAGCGCTTATACCCCAAGGATGGAAACATATCTCTTGGTTGAGGGCCACTCCATCAGTCAACTTGAAGTCAGTTTTACCAGCTCCATCTCACTTCTTTAGCTCTTTCACTTCCTCCTTGGAGGGAGTCGATGTAATACGGCCCCTCCCCCAAGATCTGCAGCAAGAAACTACCCACATATAGGAATGAGATGCATTCCTCCTCTCCTCGGACAGATTGACTCCAACCATGATTACGATTTTTCAGAGTCAGGTTATTATCTGTTTGGAGTTTCTTTTGAGTTTTAAAATACTGTGGCATTGTACGTAAACATTTTCTCAAGGTTTCGTCAACTGTGCATTTATGTTTTTAAATTTTTTACCACTTTATTCTTACTCCTTTTCTGTTGTATCCCAGTGTTAGTTCGAATATCCCCTATCTTCTTTGAAGGGGCATGGTGTTGATTTTCCTGTATAGACATGGCCAAATCCTGAGGTTCTAAGCCCTCCTTCCCCCCAAGAGTGACCAGCAGTGTCTGTTTCCCTCTGCACTAGCCTGCCATATTTGTTCAACGTTTGGAAGACACACCAGGATTGTGTTTAAATAGTTCATTGGCCTTTTAACAGATCTAGGATACCTTTACACATTACATTAATGCGTCCATACACCAGCAACATCAAACAGATTATAGGGCATATTATCAGCTCAAATGTCCAAGCAAAAGTTAGCTGAATTATTTGTATCCTGTACGTCCTGAACTAGCTCCTCAGAGTCATATATCGATAGATCTTCACCGATATAGATATGTGGCGTATACTTTTTGATTGACTGCTCAGGCTCAGCTTTTCCAAGACGGCCAGTGTTCTCCAAGATCTGATTTTCCACCAACTATGTTAGTGATCCCAAGGCACTAGCTTGTGAACATGCTTGGTTTTCAATATCACGGGCTAGAGGCAGGAAGTAGTTTTCAATGTTTTGTTTGCTGCTCATTTATTTATCTCTTTTACTGGCAGTAGTTTGGTCTTCGTCTCCTCTCATCATGACTTTTTGAGTTCGGTTTAGTGATGATAGGGGCAAGAGATGCAGGGATGTGGCTACAGTGAAGCTTAAACAATCTGTTTTATTAGAGAACACTAGGGGGCATCAAGGAAAGCCGTCTAGGTGGAACCCCTTCTTTCTATCTCATAGCTCGTACATTCTACTACACAGAAAGATAAGCTGGCTTTCATTAAGAGGGTCTGTTTTACCAGTACAGATGACAGGAGCGGTTTTGCTACAGCAAGATAGATGTTTCTCTTGATTTACACGGAAAGCTTCAGCTGCCCAGTCACCCAAACAGCCAAACAGCACTCCTGGTGCACTCAACAGGTATGCACGTGTGGCTGCGCGCAGTGCTCATTTTTAAATCTTCCTGCAGGTAGGGCGTGGGACCTCTTTGCTATATCTAATAGGAAGGCTCCCTACACAAGTATTCTAACTAAATCCAACTTTAGCAATTTAGTAAAAAGAGAACCACAGCCAAACTCCAACCAAACAGCACTGCTGGAGAACTTCACAGATGCACACATGCTGGTGTGTGCACACTGATTTTAATATTTTTGTGGAGGCAGAGGGTGGGACTTCCTTGCAATCTCCTAAATGAAGGCTGCCTGCACAAGTCTTCTCAGTAAATCCAACTTTTGCAATCTAGCAAAAAGTGAACCACGTCCAAATGCCAGCCAAACAGCACTCCTGTGATTTAGACAGAGCGAGAGGGAGAGAAGCTGTAAGGAACAAACTGGTAGAGTGACAGTAAGATTAATGACTTAAACAGACCTGCGGCAACTCTCTATTTAACCAATAGTACTCAAAAACAGTCCACATGCCTCTGTAAGTTAACCCTAGCTTACAAATGGGTAGCAAAGGAAAATCGCAAGGTGTTGCTGCCAGATGTTCCAGTGGATGAATGACCCACAATCACTAGTTAGTTAAGGAATAAAAAACAATACTTCATGTGATTAATGTGAAGCAAGTACATTCTGCTACCTGCCGGACAGAGAGATTCTGGGGTTCACTCCCCCAGCTATATAGAAAATGTCACTCAGAGGAAAAATCTTTTCTGTGTCTTCAACAAGGATAGACAATATTCCACCTGTAGTAAGGAACAGTTCTGGGAATTAACCAAGGGTTAAAAAAGAGGTCACTGGTATAAAAACTGGGTTCTATGAGTTCACACAGCTGGAAAAACTGTTGACCCTAGCAAGGAAGGGTTCATGCAGGGAGAGCTAATCTGCCATCCATAGAAAACAAGAGCCTCTGTGTTCTCTCCATAGAGTGAGAACTGTGCCTGTACACACGAGGATTTACTCAGGGAAATAAAACATGCAGAAAACATTGTTTCTGTTTTTTTAGCCTATGAGATAGCTAAGCAAGTTAAGCGCTTGCCCCTACATTTGTATTCAGGCTGGAGAACACAGGTCCGAAACGTGGAAGTCCAGTTTGGCCCTTTACCAATTTGAGGTCTATAAATTGACTACCGCTACAAGGCTAATAACAACACCTATTATTATTAGTTTTTGGGGGGATTTCTTTCTTTTTCAAAAACTTTATATGTTTTCTTTCAACATGTAACACATAGTCAAATTAATACAATGGAGTTGTCTGCAAAGGCAATACGAATCTTAACAGAAGGCATATTAAAAACAACAAATCAATTAAATCAATAGATACCAGAAACAATGTCTCCCCAAAACAAACAAAAAAACAAAAACAACACACGAAAAAACACACAATAATTTAAACGCAATTGTGCACAATCACATAACAAAGAATACTTGCACAATTATCTGCTAGAATCACCTGTACAAGCCATTAAAGGGTGTCCAGATACTCGCATATTCAGATCATTTTTTTTTCTTATACATCACCTTCTAATAGCTGGACTTTATGATGAACTCATTTAACCAAGTGTCCATTTGTGTCTTTTTCCATGTTTTGCATACTTTTAGAATTTGTTTCTGAGCAAGTACTATAGCTCTGACAGTCCACATTTTCAAACAGTAGGTTTCTCCCTTGCTGTATCCACTGAACCACAGTAACATATGTTTGGGACATCTCGAAGCATCTGTGTTCACAACTAACTCAATGTGCACAAGGACTTCTGTCCAAAACAATGCAACCCTTGAAAATTCCTACAACATGTGCAACAGAGTCCCGCCACCATCCCCACATCCCCAGCAATGATCATCGTCCTGGAGACCCAACAAACACTTTTTTCTCTGGAGCCCAGTACAACCTTCATAAAATGTTCTGACGTATCAGTCACAACTTAAGATCTAACTTCATCAAGGTTGCTTCTTTAGTCACCTTTTCCCACTCACACTTTCACAACTCGCAATTCAACTCAGTAGACCACCTTGACATCAAACATTCCATCCATCAGTAACATCAGACCCAAATGGCATACATCCAAGAAAAGTTGACACCATCTGAGGAATGTTATCATAAATCTTAAGGAGCCCGGGACCATCAGCCAACAGGACATTAGTCATACCCGCTCTTTGACACAATACCCGCTCTTTGACACACTAGGGAAAACAGTGTTTTAACCAAATAGCAAAGCTCTGAACATTGTATTGTCCTCTGGGATCAATACTGGTGCATAGACTCCCATCTCTCAAATTGGAAGGTCCAGACTACTCAGAGTATTAAAATTCATTTGTAGGGCACACCGTATCACTGTGTACACAGTATCAAGGTAAAGCTGTAATTTAGAACAAGACAAAACATAAACAAATAACAAACCAACATCATACATAATTAAAACCGAATACAAATCCTAAATACCTTTGACATCAACGCACACACAAACAGCAGCAGCACTCCTGTTACAGCGTAATGGAGCATCCAGAGACATCAAACGATAGCTTGTATTGCTCGAGTCTAAATTTAAATGTTGGAAGAGATGTGCATTGTCTGATGACAAGAAGATGCTTGTTCTACAGTGTCCATCCATGGTTATGAATCAATCTGTTCCAGTAACGGCTTATGTTATATTTGCCTATTGTCAGTAGTTCCTTAGAGCTAGATCTAAGAGAGCAAAGTGCAAATAACCATTTTAATAAAATAGCACAGAGTAGCACCATGTATCTTCACATTTCTGTCAGTACTCCTATCTCAATTTGGGCCTTCATCAGGAGCCAGTGCAGAGACTTCTGGGATCTGATACATGGTCAAACTTGCTTAGGCCACAGATCACATGCACTGCATGTTTCAACACTGCCTCCAAATTAGAGAGAACTTAGTTGTGGATACCCAAATAGATGTACAATCAATATTAAACATGAGCCAGGACAACTGCCTGAACCAGGGATTTCACCTGACCTTGAGCAAGAAAATTGGCACATCTACTGATATTGTACAGGTGGAAATGTGCTATTTTCGCCTACATATCAACCTATTTGTCAAAGGACAGCTGGTTATCAAAATAATGCCCAGATTTCTAACCAAATCAACAGGTGCATAAGCAACTCCAATCCCCATGGGCCAATAAAAATGAATAGGAGAGGGCTCTACCCATCCTAACAATAACACTTCAATGTTGATTCCATTTGCATGTCATCAGTGTAAAGCTGGCAAATCAGTCCTTTCTCACCTATCAAATCAGCCAGTGGAAACCTTACAGGTGGAGGGGACAGTGCTGAGCCCTGTGTCACACCACATGATAAATAATCACTGGAGAAAACAAAGATGCCCATTGTAACTTTCGATTTGCAAACATTTAGAAAGGCACTTAGTCCTATTAAGGCTTAACCTAAGGGGTTCATTGACTTCCATAAATGATGCAACAGAAAACTGCAACAGGTATGCAAATGCTCCCTCTCTGAGGCAGGATGGGCTATAGTGGTTAGTCCAGGGATACATAGCCATACGCCTACAGCGCAAGATGGGCTAAGTGCATTTTAGAAGGAAAACAAAGTTGCTCTTCTCAAATAGTGACATGTTCAATAAGACTTGAAATGGTACGAAGTATTTAACAAAGATACAGAACTTTCTCTCTCTGGGAGTTTATGGATTCAGAGCTATGCGCTGACAGACATGCTGCCTGTCAATATCATCTCTATGAGAAAATGGGTTCAAGAAATTGACATAGGTATGAAATCCATATCAATGCATTCATGGGAATTGCATAGAGATGCCAAACTCAGAGTTGCCCATTATAACTGTCTATTAGACAAACCTGCCCAGCTCATAATCATACATATGAATGTACATGTTACCTAAAGCATGATGGTGCAACAGCATTCCCCTGAGCACCATGCTGTGTGTTGAGTCTGTAAATTAACAGCTGCACCAGCCAAGTCTTCAGAAGTCAAATGTAGACATGTGCATGTTGAAATCTAGAAAACCGGGAGGCAGACCCTATCCCTAACCCTCCAAACATACTAACCACCACTGTGCACAGCCAGTAACATTTATATGCAAATGCCAATAGGTAGAGGCAAAGGCAGATTTTTTTGCTAGGGGAATCGTAACTGAGGGGGCACCGACATTGCGAACAATTCAAAAGGCGTGAGGAGAATATTTTCAGTGGAGTGGAATTAACATCACCCACAAACGAATGCAAATGATCGAGCGTAGTGAGGAAGCCCTGAGTAATGTAAGCGGATTACCGCCTCCCGAGAACATTTTAAAAACAATGTGTTAAAATACAGTGTGTTGAAGTGGTACTTTTCCAGCACGATTCACAAGAAAAAGAGGGTACAAAGCCATACAATTTTGCAATTGGTTCTCTAAGGTAACACACAAGCAAAGCCAGTAGATGAGGAATTGGGGGAGGGGAGCTCTCACACATGGGTGTATTAAAGTGAGTATTAGGTGTCGTTTAAAAAAAGAGGCTGCATATCACAATCAAGAAATCATGAGTTCCTGCAAACATGCCTTTTGGGGTCTCTCTGCATTTTCTCAGGTGGTCTGGTTTGCAGTGCACATAATGTAAATAAATCTGTCTGGACAATTTGTAATGAAATAAATCACTTTTGGTCAATAAAGCACTCTCGCACTTGGGGCCCGATTCTCAAGGAGGTGCAGTGAGCATATTAAACAGCATGGTTTACTTTGTCTTTTCATGACACCTCCCTTATTCTGAAGTGGGCCTGGGCAGTCCATCTCTTTTGGGGGAAAAGGGGTGGATTGCAAGTCAGGGCAGCATTTTCGTTATATTGCATGGTAATTGCAATTTAAGGAAAGTGCTGCCGAGATCCCCTCCTGATGACTGCAAAGAGGTGTTTTGAGCAGGAAAGGGTTGGCACTGGGTCGTAATGGCCATAGCAGTTAACATGGCCATGGGCAGTATATAAGCAGAGAAAATGATGTTTTGCTGACCTCAGTAATTCATGTCACGTTTCTGATGCACTGCGTGAAGAGTAAAGATGCTGCCCAGTGCGTTCCAGAGCTTACAAAATAAATCAACCTTTCTGACAGACTCTCTGCTGTCAGTCCTCCACAACAGCCATACACACCACAATCAAAGAGGTACCGTATATATGCGCCAATTTCATCCTTTAGCTATTATGAAGGAGTGCCACCAGGATAGAGGTGCAAAGAAACGTGTTGCGAAAATGCCAGTTTCTTGTTGGTTTCCAGCCAATCCTAGCAACCGGCACAGAGGTTCCAAAAGTGCTGCATTCTGTGCACCCTCAATAAAATGTGCATACTTCAGAATAGGTGTTAATTTCCAAAAATGTCAGGAAGCTTATACATGATTTTTTTAGTAATTAACATCTTGTTGAGAATTGGGCCCACAATATATAAACAATTCATTCAGTCACGTGCATTTTGTTGAAAGCAGTAATTGCATGCAGGAGACCACCACAGCGTTAGCACTTATGTGTGGTTTGGTCCCCTAACTGTAATGTTCAATGTTTACAATGTAGAATGCAAAAAGAATGAATGTAGGCAAAATGCCCTTTACTCTTTCATTGCACACTTCATTTTGTAAAAAGTTTGAACAGCCACCTGCAAATTACACCTTGCAGATTAAATGTGCAATGCATTTCTATGGGCTCTCACTACTTCTCACAGGTGTTAAATGGAGGCAGATGCCATGAGACTTGGTTTACGGTTTATGAAAACCTCATGCAGGCATACAACTAGGTGGTTTTGCAAGTGTACTGGGCATAAGGAAGAGGACATGTATTGTCCCCCTCCTGTGTTCCACTGTGCCTGCAAAAGTGTTCTAAACTGCAGCAGAGTGGTACAACAAGTATACATACTGGCGTAAGCCTTTTAGGCCTTATATTTGCCGTTATTTTACTGCACCACGAGTTTTAAAAGGAACCCTAGTAAGTGCAATGAGTTGATTCTGTAAATAAATCACCTATGCGAAAGGGCAGAGGAACAAATCACAACTTGCTGCTTTGCATACAATCAAAGAACTCTTTGGGTACATCAGAATGGCCACAGGTTTTTATATTTGACAAATAGGTTCATAATAGGGGGGTTTAAGTTGAAATCATTCAGAGCACATAACGTACATTTGATTTGGTACACATTTAACATGTCACAATACTCACCCTAACAATAAAATGTGTGCAAACCTTGGGACACATATACTTGTTTGCACAGCCTTTGCTTTTGGCTTTGTGTTTTTGACTGTCCTGTTTCAGCTTCAGGAATGGTTTCTTCTTGTACAAGCCCTGGGGCATTAGTGAGGGTGACATTTGTGCTGGAAAACATGGGTGGGACCAAAGATAATGCTATCTATTTTGAGAGGGTCTGGACACACTTGACCCCCCTAGTAGTTGAGCCCATGAGTTAAGAGAAAGGAGAATTTAAGTCCATTTGTGCTTCCTGTCAATTAGCACCCAGGGTGGGTAGAGCAATACATCACGTTGCTTGGATGACAGGCAGAATCCCACGATCCAAGCCTGCCTTGCACGCAACCTGACGGCTCCTTTCCCTGCACCCCATCCTTCAGTTTAATATTAATTTAGCACCAATCCCTCTCCCCAGCCTCACTTACCAGCTTACTGCTTAAATACATGACTAGCTCACACAGTAGAGTATCTAGGATGACATAATAAATACAACAATATGATTGTTGCAGAGGAGATACTGAACAGTGTTTATGTTTATTTTTGCAGTGTGACGAATCCCGCGGTGTTGTCACTTCTCCCCAGGGTGGAGTCCCTTCCTATGAGTCCAGGGTGGTGAGGCTGCTACCTGATAGCCCCCGTGGTGGTTGTCAGTGGAAGGATCTCCTGGGAAAGACCTCCCCTTTGTGGAGAAAGGAGAACATCTCTCGAGAAAACGGTATACCAACCCTCCACCCATACGCTATAACTTCCCTATTCCTTTAGTCTCAATACAATATCCCACACTTCCATGTATCATTCTAGGTCTGAAAATGTAACATCTACTGAGATTAGGAAGAGTGGGACATCCTCATAATGACATACCACACAAGTACTGGGATGAGCAGGAGGTGCAGAGCCTTAAAGAACGCTCCATGTAACCTGAGTTAGCATTCTAGTCATCCATGGCAGGGTGACATATAAAGCAACACATCACTTACAATGTTGTCCCAGGAAGGACTGAGGACCAGAAAGCTTCTCAGTGCAGGATATTCAAGTGGCTGCAGACAGGGATGCTGAAAAGAAGTAGACGGCATCCCCAGTGGGTCCGATGCCTGAGGACCCTTGTCAAAGCAGTTACCCGAACGTGCAAGGGAGGTGGACCATGAGGTCTGTAACGGTTACACGTAATGCAGAGAGATATAGGCTGTGAAGCTGCCGCAGTCCAGCACAAGCCTGTGGAAGCCATGAAAGACCCAAGCCGACCAAAGGCAAACTCGGAGACAGCCTGTAGCCCACCAGAGAAGTCTGAGAATGTATGGGAGGAAACAGGCTGGCCGAAAGGGGTAAAAGAGGGTCTTGGCTACCATGTAATCCCATATGAAGAATTAATGCATAACTCAGGGAATGGGATAAAACCCCTGAAGCAGATAGAAGTAGGGAGACCCATAACTCGAAGTGGTTTACCTATAGAGGCCGATATAACTGTTACTGTTAAAGAAATGTTTAGAGTGCACGGTCAACTAAAGGTATCTGGCGCTAGAGAGGGAGAACAGCAAGCCAACAAGCTAGTCAGCAGCAGACATCTAGAACAGGTAGGTTTTTATGGACTTTCTAAAATCTGAATGATGGGGCAGTTTTTTTTATTGCCAGCGGAAGTTTGTTCCATAGTTGTGCCGCGGCTATAGAAAAGGTTCGGCCACCAATTCAAGCACGGCAGATGGAGGGCACACAGGGCAGTCCTAAAGAGGCATATCGCAAACTGCGTTTGTGGAGATAATGGGTGAACTTGAAGTGGAGATATTCCGCTCCATGGTCATGCAGTGCCCGGTGTACGATACAAAGTGCCTTAAATCCAATGCGCTGAGCCACCGGGAGCCAGTGCAACGCCCGTAGAACAGGGGAAATGTGTGCCACAAAAGGAGAGCCTTTTGTAACATGAGCTGCAAGATTTTTCAAACATTGAAGTTATTGGACTACCCCCTTAGGCTGCACCAAATAAAGGGAATTGCAGTAGTCCAACCGGCTCAACACCATGTCTGTGACCACAGGAGCGCAAAGAGTGCCGGTATTAAGGGAAGTACCTTTTTCAGTACTTTGAGCTGGAAATTGCCAGTTTGACATACTTCTGTCTGATACTTGAGCGTCCATAGAGAGGGATGATGATATGGCCACTCCCAGGTTTTTCACCTTAGACACAGGTACAGGAAGAGGGCCGAAGGAAGAGGACCAGAAAGAATATACCCAAAGTGAGGGGTCAGGAGGGGAGCCCACTACCAGTACCTCCGACTTGTCTCCATTCAGTTTCAGCCAATTAGAGTTCATCCACTCCCCCATGGCCGTCAGTCCCCCAACCATAAGGGCACACATCAAGAAAAGAACACACGTCATTCTCCTTGTGGCAATAATTGGCAGGCGAGTGAACCAAGTCTGCAAGAGCAAAGGAGTAGAGAAGCACAGGTCTGGGACCAGCACCCAAAAACAGAAAAAAAATGAATTATCATCCCTGTGGAAATACTTGGGAGGAGAGTGAACCAAGTTGGCCAAACACAAGATGTGGAGAGGACTGGGTCTGGACCCTGAGTATCATTGAGATTGACTGTTGTAAAATATTCTTAAGGAAGGATCAAGGATACCATAAGAGAGTAATTGTCTTGGTAATCAATTACAGGGGAAAGTAGTCATTCCCCTTGGTGATGTTGGACTTTGAAACCAAAGTGAGAGAGAAGCCGGGGGAAGGACGTTATCCCCCCTGGTGGTATTGAGCTTTGAAACCAAAGTGAAAGAGAAGCCAGGGGAAGTTAGTAATTCCCCCAGGTTGCATTGAACTTGTTGAGCTAGATACAAGGGGAAGGGACTCTTTCACTTGATAACCAGGACCAGAGTAAGGGAGTCATTCCCCCTGGTTGTGTTGAATTCTTAAATCAAGATATCAGAAGGGACTCATGTTCCTGGTAACCAAAGTTCTGAAGACTTGATACAAAGTGTTAAAAGATAGGCAGTGTGCCTACCGAGGAAACGTGCTTGAACTTTGTTTGTTGTATTGTAGGACAATTCTGACCTGGGTAAGGGAGCCATTCCCCTAGGAAGAAGCCAACTCCTGAAAGTGAACTTTAATCCTCAGTCCATAAGAAGGGAGTCACTCTTCTGAACTAAAAATGTCTACGTTATTTCTAGTTTAGTTTTAGGTGCAAAGGACAGAAGTGAGGTTTTTGACACAATAAGGTGTGCTATGGATGTGCATGGACATTCTGACAGAAACCCTAGTGTTTTAGTTGAGGCAGGGAAACCCCTCTTAGGGATAGGGAAAGTTAAGGGTTCTCATCATTTCTTTTTTTACTAATATAAGTCTCCAGCAATCACTTTCCCACCAGCGTGCCAGTCTCCTCCTTCTGCACCCTTATAGCATCTATTTATTTATTTATTTATGTATGTATTTATTTATGGTTCTTGAAGAATGCTAATAATGCTGCCATATAGCCAGATCCAAACACTTCAACCAATTTAAGCAAGGGCAGTGAAATGTCTGGCTATTGTTTAGCTGTTGTAAGGGCCATCTAATATGGATCTAAACAACCTTTCTCTGATTTTTTGACAATCTGATATGGACTATAAACTTGTAGACAGTGGTTTAGGTATATGTGTGGCAGGGTCTCGTTGTGGTGGTGGATTCTCCTGTAAAATGTTCAATCGATAAAAAACATGATGTTATAATGGGAAGCAAGCACCTGTACCTGTTCTAGCTGACATGCTCTTATTTACTTACCCTAAAGTTGTTTTATTTGTCCGTGAAGGACTTATTCAGATTGTTCCAAAACATTTCACTTTGAAGGTCCATTATCTTTGCTTCTTCTGCTCCCCAATTTCTGGAACACAAAGTTTGAATACAAAGAATGTCTTGATTTTAGGTTTCTTGCAAGATTGCTTTGAGGAGTGTAGGTAGATCAGTCTTTGCTCGAGGAGTGGGCATTGGGAGAACGAGGCCCTTCACATTGAGCACACACTTTTAAAGGAAAGTCCTTTTCTATAGAGTGTTAGTAGAGTGTCTTTAAGGCTGGAGTACCATGGCCCTGTTTCAGGAGGTGAAGGCACAGTTCTGTTGCCTGGTGTTTTCATCTTTGAAGTGTTATGATCAATTTTGTAAGTAAAGCGTATATGTAATGACAGACATCTAAGAAAGGTATTGTGAAGGCCCTAGTGAGTTCCACACCATTGTTTAACTGCAGTAGAGGGAGCCCTTTCTTAATTAGGTTTACTTGAGAGCGTGCCCTCTTATTTAGAGTGATCATTTGATTAGAGAAGGAGGATCATGTTGTGCGTTGTATACAAATTAGCTGCACCCATTACTTTATTGGAACATGTTCAGCATCTAAGAAAGATAAAAACTAATTTCTGGTTATGATCCCCTTGTTCTAGACAGAAATGTTCTAGGCACGATTGTCAGGCCACAAAAAAAAAATATTCAGGAAAGAGACACACTTGGTTTATCCTACCAACAATCCTGGAGGGACACGTTAAAGAAAACTGAGGAAAGAAATCACCTGCAAAGAACCCCACCAACACAGCTGCTACACATACACGCTCCATAGGATATATGGGCAAGAGATGTGGCAGTTCATGATGGTAGCCAATCACAGAATAGAACATCACAGCACAAACGTAGCAGCCAACAGTACACCGGAAGAGAGAACAAGGATGAGAATGATGGAATGTTCACAGAATGAGGCAAGACACAAACACATGAATCACAAAGGAAGACATGTTCAATATAGATGAACTGATCCTGTAGGTTTATCCCAAAGTTAACACATTCCATCAAGAATGTCAGGAATCCAGATTTTTTGTACTAATAAATATTGTATGGCCTCGCTGTCAATTAAAAATGGGAAGGTCAAGAAGTAGCAGGTAACTTTTTAATGAACAGTAAGCAGGTGTCTGGCCTACCCACATAATGTATTGTCATCTATTTTATTAAGTTTTTCTAAGGTTCTAGCATTGGGAATAACCATTTCATAGGATCTCCAGAGCAAAGAGAAGTAGGGAAATCCAATATTGTACAGGCTTTGTGACCATTTCGAATAATTAAGTGCAAGGAGGGAGGTGTGGGGACAAAAGCAGTAAATGGGTGATGTACATTAAAACCATAGAGAGGGTTATCATGCAAAGAAGATAGATACATGCACAACACAATGGGAAAAGACTGGTCAGGTTCAGGAAGCAACTTCACAAGGCTGAGAAGGCAAATAGCCACAGCAGATTAAGGTGCTAGACTGGAGGCTTTTCCGAAAAGGAAGGCCTACTGTCTTTTTTTGTAAGTGGAGGTTATTCCACAAGAATCTGATGGCACCCAGGGAGCTGCTTGCTCCCTAAAGACATCAACAGCGCATGTTTTGGAACTGGTGTACCACAAAGGTTATTCTTGTTCCCTTGATGTTTATGTGTGAGGTTATTGGGGTGCCTAGAGAGTACTGTCAGAGTAGTGAAGTTGTGAGAGTACAAAGGAAGAAGTGACTTGGGCTCTTTGCAACATTTTGAGCATAGGGAGGGTGCACTTTAGGATATATAACTTGAAGTGAGACTTCTTTGTGTATTCTTGATTCTGAGGTGAAAAGGACAACAAATTGTGACTGACTTTTCTTGGCAGAGGAGACATTTGGAGGGGAGAGCAGAGTGGATGGGGTTTCAAAGGTAGATGATGTACATTTTTAAAGCATTAGGAGAGAGTGTGTTGCCTATCATCCAATCCTGAATCTGCACCGGGCATCTTTAGATTTGATGGTGAGCTGATGCAGATTCCTGAAGACAGAAGGTGGCTTGCAAAAGCTTAGAAGGTTCCATGTGTTAAAATCGTGGCAAAAATGGCAGAGGACACAAAATATCACAGCAAAAAGGCAGTGGATTTGCCACCGCAATTCATGTAAAGAATGCAGGGGACACTCCCGCATCCCCTGGACTTATTACACCATTTGAGTGGAGCAGAGGACACCCCTGAAATCCCTGCTCCCCTTAAATAGTGTAATGAGGTACACCTTTAACGGGTCAAACCACAGCATTTTTGCTGTGATTTTTGTACAGGCAACATTTCTGCTGCAATTTTATCACTGCATACCACTTAGGAGATAGTGGGATGCAGGGTGACAAGGTCAGTCATAGGTTTCAGGAAGGCGTTGGAGAGACACTGAGACAAGATGGATCCCTGAGGAATGCCGCAAAGTTGTATGTTATTTCTTGACAGGAAAGAACCTCCTATGATTCTCTCTGCCAGTAAGGAAGAATTAGATGAAATGTGGAGAGGGACTGGAAACCCTAATCTCTTGGAGGTGAAAGGTGGTTGTGCGGTTGACTGTGTCAAATGCAGGTGAGAAGTCGAGATGAATGAGAACAGAGGGCAATTTGACATCAGAATCTGTTATTTCATGGAAAGCAGTTCAGGTTTTTCTTTGCTTCTGCCTAGGGTAAACACAGACTGGTGATTGTGAAATAGGTCACGAGTCTCAGAGAAACTCAGAAGCTGATTAGTGTTGACTTTTTCTGAGATGTTGCTAATAAAAGCTATATTGGTAATTCAGCAGTAATTTGTGCGATATTGGTTTCAGAACTGGCTTTCTTGAGAAGAGACAATTTGCATTTCTTTTTTTTTTTCAAGCGTGAGGGCGATATATTTCAGGAAGTTGTTCACCTGCATTCTTAGGCCTGGTCTGATTATGAAAAAATGTCCTTGATAGTCTTGGCAGAACATGGCTCAACCTGCTCAGAAGAAAATGTTTAATTTTCTTAACTGACATCAACAGCTCTGGTTGACAAATAGTAGTAACACTACAAAAGTGGGTACTTGTCGCCAGGTCAGTGGCAGACAGACCTGAGATTGTTTGCACCACATCAGATGGAGTCATCGAATGCTTGCAAGACTGCTACTAGTGAAGAAAGTTCTGAAGCAGATCTAATTTCCTTGTGAATACGAAAACGCTGTAAGTGTCTGGTGAATCTACACCAGAAGTCAAGTGATTGAACCAGTGGTGACTGAAGTGTTGGAAGAGGTTGCGGAGAAAGAGACAGGTGACACTTGCTTCATAGGTCTCAATGCCATTTAGCCCAGTTAAACTGGAGATGCTTCACATGCTTTCCTGAGTGTGGCCAGCCTAGATTTGAAGAGATGGTGGCCAGACAAAGGGAGAGTGATGATCATGATGTGAGATAGATTAATATATAACAATGATGGGAATATCATCCAGCATATAGCCTCCTGCCGGTGAAGTATGAGAGTCAAATATTTAGATCAAGTGAGTCACATAATTTAGTGAAAGCAAGGGGTTGCTTCTTGGTAAAAGAGTCTACCCAAACGTCAGAGGTATCAAAGCAACTGCCATGTCAGAGCTAGATTGCAGGATGCTACGTTAGGAAAACCTCATGGATAGACACAGCCAAAACGTCTGTAATAGGGGGGCGATCACAGTTTCTTCGTGAGACCATAAATATTATATTTTACCCTTTTAGTAAGCCCAGGTGGATTTTGCAGGTTATTGCTACTTTTTTCATTTTTTATCTAAGCACAAGTCTCAGAATAAGACAAAGAACAAAATACAGATAATTTTCCGTAATGTATCACATTTCTGTAATGTGGATGAGGCTCTGGTTGTTCACACTGATCAATGGTGCAAATGCTTAGAGGATGTTTGCTGCTTTCCCTATTTTCCAGTCCAGCTCTTGATTTAACTCATTTTTAATTGTACGTTTTCTACACGGTCCTGCTAGTATTCTTTTCAGTCAGATGATGTATCGATCACTGCTTGCAATGTGCACGTTTTTCAGTGATGGAGGTATTTTTTGCACCAGTGTTGTGGATGGCATTGGGGATGGACCAGCATGTGGTAACTTCTCTTGAAAGTTCCTTTTCACCCACTTTGGACTGGGATCTTCAGAATCCTGTGCAGGGACGTCATTTCACCAAAATACCAGGGGTAGCGGAAGTGGCATCACATGACCCTTGACCCCTGATGACATCACAGGAAGTGATGCCATTTGACCCCGCCCCAAAGTGATATCGCGGGTAGCAATGGAACACAACATTTCACCCATTGACAAAACAAGAAGTGGCATCACATAGCATTGTACACTACGAAAAATATGGTTACTATATCACTATGTGATGCATTTCATACAAGAATGGGTAGCCATATGTATCATTAAGATCATTGTGTGTAGGCCCATATTACCAAATTACTGTGAATGCAAGCAGACATCCATGAGCAAATGATACTGATGTGTTATTATATAGCACTTACGCTTAAGCGCTTTATATAGAAAAAATATACATCCTATATCACCCAAACTGTGTTGGTACTCATTTATCGACCTCAGAAGGATGAAAGGCTTAGTGAGGCGTTTAAGAACAGACTAAATCAGTGACTCACCCCCTGAAGTGTGCCTGAAATAAACATTTAATGGACCTAGCAATTATTGTATAGAATTCCTCAAAGACACATTATTTGGTATTCCTATTCTTTCTCATTTAGGGGTCAGTACTGAAAGTGTTAGACTTGTGGCACCCTTGTTCTTATTTTTCTTCTTTTTTTTAAGGGGCCTGAACAAGAAAGCCAGTCACCCCAGAAGTAAAGAGCCACAGGCCGGAGCTTGCATTACAACATTTTTTCTTTTTTAGAGGTCGCAAGGTAGACCACAGAGGTCGCAAGGGAGACCTCAGAGGTCGCAGTTGCAACCTCTGCCGACCCCTAAATGACGTCCCTGATCCTGTGATGGGTGTGATGGCATGGGTGGTAGAATGTCCTGTGTATCAAGGGTGGTAGTTGTACTGCTTTTTCTGTGAAAGTCCCTGTGGTCTCCAGTCACCTCTCCAAACCTCTTCATCTTCTTGACTATCCAATCCTCCATAAACCAATAACTACAAAAACAAAACCTAGATCCTGGCATCCTGCGCCTCCTCCTACAAAACTCTAAATGCCCATCTTACTAATATTGTGTACCATTATGCTGCTCCTTGATCTAACTAGGAGGGCAGGAGCAAACACAAATCCCTACGGTCAAGAGGCGTTGTCAGAGTGACAGAGCTGCTGCTTCTCATGGCCATTCCGCCTAATTTCTCCTGTCCATGAAAACTTGGCAAAGGCTGAATAAGTTTATCCCCACATCCATCTGGACTGCCGAGAGCCATTTGCTGCGTGATGAGGTGACACTTTATCACATACCTGTTCTCTGATTCCCTCTATTCTGAATGGAAATGGAGGAGGCAAGTAGATCAAGCTTCACTGCTTGCCTTTCCACTACCCGATATGACAGTGGGGTATATTCTTGGATACTGCTATGATGCCATAGCAGTGCACAATGGTTTGGTTCTACTTGGTTGAAAATATACCTTTTCACATTTGGCCAAACTTATTTTGCTCTTTTCTTAGGTCGAAAATGGGGGTGGGAGGGGATCACTCACGACCCCCCTCCCTCTTCCCTTACCTCACCCCATATATATATTTAATTACATTTGACAGAATTTCGACCAAAAAAATATTTAAAAAGTGCAGTCAAAAGAAAAAGGTCAAATGTTTTCCGACTAAGCATGCTAATACCGTGCATAAAAACTGCCCTCTTTTCCCGCAGCTGTGTGGGCAAAATCTTAAACACTGCCCTGCTCTCGCAGCAATGTACATGTGTCTCCAGTGCCCACAGTGACCTATTATTGGAAAAAAGTATGGCCGTGCTGTAGTGCACGAGAAACGTTATCTGTATAAATGTTTATCAGAAGAACACTAAAGCTAATGGTGTAGCGAATCGGCAGATAGTGACAGGTTAAGCGCCCTCTTCAAACATGTGTCCCACCTGCAATTAACACCTTCAAATCCCATGCAGGGCCAACTCTGCTCGTCCATTTGCCGAGATTGATACATTGAGTAGCAATAAAGTTCGTACGAATACCAGTTGTGTACAGTGCTTAGAAGCGGTGGAATCTGGCATGAAGTCATGTACTCAACCCTGATATCAGTATGTGTTAATTTACTGATGCTTGGGGGAACAGTGAATTTGTAGTGCCTGTCATTATTAATATCGGCATGGGTTTGCACATTAACAACTCCAATAAAAGTAATCCAGCTCCTCGAAGTGTACAGCTGACAGTGGCCCTCGTTACAACGTTGGCGGAGGACCATGGTGCTATTAGCACCATGGTCCATGCCGCTAAGGTTACGATTCCGCCTTGGTGGATGGCGGAATTACCGCCCCATTCCAAGGTGAGTGGGGCGGTAAATCCCCATTCACCATTTGCCCTTCCCCATTCCCATTTTTGCCCCCATAGGGCATAATGGGAATGGGGAAGGCGCTAATGACGGCACCGTAAATTACGGTACCGTAATTGGCTCCAAAGTCCCTTTGCGGGTTGAATTTTTAACGCCTGCTAAAAGCAGGCGTTAAACACCAACCCGCAAAGGGACACTTGTAATCAGGTGTTAACGGTTAACGGCGCTGACGGCGCCGTTAAACCCTTAACGCCTGAGTTGTAATGAGGGCCAGTGTCACCACGCCAGGCCAGCTGCACTGTGCAATGATCTGATTGTGCTTCACATGCATTAATGATGAGCTCATTTAGGCCAGGTTCTGCTCCAGTTTGTCACAGTAAATGCATGAGTACAGTTTCGTAAAAACTGAAATGACACCTGAGCTCTGAAGAGTGTTTTCCATCAGTAATTGACCAGGTCTGAAATTCACCAGGTTCTCCTGTTGATTTCAGGATGCGTGTCCTGAAATCACCGGCTAGATGACGATGATGTTTTTTGGGATCTTGATTCCCGTTCTCGCTGCCCAATGTTTTCCTTCTCAAGCAGACATTGGATCCGATCGCATGCTCATAATGCTTTCAGCAAAAAGAAGCGCCTGTGTTCTTTTGACATTTGCATCAAAATATTTGAGAAGGCTGTTCAAAGCGTTCCTTGAGGAGGTGGAGGGATGCCTCTGCCAGGGATCTGCTGAACAGATAGCTTGGAGGTCTTCATTTGATCTTCAATTCTCACCTCACACACACACACACACACAGTTTGCTTGCACGAGCTCCCACCCACACGTGCAGACACTGGCTTTTTCTGCATCTTGGGCTGTGGATTTATACTTCTGACTACACAACTAGGCCACGCAGTGAGGGTCTAGGCGACTCAGAAGAGGTACAGCACAGTTTATACTTCTCCAGAGTTAAAGGGGCCTAGAAGTCGAGGGATCATTTGCTGTCTGCTTCATGCTGCGGATGAGGCGGTGGCGCACGACTTGACTCTGCCTTCACCAGCATCCACCTCCACAGATTTATTAAAATGTTCTTATTATTGTGGAGCTTACGGGCCCGATTCATGGAATTCTTTGCACGCTTCAAAGTGACTTTGCACTGCTGAAAAGTGACTTTCAACTGCCGACACCAACCCTGATTCATGGAACTGTGCAAGGTGTATTGTTGCAGTGCAAAGTCTGTGCAAAGTCAATTTGTACTGCACTGCGCTGACGTTGCCAGGACTTTACACTGCTCCATGAAACAGGGTTTGTGTCGGCAGTGCAAGTCGCTTTGAACCTTTGTGTTTATGTTGAAGACATACATCAAGAAATCCTGCTACACCGCTTGGCTGATATGGAAGACATCACCGGGAACATGATGGATAGAATCCACTACTAAAAGATGCCGCTTTGAGTGTGCATTTCTTTTGTGTGCATTTATTGTGCACTGTGACTTCCTTCTGGTGCTCCTAAGTGCCCCCATGGGATATCTGGTGGTATTACAATAAATGCCTCATATGAACGAAGCAAGCAGTCAACAAAGCGAATCATGTCAGAACACACATAACCTCCTCCTCATGGTATATAGCCTTTTACTCTATGACAGGATCTTGTCTCTGAGCTCCTGAGGGCATTTCTAGCAATTATACATTGTATTTGATATTCTGTTCCTCTAGAGCATTACGATTACCATGTATGTACACACAACTAATGAAAGTCATTATTGACTATCTCTGAACCAATCAGAAAGCTCAGAAAACAGTCACTAGTACTGCTGCATTCATATTTAGATCCCGCGGTTTGGAAAATCGGACTGGATCATCACATGTGTAAGCATAGGTTCTATGTGATTTTAACAAAGGACAAAATAAAGAATTCATTTTTACCAAACCCAAAACAAAGAAAAAATACTGATTTATTTGTTGGGGGGGCAGGGGCGGCTTCACCCAAAGCCCCCGGTTTCCCCATTTTTAAATACCACACCGACCCACCAGATTTAACCCCTTACCCCACCCCCACATATATATTCTTTTCTACATTTTGTATATTTTCATTGTTTTTTACTTGTTTAAAAATCACTCTTTATTTTGTATTCATTATAATCACTGGATACTATACGCATATGGCACTCGCGTGCTACCTGTCGGATGTGTTGGAACCAAAATGTTGTTAATGGTCCTGTAGAACTGGCCACATCAATACGGGCCTCCTTGCGCATGCATAGATCTGTAGCTTTATTCAGTGAAGGACAGGACAGGCTTCAAACATGCTTCATGGTCAAAGAATGTGCTTCTTGGTTCCATATACATGGGAATATTCAAAGTTTGTATAGGGAGATGCAATAAATGTTTGAGGCACAATCTTCCCTTCCAACTAGACTGCACATGTTGGAATTCTTCCAAATCTCAGCCGCATAGAAGGCATCCGCTGCTTCCTGAGCTCTATACGCCTCAAGAGTCGGACAAAGAGACCTATCTCCAAATCACTTGAAGAGGCAAACTGTAGCACTAAAGCTTCAAGATGAAAGAAAACCTACTTTATCATTCTGTATCTTCAACATGCAGTTGGAACTAAATAATTAAACGTCTCACCCATTAAAATCGGTATCTGGTCATTGCATCTAATGCCATTCAATCTAATACCATTCCATCAAAATATTTCCATCTAAAAAATGTGCATCAAATGCATTTTTTTGGGGTAAGGGGTTATTTTTTGTTCAGGAGGATTTTAAAGGGTAAAAAATAAAAATAAAAAAATAAGCATCCGATGCACATTTTTTATATGGAAAAACATTGATGCAAATGAATTTAGATGCCAGGAATTCGATGCATTGACCATAAACCATTCAAATCAGACCCAATTTGTGGGAGGGGCCAGATCTCATGAAAACATGCTATTGTTTTCATAAATGGTGGCGGGTCTCTTGCTCGTCCGAAAACTACCCAAATTTACTTTGCTCATGTTTCTTTTGTCGCTGTGCTTTTACCATCAAAATATAGATGGTGAGTTGGGGTTAGGCAGTATGGATGGGCGTGGGGAGGTTGGGGAGCAGTAGTTGGCAGTTGCAGAGGGTCTCCCCTGCAGTTTTATTTCGACAAACAGACATACATCATTGTAGAATTGCTTGTGATTTTTAAAAAAAGGAGGATTCCCTAAGGATTCTCTAAGCCAGATCTCTTTACATATGAAGCATTAGCCGTAGGTTTAAGAGGCATCCCAGTAGGTCATTCATTGTCAGGGTAGATCATTGATCTCAAATTTGCACTGTTTTCCCATTTTTCTAAAAGGAGCTAATAAGCTTAATTTTACCAGTCCATTCCCTTATTTATATAATTATCTAAGAACACATACCTGTGTAAAATAATCGTTTTGTCAGTGGGTTGCAATCATTTGTTAGTCATTATTGTGTTATTCAATGTGCAGCTACTCCCTTAAGAGATCCACGAGTATGGACATTGGATTGGACCAATGGACGCCACCACCATCTGAACAGCAGTACATCTCTCTCCCAAACTGGACCAAGTTCTACTCTTGCACTTACAGCCTTTTCCTCTCCTATGATCTATGTCAAACTTCAGGGAACCTCTGTGCAAAGAAGGAGCATGTAACGGTCAATCTGTGACATGCAGTGTTACCGTGGCAGTGGGCGCCAGCATGCGAACGGTACATGTGTAATATATAATGTGCTTCCTTCATAGAAAAGTATACGTAAAGAAACATTGGGGACCTTCAAAATTCATACTGCACTGAATTGCCCAGGAAGGCTATAGTTTATAATTGTTTTGTGTTTCCTGTTATCCCTAATTAGCAGCTGAGATAGGTGAGCATCCACTCAGTTTTCCCAGATCACAGGATTCCTCCAATGCTAGGAACTCATGTTTAGTGAACGCCTTTGGCAGCTCAGGCCTGCAACCAGCTCCCTCCTGATGAAGGCTGCTATCATGTCTTTCTTAATTGTAATGAAAAATCCCTCTATCACCTTGTTTCTCTGCAGCTGATCCTGCCAGGGTCATCTTAAGCACTTTCGGGGACCGTGAATTAGACACACTTGGGGCTCCCTTCCACCGAACAAAAGGATTGAAGGAACCCAAAATATATGGTTGCACGCACCTCCCCCTCGTTGTGACCACAAACGATAGCTTGATATGCTTTCTTGCAGCGTTCAAAATAAGCATAGGTACTCCCTTTCAGTCCCTTTACCCTCTTCATTCTTATTGTAAACAAATAGCATGTCAAGGCCAACATTAGCATTCCACGACAAGCGCCTTGTGATATAGCATAGCTGCAGGACAATGTTCATCAATAGTAATGGCGAGGAAGGTATACAAGCCATAGTATAAATGCGAGACAGATTGTTGAAAAAAGTGCACATAATCCACAATAAAGAGAGGATTCAGATTAGCAGCCTCATGGAATACAAACATGCTCAAGTATGAATACAGGAGAC
Source organism: Ambystoma mexicanum (assembly GCF_040938575.1). Classification (NCBI taxonomy): domain Eukaryota; kingdom Metazoa; phylum Chordata; class Amphibia; order Caudata; family Ambystomatidae; genus Ambystoma; species Ambystoma mexicanum. The sequence goes on along the minus strand of NC_090937.1, from coordinate 130,547,986 downwards.
CAAATGGAAGTAAGGAGAAAGCTAAACATACCATAGCATAGATAGTGGATAAAAATTGGAAGCAAAGAAGGAATCCAAATGAGGATAGCTACTTCCCCTGCACACTTTCTGAAAGGCCAGGAATGGCCTAAGGGAGATTAGGTGAACAATTTTACAAGCAGTTCTGATTTCTTAACTTCTCATATGAAGGAAATTATAAAGAAGAATTCAATAAAAGGTTTGTGTTTATACAAAATAATTTTTGCTTTTTATTAGTATCTTGACAGGCCCAACGCGTTTCGAGTTATGGATACTCTTCATCAGGGGAAGCATATTCAACAATTATTGTCTACAGACAGAAAAATTACATACAATAATGGATTAGTATTTGTATAAAGCAATTTTGTAAATCTATAAAGCATAAATAGCCAATATTTGTACATCAATCTAACATCAATTTAGCGACAATTTTTGTGAAATCATAATAGTAATTTGTAAGGCACTAATTCCCTTTAAACAAAAACATCCTGTATTCTGTTTTCATTAGTAGCCCATTAGTAACTCATCATGAGAGGAGCAGATGCTAATGTTGGATGGTATTACATTGTATGAGCATTTCAATTAAATTTCTACACACATTTATAAATGTCACAAGTGACCTAGTGTGTCAAACCTTAGTGCTCCATGTGGGGTCAAAATAGTTGTATTAGGTGCAAAGAGAGGTTAATAAGAATGGTGCATGAATTAGAGATAATATGTGTGTTAATTATGGCAATAGCAAGCATCAAAAAGGTATAATCTTACCGAATAGATTCTAAGTACAGCATAAGCTGATTGAAATGGCGGTTGGAGACTGATGGGGTACACTCCAGATGATATTTCAGGTGATGATAGTGGGCTTCTTAGAGACAGATGTCTCTCAGTTCTACAAAAAGAAGATCGTAGATCCTCAAGGAAAATTTAAAGTCAAGTTAGTGTCTAAGTATCTAGGTGGTAGGCAAAAGCTGCTGGCTCGAAACGGTACTTACTAGAGCTACACCGGCAAGTGGAAACGTCCAGATGCGGTCAAGAACCGTGGATGAGTGAACTTAGTGGGTGTAAGTCTGCTTATTTATACTAATTGCGGCTATAATGTCACTCGCGCATGCGTCAGCGGCGTCAGACAGTGTTGTGATGTCACTCGCGCATGCGCGAGGTAGATGTAAACAAACCAAAGGTGAATGTAAGTGTCGAAATAATATATTAATACTTGTGCCGAAGGAACAGTTATCTAATAGATGATCCCGTTAATATGATGGGTACGTAATTAATTATTTAAAAAAGCCTGATCACATTAAAGATTATTGTGACTGGCCAAAAATGGCTGCTACATTGCGGTTTATTTAAATAGCCACACAAAAAAAATGATTGTAACATGGCAGTATTCTGGGTGTCCCTTAAAGTAAGTAACGGGGTGGATAGATGCAGTTGATGAAGCCACAAGATGTGGATGTAGTGTGCGTGGAAGTGTCAAATGCACTATGTTGCAAAGGAATAAAGAAATGTGAACTCTCAGCTGCCAGGAAGGTGTCCGTAACCAGAAGGACTGAGATTAGAGGAGAGACATGGCTTTCAAGTAGTGTTTCCATTACAGAGCAAAGAAATAAGTGGTTGTAGTGCGCAATATATCAATGCTATTATTATAGTGGAAGTAACACTATAGTCAGTGAATCCATTAGTGAGGCTTTTTTGAAGATCACATCATAAGAACAAAATCTCTGTGAAGGGTGAACATTTTGAAAGGTTTAGTGACTCGCAATTTTTAAAGAGGTGAAGCTGGGATTTGTGCCCGCTCTGCAATTTTCACACATTACAACTTTCTTTTCCAGTTCTTACCATGATCTAAAATAATACCATTTTATAGAACTGACTACACAAATCACTTAACCAAACATTCATTTTTTTTAAAGGGAATGTTTCGAGCTTCATTGTCTCCATCATCAACGGAAGTGCATAGGACCATGGTACTAATTAATGTCATCTTAAAATAATCCTTCATGGTTTCTCTTTTGTATTTTAAAGCTTTAAAAACAATACAGGTTTACAAAATTGTCATTCAAAAATGTGCATACAAATCTTTCAATTGTACAAAAAAACAAACCATTGTTTTTGTCAAATGAGCAGACCTTAAAATGTACTTGTCAGACCCATGCAATATCTGGACCGTTGTCTTGCGTCTAGAACCCCCCTTCGACTCAAATGTCCTACATACACAAAATGATCAGGTAGTGGGCTGATGCCACCAGCATATGAGATGACAACCCTTTTCACAGAAGACAGCACAGTAATGTCAGTGCTATAAGATGATTAGTCCAGGATCACTGTATTGTCTACTAGCAAAGCCGGGATACAAGCATGAATTCTTTGGTTCCACAGTCTTGAATTTGGATACCTAATCTCCTCTTGGACGAAAATGTTATGATCATCATTGGAGGTGACTGCCTAGGTTTTACAACTCCACATTTGAACAAACCAATTTCTAGGTCTTCCCCGTGCTGATATTATGTTATTTTTTATATCAACTGCAAACTGGTGCAGTTACATTGCTAATAATAGCACATGTTGTGCTGCAAAACAAAGTATATGATCAGTCGTATCAACTTGCTGGAAATGAAATCTTGCATATGCACGTGGATCTCTGCAATGAGTGCTTAACACACTGAGCAATCTTCTACATGATCACTACACTCAATTGTATTAATATGCTTTTCAACTTTAGCTGTTGCGCATGATCAACATAATTCCCAATGAAAGGTCAGAATGCTGCACAAGTTGTGCTGGGATAACACACAAACTATTCATTCCATAATGAGAACAGAAAGCATTACAAGATGGAAGTGAGCAGAGAAGAATGGATTAGTAACAAAATGCAGGAAAATGTTTTACAGCCTCAGAAGCACAACATAAAATATGGTGTGTGCTATTTAAATGTGTTGAACAAGGAGAACTAACTTCTTTACATCACGCAGCCTTGTGGGGCCCTCCTACAAAGTGGGGGCCCTGTGCAAGTGCTTCTGTTGTCGTCCCATAAAGACGTCTCTGGCCTTCTCCCTCACCTGCATCAGTCCCTCCCCTCCACCGTTTCCTGCACATCACCCTTCAAAAAGAAAAGCCACTCATATTTGGAGTTCTGCTTCCTTTTCCAATGGCGGCCATCTTGCTTTGGATTCAATTTCTTATCTGAAAACGGAGTACTTTTAAAAAAGAAAATAAACGCAGGGCATAGGTTACTTCTGCAGCCAGTGTTAACCGCAAAAATCCATTGTGCGTTGTTCAAGTAACCAATGTTTCACAGGCAATGGTTAAGGTCGTTGCTATGCACACGACTATTCATTTGGGCTGTGGGCCGTTGCCTCCAAAGTATTGCCACCTGCCGCATTGATTGTTGTGTAATTATAGTGAACCTGCTTGCATCATATGTTTTTTGACTGCACATTTATATCATTGGATTTTTTTGTAGCTGTTTATGCCTGTAAACTGTATGAATGTACCATTGTTTCGCCACACCTCTCTATCAAGTCGACAGGTGCCTGATGTGCATTTCTTCCTATACATCACTTACCCTCGGTGTAAAGCGCCCACATTATCAATACACATGAGTAGGCTATCTCTTCCATTCTTGCTTGCCCGTGGGAGGAAAGGGTAACCTTGACCAACAATCCAAACTATCAGCACGAAGACAAACGACTGGGGAGAAGTAATAACGTCACTGGACATCACGCAGTACGTTTACACATCAGATGATGCCCACACAATAGATAGATATAAGCTATCCTGAGAAAAATGCTCTCCATAAAATAAATATACCATGAGGAATTATTTAAGTTCCAAAAACTGCGTTTACATACAAATACTATGCATTTAGGGAATGCCCTTCGTGTTACTGTGTGTTGCGCAGATAATAGCATGACTAATGTGCCATGGGAATATATTCATTAACATTGTTGCCATGGGTGATTATTATATGGAGGGCACGCGGAGCATCTATTTTTGCCATTGTTCGCCCGCCAATCAATGCAACTTCCTGGTGATCGCGCAGGTTATTGACCATTGAGTTTATCTAGCGAACCCACCACACCCAGACTCTATGGGCACCGCCCCAGATTCATCCAAGTCACGTGTGGAGGTGGGGGTGACTACCTACATATATACTAGAATTTCTGGGCAATTGTAGGCGTGGCTCAATCTCCTAGCAGTATGTTTTGCATGTGATATTGTTTTGAAAAGGTGTCTACACTTTTTTGCTATCCCTCACTCGTATTGGTATGAGGGACCATTGATCTGCTTGTAGTCTGTTAACCTCACATGACAATATAATGGAGCTGTGCGATCTGGATGTTCCCATGTTTTGTAGTAGAACAGGATCAAGTATTCCCCTTGATTATTGAAACTGTGAAAGCAACAGTGGCCTCTGCCTGTGGACCAGAGGCTGGCTGTTTATAAACACCCATTAGCCACTAATGGATACGTCACTAGGTTTTAGTCTTATGTCAAGGCTCTGACTGAATTTGGGGATTGATGGAAAGGCTAGACGGGGTATAATAACAAGCTTGTCGTGTGTTTTTTGCTTTTATTTTTTCATCGGGAATGGCATGAGGCCCTCTAGTGTAACCATTTACCCAAATATGTAAATATTAATGACCGTGGCTGCCTATTGAATCACAGAGCATGTGGGTGCAAGCAATCCATTGTGCCCAATAGGGGAACACAGAGGGTTTTACAAGCAGCTTAAGCAGAGTCCACAGCTGCACTTTTGGGGCTAACATGTCAGCTTTTGGTTGAGAATGTTAAGAGTCTACTAAACATATCAGGGGCCACATTACAGAAACGTGCACTGGGGCATTAGTACCGAGGCAACGTTTGGTGCATTAAAAGTTTATATTTTTTTGCACTAGGACTTTTTTTCCCTAGTGCTCATACCATGTACAATTGCACTTGCCCTGGTGAAAACGTTTTCTAACATGGCCCAATTTTATTTGCACTGCTTATACAGTGCAAAATTTCCATTTGCACAGGTGCAATGTTTCTGTAATCTGCGCCCACATTTGTAACGATAGGCACATAAGAATCGGTACATGGTGAGACTCGAAGGAAAGAGACTTGTGTTCATTTTCTAATAACCATTGTTGTAGTCTGCACTTGAAGTAGCTTGACCAAAAATGTAGTTGAAGTCTTTTGTACAATGTGACGATTCCATGGAGATTGTAACCTCTCTCCATGGAGGAGCAACCCCCCTTGGGACTAGGGAGGGGAGCCTGATACGCTTAACACCCACAAGGAGACAGGGTAAGCAGGATCCCTCTGGAGATCCACAGGGGTGTATGGAGCAACCCCCAAAGGCATTAACACCTTTATAGGGGTTGGATTGTGCAATGACCATGTTTATTCTTAACTAATGGCTGGCTTGGCTTCTGACCCAAGGTGTGCCCAATCTCTGTAAAGAATAAAGAGATACATGTGAACACACTCTCTGCAGGAGAGTCTCTGGACTAGCCAATCCCGGAGGAGGCGGGGCTGGCCCTGCAGAGATTAAATGCTACAAAGACACCAAAGGATGTGTGGCCAGAGAGAGATTGAAAATGCCAGTGTCAACGGGCAGGCCGATACATGCACTATGCGTGGCGTCCAGTTCAACAAAGGAAAATCCTTTTTTTTACCACCCCGGGTTGCCAAAGCGGCAACCTGTGGTGCTAATGGTGTTATGTACCCGTTCCATGGGTTAACTGGGGCCACGGACTGTTACCCCCCCCCCGGTGTTGCCCGTGTAACAGGTACAGAACACCACATAAGTCAATTCAGTTAAATTTGCATGCTGTGTACATTTATTCTTAAATGTTAGCATATGTGCAAAAAGAAATAATTTGGATAAACTATATATTTAGAAAATCAATGTAATGATACAAAGAAGAAGCTTGACGCGTTTCGGGAATATCAATCCGTTCATCAGGAACAAGAATTGATACAATTCACTGTTTGTTTCAGTCTTAAAGCTTCAATATTCTCTACAAAGTAAACTGAGCTCTTGTGTCAGTTTGGTACCACTAACTATCTGATTATGAGAATCAATCATGTGTCTGTTAGTAACATGTGAATACATATGCAAAAAGATTTGGCATTCGCAGTCAAATATTGCGAGCTTTATTTGTGCAGATTTTCTCCAGTTTATCAAATGTGTTATTGATAATGGTTCTGTAGTCTCTCGTCTAGTAGGAACAGCAGGACAACATGGCAGGTCTTGCACACTCTTTTTCTTTAATGGGTTTCTAACGCACTGTCTCTTCAAAACCAATTAGGAAAGCAAAAGCAAAGAAAATGCTCAAATGTTCAAGAACATGCACACAAAAGTTGTCCTCCTTGACACTTCAGCTGCCAATGCTCATCACTAATGGGACTGATTGAATAGTGGCCCAGAAAAGAGCCTTTCTTTCACTGCTACTACCTTGAAATCAATTCATCCCCCGTCATTCGGCGGAAACCTTGATGTAGAAATAGAATCAAGTTGCTGTATACCACTGACTGACTTCTGAGGTTGTGATATTGATGTATGGTACAATGCAGTATGAAACAATATGGTACGTGGAAGTACAGTGCATATTTATATCCGACCTCTGGCGCCTACTAGCGCAGTTGTTTCACTGGCCACAAACAAGGTATATTATACTGGAGGGAGAACAGGTAAATATCGCACACTTCCTGTTTATTCTTTTCTTTCTTAACCCCTTAAGTGCTGCATGATAGCGTTCTCTTTCTTCACCAACTTTCAATGAAACAAGCTTAAAAAAAAAATGGAACAGTTTTGTGCTTACTATGTATTGCATATATGTTGCCTTTTCTGCTCTCGCGCATCTTTTTCCTTACTGTAACCTATGTATACTTTTATGAACAATTTTATGAAACCTTCACTCTGTAACTTTATCCTGTACTAATGTTGTACCAAGATATGCGCCTGGATGCCCTTGGGCCTGGTGTGCTATACAAATAAAATAAATACAAATACAAATAGTTATTATGTCTCTCAGTAGCTGGAGCTCACCACCAACTGATCTTAGGATACTGCAAGACGCTGACTACCAAAAACACAGAGAACAACAATTACTTGCTGCACGTGCACGTTCTGAATACTCACAAGGCTTTGTAGCTTTGCCCTTTCTTCCTTTTCCCTCCACTGCTCAAATTGTGTTGTACTGTATTTCACTACCATGTTCCCTCCGCTAATCCTGTGGGCACTCTGAAACAGTCTTTTACTCGCTGTGAAACCACCTAACAAGCAAACTATAAATACATGAATAAATAAATAAATTATGCACGCATCAAATAATCCCCACACAGGAACTCTGGCACTTTTATTTTCAGATATACAATTGTAATGCTGGAGGTTACCTTTAACTTTGGCTCATGACAGCAATATTGTGAAATTCTCATCTTATTAACTGCTATAGCTAGGTAAATTCACTTTACTAGCTCCTCGCTTTTCAAAACATAATGCAATATAGATAAATACATCACTTAATGGAAAACCAGATTCATGTAGTGCTTTAAAATAATAATACTGGCGTTGTCTCAACTGATAGAAAAGAAGCAAAACATATTTAAATTAATATTTTCAAAACGTGTTATGTTCCTGTTGTTTTTCCGCAAACAACAACCCTACGCAATCCACTACAGGGAACACAAACATGATGACATGGATGGTTATGAATGGAAAAATCTTCAATAATTCTGGAAATAGTAAACACAATGCACTGGGATTCACCTGCGATGTATTGGGCTGTAGCAATTGGATGGCTTAAGGGATGGAGTCATAGTAGGAAAGTGATAGGCATGTAAAAATATGCAGATCTAAAATATGTTAGAACACCAAATTGTTTTGGTCGAAAGTAATATGGTCAAATTTGTTTTTACCGCTAAATGCTAACCAGACCCCCTTTCATAAAAATCCTTGCCAAAAGCATAGTGTACACATGTGTCCCTCTGTACTAGTCTCTTCACTTAGATGCAGCTCCTGCTCTCCAGTAGCACAGAGCTGGATCAAAGGTCACATGTGCCCTTTGGATAGCTGATGGAGCTCAAGACTCCAGCAGGAAGAGGCATCATTAACTTCAGTACCTCTGTTTAAGAAATACCAAAGTAATTATGATAAATTATTTCCTGTTGGTTGGGTAATCTTGAAATGTAATCCTTACCTAGGGAACAGGGGTTTTGGTGTAGTGGCTTATAGTTTACATTATTGTTAAAGCCACATCAAATTGGGATCATACCTGTGTCAACCCTGTGAGCTTAAACCAGCTATGAGAGGCTATGCATATTCCGGGCACCCTGACTATCCACATTCCAGTGAGTGAGACACAACATCGGATGCTTGTCTCATTTGATTCTCTGGGGGATTGGTAACTCCTCCTTTCCAGACCCTGTAGCTCCCACAAGGAGATCTCCTGTGAGCCTGGCTTCAAAGAGTCAATACTATATCAAAGAATTACCACACAATAGAGGGTGGCCCACCACAGATCCATCGAATCTTCAGGCTGAGAGAGGGGTGCACTAGGACAGTCCTAGAGCACACGTCCGCATGAGGAAGTGTTCTTCCAACTTGCTATTCTGTGGGTTTTTTCTTTCCTTCCTGTCATCTCTACTTCCTGCAGAACAAGGCACTCTCTGTAAGACATTAGGGAGCAAGGGTCACTTGTGTCAGGGCAGGGATTCGACCCGTCAATTCAGGTTTGCATTCATCAAAGTCCCTGTGACCTGTTACCTCTTATAGAGGGGATCTCTTACTCCTTTTATTCTCATTTGAACCTTATAGAAACCTCAGTAAGACTTAATGTGGACCTTTTGGGAGAGTAGTCCTTTCCAAAGTCATCTGCCACAAGTGGAGAGAGATGCTTCAAGGCACAGGCCATCTCTGCTTCCTAGCCATTCTCAGAACACATTGGGTGTTGTTATGGACTAGACTTATCTCTTTCTTCCAGTTGAACTGGCACCCAGGTGCCTTATTCGAGGTGAATGACTCCTACAGTTGCTATCTAGCCTTCCCCAAAGTAAAAGTTTAAAAAAAGCAAAGAAAGTGGGTTCCTGAATTCTACATCTTCCAACTATGTTTAAACCATGTTTGAGCATCTTTTAACCATCAGGACCCACTTCTTTAAACTGCTGTTGCTGCATCATCAAACCGGCTGGGAGCCACATGGTGCCAAGCAAAGCATGACACCTGTTCAGCTTGAACAACCAGCTTGCTGTTGCAGGTGACTTCGAACTGCCAGCTTTTTCGAGAATTGCATCGGACCAGTCAACCTGATCCAGCAGTTAGCAAAAACTCAAACCAGCACAACCTTCGACCCATCCCTGGTTGGACCCCAAATGCATTGGATAAATGCCACCTTTAAACCACACTGACCTACCACTTAGAGCTAACTTGGCCTTCGACCAGCATTATTCACCACACTCAAACCCTGTTTGACATACAAGAATTGCATCTCAAAGCCCGGTCCTTATCGAACTTCTTCCAAAGTAGAAACAGGTACTATTGAGAGCCCCTGTTCCCGTAGTACATTTTTGGGGCCTTAGGGACTGGTTAAATCTTTGTTACATCTCTTTCCTGAAGAACATATCCTCATATTGCTACAGGTCCTTGTCCTGCATTTTCTATTTTTCAAAATTGATTTGATATTATTTTATTTTGGAACTGTTGTCCTATTGCTGGTTTGTTTTCTACAGTCTCACATTCATGCCCCTTCTTAGTGTATAGCGTTACCACAAAAGGAGAAGGAGGTATTTATTTTGGCCATGCCATTTTACCTTCATGACTGGAATCACTGTCGGTTTGTCAAAGTGTTAGGGCTGGGTAGGTGGTTTAGCCACTTTTCAACTTCGTACTCATGTAGGCAGTCATCATTTTGTCATAATGTTTTGTACAGACAACTTGAAATGAGCACAAACCACATAATAAATCAACCTGCCACTCTTTAAATCATCATAGTAGCATGTTGATTAAAAACACTATTATTTCAGCAATAAACCCTGTTGGCGGGGGCAATAACCAGCCAGGTAATCCCCCATGCCAGTTAGAAGCCCGAGCTAAGCGAGGGCTTTAACAATATCTGGGGAATAAACTGTTCACTGTAATGCCCGAACAAAGAGGAGTTTATTGCTAGTAGTATAGTTTCTTTCTTCAAGTTGAGAAATGGCGTGTTTGGTGTTTCTCAACTTGAAAAAAAAAATTAAACCAGATGGTGACCATGTATCCGGGTGAAGAGGACTACACATAGTCCCTTCTCCCTTACCATGGTGGTCCTTGCCTCATCGGTTGCACTAGGAACACTAGTGGCCCTGGTACCAGCGAGGGACTCAGGAGCACCAGGTTAGTGGGGCAGGGTGGGGAGGATCTAAATATGTGGCAAAGGAGCCTGGGGGGAAGGGGACCTGGGGGAGCACAGCAGCCACTTATCTTGGACCAGGCGGGAGAAGATGACAGCCTCCAGTTCAGAGGAGACTCTGTAAAGCCCCTGTTCTGAGCCTCCTCATTGGCTGGGAGGGCACCACACCCCCCTTGCCGGGTACTGATGTATCTTATTTAAACCATCCAAAATTGAAGTCTGCCAAATTACAAAGTAAAAATCGAATCTGGGATTTATACTGTACTATTAATCCCAAAAGAAATACAGTGAAATAATGTACATGCTGTGATCACTGTGTGTAGCCATTGTTCCACACAACATGCGGCTTTATGCACCCCTCATATTTCTATTCACCAAACAATAACACCTCTTAAGGGAAAATGGCCACTCTAGGCATGAAGTGATAATTGCACTCTATTGAAGACTATCAGAGGGGCAAGATGTGTCTGAGAACACGAGGCCGGGGCTTGGATTTCCTTGTGAATTCACTTATCTATCGAGGCAAAGACCATGGAATAACACTCCTACATTTTTAGCAGATCCAGAGAGGGTGGGAGGGCCCCCAAAAGACATAGGGCTTCATCACGAGTTGGGAGGTAACGCCGGCGGTATTATCGCTGGTGCTATTAGCCTACCGCGACCCCCCCGACGCTATTAGCGCCGGATCACGGGGTTGGCAGAGCGGTTAGTGCCCATTCCCCATTGCGCCCATTCAGGAATTCCTCACTCCCCATTGGGCCCAATGGGGAAAATTCACGCTATTACCGCCGGCGGATTTCCCACCTGTGGTAATAGCACCGAAAATCAGCAAATTTGCTGCGGATTTCCCTCCAGCTCAGAGCTGGAGGGAAATCTGCCAAGGCTATGATCTGGCGGACCCTCAAATGTGGCAGTAAGAGCACTACCACTGCATTTAAGGGTTACCGCCAAACTCGTGATGAGGCCCATAGTCCAGGAAAAAGGAAGAAAGGGTGTTACCACCCAAGTGAGTGATTTCTGTGTTGAGGCATTCAGACAAAGATTGCTGTTGACCATCCAGTCTTTGATTTTTAGTAGACATGTATAAAGGCTGATAGAGTTCAATGCAAAGACAGCGATTTTGCAAAGAATCTGAGTGTCATCTGCTTACATTTGTGAGTTGAACGTGGAGGGCACAATAACGTAAAATAGAGATTCAAATAGAAATTAGAAAGGCCATCTGATAGCCTTTTAGAAAGAAATCGGAGTCTGTTGTGAGTCTAACGTTCTGGTAAGCATATGGGACACTCACACATTCAGGGTCATCACGAGTTGGGCGGTAACCCTTAAATGCGGCAGTAACGCTATTACTGCTGCATTGAAGGGTCTGCCAAATAATGGGTTGGACAATATTTACCCCAAGCTCTTAGGGGAAATCCGCTGGGAATTTGCCGATTTTCGGTGCTATTACCGCACGGTAATACCGCCAACAGTACCCATGCCAAAAATTCCCCATTGGGTCCAGTGGGGAATGGGGAATTCCCTTAATGGGCCCAAAGGAGAATGGGCAAGGACCGTTTCGCCAAACATGTGATCCGCCGCTAATAGCGCCAGACCGGGTGGCAGTAGCGCTATTAGTGCAGGCGGTATCCGGGCAAGAATACTGCCGTGCTACCGCCCAACTCGTGAAGAAGCCCATTGTCTCTCACCTAGTCCTTCAGCAACTTTTCATCAGATTCTTGAAAGGCAGTGGAATGTTTAGTTTTTGGTACAGTTTCACTAAAAAAGGCAGCTGATGTCAGTTTTCCGAGCTAACACAAATACTGATTCAGGCGAATGCCAAGAGTACTTATCCATTGCAGAAAAAGGGGTGAAAATGTTGGAAAGAGACGAGTCACTATTGGAAATATGTGGCGGTCAAACAGAATATTTGAGTATTTGCAACTGTGTTGTTTGTTAGTGTATACATATAATTGAGCTAATTTTGGACCCTTGATGGAGGACGCTTACCCAGCTCATGATCTAGAAGCCCAATTGAATGTTCCCAGGTTTCCAGAAGACCATGAACACGAAAGCAAGAGAACCTTGGGGGCTTAGGGGTGCTGGTAGAGGGAGAGAACATGTGGGTAAAATTGAACATGAGAAAAAAACTATAACAAAAGTGCTACGTGAGGTCATGCCAATTGTGAACTTAGAATGAAACATGCATCAGAACCAGAAAAGGCCATGCTCTTAATGGGCACCATAGGGATCCTGGAAGCGCCTTTTAAGCTGTAATTCCCATGGTCCCCATGAAGGGAAGTGTGTTTGACACCAAACTGGCTTGGTGTGATCCTGTTGAAATGAACTGGTATGGTTAAGCAAGATACCCTAATGTAAGTCTAATGCTTTGAGACCATGTGCCCAACGGTGAACCATGCACTGCATGCCACCTGGACAGAAAGGAGAGCTGATTCTGCACTGATGCCAGGCCTAGAAAACATGATCAATTCAATCACTGATATGGAGGTACACAGGTTGGACACTTTTCCTCCATCAGAAAAGTAAAATGAAAGACCTTTGCAAGTGAATCTTTGAATGGCCCTGCCCAACCACCATTGGTAGACCGTGTAGCAGTGCTATGATATGATAGGGTATTTATGACGTGCTCAATAGCCAGAGGTTTCTAAGCGCGGGCCTGAGGATTGAACTTGTGCATCTCTTACTAGGGGTCGAAAAGTCATATTCTTGTGTTCTTCTCTACCCCACTTCAGCAGGGGTGTTCCCACTCTCTCACCCTCCACGCCATGTGAAAGGTATTAGGGGGGTTGGGGAGCATGGCTCACCAGTGTTTCCTGTCTGGTAGTGCCCGTGACGAGGACACACATTGGGTGAAGCTACAATGCCCTCTCCAAACTGGCACTGGAACACCAACCACGACCCACAGGCTCAGCATCCTTTGTCTTGTATGCTGCCATTCACTGTTCTTCAGGGGAAAGAGTGCTCGAGGGGGGGCTGGGATAAGGGAAATATGGGGAGGGTATCTGTATAGGAATGTATCAGAACGCAGAGTACAGTGCCAGACAAATGAAGCAGTGTGGAGTGCATCGGGTTAGGCTTTTTCACACATGACAGCCTGAAATATGTCCCTAGGGCCACCCTTATGTGTCCAGTATATCCCCATTTGCCAAGGTGCGGGTTGTTTCTGATCTATGAGGATTGAACCTGGGCAGAAGAAGCTGTAGTAGAGCGCATGTGTCAGGGTTAGACTGTCAGTCACATGTGCCTTAGCAAAACAACAATGTGCTCTGCACAGTCATTTATGTCAAGATACACTCATCAGACACTCCGGCACAACCATGCTATTCTCCTCCGTTGGCCTGAGGACATGATGTAGGCAGCTGTACTCTGTATTTGGTGGCTGCATCTGGGAGTTGAATCCTGGCAAACTAAGGTGCTTCTGGCTTATCATTTCAGCAGCTGGCACAAGGATCTGACCGGCCACATGCGGCTGGGGCTATGCACTGGGGCCGGCCATATTCTAGGTATCGCTGATATGATGGTCATTGGGACTGGGCATTTAGATCTGCGCATGTGGCTCTATGATGTGACGCTCGATATATGATAATGAGCACTAGACTGAGGCGAATGAGGCCAGTTCCAAGCAAAAGATCCATGGGCCTGAGGATTTGAGTCTCTGCCTGGCATGAGACGGCTCATTATGTAGATTCCTGTCAAGATTTATCATTCCAGCACTGGGAGTAACATTTAGGATGTGATCAGGATATAACGAGCATGTGCAAAGGGCATTTGCGCATGCCCAGTCACGATGCCAGATGCAGTGCAAGTACATTTGCACTGTATCCGACAATGCACAGATGCTAATGTTAGTGTGCAGGCACACATTTTGCATGCACATTGTGATTGCTCAATTGCTTGTGTGAAATGCACTGTAATCCTAATCGCGTAAGGAAGCAACACGTTTCTTTTATCTGCATTAGTGATGCTTTCTAAGGTATTATTTGATAGTTACTAGGGTTTTTTTTTTCACGTCAGTGATGTCATCAGGGCCAAAGGTCATATTTCATCACTCACTTTGAAGACGCATATATCAAAGGAAGCAGGGTTTCACTTGGGCTACCCATGCCATTTTGCAGGAGTAACATTTCCTGCAAGCATTTTTGATCAAAACCGGCAGACAACATTGAAGTGTATAATTATGAATCATGAAAAATAGAAAGCTTTATGGCACATCACGATTCAATACTTGAGCGTTGCTCTACATCTTAAGAGTTCTGGAGGCATGAAATGACATCATCTTTCACGTAAGGCTTTTATACCCAGATCTCAGGCTACCATGGAATGTGTACCATGGAATAGGCGCGTTAAAAAATGCCTTATCATATCATATCATATTTTCAGTGTTATGTTATGTTATGTTACTTGGCATTTATATAGCGCTCTATATATCATTGGTATGACCTCAAAGGGCTGGTAGGTTGAACGCCCTTGGGAACCGTAGTTCTGGTCAGTACAGAGAGATAGTGTCATAGGATGCGTGGGTGCACCAGATATGTGTGCAGCTGTTGTCATTGTCGGGTGGTAGTTGCATCCTAGAATTAGGTGTGGTGCTGAAGATATCAGTTAGATGTGTGCAGTCTGGTGGGTGGACACCCAGACTGGGCTCTGGCTGCGTTAAGCCTGAAGGACACATATGTGAGAAATTAGCTGGAATGTGCTCGACTAGCTGCGTTTTATTAGGGTGAAGAGGTGTTCATGGGGTCGTGTTCGTATGTGGACAGCTAGGCCGAATTAGTCAGGGGTATAGCTATGTTCTAGTTGAGTGATGGTGTATAGTAGAGAGTAAGCGTAGTGATGTGATTTGATTGTTATATTAAAAGTACCCGAGACCATGCATACATATAGAGACAGGGGACTGGGCTTACAGTGATAGGGGGGGACGGATATAAAGCAACAGCATGCATCAATATATTGTTGATAATATATGTTCAAACCATATAATCCCATCCACCATTTTAAAAAAAACATAATTTCAAATTGAGATCATTCCTACAAATCATCCTACAAATCAATAGAACATTGAGAAACATAAATGTCTTGACATTGTCAGGAAAAAATGGTTAGATGAAAACTGCAACAGATACAAAGGATGATGAAGCCTGTTTACTGTCCCTGGTGGTGGATGGTGGAATTGCCAAGAGGTGTGGGTGCCACCAACAGGCATGTGATGCTGTGCAAGGGGTCGGGCGGGGTGGGTCTAACCAGACAGGAGGCCTTTGCTCACTGACACTTTAAGGGAGATCCAGGTATATCCATTGACAATCTGGTCACCCCCTTTCGGAAACTACATTCCCAAAAGCTGGAGGCTTTCCTGCTTCGAAAAATGGAATGTTCCGGCACAGGCAGAGCTTCACAGTTCGTGACCCAAACCATGTAGATGGAAATAGCGGGAACAAGACCCAGATCACGTTCTCAACTCACCATAACTCAGCGCTTAGAAGAGGTTGCACAGGTGCGCAGCAGCTGCAGAAAGGGGAGATGTGGTAAGTGAGTGACGAGCCAATGCGTGCAAACTGTTCCTTGGAGTGAGAACAGGTGAAAGGAAATCCAAAATGCAGCCCAAAATCGGGGCCGCGGGCCGTGAAATTATGACAGAACATTCTGAGAAGGCTTCGGGATCTTCTGGCATCCCAGCTGTCTTGTGTAGGGTTACCACTGAAGCGTGGGTGCCTTCATCACCCTCTTCCTTGTGGTTTCCTCATCCTGGAGGTCAGCAGAGATAATCCCTATATATCCATGAAAAAGGGTCTGACTTAGACCCTATCAAATGTAGGCCTATCTTTCTGGTTGAGGCAACAGGGCAGGCATTTCACATGATACTCCTGGCAAGCGTTTACATTAGGGATGCATCCGAGAGACTCATTTCTTATGTGTGCAGAGGGTTTTGCAAAGGTAGAGACTGTAGATGTGCCTTAGTGTATGGCTGCTCCACATGAAGAATGTGGCATTGTTAAGGGGAGCCTTTCCCCAGCCTTCATTGGTTTAAGGGCAGCATTGAATTCCATTCACAGGATCACACTCCGGCGCTTCATTATGAGGGAATGAAGGACCCACTGATTAAACCTTTGGAGCACCTGCATTGTACACTGTCAAGCATGTGAGATATGGCCACAGGGGGCTTTAACTAGTCATTTTAGAACAGTGAAGAGGTATGCATGGGTTTTGTAATGGCACCAATATACTTTCATTTGATCTGAAATTATCTGGACTCCGCATTAATTAGGGTGTGTGCAGACTCTGCAAACATGTGTTCCTATAGTGTCTCACTCCTTGTACTTGTGGGTTATGCCATTGCTGTATTGCACATCAAGAATGGGCGCTTACCCAGGTGTGGTCTTTTGAGGCCTATTGTGTAGGGTAGCAATGGTAGTTAATGGGGGGAAATAGGTAATGTGTAGGGGATGTAAGGTTTGCCATGAGTGAACAAGTGTTACAGAAGGCTGCCTCCTTTGACTGGTTTAGCACTTCAGGGTCAAGGTGTCCCCAAAGCAATGAGAATACTAAGCTATTGGGGCAAGGCACAGAAGGGGTTCCCCATTTCCACAACATGTTTGAAAGTAGAATGCTGACTGTCTCCTAGACAGCTTACCAAGGGAAGGCTGTCACAGCTGATCTATAGAGGAGCGTATTGTAGGGTGATAGCAAAGCGTGATCCCTGTCTCACCTCAAACCGTCTTTATAACAACACGTGTATGTATCCCAAATGGTTCACCTATCCTTAAAGTAAACCTTCAGTGGCATATTAAACCTGTCCAGCTACAGGCCCTACACCAGGCAGCGTTGTTATGGTCGTGTGCTTGGACAGCAGATAAGGATATTGTAGATAAGGAATTTTTGGAGGCGATCTAAGGCATGACTGGGGAAGCAAGGATTCTCTGGCTCGGGCATTTCTTAGGGAGTTGGGTCTGGTTGATGCCTGATACAATCGTGATAAGACATCCCAACAAAATATAGTTGTAACAAAAAAGCCATTCTCACAATAGGGGTACTGGAACTGGTAATCTGTAACCTGTCATTTTATTGCATTTGAAAGTATTTGCTGTGCTACTATTTATTATGCATTTGAATGTATATAAATGCTGTTATGATTTGCAATAAGCTTTTCTTTGAAACTAAATTATTAACTGACAAAGGAAGGGCACCTGCTCTGTAATGCTGCAAGGGATATGCTGGTCCCCACTGAACCAGAGAAGGAAAGAGCGAAGGAAGGAGAGAGGTGCATACTATGACAGAATAGAGAACTTTGGAGAAGACGGGGAAAGGTGAGAGACAAAGCTTATGGAACAATGCACGCAAAAGGGGTGTCAGCTGCAATCCTGGGGGGAATGAACAAGAGGGGACTTTAGATTTCAGGTTGGAGACATAGAAGGAAAAGGTAGCAGAGCTGTATTGTCTCCTTCCAGCTGCCTGCCTTCATCAGATTCGAGATTCATAGCATCCACCCAACCTTCAGAATAGGGCAAGTGACTCATCCATCCACCCACTACAAGAACTAGACAGTCCTGGGTTGTATCAAATTGCTCTTTCGAATCATCGTTCAGTGTTAAAATAGTCAGCTAGACATAATAAACACACGAGAAAACACGTTAACCCCTTAACCGCAAGGCTATTATGCAAGTCTATGCAAAAAGGACGCGCATACTCGTCCTTGGCACTTTTCTAAACTGTTGATATCTTTAGAAGATTACTTTTGTCATCTGAAAATTGCAACCCACCAAATTTAAAAAGGTAAGACCAGGCAGAGCTCATTCTCATTCTATTTGCTCACGAACATCACGTGTATTCAGAATGAATCCACTGATTTGTTATCATGTTACCGGTTCCCCTGAAAATCTAAGTCTAGATGTACAAAACATACATTTCAATGGTCAATTTCTGCAATACCCCTTTCCCAAATAATGTTTTGCACAGTGTTTTTATTTTGGTCTGCACCTTTTCCTCAGTATTGCTCCTCTATCCTGAAAACCACTTCCTCTGCCCATGGCACCTCAATTCTGGGTTGAGAGCCCCCCAACTCTCCTCCATTCTTCCACCTACCTTTCACCCTTCCTCCTCTGATTTGTTTCAATGAGAGGAGGAGACACCCACAAAACTCCCCACATTCTTACAATCCCCACTGCCACACCTGCCAAGCTGCATTGTGCCTCATTGTGAGCCATTCTGGCGGCCCTCGCTACACCTGGCACCGGGAACACACATTGTTATCCTTATACCTCTCATGGGTATGTGTTCCATTGGGCAGCCCCCCATGTACACCCCACCCCATCCACAACATGCGTCTACAACAAAGGTGGTTCTTTCACTTCGGTCTCATGCAGTAGCCCACACCAAGTGTTAGAAACAGCAGCAAGGAAAGATGACATGCATGAGAGTTGTCAGTCAGCCATATGGTAAAAGTTCCCCTCAGCAATTTATTTGTGATACTATTCCAAAAAAAACACAGGAAGACAAAGTCTAAATTAAAAATTGACCTATTTTATTCCCTGGAAAACATCAAATGGATAAGAAGGGCTTATTGAAAAAAACTTACGTTATTGGCACATGAAAAGTCAGGCCAGCGTGTTCACCCTTCTTTAAATGTGAATGCAATCTCTTCCATTGTTCAGTGCTGCTTTGGAAAGTCTTCTCTAAATTTGTTAAAAGAAAAGAGTTATTTCTAAAAGTCTTGTCTGAATGTTCTTCAAAGCTACTGGGATGTGAACATTCACATGTAGAGTAGACGCCTACCATACCCTAACTTGCCCAAAAGCACATAGCATGTAATGAATTCTATCTATGAAACATATCTACAATTCTAATGTGTGATTCTTTTTATGGAGAAATGTCCCTTATCTAATATCCACAATCACAGCAATCCGTCTGCAGTATCAGGGACAAGAAACAGGCTATTTTTTGAATAGTCTCTTGTATTTAAAATGTTAAAACACTGAGGCCCACGGGCATGTCGTGCTATATATGAAATAAAATAAATTAAACTAAACTAAAAAATGTGTTCACCTTATTTTCAATGCTGGGGAAGTCACACACAATCTTTCTGCTGTTATATCATAAATGTTAACATTCCAATACAGGCCAACATCCATACATAAAAAAACCGAATCTGAATAACTGTTCTAGAAAAAAGAACTAAATCCTGTCCAATATAAGCATACATATTACATTGGTAGTTGGATGCAAAAAGACAAAACCATTCTTAGAATAACCTTTAACAGAATAATTCACTTAGTTATCTCTGAAGCCATCGATAAAGTGTTGACATCAGGGAACAATATTGACTAACCTTCTTTGACGCTGATCCAACTCTAAAATGTTGGACACCATTTGTTTCTAGCTAAACATAAATAAAAGAATGTCACAAAGGTCACAAAAGCATACAATTAAAACATGAAACTTGATGAGGAATCAACAACTTCATTTTAATTGGCATTAGGAGTCCAAGTAAGGCACATACTTTTATTTCTGTGCAATGTTATTTGGAAAAATGACATTGGTTATTTAAATTTACATTTTTCTTTTCGGGAATAAAGGGACACAACTTATCTCGTTTCTATTCCACTTTAAGGAGTAGAAAACTCTACTAAAAACATTTTGTGTAAACTTTGACTTTCATAGATCAAGAAGAGCATCAATATATACAATTGTGTGAGAAAACCTATGGACCATGCACACAAACCCAGCAATAACAATACTTTCATAGATACAAATGTGTCCTGCACAATTTTGGATTCTACAAAAATCTATTTGAAATATCTACACACAGTTTCATTCATGGCTTCAGTCCCCTTTTAGTGACATAGCTTGTAAACAGGGATTCCCCAAAATACTTTCAATTGCTGTCTGGTGTTCAATTTGTTCTGGGGATATTTATATAAATGCTCTTTAGTTGTTTTACTCACTTTTGGTTTGTCTTTTAATGGCCTAGAAGGGACATCAAAATACCAATGCCACTCTGCCAATATCCACGTAACCTTTTCCTTTTCGTCTGTCCACCTGCTCTGAAATCCCTTTCAGGCAATCTGGTTCTGTCTTGTTCAAGACTTCTTTATACATCTCCCTCCTGTAAATACCTTCTTAAAGAGAATTTCCATTTTCTCTATCTGTGGGAACCCCAATCTCCTGTTCCCCTTTTTGGCAGACTCTCTTACTTTATTGCTTTCCCTCTCATTCCATTTGTTTGACTTTAAATATCTTGTAAACTCCACATATGCAGCAGCATTTATTGCAGCAATTTTGGATTTGAGAGACGTGCCCCTTCCCTGCACGTGGCCCAATGTATTTCAACATGTAATAAGGGCCTTTATTTAGCTCTGTGTTAACGTTTCCCACAGGAAAACTATTGGGCAGTAGATCTTGAGAACAGATGTGTCAAGTTGGCCTTTTTTCAGAAGGGGTGAGATGAGGAGTCCCTTTAGACCATGAGGAAAGACCCCAACTGTAAGGATAGGTTTATCAATTTGGTAACACCGTAAGTCAGAGCAGGGGCATTTGCTTGGGATACTAGTGATGGAGGTGTATCGACAATGGACCGATTGGGTTTTAGTTTGCTAAGTTATGGAAGAATGTCATAATTTAAAACTTCTTTAACAAATAAAGGATGAGTCAGAGGGGTTATAGTGGCGAATTATTTGTGTTTCTTTAACGGCATGCATAACACATTTATTATAATATGAAATGCATAAAAAATGTATACATTTCAATGTATCCTTCTTCTATGTATTTGACTGTCCAACTCTGCTGAATTCAAATCTATTATTATTTTTTAAATCTAGAAAAAACTAAAAGGTTAGAGCCAGTAGTCTATTTCATTGTTTTTCATTTTATGAACACATTGTTTCTAAGGCTGCATATTGCAGGTTTCTTGGGGTCCTGGTATCAACAGAAGACATCCGCTAATTCAGGTATCCAAAGAAACAAAGGACTCATATGAATGTGCTGCTTAATGTAGCAGACACACAATATACAAAGATCTAGTCTAGGTCAATGCTCAGGGTCTGACTGAGGTCTCAGCAATTTGAGGTTGCACTACTTGCTCACCAGACTTATGAATGTATCGACTTTGCTTTCCTCTTCCAAATGCAAGTCCACCAAATTGAGCTAAATCCAAAATCTGTTTGTATGCCATTATATTTTCTTGCTGTTGTAAAACTAGATATTTATCCTGGGTGTTCACAGCTATGCATGTGCTTCTCTGATAATGGCTTAGCCACAGATATTGATAACAGAGTTTTCTTTACAGAAAACTGGTACTTACAATCCTGGTTTCAAGACATCGGCATAAACATACAATTTCGGTTTAACAAGGGATGAGACTAATTTGATATTTTGAGGTTTTATGTAACAATATTATAAAATTATTCTCTTTGTATAATGTATCACTGGTAATGTCAATTTAATAAAGCATTCGCTTATTTACAAATTAAACTTAATGTATGATATATCATATAACACACATTCCGTCTGTCAATCCCCTGTATAGATCAGCATGTTCTGCATGCAGCATGACAGCTTAAACTCAGCATTAGCTACTTTTGTTTTGAAAGAAAACACTTGTTAATGTTGTGTTTAAAATTATGTTATATGATTCTTGAATGCAAATTCAGTCAAAATACACATTGTTTAATTCAAGTGTTCCTTTTAGTCCAATATTATTTGGTCGGTGTGTGAGAAGAGATGGATAGATTGTAAGTCCTCTCTTTGCGGGAAAGTTGTGATTTGAGCAAGTTGGACGAGTTGCTGCATGAGGAGTGTGTGCTACCAGATATGTGGAGCGTGTGCTACTTGTAACTACTTTGTAGATGATACATGTAGTCTTGAACAGTATCCTGACCTGGAGAGGAAGCCAATGTAGTTTGCATAGGATGGGGAGACTCGATCAAATTTAAGCTCTTCTGTAATAAGAAGTGCTGCATCATGGTGGACTGCTTTTAAGGGAGCCAAGTGACTGGCTGGGAGCCCTGTTAGGAGGGCATTTGCCCCATCGCTGTGTAAGACCACAAGGGACTGCACTACTGTCCGGAAGTCCTGCAGTGGGATGAAGGGTTTGCTTTTGCGAAGGGTGGAGGAGATTTAGAGCCAGGCTATTTGGACCTTCTTGGCTATGTGTTTCTGAAAGGACAGGCTGCTATCTATGGTGAAGTATAAAGACTTTGCTGAATCTGAGAGTCGCGGACCAAATGCCTGTAGGCGCATTTCATTGAGCCACTGTTGGACAATTTGTTGTTTAGCGGGTAGACCAATGAGGGTGAATTCGGTCTTGGATTGGTTAAGTTTGAGGTAGGCAGTTGACATTCAGGACTGGATGATGGCTAGGTAATCATGGTGGCACTGATGTCCTGTGGGCTTTTTACTTTCATGTACATGTAGTATCGTCTGTGTATTGATGGATGGCTATATAGGGATCTTTGATGAGTTTGCCCAGTGGCCACATGTAAACATTTAAAAGGATTGGTGAGGGTATTGAGTCTTGGGTGTCTGCCCGGGATGTAGAAAGTACGCCAATTCAGGACAGTGTCAGAGGATCCCATTATGTCAGTGATCATGGAGAGGAGGGTGCATTTGTCAGTGGTTTGAAAGCAACTGAGAGGTCAGTGAGGACGTAGAGGCATGAGTTGCCCTTATCAATGATTTGGAGGGCATTATCTACCACCTGTATGGTGGATATCTCAATGTTACATTTAGGGTGGAACCCTGACTGGTAATTGTGCAAGGGGTGTGGTTTTTCAATTCTAATGAGTAGTTGTCTAGCACCTACATTTTCCAAGATGTTGCCGATAGACAGCATGATCAAAATGGGCTAGTAGTTGACCATGTAATCTAGGTCTGTTTTTGTTGGTTTTATTTTTTAAAAAGGTAATATGAGACCGGTCTTGAGGGTGACTGGGAATGACCCTGTAAAGATGGTCTGGAAAACCCCACTTTAAGCAGAAATGGTAGGCCTGGAAATCCCAAACTCAATAACGGAAATAATCAAAGTAAATGGCAAAACCTGCTTTAGTAACAATCGCCATTAAACAGGGACAGCCTATAAGCAATACAATCTTGAAACTTTATCCCTTTCTCAGGCACAAGCATGGGCTATAATTAAAAAATACATAATTACTGATGTCAAACTACAATCTTGATTACAAAAACCTATGGGCTAAAGGGATTGGTTAAGGAAATTGTATATATGTATGGCCACCTCTAAATTGATACGGGTCAATACATGTCATTTCTTTATTCCTTGATTGGTTATTACAACATGTACTGGGTGGAACTGCATTACGAGTTTCTATTGGTTGGCATCTTTCTTATTATATGATATGATAGGTTATTTATAAGGTGCTTAATACCCAGAGGTTTCTAAGCGCGGACCCGGGGATCGAACCTGTGTTGCTTCGTGTTGTCTTGCTTCCAAGGAAAGCACGTTGCCGCTCAGCTATCCTCCTGAGACTTACCATCCTTGAGCAATTGAAAGGTCATCAACACATGACCATGGCCCACAAATGGGATTAGGGGGAGAGGAGACCTGGAACCACTTTATTTTCAATGAAATAAGATATTATCCCTTATTCCTAAGCCACGCTCCAAAGTAACACCTTTGTAGTCGACCTTGCTAGGTGCCTTGGTTCTGATAATATGTGGGGAGTCAAAGCCAGTGCCAGTATGTGTCTGTCTCTAATGAATAGACAGTGCTCTTGAATTAGGGTCACGTGTGAGAGAACCATGTTCTGAATGATTCCATGTGCTTGTATTGATATTTTAGCTAATATAAATGTGAGTGTTATTACTTTTCTAACCGCTGTAGACTTGGTCTATCCGTTCCTTATATGGTGTTAGCATATAATTAGTTAGCACCTCTTGGCATTCAAAGGCTGGTTGTTCCTTAACTAACATGAGAGAAATATGTCTTGTACCATGGGATTTATTATCCTGTGTTCTTTTCTGAACCGTCCATCCACTCCCCAATGTCTCTGTAACCTTGGCTGGGATCGTACAGCTACCGTCTGGGCTCTGCATGGATGTGAATTCAGCAGTTTGAGTTTCTGTGGATCCTCAAGGCCTTTATTCATTTTGATGCGTGCTGCAACTTCCTTTTTAACAAAGATGGCAGCCTTTTACTGTTGCGTTTTCATGTTAGTTAACTATTTACAAGTCTCATTTGTGTTGCATTTCAGCTCATATATCTGGTAGCAAGTGATATTCTTCATGTATAAATGCCTATTTAACCTAGTGTCTATGTTTCTTCATGGTGAGTGCATATTTGCTTTTTGTCTATTGTCTGCACATGGATTAGTTAACAGTAAGTTTGCTTAGTCTCCCCATCTTTAGTTACATCATGTATGTCTATTTCTTCATTTAACTGTGAGGGATAAGGCAGGTATGGTCTCCTTAGTGCAGAGTGTTTGTCATCATTGTAATATTGGGATGGGGAAGAGGCTGTAGCCATGAATGGTGCATTCATCTGTCTGTTTAGGAAGCATTTATGATGCTGAAGAGGGTGTTGAACATCAGGCCCATCAATTGATCAATGATAGAACCCTGGATAATATCATCAGAGTAAGAAGTAGGTTTGTTGGAAGTAATTTTTTTAGGAGGTCTGGAGGAAATAGAGGAGAGAATTTGGTTCATAGGGGCAGTGTGGAGTGCAGGGGTGTAATGCTGTGTGAGGTTGATTTGTTGATCTGTCAGATTTTGTCTATTTTTTTCAATGGAAAAATGTTGATTCTGTCACATTTTTAGTAAGTTTGGGGTCGGGTGAGGGTTTGATGCAATGCTGTACATTTTCAAAGAGTGCTTTGCTCCTGTTAGAAGCTGCTGCAATTGTGGTGGCATCCTAAGCAGCTTTGGCCTCTGTAATCAGAATCTTAACAGTTGGAACGGATAGATATTGAGTGTGGTGATATCCTCAGGGTGGCATCCTTATTTGCACCACCATTTCTCTAGGGCTTTGATTGAGCATTTCATGGAGGTTATCTTGGTGGGGTAGTATGGAGAGGATGGTTTACTCTTAGCACGTCTGTTTTTTAGGGGGCATGACTGTCAACCTGCTTCACAGCAGAGCTATTGAATGATTATAGGAGAACAGTGTCAGATAAGCTCCTCCCTTCTCCCGACTTCACCCCTGTTCCCCGTCTTTCTTTACTTCCTTCCTGCTCACCTGGGGGTATCTCTTCCTTTTCTGCTCCAAATCTCCTTCTCCAGACCGCTTGCTCTCTTGTCTGATGATAAGACCTACCCCGAGAGGAAGCCACCCTGCCCCTCTAACTCGGGGCAAAGGGGCCCCCAAACCGGGGTAGACCGGTCTAGGGGAAAAAGCCGAGCGGCACAAAAAACCCCTTGTTGCAGGTCTGGTAGCAGAGCTTGGCAGGACCACTTCCGAAAGTAAAGCGGCTAAGCAAAGTGGAGAGCCAGCATGGACCGGGTACAGAGAGAGTGCACGGGGAAAAGACACACACTATCCCAGACGAGGGAGAGAAAGAACTAGAAGGACGTGGGAGGCAAAGAGTAACGGAAGGAGATGGCAGAGAAGGAAAGAGAGGTAAGGGAGAGAGCGGTGGCAGCAGCCACGGAACGGAAAAACTGCAGCGTACCAACCCGAAGCCTGACGCGAAGGTTGCAACGCGCGGGCTTCCGGGTTGGATGTGACGTTAAATGGGCTCCGCAGAGGAAGGGTGGAAGACTAGACCGCTGCAAGCGGACGCCGGCAGCGTGACGGCCGAATCAATGGCCGCCCCATCGCCAGCGTCTCCACAGCCGCCAACGGCGGCCGAGCGTGACAGTATGCCCCCCTCCAGAGCCGATCCCCCCGGGCTTACCCGGATGAGCCCGGTGAAAACTCCTGACTAGTCTGGGTGCATGAACATAGGATTTAGGCTCCCAGGAGTCCTCTGAACTGGGGTAGTTCTTCCAGGAAACCAGGTATTCCAACCTGCCCCTACGATATCTGGAATCACGGATGGCCGATACTTCGTATTCTTCGGGCAGGGATTTGGCATAACTGGACAGCCCTGTAGCCTTCTTAACTGAAAGGTGGGGATCAACCAGACGGAGGAGAGAGGAGTGAAAGACCAGGTGTACCCGGTGCATGGACTTGGGCAGTTGTAATTTATAAGCAACTGGATTGATCTTCTTGATGATCTTATAAGGCCCTACAAATCGGGGAGTCAATTTGGTCGAATGTACCCATCTAGGCAAGAATCTGGTTGATAACCATACCCGATCACCCTCCTTACAATCAGGGCAGGGCAAGCGAGCCCTATCAGAAAAAACCTTATACCTGTGCCTAGCGGCCGCCAAACTCCATTGAGCGGTAGAGTGTGCGGCCGTTACCTGATCCAGGGTAGATT
The DNA here is from genome assembly GCF_040938575.1 of Ambystoma mexicanum. Taxonomy (NCBI): domain Eukaryota; kingdom Metazoa; phylum Chordata; class Amphibia; order Caudata; family Ambystomatidae; genus Ambystoma; species Ambystoma mexicanum. The sequence goes on along the minus strand of NC_090937.1, from coordinate 130,521,231 downwards.
CAATAGTGGGTATATTAGAGGGTGAGGAAAAAACAGGAAGTACACTACGAGGGTGAAACCCATAAGAACAGAAAAAGGGGCTAAGACCTGTCGCCGAATGGACTGCGTTATTGTAGGCGAATTCTGCTGTGGGCAGAAGGTTAACCCAATTGTCCTGATTCTTGTTGATGTAGCACCTAAGGTAGTGCTCAAGGGAGGCGTTAAGTCGCTCCGTCTGACCATTGGTCTGGGGGTGGAAGCCAGATGATAAAGCTCTTTCTATCCCTAGTCGGTGGCATAGGGCGCCCCAAAACCGAGATGTGTATTGGCTACCTCTGTCAGAGATGATTTTATCGGGAAGACCATGGAGTCTGAATATGTCCCTAAGAAAAACCTCCGCCATCTGGGCGGCAGACGGTATTCCTTGTAGTGCAGAAAAATGCGCCAGTTTAGTAAATGAGTCTATAGTAACCATAAGACAGGTCGAACCCTGGGATAAGGGAAGGTCTACAATGAAGTCAGTAGAGATTTGAGACCACGGTCTGTTGGGTAATTCTGGTTGCGTCAATAACCCATATGGTTTGCGGGTTGTATTCTTATTCTGTGCGCACACCATACATGTTCTACAGTGACGTCTCACATCCTGGGAGAGCGATGGCCAAAAGAATGAGCAAGAGATCAACTCTGTAGTTCCTTTAACTCCTCTATGTCCAGCGGTCACATGGTTATGGCCCCAGACTAGGACCTTCTGCTGTAAGGTTTTGGAGGGAACATACAAACCTTGTCCCACAAGCAAAAGTCCTTCCGACCAACGGATCTGTGGACATAGATTCCCAGGTATTAAGGTGACTAAGTCCGGTCTGGTTACCATCTTGGTTTCTTGCAGGAAGGAAGAAACTAATCCCACAATCCTGCTTTGGGGAAGCAGAGGGTTACAGACTGGAGGTGTGAGGTACTCGGAAGACTGACTTCTGGATAAAGCATCGGCCAGACTATTCTGAGTGCCTGGTATGTACGTTATAGTAAAATCATATTGGCTAAAGAAATGTGCCCAACAGGCCTGCCTTGAGTTGACACAATCCATACTTCTGAGTACCTTCAGGTTCTTATGGTCAGTACGTAGTACGAAAGGATGGGTTCCGCCTTGTAGTAGGTGTCTCCATTCTTCACACGCGACCTTGAGAGCCAAAAGTTCTTTTTCTATTACGGAGTAATTCCGTTGGCTTGTTGAAAGAGTTTTAGAAAGATAGGCTAACGGATGTTCCTTGCCATCACTGAGTTGAAGGAGAACAGCTCCCAAGGCGTTGGCCGAGGCATCGGCCTCAACAATGAAGGGCTGATCCTGATCCGGTTGAGACAGAATCGGCGCAGAGCAGAATCTTTTCTTCAGGTCCATAAAGGCTTGGTTGGCCGATTCCGACCAAAGAAAGGGCTTAGCATCCTTCTTCACTAGAGCGGTTATGGGAAGCACAATCTGTGAGAAGTGATTGATAAATTTTCTATAGAAATTGGCCAACCCCAGAAACCGTTGGACGTCCTTTCGAGATGCAGGAACTGGCCAGTCCAAGATGGCAGAAACTTTCCTCGGATCCATCGAGATTCCATTTTGAGAGAGGATGTATCCTAAGTATGGAATAGAAGGCTGGTAGAAGAGGCATTTCTCAAGCTTGACCAATAGCTGTTGCGACCGTAAACGCTGGAAGACTGTCTGCAGATGATACACGTGTTCAGAGTCGGTCTTCGAGAACACCTAGATGTCATCCAAATAAACTATGACACTGCAATACAACAGATCGGAAAACAGGCGATCCATAAAGCGTTGGAATATGGCGGGTGCGTTTACTAGGCCAAACGGCATCACCCGATACTCAAAAAGGCCAAACGGGGTCCGAAAGGCCGTCTTCCATTTATCCCCATGTCTAATTCGTAGGAGATGATAAGCACTACGGAGGTCCAATTTAGAAAATATTGTGGAACCTTGGACGGCTTCCAGAATGTCTACTATCAAGGGCATGGGGTAACGGTCTCGCACCGTGACCTTGTTCAGGCCACGATAATCAATACAGGGCCTTAGCTCCGAGGAATCCTTCTTAGGTATAAAGAAGAGAGAAGCACCGGCCGGGGATTTGGAAGGTCAAATAAGGCCATTCACTAAATGGGAATCCAAATATTTGCGAAGGGCCCTCTTTTCCATAAGAGACAAGGAGAACATGCGACTGAATGACACCAGGGCATCAGGCAGCAACTCGATGGCACAGTCTTCCGGCCGATGTGGGGCTAGTTCCAAAACCAAGTTGTCTTTGAAGAGGTCCGAGAATTTGGCCAATTCCGAAGGGACCTTACAAATCTCGTTTACTCCTTCTTGTAGAGGAGTAAGGACCTGTACCGGTTCTCCTGAAGGAGGGAGTCCACAATTGTGTTTACAAAAAGAGGAAGTGAAGGCCAAAGTGTTCTGTGTCCAATCTATAAGCGGATTATGCTTCCTCAACCAGGGGATTCCAAGTATTACTGGGAAATGCGCTGCTCGGATTAAGTCGAACTGTAGCTGTTCCGAATGGTGGAAGATGCGAACCGTCATGGTTTCTGTGGAGTGGGTGATAGGACCCGACGAAAGCGGGGAACCATCGACTCCTTCAACCTTCTGGACTTCCTCCCTTTGTACCAGAGGGAGCCCTTGTTTATGTGCCCACGTCGTATCCATAAACACTCCTGCAGCACCACAATCCAACAGGGCCATGGTGGTAAGGACCCCCATCGAGGTAGTCAATTGGATGGGGACTGCCATGAGACGTGAGTCCAGTGTGGTTGGGTGAGGAGCCACCGTCACTGTAAGATAGGGACTAATAGTCCGGCCTCGGTCACTCGTCGCTTTTAGTTCCGAGGTCGTTCATTTCCCGACCGTCTCGGCGGTACTTCGGGACAATTTCGAAGCAGATGTGAATCCGAGCCACAGTACATACAAAGCCCCAATTCTCTGCGGCGTCTTCTCTCTTCGGATGACAATGGAGTTCTAGCTGAACCGACTTGCATAGGTTCTTCCTTGTTGCTGGGGTGAGCTGGGGAAGGTAAGGAATGGGTACCTTGAGGAAGGGAGACAGGGGACTTATGCTTCTTTCTTTCTGCCTTGCGTTCGTTCAAACGATACTCAATCTGGGTAACTATGGAGAACAAATCCGACAGGGTTGTGGGACGAGCTATTGTTGCCAGCTCGTCTTTTATCTCCTCCTTCAGTCCACGACGGAATACAGTATACTGGGCCTGTTCTGGCCATCCTGCGGTGGAAGCCAAGCGCTTAAAGGTGGATATATACATCAACTGGTCACTAGAACCCTGTTGAACGTCCAATAGCTCTTCTGCTGCCACATGAGTACTCTCAGCTTGTTCAAAAGTCTGGCGCAATAAGGTCACAAAACCACCGTAATTATTAATCACAGGATCGTTATTTGACACCCAAGGAGTGACCCATGCTAATGCGTTCCCTGTCATGTTGGATACCATAAACCCCACCTTGGTGTGATCAGTTGAAAATAAACCTGGTCTGAACGTGAAATACATAGAACATGCTTCCAGAAATTCCTTGAGGCGCTTCGGGGTCCCGTCAAACTTGCCAGTAGACAAAGCCATGGGAGGCAAATCGTGATCCCTGGGTTCTCGAGCTGTGATCAGCTGTCTCAATGCGAGATTGTCAGCCTTAACGTTCTGTAATTCGACGTTCAAGGCCTGGACTGCGGCCACTAACTCTTGTACTTGTTTGGGGGTGGCCATAGTTGCTTCCTGGCGTTGCAATCTGTCAGATAAGCTCCTCCCTTCTCCCGACTTCACCCCTGTTCCCAGTCTTTCTTTACTTCCTTCCTGCTCACCTGGGGGTATCTCTTCCTTTTCTGCTCCAAATCTCCTTCTCCAGACCGCTTGCTCTCTTGTCTGATGATAAGACCTACCCCGAGAGTAAGCCACCCTGCCCCTCTAACTCGGGGCAAAGGGGCCCCCGAACCGGGGTAGACCGGTGTAGGGGAAAAAGCCGAGCGGCACAAAAACCCCTTGTTGCAGGTCTGGTAGCAGAGCTTGGCAGGACCACTTCCGATTGTAAAGCGGCTAAGCAAAGTGGAGAGCCAGCAGGGACCGGGTACAGAGAGAGTGCACGGGGAAAAGACACACACTATCCCAGACGAGGGAGAGAAAGAACTAGAAGGACGTGGGAGGCAAAGAGTAACGGAAGGAGATGGCAGAGAAGGAAAGAGAGGTAAGGGAGAGAGCGGTGGCAGCAGCCACGGAACGGAAAAACTGCAGCGTACCAACCCGAAGCCTGACGCGAAGGTTGCAACGCGCGGGCTTCCGGGTTGGATGTGACGTTAAAAGGGCTCTGCAGAGGAAGGGCGGAAGACTAGACCGCTGCAAGCGGACGCCGGCAGCGTGATGGCCGAATCAATGGCCGCCCCATCGCCAGCGTCTCCACAGCCGCCAACGGCGGCCGAGCGTGACAAACAGACACTTTCCTTGTAATGCGGAAGTCTGCAAAATGTGCTTCAAACTCATTGACCAGAATGTTTTTTTCAGTGGGATGTGCTCAGTGAGAGGTATTTGGCCTGACCTTTGTGGGCCATGGTTGCGTGGGTGATCGACAGTGGGATAGTCAGACCTGTAGAGTGGGATAGGATCTGCACAGGTAATATGGGGATGACATAACAACAAAGTCAGGGTTGTTGCCTTTGTTGTGCTTGCGAAGAGAACAATGTTGAAGGTCGATGGATCTGGTCAGTGCGAAAAGCATGTTTGAAGTGTAGTTGCGTCGTGAGAGTCAGGGATGTTAAAATCTCAGAAAAAGACATTTTCATTGGTTGCTAATTTGGCAGGGGAGAGTAAGTTGGAGATGCCGGCAAAGAAAGACACACTCCTGTGATCTAGTCAGTAGATGGCGTGGAAGGTTATGGAGGTTATGTTTCAGTACATTTCTAGCCAGAGAACCATGACATTCTCTGCCCTCAGACGGCCACCTTCATGACATTCCCCCGGGCTATAGAAAATGAATGTGCCATGAAAGAAGTGTATTGTCACTGCTTGTGATATGTTAAGAAGGCAGTACAAACCTGTTTCACCAATGATAAACAAAAAAATGGGTGGAGTTGTGATGGGTTCTGATTCAGCGTGAATGGATTTTTTGGTCTTAGTCCATCAACACACTGGTCAACAGTTGACAAATGGTCTATATGCATAGCAGATGAGAGGGTACACTAAGCAGGACACAAGAAGGTAATGAGGCAATGCCATTATGGGCATCAGGGCACACAAATAAAAGCAGCACATGTGGAATATGCAGAAGAGAAGTCTTCTACACTTGGATTTCAGAATATTATAGTGGGTGTCATTCAACAGAGAAGGAATTGATACAGAAAAACTTGCCAGTGGGTCATGTGTGCTGTGACCTTCTTGGGACTGAACTGAGCTCGGCAAACAATGTACTTAAAAATTATGATGATAATTAGGACAGACACGGGGCGCAAAAGTCCGGATTCTAAAGGATGTAACAGGGCTCACAATACACACATATTTGGTGAATGAACCAAAGATAGATGAGATGCAGCACAAAGTTTAAGGCGGTTTAAAAGGGGCATGCGTTAGTGGGGTCAGCGTGTGTGCAGAGGCACTTGCCAGTGAATTGAACATGCTGGCGCATCACACAGGTTGACTTGAATTGAAGAAGATATGGGAAGAGTGGGTGATGGCAGCAGGGATGTTGCTAGGTCTGGAAAAGGGCTGTGCTAAAGTAGGGACTGTCGGGACTCGGGGCTAGCCAGCCTTTTGATTGTAGCCCCAGAGATTCTATCCGGGGCTACAAACAAAAGACCCGGGGCTATAGCCCCCTAAGCCCTCCCCTAGCAAGGCCTCTGGATGGCAGGCACATCGTTTCGAAAATAAAACACCAGAAAAGGTATAGCGGAGTCAGTCCTTGCAGCATGACCATCGCTCTATCGTAGATTATAAGAGGAGAAATAGGAAGTGAAGGAAGAGGATACTATAAAATAAGGTTTAAGGGACCTGGCACATCAAGTAGGGACATTAATATGTAGAGATATGAGATATCAAGTAGATGCAAATGAGTTATGAGCATTGGCCTTGGAGGGATCAGTGGGGTATGGAGTAAGCCATATTCAGGTTTGGGATACATCATAAATTGCATATAGGATGTAAGGCACGGGAGCAGTACACTGGCCTTGAGTGGGCCTATGGAGTCCACACAAGTGCAAACGATGAAGAGCCGTGAGACATTATGGCTGCATGTGGGGCAGTCTTTAGAATACATAGTAGCCTAGAGGGCTTCATTGGAGGCATTGGGGGATGGGGACTAACAGATACTGCCAAAGGGCAAGCACATCACATTAAGTGTTCTTGTGGACCACCTCGGCCCTTCTGGGGAATTATCCTTGTAAGGATAGGCTCACTAAGGATGCCTCCTTCAGGCGTGATAGGTGTGTGTGCTGATCACGCTGGATGAATGATTCTTGGCCTGATCACCACTCGTTAGTGAGCAATTTGTTAGGTTCGCAGAAGTCTGTTTCGGAATCCACTGGGAAGGGTGTGATTCTCACAGAGTTCCAGAGATAAGGAGCACAGCCAGAGAAGAAATGCTTGAAAGTTTGGCATTCATACATATCTGGATTTCTATGGGTACGTTTTCCTTGCGCCCTAGTGGGCCATTGTCCAATGCAAACCTAGGGCAGCCACAAAAGGAAGTGCACATTATCACTTTGTAATGCAACAAACGAAAAAAGCATTGAGGGGACTGGTGAAGTGCACTTAGGTGCACACATTGCCGGCCCCTCCATGCAATTACCCATGCATAGTGTGCAAAATTACCCGGATATTACGAATTTGTCAGCAAGGTATTAAGGGATATTAAGATCAAAAGCTGTGTGCATGAGGCAGACTGATTCAACAATGCACCATCTGTCTATTAGCACCAGGAATATCATTTCCTGCTCCCTAGTCTCTGGACCTGTCTATGTCAACAAAAATGCACATGATCATCAGCTTGTTCAAAATGTGTGACTTGCTGCAATTTTCAGTGATGAAAATAGGTAACCAGGCGCTTAAAGATAATTTCATTTCATTTTTCATTTCAGTTACATTCATAAACGCGCATAACAATGAGTACCGAGCAGAATAAACTGCATCTGGGCACAGATGCGATTTGTAGTGGAGCAATTCTCGGGAGGTTTGCTGGGATATGTGTAGTGACTATCCAGATTGTGAGAAAATGAAGGGTTTCGGTGGATTACGAAAAACTGTGAGAGATTCCAAGGAACGAAGGGAGAGAGGGAGGTCGTTCCATGACCTTGGACCCAATACTGAAAATTGGTGATCGCCTCTCGTTGAGCAATGGCTTTTAGGAGCCAGGAAGAAGTAGGCGGGTGTTGATCGGCGGGCTCAACAAAGCCAGTCCAGTTGAATTATCTGGGCAAGGTAGGTTGGGTCAGTCTGTGGGCATACTTGAAAACAAGACATATGCTCTTAAATAGGATTTGTGAGGGTAAAGGTAGCCAGTGAAGACTACACCTGAACAAGGTGATTGAGGAGTCTTTTGGTAGTTTCAACCAAAGAGGTTTCAGCAATTTGAAGGCAGTGAATAAGATATGTGTGCAGGCCGGCATGAAGAGCATTCACATTGTTTATCTTAAAGCGTACTAGTGTGCAGACTGTGGAGGCATGGTCAGCAGTTGGAAGATAAGGGAGAACCCACCTAAGCAGACAGACATTAAAAAAAAACATGTTGTTGATGCATTCACTAATTTGATTGGATATGTGCAACTGCAAATTCAATATGACCCCAAGATCCTTTCTTTGTTTTTGTATTTGTTTTTTGCATTATCCATATGCTAAACAACGTTGGAAGTGTAGATTGTTGGACTTATTTATAAAACAGATGTTTGGGGCTTGGATAAAATAATTCTGTTTTTGATGGATGTTGAAGTTTATTTTTGCTAACCAAGATTTAATTTGAATGAGACAGAGTTGCATTTGGTTAAAATTGTCTGCTGGACTCGTCATTGTAAAGTAAAGTTCTATATCATCCGCATAGGAATGAAAGCGGACATCGAAGCGATGTATGATAGCCATAACTAGGAGTTTCTAAATATTAAAAGTAATCAGGAAAAAGGAGGAACCCTGGGGGACACCTCTGGTAATTGGTGCACAGAAGGAGACAAAGGGTGCACATTTCACAGAACGTGTTCTTCTGGAAAAGAGACTGCGGAGCCAATGTAGTGTGGTTCAGTGAACTCCAGCTACGTCAGACGGTCTGGTTTGGAGAATGGAATAATCTACCTTATCAAACGCAGCGGTCAGATATAGCAAAACAATTAGAGATACCTTGCCTTGATTATAGTGGTGAAGCAGGTTGTCCACAAAAGCTACCAAAGCGGTTTCTGTACCATATTTAGGACTTAAACTGGCTTGGAGTGAGTCAAAAATGTGGTTGGCCTCAACAAATTGCATTAGTTGTTGTGTCACAGCTTTTTCAATAAATTTTGCGATCAAGGGCACGCCCGGTGTTGGGCAGTAGTTCTTGAGAACAGATGGGTCAAGTTGGCCTTTTTTCAGAAGGGGTGAGATGAGGAGTCCCTTTATACCATGCGGAAAGACCCCAACTGCAAGGATAGATTTATCAATTTGGTAACATTGTTAGTCGGAGCAGGGGAATTTGCTTGGGATACTAGTGATGGCAGTGTATCGACCGTGGGCCGATTGGATGTTAGTTTGCTAAGTTATGGATGAAAAGTCATAATTTAAAACTTCTTTAAAAAAAGGAGGAGTCAGAGGGGTTATAGTGGGGTGAGTGATTGGTCTACTTGGAATGGTTCCCTCATGTAGATTCTTATGAATCTTTTAAACTTTGTCAAGAAATAATGTGTTAAATTAATTAAGCAAATTGGCAGTGGGTTGCAGATTCTGTCTGGTACAGGAGGGAATTCAAAAGAGCTTGTCTGGTCTATTATGGGCCTGCTTGACTTGTTTTAGCAGATATATGCTTTTAGCATTCAAAAGAGCTTTTTTTAGGAAATAAGTGCTTCCCACGAGTCTGGGAGAGGGTGCATTCCTCTGATTTCCGCCAGATTCATTCTTTTCTCCTATGAAGGCATTTGAGAATGTTTAGTTCATGTGAATATCCCAGATTTGAGGATTTCTTGAGGAGTGGGGGAGAGGGAAATAATCAGAACTCTAGTCCCAAAACCTAGAATTATGTGACGGAAAAAATACATTCATTTCCATAAACACGTGGAGATATTCTTATGCTGTGGAATTCATCAGCCTGCAGTGGAATCTGTCAGCTTGCAGTGGAATCTGTCGGCTTGCAGTGGAAGATATCAGCATGCAGTGGAATATCGGGATCTAGCAGCATGCATTTGAATCTAGGAGCATGCCATGGAATATGCCAGCATGCACTGATATCTATGCTGATGCAGTGGAATATATCGGTATGCCGAAGTGCAGGTTAAGACCATTCACAAAGCTGGCGGTTTGTTTTCAGTGGAACATGTGAATATTTCCGTGAGGTTCATATTTATTTTAGTACAACATGTAGCAGAATACTAAATATGTGACGCGTGTAACAGGAACTACACCAGTCAAATGTGTGTGGAAAGGTGATACAGTAATGATGCCTTGTTTCAGAGGTCCATAGAGCGTCTAAGACAGTTCTTTTTTTTCTTGCAGTTGTTGATAACACATTTCTGCTAATGACCTATATATGTTTGGCGGGTGTCTTTGAGCAGCGGAACCTTACGCGGCACAAACAAGCTCTGTTTGCTGTTCTGCTCAAGTTGTTTTCCCCTGGTTTCCATGTGATAATCAACCGCACAGGACTATGGAAACCACACACCACACTGTGTAATGTGCAACAACCAGTGTTTGAAATGCTCCCGCTACAATAAGAGTTCTTGGAAAGTGTTCGACTCTACCGATAGGCTAGTTCTATGCTATTTGAAAAACACCCCAAAGAGTAACGGTTCTGCATAGCTTTTACAAGAGAAATTAACATGATTGACATGTTTGGACTCCGGAGTATTGCCAAGTGTCCAGCTACTGTGCCGCTAGCAGAACATGATCCTTTGTGAGAATTGAATGTTCGAGAATTAATGGATCTAACCCCTTCTCTTCTGTTTATATCAGGGATGGTGAAGTAGCAGGATATTTTATTCAAAAGGTATTAGAAAACTCGATTCTGAATGGTTAATGCCTTCCCTCATGTTTATACACATAGAAAACCTGCTAATAAATGGCCAGTATAATGGGTGCGCTTAATGTGGTAGTTGAGATTTGATCATCTTCAGGAGAAATAGACTCACTGACCACTTGACAAATCCACATAAGATAACAACTTCTCCATGTTATCATTTTGTCTTATCAGCCTGGTCACATCCTTGCACCCTTGCATCCTTGCTACTACAGGCCAGAGGTTAATCATGGAGAAAAATCAGACTCTTATTGAAATGTACTGAATTAGAAGCATGCAACCAGGATAACGTTGATCAATGGATGTGTTTACTGTGTAGTCATTTACTTCCCATCTTGACTACCTTCAGATCATGATATGAAAAGGCGGGCAGTCATGGGGCCAGTAGGCTTTTGCTATTGAAAATGTACCGATTTCCACACTGCCGTGAGATCCCAGGACATGCTCTGGGAAGTTTTTTAGCTTTGTTATGGCACTAAGGAGTCACAGAACGGGAGATAGTTTCCTCCTCTGTTTCCCTTCTGCCTCGAAAAACAACTTGGTGTTAGGCCGTAAAACCAACAGAGTCCTATGGAATCCGCCTTCTTTTTACACCAGTAAATATCAGGCAGATTCTGCAGGATTCCATCGTAAACTCTGCCTGCCAAACATAAATGGCAAGGGGAGTTTCCTCAATTTGCACTGTGTAGTTCCAAAGAGATGTGTAAAGGTAATTACACCAGCATTTTACACCCCCCTTTTACACTTTACAGTGAAAAAGATGAACGTTGCACAGAGTGAATCTGTTTGCACGTAACTGTAAACTTTTCAGGTGACAGTCGCCTCCCTGCATTTTACGCATTGGAGAAAGATATGCTCCTTTCTGTCTCTCACTGCATCATGTTTCTTCAATGGATTTAATGAATGTCCTTCCAAATGCCCTCGTGCTCAAGCATCAAGACAAACAACGCAATGGCCCTCATTACGAGGTTGGCGGAATGTGTTTACTGGCACCGGTAATGGTGCCGATGCCGGTAAACCCATTCCGCCCTATTACGAGGTCTCCTCGCGGGACCCGCAATGGGCACCTGGTAAAACCAGGCGTCCTTACCGGGTCCCGCGAGGAGACCAGGGAGCTAACAACGGGCCCGTTATAAACGGGCCCGTTGTTAGCTCCTTCCCCATTCCCATTGAGTCCTATGGGGGCTCAAATGGGGATGGACCGGGTCCGGGTTCCTCAGACAAGGAATTACCGGCTCCGCCAAGGTTGGGATGGCCCGGTATGTCCTCATTTGAGGAACCCGGGCCCGGTATGCGCTAAGGAGGCAACGGTTACCTCCAACCTCGTAATGAGGGCCAATAACATTAGTGAAGAGGTTTTCCATGCACATTGAAATACTACAATCACTATTTGACTTTACACACACATATAAAAACAACAATACCATGTACAAAGGATTTAATCAGAGCAAAGTAGCGGTTGAAACATCTACGTTCAGTTGTAATGCAAGATCGATGTTCTTTCTATACAATGATGATATTTACTGTATGTGTTCATTCTTGTGGATTTTATTGTGCTTTATATTTCAGTTTGGAAATCTTGCACACAGTTTTTAAGTTAGGCCCCACACTTCCTAAATGGTGTATAAACATTATTTAAGAAATATATATATATATATATATATATATATATATATATATATATATATATATATATATCACACTTACCTGAGCTTCTGCTGAGCTTGTATATACAGGTTGATTTCCATCAAGAGTCTCAAGTTATTAAATATATATGCCACATTTACGATATGGCACGCATTATATATCGCACTATATACCCCTAGGAAAGCACTCCTGATGCAGGGAAGCTACACGGTCCATGTCAACCAGACCAGTACGATCAACTCATGCAAACCGCCTAACTATACCAAAGTTGAAAAGGATTAGAGGAGGAGGGTCGTGTTTCCCGTCAGTCGCAGCCAAACATTGGAATTTCCTCCCACCACATCTCGGAGCAGAAACCACCTACTGGCCCTTCTGGAAGGCCCTGAAAACGTGGCTTTTCACCTAATGTGACCTGATCACTCACAAGACCTAAACCACCGACAAGTAAAAACCCTTGTGCCCCAACATCGGTGAAAGACTGTATGGTGTTGGCCGGATATCACTCTACTCTCAGTTCTGCTAATTTAAGTGTAATTGGTTGCAACAGCTCCCTGATGCCCTTGGTCTTGGGTGCTTTACAAATGTAAAAAAAATAAAAATCAATAAGGTGGATTGGCTTTTTTTTAGTGATGCTCCTCTTGCTTTTTGTTGTCAGCTCCACGTGTGGAGCTTATAATCCCCAAACATCTGTTCCAGGATTTCTCTGGTGCCCATAACACAGTCACGTGTCACACTCTTCTGCCCTTGTCTATCAGAGATGCATTACCACCACTGCCTTCTGCCGTCAAGCAATAGACTGGAAGTTCTCTCAGCCACTAGAAACACTCTGATTCTGAATGGGTGAACATAGCCTGGAAAGTCCTGCAATAGTCGGCACTGTCACCAGTTGGGTTATTGTTTGGCGATTCTCACTTGCAATTGCAGAAAATATGCAGCCATGCCCTGGATCTCTGCCCATGGAAGCTTTCCCGGATGGGGAGGACGGGGAAAGGGTGTGCAAGTAGCACTCATCTTAAAAATAACTAAGTGTGGGTGAACGTACTCACAAGATATCATGCATCTTTAAATGCCCAAAGACCTTTTTTCCATTTAGTGGATGGAAACATGTTGGCGCGTCCGCTTGCACGCAGCCGATTGCACGAGGCTTACCTTGCATCCTCTATCCTGTGCCTTCCTAGTCAGGAGACCATGGGTCTGAGTATCTGAACTTTGCGCTGATGCAACAACAAAAAAAGGATCAAATTACTCTAGTACCAATTTTACTGCTTGGGTAAATCAGAAAGGAGGAAACAGGTTTTGCCCCAATCCCTAGTGTCTAAAAACGTTAAGCAGGCTGTTTTTTTTTTCTTTTTTTTTTTTTTACCAATGTTTGCTGCTTAACATAGTAAAGAAATGTAGTACTCACATTTTTACACTACACAGCAAACAGAGCAAAACAAAAAAAAAATAGGTACATTTTTTCCCTAGTTCAAATTTTTTTGATAATGTGAAATTAGATAAATCCAATGCTTTAAATTGAAAAAAGAAGTGCTCACCAATCTAGGCATTTAGTGGGCTGGGGCCCAGCCTGTGTAGGTCTTAAAATTGCTTGCACGCTGTAGCCAGCCGAGGCTCATCGACCCATTTTAATTAATCTAACACTATGTCTACTTTTCCAACTTTATTTTCTTTGTTCTCCATGTGTCTTGCTTTGTATGGATGACTCACTTTTTGTGTCTCATTCGCTCTTTGTGCCCATTTCTGTATGTCTCACTCCCCACACTGTCACTTCAGTTTTGTTCTCAGACTCTTTAACTCTCTGTGGAGCCTCTGCTAAAAGAGCTCAGTGTTTCCAACCAGCCTTTCAGAATAATGGTTTATTGTTAGGTCAACCTAAGGCAACCATCTCTTAAAGACGCACTTCAATCACAGTCTGATTTTGACCTCTTTAACACCAGTATTGTTGTATCTGAAGGATGACATGCTTTGAGAAATCCCAACTTTTGTAAACAATTCACGCAGAGATTAAATTATGAGCCTAATGCAACCATCTCTCAAAGTCATTCATCAATCACAGACTGATTTGTACCTGTTTTGACACGAGTATTGTTATGTATAAAATATGGAATGCCGTGAGAACTGTTAAGAACATTTGAATATCCATATAAATTGAGACTTTCTTTTTTGCGTGCCAAACTAGCAGATATCATACAATAAGATTTAAATGGGGAGTTGTATTATTGTTCACTTTCACTCTGAAATAATAAGGAATGTGGTAGGTAACTAAGGCTGTGTGCTGGTATTCAGTCCAAAATGATCCATCACAACTCCAATTACTGAAACATTTACGTATTAGAACAAGGCACTCCTAATAATAAAGAAACAGCATTTAAAAGGTAATTGCCCAGGCTTTCCAAATCAATCAGTGCTCCATATGTCAACTCTTAAGGGACCCCATGGGTCACAGGGGCCGCCCACTTCGGGAAGTGTGTTCCGCACCTTGTGCGCTGGCAGCTCTGGAGCGGTCGCGTGGGCCTACAAGGTGACATTCTGGGCACTGTGGGTGGTGGGGAGAGGAGGAGGGAGAGGCCGCTGCTTACCCAGAAAAGGTTGCAGGAACTTAGCCTTTCATTTCACCTCCAAACTCTCGTTCAGTCTTTGAGAAGTGCAGGTACTCAAATGCGAAGTGCGGGCACGGGTAGGACCGGCCAATTAAAAGCACTGGATACATCTGTTTGTTCAAGTCCATTTGCTCCATTTTTAGCACTGGCGCAAATGTTAGATACTCTGACCTTTGATGATCATCATTTTAGGACCATTAGAAAAGGGGAGTTGTTGAAGCAATCAGCATTTTTACAAAGCGAAGATGTGTTTCGCAGTGAATTGGCAGGACGCTCGCATTCAGCGGCCTGCGTCCTTTCCCAGTATCCTTTTGAAGCTGTTGCTGAAGGGTATTATTGTTGGCGACAAGGCTATCACCGGTGCCTGGGGGCAGAGGGGGGAAGGGGGGGTGTTTTATGCTAATGATGTTTTCGCTTGCCAATCAGGCCCTGTCGGGCACAAAGGCGTACTATATTTGTCCAGTGAGCGGCTTGCCCATGACAGAAAGAGAAAGGACGCGGCCGCGGCCATTTCGGTGAATTTCACAGCCTAGTTCACAGACATAACCAGCTCAGTCAAGAACAGTCAGTGCGTGGCTCGCTCTCCCCCGCTGCTGCTGGTACTCTACCAAAGCGTGTGGCTTTCTGCGCGACCAATATTAGACTCCGGGAAAGGCCGTTTGATTGCACTTCCTTTTACAAGAGTCATCTTCATCCTGTCTGTATTGATTTGCATTACGGCCTCATTGTGCCTATCAGCGGTGCCCACAATGAGGCGTGGGCATATCACAGTGTCAAATCAATCCTTTTCTTCTCCAGTGAACCTAAATTTGTAGGCAAGGCAATGCAAACCGAACACTTTCAAGACAGACATAGAAAACGCAAACCCTCGATATAAAATGTATAAAATATGTTAAAAGTAAAACTGAGAGGGCTAAGCGTGCATTATGTAAGCATTGCATTTTTATAAAGCGTGTCACGTCGACGTCCTCCCATTTCTAACAAATTAAATAAGAGGCGCGCCTATTAACAATATTATGCTATGCAGCTTATTGACCTCTGAATGATGCAGCTCTGAGTCAGCCCAGGTAGGATGTCATGTGCTTGCCTCAAGGAGCTATATTGCCATCAATTAATATCGATGCATTTGCTGACAGAAAGAGAAGAATGCCCCAGAGTGGGAAGTTACTGTGTCAAAGGTCGCCCTGTTAGGAAATGTCTCTGCAGACATGAAAGCTGTCTTTCAAAATCTCTTGACCCAAAAGGGGCAAGCAGCAGTGTTGGTTAGGAAAGCAAATTAAATAGAACGAAGAGTGATTGTAGGGTTCAACACACTTCCGCTTGCAACGAAACCTTTTAATTAGTATGGCTAATGACTTATTTGGGAACCCAACAAAAACTAGTGGACATGTTTTGGATCCAGCAAACTCCTTATTTCTGTAAAGCACTCACACTGGAGGTGTGCTGCTCTTAGAAATGCAGGTCTTCAGAGGATATGTGGTCATGGCTAAAGACCTCTCTCCCAGAGCCATGATATGCAAATTGTTGATAACAGAACGCACCAATGAAAAGACTCCAAGGAATGCTACATAGCCACATGTCGAAAAGCAGCATTTTACTTTGGCCTGTAGCTGTGTGCACTGTGTGAGAGGAGACCAGGGATTGTGGAAGATACTAGGGCAGTCCTCTGCGAGAAAAAAACAAAGATTCTGGCCCTGTTCATGATCACCTGACAAACACCTTCTGCTGCCTGATGGTCATTGCTTGGTGGGCTAAAGTCCCAGCTGGCCCCTCAGCACCAGACATGAGCATGTTAGAGTGAGGTTTGCGGTGGCTCTGAGAATGGCAAGCAAACTAGTAATGCAAGGAAAGTAAAAAGGGTGTCTAGGGATCCTCATATTTTAATCTGACCTTTATCTAAACCAAAAGGTCTTGCCTCTCATAATTGTTAGCATGTAAATAATGTTAATAAATATAGTCTCCAGACTCCCCTGTTCTCTAATCTGCTAATTTCAAGATCCTTTTTACACACTGGGTACTCTGTTTTTTTTTAAGAGAGAATGAGAACAAAAAGAGAGAGTGGATGGGGGTTGGTAGTGGCAATGATGTGAGAAAGTGAAATTAGATCTGTCTGCAAGACACCATTGGAAGGAATGCAGAGAAGACACCATTTTCTTTAGTTGTTTTTTTGCCTTGTAAGTCCAAATCCCCTCTTTCCCCAATGGACTGATTTGCCACTAAGATCTCTTACACCTTACAAGACACACACCAATTCCCCACAAATGCCACAATCCAGGCTGGTACACTATAAACAATATTCAAGCTAAAACTAACCTCCCCTCTTTAGATCTATCAGATTTCTCACATTAGCTGCTTAATAGACCCAAAGTGCTCCAGAGTGTTGGATCATCGCCCCCCCGCCCTCTCTGGATAACATAATATCAAGTGTCTCAGTCAAAACCATAGAAAACAGGTCAACACGCAGGGCCCGGGTACATCTGACCTGCACCTATCAACACCACAGGTTTTGCATCCCCACTTTTCTTACAGGGCCACAAGTAGCAAGGCCAACACAAATGGCTTAATTTTGCTATTCAAGACAATTTTTCATTACATTACAATATGGCAACAGAAAACATAAGTATGTAAATCTGTGCCAATGTTATCACATTTCAGACCTGGACATGCCCAAGATCCAGCTTCCTCCTTTTGTAGGACAGATCCAAAAACTGATTGATACAAAAAAACTCCAAAAAGGGTCAATAATAAGTACAAATATGGCCGGGACTGTCAGTCAGTCCTGTAGAACTGAAAACTGAAACCATGCTCGACATGCCTATTCTAAGTTGCATCTTTTATAGCAGAAAACCTGACATTAACATAAGCAAAACATATAAGATACAACATAAACTCACATTACCCATTGGTTAACACCTATACACAAATCTTATAATCCACTATAGGATGTTTTCCCTTTGGTTGTGCATTCATAAATACAACCCCCTACAAGAAAACCTAATTATGCCGTCGGCAAGAAACACTGTAATGATTGGTTCATTATACTCATTGAAAGTGTTACAATATTTTACTCTCCTTATTGGTCAAGATAACTTTGGACTCTAAGGGTGCAGATGAATCTGCAGTACCAGCCTTTACCTCCAGCACCTACCAGCACCTACCAGTACCAAGCAAGTGAAAAAGATACAAGCTGAGACAGACTTACACCATTCATGAGCCAAACAAATGACACATGCACATACGCTGAAAGCAGACGCCACAAGCTAGCATTTAAACATTAACTGCCATAAGAATTAGTTACTTAAAATCACTTTAGTGGAGAATTCAAATTAGATAAAACCAGAAGCACACAGTGTGCTAAAACATTAATGGAGGAGAGAGGTTTCCTGGAAAAAATAGGTAGGGCCTCCGTACATTTGGTAAAGGGACGGAGTCAACATGATAGAGGCTGTGTATACTTACAGGGAAACGAAACATGGCAGGCATGCATTTCAATCCAAGTAACATATAGCAGTGAAATTCTAGAATGAAAGGTTATTTTTTTTTTAAAAATCCTTATAAATGAAAGGCAGGCAAATCTAGCTAGGCCATGAAGCTGAGTGAAGCAGTGTGGTGCACCGGACAATGGAATTCAGAGGCCACAAAGTAAGATACGCACTGCAGAGCATGAAGAAGTAGTTGGAAAGATGGCCAGTGTGCAGTAGTTACATTTGATGAGCTTCAGAGAAAGGCAGATAAGGCTTTTTGATGTCCCAGTGCATGGACAAGCAACAAAAAGAAACAGCCTAATTGACATAATGATGGACGCATCAATATGATCTGTGTGGTCAGTGTAGCTAAATTCTGAATGGGAAATAGATATTCCAAGCTAAAACATGGACTCAAGGAAACACGTAATTGAGATTGCAGTTTGCAAAAATGACAACTACACGGAGGAAGGACATGCCTCAGAATTAGCCTTGCATTTGCAGACATGACATGAAGATAACGAGAGTTAGTGGTTAATTGCAAATGATAAGTGGCGCACTAATCTCTCTGTCCTCATTATAACAAAAATTAATTTTTCACTTGGTCAGCACAAGGTTTAGCATTGCCTGTGCCAAACAATGAGAATGCACATTACCTCAGCTTACTGTTAGACTATGAAATGAAAACAAAATGATGCAAGTACATGTGATATCTAAAATGGGTTGGCCAGTAAGATAGGGAATCCTCCAACCCAGAGCGTTGCACCAATAGGAGATATATGTATCATATGGGTGCAAACCAATGGGGGATAGGCATAAGTTCATCTGTTTGCTTGTCATAATGATATGATGGATGATGAAAGTGTCCTTTAAAAGCAATTTTACAGCAATGTAACATTGGGAAAACTGCTGTGAAGGATTGCCTGTGGATTTGTGTGTGTTTTCCTTCCAGTTCCCTGTACTTTGAATAAAGAGCTGGGATTACCCTGTATTTAACATACTTCCATCCTCCGTCACCTCTTTTATTGGCAGTTGTCAGGTCATGGCTTGAGTTACTTTTGTAGGGCCCATAAAACAGGACACCTTGTGATGTGCATATGCCAGAGAGGACCCAATCATAGGGCTAGTGTGAATAGTTTGGTCAACCCTGCCCAGTAGTACAATGGCTTTCTCATGAGAGCAGACTATTTTGCACTCCCAAATGGCTCCTTTGACCTAGCAGCGACACTCTTTGGCATCACCTCTGGCGACTCCAGAATTAGAACATGTTGCACCATTAACAAGGCCCATACTCTATCTCTCTTGGGAACCAGGTGCTCTATGAAGACTACAATGGGGGCACCACTTTTCAGAATTAATTTCTCATATTTCTTTGCTCTAGTTAATGGAAACAACATCCGTGCAAATGGTCTGGCTGCTTTTTACTGGGTGCACTAGTGCTCCAAACCTATCTTCACTGCTTGGAAGTACCCTATACCAGGCCCTGTTCTTATAGAGTTTGTCCTCCACAGCTGCAACACAATTTAATCGGCTAAGACCAACATTCCATTCTGAGCTCATGTACACTGCTCATCTTGGCACAGTTATTTTGCTACATGTGCTGCATGTCTCCCTTCATTCCTAAACCTTGGCTGTTTGATCGCTCACTGGGGGAAGGATGCATACATTCTAATTAAATGAACAAAAGCAAAAGCTCCAACAAACAGCCTGCTTCTCTAGCTACTGAACATAGCAAGTTTTAGTGAGGACTAATCCAAAATGGTGGAACTCTTCCCACTGAGGCATACAGCCCTTGTGTTACTAAAGCAATACCTTTTACTGTTTCTTGCTCTAAAACACTTCAATTATCTTGTACAATGCCAGCCAAAAGTTGCTCTAAATCCTTAATACAACTAAAGCACTATATAATTGCTACTGCAAGCTACAAGCTATTAAACAATGTTCTTGCTCTAACCTCTAAATATTATATGCAACATTATTACATTGTTACTCCTTTTTATCACGCAAGTCCCTACAATGCTTTCTAAAGTGTGTCAAAGTTTAGCTACAAATAACACATGTGCAAAACGACCAATCCAAACGGAAAAATACTAACACTAAATGACCAACACTTTTTGTTAATACAAATTGTGCAGCCTAAACCTCTTTCCATGGTTGGAGGGATGACCCTGCATCCCAAAACTTTCTCAGCCACTCCTCCTCTTAAATTCAGCAAGGCACATATCACAGCCATTCTAGATTCTCACCCATATCCTGAGGTTGGTTGAGTACGCATATTTGTTTTTTGTTTAAAAGGGTGAGTGATCTGACAAACAAAATGAGCACCCAGCCCAGTGTGTGTTATGTTCTTAGAGATTCAACCAGACAACCCCTTTACCACAGACATGTCTGTTATATATAAAGACTTGTGATCACTCTTAGGTTTCCAGAATACTCTTGTATTCTTCCAAAGCAACAGGAAGTCTCATTGGTGAAATTTGTCCTTTCTCATAGGGGTATTTTAAATGAGTACTGTAGGAAATCATTGATATGTTTATTCAAGGTTTTGATAATGTGCTTTGCTCAGTAAGACACCTGTAACTACCTTGTTTTGACAGCATTATTTAATTGGAGTGATAAACAGAAATACACATTGTAAAATCGAAAATGAAACCGAAAAATAGCCAATTTACAATGATAGTACAATTAAATAATTTCCTTTGTTTGTGTTAACTTCTTTTGTCAAGAATGCACACCATTTTGGAGATGCATTTGTCATGATGTACCCTTCAACCAAAAACATTACAGCACTACCCCAATCCCTCACTATATGGCTGCGATGGCTCAAGCAAACGTGGAACAAGCAGTGTGTTAGGGTAGCGGTGGTGATAAAAGGACAGGGACCAAGATGTCTGCAGAAACCAACCCTCTCCCATATAGAATTGTGATAAGAACTGATACTTCGGATTTATATTTTGAGTGTCTCTTTACCTGCATATCTCCCGAATAACAAGGAAAAGCAATTGTGGACTAGCACATTTTAACTTGAAGGTTATGAGAGCTCTTAAAGTTATTGTGAACTGGAGAGCATCCTATGTCTGACCTTGTCCCGGCATCCTACTGAACTGTAGTCCTACTTTTGTTTTGGCAGCCACTTTAAAACTATAGTCCTATTTTTATGTCCTTATCCTACCACGGTTTTGGATTTTGAATATCTGGTCAGTCTATATTAACAGTGCAGGCTTCCCCTTTAAGATCCTCATTTTCAAAAATCAGTGAGACTCTTTACTTTGCATCCCATGCCGCAGTTGGTTACTCAAAATATTGATTCTCTTCAAATAGATACAGCTCTGCTTCCCCACTCATCATTCCTTCCCTACCATACCATGACACATTCAGGGAAAGGTGGAGAGGTGTGATTCAGCAAGGCTCTTACAGTAAAGCAGAGATTAAGAGAGAGGAAGAGATACGAAGAGTGAAAGAGAGTAAGCGGGAAAGGGAGGGAAAAGAGAAAGAGAAAGAGAGAGCAAGAACATAGAGTGTGCACTATTGGCATTTGACATTCCAAGGATAGTTATTTCATCTATAACAAACAAGTTCAGATTGCATCCATTCTGAGCATCATAGGGCCAACACAAGTGGTTGTCTCTCCTGGGGAGATTTAACTGTAGTCAGACCTTGTCAGTGGAAATTATGTTTAATTGGCACTGCTTAGATTACACTGGAAGCATACAGATGTGGTTAGATTTGAAAGACATGAAATATGGCAGTGGGGCATTGTTTCGGCTTTTGAACAAACAAACCTGTTGGGTTTTCATGATAAACACTGAATATGCAAATAATGTGCCCTTTATATTCATTGGATACATTTTAATCTCATCAATATTAATTTTGGATATCCTGAACATCTAAGATGTTTGTCGTTCACAAGGTTCGAGGTCGTGGAGAAACCCTGCATTAGTTGATGATGAATATTCAAATGCAGTAAAACGGTACACACCTTGGCCATTGTAAATGTCTGGATAAGAGAATTTAGCTCATGGATTTGTATTTTATATGATCCCATTTTGCAACCACATTTTTCTCATATCAGATTTTCTATCCTCTTACATCTGCAAACAATCAAAATGAAATTTCATATGCTCAATTAGCAAATAATATTTCAATAGTTGATTTTTAATTTCAATATTAACTTGATTCCTCAAGTAAGTAGCAGATCAATTATACACTTGTCTATCGAACACATGTGCGACTTCGTATTAAGAGTGGGGAGTTCAGCATTGTTTTAAGTTGCCCTATGAGCATCAACAAGCACAAAGCAAAAATCAATTGTTGTCATCAGACAAAAAGCAAAAGTAGGCTTCATCCAATGCCCTATCTTTGAATAGTTCAAAAGGAAGATCCCTATTTCTTCTGTGGGCTGCCATAAAACCATTTATATTGGAAATACCACACAAAAGAGGCGCTTGGTGCAGTAGTCCACCGGGTAATCTCCAGAGTTCCCTCTAGGCCAGTCCGCCCCTGATTATCTCCCGAGAACACAGTGTGTGATCGGGACCCCACGGATCTGTTGGAAGGTCTTTCTAAGTCCTCTGATATCCCACTTGCATACTCTAAGATCAGAGGATGAGCTGATAACATTACAATGCAGTTATGCACATTTATTTATTTTCAGCAATGGTGAATTATTATTTATTTTTATATTTCGTTTTTACCATCGTGTTAACAGCTGTAGAGAAGCACCCAGAAGGCAATGCCTCACCAATATCCAGGCAAACTGCTATCATTAATGCTATAGAAACATACTTCTGCTCTAGCCAATTCTAAGTATTACACAAACCTCATCTTGTTTCTCTCTTCTCATCTTTGCAAGCTAAAATTGGTGCTCCATTCAATGCTGCCGCCTTCCACACTGGTGTTTCTCCTGCTCACTCTCAGCTAGTTACTTTGGCAAGTAATTATCTTCTAATATCTCTAGGGCACAGGAAAGATATTCACCCGCTTTCTTTCCTACAACACCCTGCTGTCACCCTCTTCTCATCATATTTTCACCCTGGTCATATCACCCTCATCTTGATCATGACGCTTTTTATTGTTGAGGCTACAATATACAAACAATGACATTCCTAGTTCAATTATTGCAACCATCATCACGCTCCCCATTTTTTATATGCCTAAACGGAAAAGTTTGCAGGTTCCCCAGTGCCTCCAATAAACCAGTCAGAGCCAGCAACCCTTTAACACGTTTCAGATTATGGTTAGAAATACAACATATTCCCAAACATCTAGTCTATTTGACACAAGGGACCCTTTCTTTACGAAGGGACGTGTTTGCTTCCCCAACGAATTTCAAGAGACGACCCAGCACAGATAGAAGTGAGAACAGGTGTTAACACTTAACTCTATTCACATTTATGTAGTTTCAACTGTTCGAATCCCAGTTGTTAATAATCACCCAATTGTCGAAGTGAAACACCGTCCATCTATGCATTCCCCTTCTGCCACTATTAATAGAATCCAAAGACCAGCTCTGATGAAATGAACGTCCATTTCCTTTCAGTAATTCATAAGCAAGCTTACTCGAAAGTTTGCCAACTTGTAAACGCACATTTCAAATACCATTAGAACTATGTATTAGAAACACTTCCTTGATGTCTCTGTTCATTTAAAACCACCCACTTATTCTATCACCCAATCAAGTAAGACCGGAGTCCTAAAATGTCTGCCAAACAGCTTCTAGTCCTTATTATGTTGGTAGTTATCAGATGTTCGCGCAGACTAATCAATATTCCTCTGGCATACTCTTCTTTCATAAGGGCAGTATGCTAGAGGAATCAAAGGTGAAAACTCCCAAACCAAAATCAAGTGGTGTACCTGTTGGCACACATGCAGCTGATTTATAAGCAGTGTCAGGGGAAATTGCTCTTAGGCAAAATGCTAGTGCACCCTTGCATGTAGCACATGCCCTTTGCATGCTGTTGGACTGCCATATCAGAGGTCTCATTCTTCAAGGGGTGGGATCAGTCTGTAGAATCAAGAGCAGGGGGCTATTTCACAAGTCACTTGATGCGAAGAAGACCACGCCCAAAGCTCATGAGTTACAATTCTAAACAGAAATGGACTAAGTTCTGCTCCCACACATGTCTTGTCACATGGGCTAGGTCCCTTTATTTGATGTGTGACCCATCAGAACATCAATTGCTTCTTGTTAATCAAGGCGTTAGTGCCCAACTGGACGAACCAGGAATCAGGAGGCAGCTTGGCTGTCAACAACTACACATACATTTCTAGAGCAATGACCCACTGTCATCCCTGTGAAAAAGCATTTCCCCACATTCAATGAATAACCATTTATTTTTAAGTATCTATGCATTATTTTAGTTTCAATGCAAACTATTGCAGTGACACATATCTCTCTATTCAGTTCAAGTCTATCCCCGAATTAATAATTTAATGTACTTCTTTATGTATCAATAATGATTTATGTTCTTAAGCCAATGATAACACGGGTTAGGGAGTTGAGGATACAGGTCCATCAAAGCCTAAATCTAGGCTTTGTACTCTCATTTGCATTGCTCTACTGACAGTGGTGAGATGCAAATATGTAATTGTATTCCAATGTCCTTTATAAAAAAAATAATTAAAAAAAACACATTAGAAATGTCAACAGGTTGGTCTTTTGCATAGGCATGGGAAAAGAGCTTTCCAAGCAAAGCTGTACTGGTATTAACTGTCCATTAGAGCATTAGTGGTAGGGGGTGTAGAATGGTGTGAGTACCTGGGCATCTAATAGAAGTGCTTGGCACATTTATAATACTTATACACAAGCCAAAACTGTTTGATTTGCAAATGCTTGTTTTTGACCGGACCCAAGTGAAGGATAGGGTGAGTGCTTGTAATGAAGACAAACGGGTTAAGAAAGTCTGATTACACTAGTAGTGGGTTTACAACTCCAATTAATTCATTAACTCTCAGAAGACTGCTTTGAAAAAAACACTGGCAGGCACTGGGTGAGCAAGGCCATGGCGATGTGCATGGCCATGGGCGGTCAATGGGTGGGCAAATAACCAAACAACACCTACAAGCTGTGTGTACCTCCTCATATGCCATTTCTCCCTATCTGTACTCTAATGCAATAGTTTAGGCTGATAATAGCCCAAATTGAATAGAACATGTTGATCTTTTGACTTGAATGTGGGCATTCAATTTCAAAGCTTTCTGTTATGCTAATTGATAGCTCTTTAAATGGTGCAGTTTTTATGCCAGTCAAAATGCTACTACCCACAATGCAGCAACTATAATCTGAACTCTGAACCTCTCTTTATTTGAAAAGGGTACGAGAAGTGCGATGACAATCAATTAGCAGGATTTTGCATTTCTCTGTCAGCTGATCATCTTTCCTGAATGTGTGCTCCATGATCTGTGCACACAAGCATAGTTCCAATGCGTGAACATTTACAGGCACAGCAATACATAGTGGAGGTTTTCCAAAAGGTATTATCTCTGGCCAAGAGGGAACTCTTCATACTCCTACTGTCTTTTTTATGCTGAGTTTCTATACTTGGTGCATTGATGTGTTGCTTGCTTTTGTCATTTTTATTTTATCATGCTGACGTCTTGTCCGATAGTCTAAAACCCCACATGGTATACTACAAAGACTTTAGTGTTTAATAAATAAAACAATGTGCCAGACAACAATTGGTCCAGCAGGGAATAAAGTTCTCCCATCATATAGCGGTATATGTCTACTTTGAACTTAAATTGTGTTCTACATAAAGACTACCATTCAAATTTGTTTTAGACAGCTCTCTGAAAAGAATGTATATTTCGAAATATGTGTTTGTGTGTGTTTAATATTTTGTTAATGTGGGCTTATGAATTCTGAACATAATGAGAGAAACGTCTCATTGTTTTCTGAAACAATTCCAACAGCAGATTGTTGGCAGACTTGACTTTATTACTTATTAGAATAGTGTGAATGTGTTGCCATTATTTTGATGAAATAAAATGTGTTCCCAGTGAAAACAAAAGCGATTTCTATGAGTCCAAATATATCCTCTAAGAATTTATTGAAAGTGTTCAGGTAAATCATGGGCCTGCTTGACCGCTGTTTTC
Organism: Ambystoma mexicanum; assembly: GCF_040938575.1. Lineage (NCBI taxonomy): Eukaryota > Metazoa > Chordata > Amphibia > Caudata > Ambystomatidae > Ambystoma > Ambystoma mexicanum. The sequence continues at coordinate 130,495,219 of NC_090937.1, read as the reverse complement.
ATTCAGGATGTAAAGAGTGTTCTCTAGCCTGTTGGTGTAAAGAAATTGGCAACCATTGTCTGCTGTTATGGGTTTTGTTTTTCTGATGTCTGTACTATAGAGGTTGTCGAAGAAGAGTCAAGAGTTACACCTCTGGACGTGCTTAAATCCATTCAATGATACTGGATGCCATTTTATTTCCCTCCATTGGATTTTTCATTCCATGAATTATTCAGCTCAATTTGGGATTATATCAACAGACAGTATAAATCTATCAAATTAAAGATACATGTCCATTGAGATCATGTGCAATTCCATGTAGCGGTTTACCTAAAGTTACAAGTGCGATGAACGAAGCAACATGTTCAGTAGATTGTGACGTTCACTTTCATTGAGTTTCACTTTCAATTTTCTAGTGCCAATTATTTGCTTGAAGCATTTTTTACTGTACCTGGCAACATTGGGATTTCTATTTCTTGAGCAGCACACATTACTAGATAATTGCTCGTTGTAATTTTTAATTGTTCTCAGTGTTTAAGAAAATGGGATATACACATTTTCTCTGAAGGCATTGATGCAATGATCAGAGTTCATTGAGCATAGCATATAACAGGGTCTGCAACAAGCTGGAATCTCCAGAGAATTGACATGCTTTCAGTACGCTTCTCATCTTCTCATTCTGTCAGAAAACAGAAATATTCCAGTGGAAATCTAGCATACAGTAGCCAATATTTGTTGTGATTGATCCGAGCAGGATATCATTACGAATCTTCATTTGACATGACAGAGAGAGAGAGAGAGAGAGAGGGAGAGAGAAAGCGAGAGAGTGAGAGAGAAAGAGAGAGAGAGAGTGAGAGACAGAGAGAGAGAGAGAGGAGGTAGGGAGAGATGGAGAGAGAGAGAGGAAGAGAGAGAGAGAGAGGGAGGTAGGGAGAGATGGAGAGAGAGAGAGAGATGGAGGTAGGGAGAGATGGAGAGAGAGGGAGAGAGATGGAGAGGGAGAGAGAGAGAGAGAGAGAGAGAGAAAGAGAGAGAGAGAGAGAGAGAGAGAGAGAGAGAGAGAGAGATTCAGTCAGAAAGAGAAAGATTAACATTTCAGGGACATATAATATTCGTTGCACTACCTGGCATTCAGGTTTTAAGGTAACCCACCTACTATATAAATCTGTTTCCACTTGGATCCATTGGATGCAAATTTATCTCATGAATAGTCCTGATGGATATCCTAAAAAACATCTTGCAGGAGATTTCCTTTTCGCAGCTAGAACCAGGTTTTTTAGCAATAATATTTGAGGTTGGGGAAAGGGTGTGAGGCAGAGCTTTGTCCTCGCAGCGGTCTTGTTTCAACTATTCAAAAATGATTCTGATGGATGGTTACAAAATGCTGGTGTCTTCAAAGTCCCAGTACGCTTTGCAGATGATGCCGTCTTGTCATAAACTAAAAAAGGGACAGATGAACCCATTGATCAACTTTCAGTCTTACTGTATCTTAAAGGGGCTTTAAATCAGTGGAACAAATATCTAAGCAATGGTTTGGGGTCCTTACCGCCTTTCAAAATGCAAGACAATTGTGCGGGCCACCCATTTAGAAGTTGCAAGATATTACTATTATCTCAGGTATTTCCCTATCTGCCACTGCCACATAGAAGTTGCAACTTCAGAAGAGCACACTTACTTTGAAGAGGATAAAAGGGGGCTGTTGCAATTTGATTGACCATTCAAGGTCCATTCTTTCTCAGCAGTAATGAAAGCTCATTGTGCAATGGTGGGCACTTTATGCTGCAGATCTATGTGCAATGTGAATACGAATAAACTCCATGCGACAGATAATTTCCTTTGCAATACGTATGGCCCAAGAGGATTTGGGTCACAGGGTGCTTAGCAGAAAAGCTGCTCTGCAATCTATTCCACTGCGGGGCAGACTTTGGGTACCTGAAGAGGGTACAGTTGATAATGTTCATCTACATGGTACAATTGCCCTAAGAGGTGTGTTTTCTCTTCCATGGCCTGCACATACAAGAAATGTACTAGCCGTGTCTCATTAGAGCAATTAATGTGAATTGCCAAGCTCCATCTCGGCACCGAACCTTAAGATGATTAAGATGATTATGGTAGCATACTGGGCACATATTTGATCTGCCCAGTTATCCGAACTGCAGGCAAAGGTGAGATCGTATGTGTATGCCAAGCGCCATGTTGGCCTGCAAACGCAACTAAATGCACATTTCAGTTCACAAAATGCATACACATTACATTAAATTCTGACTGGGAATATTGCTTATCAAATCTACCGAGGGTAAGTGGCCATCTTTGCAACAACCAGATCTGATGTTGCGGGTTGGGGCAGGAAACAGTGATTATTATTGTTGTTTCTGTACACCTTATACACATCTCAGACAAGTCTAGTTATGCTCGTTATTGAGGGAGAATATTGTATTGCACCTGGAAGAAGCTTATTTTGGGCATGTTCAACTCTCAGCTCAATTGTGGTGTTTGTCGTAGCATCCTTACTTTTGGAAAGCATAGGAAATGCGTAGGCAACTTATTACTAATAATTGTTTGTAGCAAATTGTAATGTCTTCCCTTTGCTTATTGCCTCATGACTTTATCATCTTTTTGGCTGTGGCATTGCTTTGTTCATTGCCATTTATTTTTACTTTGATTGTATCATTTGAATATTAAATGTTGGATGTATTGATTTTAGTCATTGATTGTAAATGTGTATGGTGTAAACAATGTTTGTTTTAGCTGATGCTGAACTAATACACTGATTGATTGATTCACATGAGGTTATATTGAAGATATTTGATTACTTTTTGTTAGTGTTGCTTGAATCAAATTGAGTGTTGTTTTATCTTAGCAGTTACTCCTCCAAAAAATGATAATACAATCTTGATGTTGAACCATGTAATTTGTACTCTCAAAATCTTAGTAACAACCTTACTGCAGAGAATCTTCATATAACAGGAACAGGGTCTTATTCTCAAAGCCTATTTCAATGGATTCTTCCATTGCTGGCTCCATTGACAGTAATTATGATCATGTAAATTATTGTCTTTTTGTTGCCATTTCTCAAATGTGTGCATTTTCCCAGTTTGTGCTATAATTAGTGGATGCTAGTGATTGTTTTCTTTATTTTGAACTTCTTTATCATTGATACCCCAGCCTTTATTTCACTATACGCACATTAGAACACAACCTCATGCGTATTAAAAGATACAAGGGAGAGGTAAAGCTGGATTTTTCTATGAGAAATGTGGAGTATTTGGAAAAAGCACGGCCTAGAAACTACGAAGAGTAACTTATGCAATACCCTACTCAAGACTTCAGGGAAAAGTGAATTTGATCTGGAGGTGGTCAGAACTTTCCAGAAATGTTCTGGGACAAACCTCATATCCTTTTTAGGATTCATGTCTATGAAGACATAGAACTATGGTCCCGTATAACAAAACATTTGTTCTTATTGCAAATGCATTGGTGGCTCGACAAATGGTCCTTTCGCGCAAATTGCTCCTGTTTCACAAAATTATGAAAAAGGCCATATGCGAGCAGGCACAATTAAAAAACATCTACCTGCTAGTGAGAGCATGGGGTAGTGTCAGTTAAAGCACAATGCAAATGAGGTATGACCAAAAGACAAAACCTGCCCATGCATCACTTTGCCCTGATTCCAATCTGGAGTGGGTGACCCCCAAGGAAAAGATTTAACTATTTGAACATTTTCTATGAAAGTTTGATGAAAGTTGTGTTCTTCTCCCACAGTTTTAAAATGTTGACCTCTGTGTTAGTTTTCATTTGTTGGGACATGCAGCTGTATTTTTATGTCCATTGTGGATGGTAAATCTGCTAGCTGTTAATGGTGTACTTTAAATACATGATTCCTTGTGAATCACTTTTGGTACTCAACTTGTGGGGGGCACTTACCTCCCTTTGAACTTGAATTCTTTGTGAATCAGGTCCAACCTATATCAAATTATAATGGACCTATTATTGTCAGTAACAGGTTTTTGCTCTAGTGCAGAGTGGGCTACTTTGCGTATCAGAGCACTCTAAAGATGGACATCAGTAGCTTCAGAACGGGAAACCAATGCTATTTTGGAAATTATACCTAGAAGCCATTGCCCATGGCACACCACATCGCCACGTTGGCAATGTATCTTCACTAATCATACATTGGAACATTCAGAAAACTGGCGCCATCTAAGGTTGGGCAACAACAATAGGTTATCATAAAAGTGTGGTAAACTGTCATCTATTGGTCATCTTTAGGCTCTCCCACTCTTTCTGCAATGTAATTGTTCAGAAAGGTATGGGCTTAAGATCCTAATAGGAAAGGTATTACAGAATATATTCTAAGTTATAGACAAAGGTATTGGATACAGCGATTAACCCAAATACCTACCTGACTCAAATGTGAAATCCCTTCTAATCTTCATCACCTTATGCATACATTGTCATGAACCACCGTACGCATCCCTTCTGGACTTCGTGGTCCCTGACCCATAGGGGAATGAACTCAACGGTGCTACCAACATGGCCGCTGAATGCGGAACGCTGTTTGCCAGTCTCTGCATCGTACGCACTACGTTCTACAAAGCAGACATGCCCCCGCGGCCCTGCACGTCTCAACGCTACTGCTTGCAGTAGTCAGACGTGTGTGGCCAGAGTTCGTAAAGCGATTACTTCTGAATCCTTGTTCCCGGTTCCCTGAATCTCCTCTTCCTTCACCCTCCCCTTTTTTTCCTCACCTTGCATTCCTGGATTGTCAACGCATTCGTATCTCTGAGTGCGCCCCTCGTCATTCCTGGACTTTTTTCCCGGACATCTGAACGCTTTCTGGAGTCGGGTCACAAACCGCACGCTGGAACCCGAGGGCCCACGCAGAGGGTTGTACAAGACACGAACAGTGCAAAGGTAGACATCTTCGAAGATCACGATCAAACAACACAGACAGGTGAGAAGGGGGGAAACTTGTGACATACATGTCTTCTCCAAAACTAATGATGCTGGTGTCCCTTCCAAAGTGAGAGGTGACTAGACAAGCAAACTGTCTCCTTCACTACCCGCTCAAGGACCAGTGACATCAACCCTTAACAAAGCAATCAATGATGGAGTTGGGAGTGTCGTGTAACAAATGTGCTTCCATGAACTGACATGTGATGAGTACGTTCATACTACGCATGCAACAAGTGAAATCAGATATACTGTAAAAACCTGAACTTACATATGAAACATCTTCTTGAATGATGTCCTTTCTTCTTACTTTGGATTATAACAATCATCAGAATTGAATACCTGCACACACCTCTTCTCAATGTGAAGCAGCCCTTTGTGTTGTTTATTAGCAATGGTACTGAATATGTATTTACTGGTTAATGTAGCCCCTCCTTGCAGTGTTTACCACCAGAAATGTACCCAGAATGTGATAAAGATTTAAGGATAATACATACTACACTATTGAAATATATCAATTTGTATTTAGATTTCATCCAACGTAAACATTGCTGTATTAGTATGTTATTTTGGGCAATCTTTTCCTTGGAAAACAGAAGGTCTACATGGATATTTACTCTAGTGAAATAAAGATGTGAACACGCCATGCATTTCTATAGATCCCATTTATCAAAATATCTTCTTAGTTTAGTAAGTCAGTGCATATCAGAAGCTCCAAATACAATTGCTTGAGTCTTATCCAGAAAAATTGACCATAAACACAGGCGTATTCCCAAAACGGTAATGATTGAATATTAAAATAATTGGATGACCTTAAAGGGTAGATTTGAAACTTGAATGGCTTTTGACACAAACATAACTTTTTTGAGATGACTGATCAACAAAACCTTTCAGTGTGTCTTTGGGCCTCATTACGACCCTGGCGGTAAGGGGTTTACGCCAGCGTTAGCTGCGCCGACCCCTTACCGCCAATTACGAGGTCCCTTAGCGCCATGGAGCTTTTAACACCCGCTTTTAGCGGGTGTTAAAATCCATGGCGCTAAGGGACCATGGAGTTAATTACGCCACCGTAATTTACGGTGGCGTAATTAACGCCTTCCCCACTCCCATTATGCCCTATGGGGCAAAAATGGGAATGGGGAAGGGTAAATGGGGATTGGGGACTTACCGCCCCGCCAAGGTCGGAATGGGGCGGTAAGTCCGCCAACCACCATGGCGTAAACGTAGTTCACGCCATGGTGGTAAAGTGACGGCCCAGGCGGTAACTTACCGCCTGGGTCGTAATGAGGCCCTTTGAAAAGGTTTGGTGACATAAATAAACAGGAATACAAACAACATTTTCATTGCACATCAAAACTCTTGTCAACTAAATGTCATCCTTTAAAATCAGCACAGCTACGTTAGGAGTGATGCGATAAAATAAATACTTATATTGTGACTAATGTGAGCCTGGGAAATGTGGCTGTAGCTACGAATGCTAAGTGCTGAAACCCTTTGAAAAATAAATCAATGAATGATTCATAATATCGGGCTAAGATATACGAGTGATGAATTCATAACCCATCTCTTATTTGCTAAAAAGCATATGAAAACCTTGGCAAACCAAATCCGATACAGTTAGGTTCTTAGCTGTGTAATAAATCGACGGCTTTAATCAGATGCTAAATGCAATTCAAATATGAGAGCAGAACATATACATCTTCGGCCTATAACCTTCATCCATTCATAGCTTGCACCATTCGGGCAAATGTATTTTAAAAATCTCCCTGAAATATAGTGCATTGCATATCATGTGTTTCACTGTTGCCTGACTTCATTTGAGTGTTAATCATGTGCCACGTGTAGCCATATTCGTCTATCTTTGGGCTGAACAATGGAAAGTATGTCTTATTTAAATGGGTGCTATTTTCCTGGGAGGGAGTAGGATATTTTCCATACAATAGAGATGACATTGCTAGTGATCACTGGCAAACAATGAGCCTCACTGTTGCAATATACCCATGTCCCCAGTATTCCAATTGTCAATGACAAAGGCCCTCTCCCAAGCCGCCACACACACACTCTTGTTTCCCAATCCATACCTGTCTTAAAAATGTACTGGTGTGTTAATACTGCTATCTATGAAGCACATTTAAAGAGCTATCTCAGAAAAGAATCAACACAATACTTGCTTAACCCTACTTTTCTCACTGGGCAATACTTAATCGTTAGTCATAACACTGATAGGGCCTCATTATAAGTTTCACTGAACGGGTTAACGGGCTCCGCTAATGGAGGCGGACCCGTTTAACCCGTCCCGTGAAATTACGAGGTCCCGCCGCGGGACCCGGTAAGGACGCCTGGTAAAACCAGGCGCCCTTACCGGGTCCCGCCAGGGGAAGAGGGAGCTAACAACGGGACAGTCGTAATCGGCCCATTGTTCGCTCCCTCTGCCATTCCCATTGAGCCGTATGGGAGTTCAGATGGGAATGGGGAAGGTCCGGGCCCAGTTACCCAGAGGGAGGAATTACCAGGCCCTCCGAACTCGGAATGGCCCGGTAATTCCTCATTCTGGGAACCCGGTAAAGGAGCCCGGTTTGGCCGAGCTAATAGCTCATGGCTACCGCCAAACTCGTAATGAGGCCCATAGACTTAATTTGTCAACGCTAATGAGAGCAAGAACATGCTAATCCCCAGAGAGACTCTCCAGAGGAAAGTGACAGGTGAAAGTGACTAGAACCTAGTGATATTTAGAGAAATTAGGAGCTGATCTTCAGGCTTCCCTGAGAGATGGGAGACACCATATGTTTATGAGGCACGAGTAGCCAGCATCCTAAACTATTGTAGGGAGTACCCCGAAGAGGCAGGCACCTTTATGGCCCATTGCACCAGCTTCATATGTTTCGATCGTGTTGTCCCTAATACTAGCCAGCGGGTCGCATCTGGAGGGATGTAGTGGAAGTTCAACATGAATGCCATCAGGATGTGGAAAATGGAGATTAAATAGTCACACTTATGGAAACCTTTACTAACACCAAAAACCTGCAAGATAAAGTAAGGGGCATGCAGTGCCCCAGACTAACTACTTGCTGGCACAGTGCCCTGCCTGGAGTTGCTCCTTAATGGCAGACTCCAGGCATGCTCTATTTACGTGTACATTAACATCAAAGATAGATACTGGTGACAGCCATGTATTTTCTTTTTAAAGAAACCCATGAGAGATAATGTTATTAATGCTATTTCTTTTAGTTTTAGGTATGATTGTATGTTAATGGTTAATGGGATGACTTATACATTATGCATATTAGACACACATATTAACTACCATATTGGATATGTCTGTTAATTGAATTCTACAGTGCCCCCGCCCCCCAAATATACCATTTGTGAAAGCTTTTGTTTTGCATTTGTTTTTTGTTTTAAGCAATTTTAAGGGGTTTTATGAATCCCGAAATACAGATAATTGACTGGCTGATTTGACACAGCTGGAAATACTGTAATTTTAAATAACTAGAGTGATAGAGACCGCGTGGTCTTATAATGTAGACTCTGTTAGTGATACATCAGCGTACCTGCAGTGACAATTCATTCATGATAATACGAATTTGGTTGGAAGGTTGTTGTTGTGATTGATGGGACCCACACATGTTGGAATGTTATGGTAATGGTATGGTAGAAATATTTCACACTCTGCCAAATCACCATTGTAGCAGCCTCAAGGGGCCAAGATGTTCCCCCAAATGAAGGAAAGGAAAATGAAAGGGAACAGTGGGAAGCAATAGTGTGATAAGGCTGTGCAAGGGAAAATGTAACGTTGGCTTCTGGTGTTCAAGCAAACGGTGTTTATTGTTCTATTTGCAGAAAATATGGGTTGTATAAATGCCTGTAGGCTCTATGAAAAACCCTTCTATCAAATGGGGTTTATCCTTAAGAAAGATGGTGCACAATGGATCTCAACACAAAGTGGATTTCCATCCAGGTGTAACACCTTAAGCCATTAAGTCTGAAATCATAAAGTTCACACCATAATCTTGTAAATCCTTTGTCTCCCCTCGAGACACCCTAATCTACAACATATAGGGCCTCATTACGATTTTGGCGGTAGCCATGCCGCTATTGGCGGCATGGCTACAACCAAAATCGGGTCCGGGTTCCCAGAATGGGGAATAACTGGGCCATTCCGAGTTCGGGGAGCCCGGCAATCCTCCCTCCAGGAGCCCGGGCCCGGACCTTCCCCATTCCCATTCAGCCCCCATAGGGCTGAATGGGGAGGGAGCTAACAATGAGCCGATTATGACCGGCCCGTTGTTAGCTCCCTCTTCCCCTCACAGGACCCGCTCTGCACGTCTGGTAAAACCAGACGTGCAGAGCGGTTCCCGCGAGGGGACCTCGTAATGTGGCGGAATGGTGTTAACGGGTCCGCATCTTTTTGCGGCACCGGTTAACCCATTCCGCCACTCTTGTAATGAGGCCCATAGTCACAATGTCCAATGAAAATTCCAGACTAATTTCTTAATATTTCTTTTAGCATTTCTGAAAAACTACCTGTACAAAATCGTCTGTATCTTTGGCACCGTGCATCCTAGGAACGAAATTTAACTTATATTGTAAAGCTAAGATTCACAGCTTTCCAACAAGCTCTAAACCGACTTGGTAGCGCCTTCGTAATTGCGCTCGACACACTCGAAAAAAGTGCCGCGATTTGACATTTTGCTTCATTTCAACCACGTGTAGAAAGATCTGTCCTTTGCTTCCATTACTGAAATCCGTTTTCAACCTGATAATCCCTCATTAATCATTGTTAGTGTGGACCTGAACTGATTTAAAGTATCTCTCACTCACCCTGAACCTCTAGAGGGAATTAAAATCAAATTTAGCATATTTCACTCCCTTGCAAATCACATGATAGTCTTTCGCCTGTGTTTAAAAATCACCCCTGGTGCTATAAGCTTGCTAGGGGGGAACTGAGTTCATAGTGTACTGTGATTGTATTCCTGAAGACTGTCAGGGTAATTCATAGAATTTCGCAGAAAAGTGTCGCAAGCGGCTGGCGCAGAGTGTCCGCGTGCGATTGTCTGCGCCAGGCACGTGCGCTAAAACCGATTTCCGCGCACAGCGTATTCATGGATTTTAGGCTCCCAAACCAGCCGTGGCGCAGAGAATCGCAGCGACCCTGCAGCAGCGCCAGTAACGCCCCCAATAACGCCCTCGCGCAAGGAAAAGCCATCAAAATCGCTAAATCATCGCAAAGGGCTGCGCTAACCCTGGACCAGTTCACCGGGCTGGCAAACAGCAAACGCCAAGCGGGGAATGTGTATTTCAGGGGTGCGCGGGAAGTTCCACACGCGATTGGCCCCGTGCAAGCAGGGTACGTGTATCCCAGGGGTGCGCGGGAAGTTCCACACGTGATTTCAGGAGGGTATGTGTATTCCAGAGGTGCGCGGGAAGTTCCACACGCGATTCCAGCAGGGTATGTGTATTTCAGGGGTGCGCGGGAAGTTCCACACGCGATTCCAGCAGGGTACGTGTATTTCAGGGGTGCGCGGGAAGTTCCACACGCGATTTCAGCAGGGTACGTGTATTTCAGGGGTGCGCGGGAAGTTCCACATGCGATTCCAGCAGGGTGCGTGTATTTCAGGGGTGCGCGGGAAGTTCCACACGCGATTTCAGCAGGGTACGTGTATTCCAGGGGTGCGCGGGAAGTTCCACACGCGATTCCAGCAGGGTACGTGTATTTCAGGGGTACGCGGGAAGTTCCACACGCGATTCCAGCAGGGTACGTGTATTTCAGGGGTGCGCGGGAAGTTCCACACGCGATTTCAGCAGGGTACGTGTATTTCAGGGGTGCGCGGGAAGTTCCACACGCGATTTCAGCAAGGTACGTGTATTCCAGGGGTGCGCGGGAAGTTCCACACGCGATTCCAGCAGGGTACATGTATTTCAGGGGTGCGCGGGAAGTTCCACACGCGATTCCAGCAGGGTACGTGTATTTCAGGGGTGCGCGGGAAGTTCCACACGCGATTTCAGCAGGGTACGTGTATTTCAGGGGTGCGCGGGAAGTCCCACACGCGATTGGCCCAGTGCGAGCAGGGTACGTGTATTCCATGGGTGCGCGGGAAGTTCCACACGCGACTTCAGCAGGGTACGTGTATTCCAGGGGTGCGCGGGAAGTTCCACAAGCGATTTCAGCAGGGTACGTGTATTTCAGGGGTGCGCGGGAAGTTCCACACGCGATTCCAGCAGGGTACGTGCATTTCAGGGGTGCGCGGGAAGTCCCACACGCGATTGGCCCAGTGCGAGCAGGGTACGTGTATTCCATGGGTGTGCGGGAAGTTCCACAGGCGACTTCAGCAGGGTACGTGTATTCCAGGGGTGCGCGGGAAGGTCCACGAGCGATTTCAGCAGGGTACGTGTATTTCAGGGGTGCGCGGGAAGTTCCACACGCGATTTCAGCAGGGTACGTGTATATCAAGGGTGCGCGGGAAGTTCCACATGCGATTTCAGCAGGGTACGTGTATATCAGGGGTGCGCGGGAAGTTCCACACGCGATTTCAGCAGGGTATGTGTATTTCAGGGGTTCTGGGGAGTACTACACGTGAATTGGCCGTGTAGGTCCTCCCAGGTGTACGCTCCACAACCTCCACGGCCCCTGCAGGCAGCCCACACCACGGGGGACTACCCTGCACCCCTGCTCATGTCCCGCAGGCAGCCCATCCACCATGGGCAGCCCCCACCAGGCCCCCACTCATGTCTCCCACCACCCCCACCACCCAGCCACCATGGGCAGCCCCCACCAGGCCCCCACTCATGTCCCCCTGCACCCCCACCCCCCAGCAGTGCATGGGCACCCTCCACCAGGCCCCCACTCATGTCTCCCACCACCCCACCCCCAAGCAGTGCAGGGGCACCCTCCACCAGGCCCCCACCCATGTCTCCCACCACCCCCACCATCCAGCCACCAGAGGCAGCCCCCACCAGGCCCCCACTCATGTCCCCCTGCACCCCCACCCCCCAGCAGTGCATGGGCACCCTCCACCAGGCCCCCACTCATGTCTCCCACCACCCCCACCCCCCCAGTCACCAGGGGCAGCCTCCACCAGGCCCCCACCCATGTCCAACTCATGTCTCCCACCACCCCCACCCCCAGCACTGTGGGGCACCTGCCAGCAGGCCCCCACCCATGTCCAACTCATGTTCCCCACCACCCCCACCCCCCAGCACTGTGGGGCACCTGCCAGCAGGCTCCCACCCATGTCCAACTCATGTTCCCCACCACCCCCACCCCCCAGCACTGTGGGGCACCTGCCAGCAGGCCCCCACCCATGTCCCCCTGCCCCCAGGTCCTGACGATACACAATCATGGCAGTAATGGGCAGCATACCCAGCACAAACACCCAGCCAAGGATTGCACCCACCCACATAGCAAATGCAATTACATGATACAACCCCCATGGCAAGTATGTAAATGAACACATGTCCGTCACACACATACACAATGGGTGCAAGTGAATGTCAAAACCCATATCATGACATGCATGAAACCAATGAGAAAATACCACAAAAGAAAGTTATAAATGAAGTAAACTAATCAAACATACAACTATGGGGATAACAAAATAAATTGTCCTTGTCCGATAAGTAATGTAAAAATCAAAAAAACAAAGGAATCCAAAAACTAATGTTGTCCAAAGCAAAATCATGGTGAAAAAAAATAAGGAAAAACCATTGCCTCATGGTGAACACAAATGTAAATCAAAAAAATGTATTTTAAAAAATCCAACTATACACAAGAATATTCCAGGGTCCATGAGCCCAACACTATAAATGAAACCTACTACTACCTAATAAAAAAACTATATACAGAAAAGTGGCCATTGTCCGAGCGGTCCAAAAAAATCTCAGAAAATAAAGGAAACCTAACACTAACCAACTAAAGAACTATATACAATGGCAGCGGGCAAGTCCTGCGGCTCACTCTGTGATGTTGCCGGCCAGGGCATCATCGAACTCCATGTCGATGTCCTGGAGGCGGGACTCTGTCCTGTCCCCGAGGTCTCGCAGGGATAACCCCATGTTCACCTCAAACTCCCTGCGAGCTTCCTTGAGGCACTCAGCCCGCCTCAACGCCCGACTCATGGAGAACTCCGCCCTGACCATGGTGAGCCGCTCCTCTTCCGCCCGCTGCCGCTCCGCACCTATCCGCTGGACCAACTGCTCCCAAACGGAAGACACTACCATCCCAGGGTTCTCCTGCCCTCCGGCCGATGCCTGCCCCTCTGATCTTGATGGCCCCGAGCCATGATGCCTCCGACGTCGAGCCTGCTGCTGCTTCCGACGCCACTGCCTCTGCCAGCACGACGGCATCCAGGATGATGGAAACCACCGACGCTGTCGTGCACGTGCCCTGCCCAATGATGCCGTCACATCCTCCATCTGCTGGGGTCCAGTTGCTGTGTTGTCCACCCCTGCTGGACCTCTGACTCCCGACTGTGGCAGGGATGGGATCCCCACCGAGCTGGCTGCATTGGTCAGGGCAGGTCCACAGGGGGCCCTGGTGGCATCTGGGCCGGAAGACGGCAAGGAGAATGACTGGCGTATAGTCTCCACAGAGGAGGAGAGGGCCGCCAGATTGGCCGACACATGCAGGAAACCCCCGAACATGGCCGATCCCAATTGGGCCACGTCGGCACGGTGCTCTTCGTGATGACGTGCGTGCTCCTACTGGGAAGCACGCACGGCATCACGAATCACAGCCGTGCGCATCGCGACCCCAATCAGGACCTTCTCCACACGGCCAGGGGTCCCCTCGTCCGCAGGTGGAGGGGAGTCAGATGACATGGACATCCCCTCTACCTGCGGACGGGCCTGGGACGGGGCATCCCTGCTGGTGCAAGGTGGTGCACCCACAGGTTCAGGGACAGCGACATGCACAGGCCCCTCCACGGTGACCTGTGCTGCCTCCTGCCCCTGCCCCTGGACTGCACCACTTGCACCAGCAGGGATGCCCCCACCAGGCCCCATGTGCGCCTCAGTGGCGGCCTCCTCCTCCTCTGTGGAAACCACCAACCTGGATGGCTCCTCGCCGTCTACCGCCGTAGCAGGCCCCTGTGGGGGCTCACCCACCCCTTCCGCTGCAGCCGTGGGGGCATCCCCGCCGCCTTGCTCCACAGCGCCGTCTCCACCCTCTCCTTCACTAGCCGCTGCGTAGAGGGAGACATAGAACACAAGCATCCGGGTACTGTACAATGGTCCCCTAGACAGGAAGCAATAGCAGATGAGTGCCACTGTCAAAGTACACTTCCATCATGTCACACCACAACACATGTGTCAGTCCAGGCAAAACACACACAGTGACAGTCATGGTGCGTGCCAGGGACATTTCAATGCATGTCCAATGGACTCTCGAATCATACAATGTAATGGGACTCACATGCATCATGGGTCATGCCTATCACATGCACACACTTCACCTCAGTCACATCCATCTGGCCCCGTACACCCCAATCACAGTGCATACAAGGATGACTAGGCTGCATCAGTGAATCTGTACATTGTCACAGACATGTGTCATGCATCCATGGCACTCACAAGTCACAGGACAGGCACACAGACATGGATACCACATATGTATCTGGCATACGCACCCATCCCTCGCCCCTACCCATGTCCAGGAACAGAGACTGCCATGCTCTCATGTGTGCAATCTGCACAGGGCTCCCCATGTCGCATTCAAACACATGCAACAACCGTGCGGTTCACACATTACAGGTCGCACATGGATCCCCATGATGTCCCTGCACACATACATGCGTACATGGCCTATGTCACACATGCAGGCAAGTATCAGACAACCAGCACACTGCAACATGCCCTGTCTCACACAGCAATGCTTGGCCACTTACCGCTCAACTCCAGACGGGTCTCCCTCTCAAGGACCTGGGCGTGGAGCGCTGGGTGTGCGCGTTCCAGGACCCTCAACTGGATGGAACTCATGCGGCCCCGGCCCCCCTCCACGAGGCGCCGGGCCTTCATGAGGGTCCTGGACCTCAAGTCTTCCCAGCGCTTCTTGACCTTCTGGATGGTGCGGGTTGCCACCCCCTCCGCGTTGATGGCAACCACACAGTCGGCCCAGATCCTGTCCCGTCCTTCCTTGTTGGCGCGGGACGATCCGAAGAGGGCATCATACTGCCCCAGGACTTGCTCCACCAGGACACCAACTTCGGTGGCAGTGAAGCTGATGCCCCTCTGCCCCTCTGGCTGGGGGTTGCCACTGGTGCCAGATGTTGATGTGCCCGACATGGCAACCCCAGGGGCAGGAGTGGGTGGGCAACTGGGTCCTGGGGCTGGGCTGTGGAGCGATGTTATCCGAGTCGGGAGTCTTCTGTTCCAGCAGGGGTGGACACAGCAACTGGACACCTGCAGATGGCTGATGTGCAGGCACCAAATGGCAGGGCACGGTGGCAGCAGGCAGGCAGCAGCAGATGGCACGTGGGAGGCTGCTCGGGGCACTGGGGGCAGTAATTCAGCCTTCTGGGCAGGAGCGTGGTCTTCCGTGTGTTTTCGCGTGGCCAGCTTGATACGGAGTGATTTGGCACGTGAAAATCCTGCACGTCAGCGTGAAAATCGAGGAAAGGCCCTTAGCGCGTAAGCGCGTCAGCACGCGTACGCGATTTCATTGGACCAAAGGCCCTTACAGCGTAAGCGCGTCTGTGACGTTTTGCGCACGGGCGTTGCCCTGGCAGGGCTTGGTGATCCCGTGTGCCGTTATGTTCTGTACGTGCTTTTCGTGCGATGCGTGTGTTTTCCATCCGTTGGGGTTCACACGCTATTACTTCACAGCGGGTGTTGGCTACGCGTTCTTCTACACGCAAGGCAGACGGTGAGTGGTACCCCGCTCCCCCAGGCCCGATCGCGTGAAAAACCCCTGAAATACACGTAGCACGCTCCCCCAGGCCCGATCGCGTGAAAAACTTCACGCGAACCCCTGTAATACACGTAGCACGCTCCCCCAGGCCCGATCGCGTGCGAAACTTCACGCGAACCCCTGTAATACACGTAGCACGCTCCCCCAGGCCCGATCGCGTGCGAAACTTCACGCGAACCCCTGAAATACACGTAGCCCGCTCCCCCAGGCCCGATCGCGTGAAAAACTTCACGCGAACCCCTGTAATACACGTAGCCCGCTCCCCCAGGCCCGATCGCGTGAAAAACTTCACGCGAACCCCTGTAATACACGTAGCACGCTCCCCCAGGCCCGATCGCGTGAAAAACTTCACGCGAACCCCTGTAATACACGTAGCACGCTCCCCCAGGCCCGATCGCGTGCAAAACTTCACGCGAACCCCTGAAATACACGTAGCACGCTCCCCCAGGCCCGATCGCGTGAAAAACTTCACGCGAACCCCTGTAATACACGTAGCACGCTCCCCCAGGCCCGATCGCGTGAAAAACTTCACGCGAACCTCTGAAATACACGTAGCACGCTCCCCCAGGCCCGATCGCGTGAGAAACTTCACGCGAACCCCTGTAATACACGTAGCACGCTCCCCCAGGCCCGATCGCGTGAAAAACTTCACGCGAACCCCTGAAATACACGTACCCTGATGAAATCGCGTGTGGAACTTCCCGCGCACCCCTGAAATACACGTACCCTGCTGAAATCGCGTGTGGAAATTCCTGCGCACCCCTGAAATACACGTACCCTGATGAAATCGCGTGTGGAACTTCCCGCGCACCCCTGAAATACACGTACCCTGCTGAAATCGCGTGTGAGACTTCCCGCGCACCCCGGTATACACGCACACGTATTTTTTGTCAACGTGTGTCCATGTTTGTGGGTACCCCTTTGCATGTCATTTGTCCTGGAGGGCCACAGTATAGGACATTCATCATGGCAGTATATAGGTGCTATTTGTTGGCGCACCTTTTGGCGCACATTTCTTACAGCCACAGAGACGCTACCGCCTGCTTTCTTGTGGCGGTCGTGTTTGTGCCTGTGCGCTGGTTTGAGCGTGCGCTTTTTTGCCCTATTCTATTCCATGAATACGTGTTGTAGGCGAGCGTGTGGGCGTTCCGCGCACTTGTGCCCTGTACTTTCCCCCGTGACGCCCACGTTTTGGCAAGTTGTTCCCCATTCCGAGTGTTACGCCCGTGTTCCGCCTACTTTTGTAGCGTGCGCCGCGCTATGTGCGAATTTCGCTGTGGCCTGTGCGATTTTCGCTGTGACCTGGCGCACGCTGTTAGATGGCCTGTGCGCCAACGTGCGCCGCGCACTTTTTTATCGCACATCCGCTGGTTTTCTCGCGCACGGACTTCCATGAATCGATGTGCGCTGCTTTTCGTGCGATTTTCGCACTTGCACTGCGATTTTCGCTATTCCACTGCGATTCGCACGTTTTTGCACACTTGCGCCGCGCTAATTATTCCATGAATCGGCCTGTGTGTGTTTTAATTCCATCTCCTTACATTGCATAGGGGGGGGAGTGAATTGTCAGAAAAAAAGTGATCATATTATCTTTTGCTGAAATCATATCAAGTGTATTTCTGTACTGCCCTTTATTCATCTTTGCAACTCCTTGAAACCACAAAGAATTCCCAGCTACCTTATCTTCTATACTACTCCTAAGTAATTAAACCAGTGTGCTAGTATAACATCATCCATTGTTGATCACTGTCATGTGTCTAAGTGTGATATCAAATATTAATTTATTATAAAAGTGTGATATATATCTATTGTTTAATTTTTCAAATAAACCTTTTTAATTTGCAAAACAAACCTACTTCTTGGCTCAGTGGGGTCAGGGGGATTCTAAGAGAGAGGCGTTATACAAGGGTTCATCATCCAGATTATAACTTGTCATAAAAATATATAAATAAGGGCTTCCCTTGAGCAATCCCAGACAAGGCACTGACTTAGTGGGAATGCTTGATTGTAGTCAAATAACAGTGGGAAGTGGTTCTGTGTTGCTCTGCAATTCCACTGCATTTTTGATTGCTTTCTTGGCTTCTGGTCTAGCACCCTGTCTTGTGTTGTTCCTTGGGAGATTCAGTCCGCTGGATCAAAACTCCACAATGGGACACTCATTGGCATATTACTGCACCTCTGGGAGGGCAGCGAGTGGGCAGAATCACTTCTCACCCAGTCTCTGGGATCTACATTTGGTAGTGGGAAGATCAGCCCAGTCCGCAGTGGCTACATTTCCCACAAGCAAGGATGGTGAAATCAGACAACTCACCACAATACAGATACATCAATCCGTCGGATTCAAATGGATACGGGCAGTTTATAGGAAGACAAATAAGGTTTGTGGTTGCTTGGGTGCATGTCAAGTCAATCAATGTAGATCATTGTTCAGTAATTCAGAATTTAGGGAAGTCAGTCTAGGAGGTTTGCTATTATTAAAAGTACTGTGGGTCTGTGTGACAAACCCGAGCTGTGCCAAGCAGTGCTCAAAGACACCATTAAAGCACGACAGATTTTATTTCCATGGAGTATATTTAATTCATCTGCAAAACATATTCCATAAAAGTAATCCCGGGAGAGCCAATGTGCTGGAAAATAGTGGCCAGATGAAGACTATACTGTGTAAAAGGCAAATGTGGTAAGAAGATTGGGATGTGGCAGATGTCTGCCCATCACTATGCAGGGATAGTCCGGCAATACGATGGCTCAGATCACAGTTATAGCTAACATTATAAGCGTGTATTCTGAGTCAGCTGTTAGCTGATCAATGGCTACGTCAGATACTCCCCCACCACCCACCTACCACATGCCAGCAGCTCAGGGACACGGCCCAGATTTAACATGAATAAACAAAAAGTGAACCTGCTTTCTGCCTTGCCTCTTTCGCCTCTTCTGCACCCTACCTGCAAGCATGAGCACTCTTAATGGCCCATGTGTTGTTTTTAGTGATGTCTTTAAGAAATACCTAGTACTCAGCACACCAATTTAAGTGTTTTTTTCCTATACAAAAATACCTCTTTGCGCCCGGAATGTTACCCCAGGGTGCTAATGCAATCATGATAAATCCCTTTGGCAAGGCAATACCAGCCGGGACAGGTATGCCCCTCTGGTTGTATTGGCTAATCATCTTTACCAAAGCCCCTTATTTAGCAAGTCATTAATTTTAATATACAAGGTCTGTATTGCAAAACATTGCAAACTCAGTTGCACTTCTGCATAAAAAAGTATTAGCACTTTCCGACCTGCAACACTTAGGGTGAATCAGTTTCCATGAGGAAATATGAGAACATAATATACAGTAAGAGGGAGGGGTCTTTATCCCAAGTGATAATGACCACTGCTGAGGTTTATAAGGCCATTAGCAAAGAAACTGTGTTTTTCGTTTGTACCATTTAAAATGAAGCATTTAAATTGCAAGGACAGGGAACATAAGGGAACAGGTATCAAATGAGAATGCATTAGGAGTCATGTAAAAGTAATCCATTTTAATATTAATATAAGAAAGAGAAAGCATTTCCAATGTTTTAGCTTTATCTTAGTTTTGTTAAATAGGATGTTGCAGCAAAAAATGCTCCCCCTGAGATGAAGTGTCTTGTTGAAAAACATCCTTCCTGGAAATTGCAATATTGTTCCTTTGTTTACTTTTTAAACAGAATGTTCTGAATGCAGTCAATACCAGTAGTTATTGACTGCACTCTAAACATTCTCATTGGCCGAGAGGAGGTCAATAACCATCTCCACGTGCTAGTATTGTTAATCAATGTTTCCTTTTCAGCTATGCATATACAATGCCACAAACACCTCTGCCATTGCCGTCAGGCATCACTGTTTCAGGATATCTTGTGACTATATTGTTCTGCAAGCTTCGCAGATTCTCAGTTTCCTCACTTGAGTCATAATAAATGCCTGCTGCAGAATGAAGATAGCCTGTTATCTGTTCCTCATCATAATGATTTTTAAAGTATTCTCTCGTGACTAATTTCTCTTTTACACCCACTGATTACACCAAATGTTCTGCGCCCTGAACGCAGATATGCAGTTTGGAAAATAAAATCGCTTCTACATGTCACCAGGGGGAATGAACTCGCATGAAATACATAATACAACACTGAGGAAAAACAATCCATGTGTCAATGCTGCAGAGTGTACGTCAGGCGACGATCATAGAACAATGCGTTTGCCATTACTGGAACATTCTGTGACATTCCTGAGAATTGCTGGATATATGTGGACACTGGAGAATTAGATTTTGTTTTTTTTTATCTCAAATATCTTTCAATTCATTTGGTGCAGGTTACAACAGTGTTGGCTACATGATGTGGCATCCTTTTCTTCGAAGCGTTAACCACATTTATTTAATGTGTATTTAATTTTGTCATGTCTAATATGTTTTATGCACTTTCAAAAGTTACCTTGCAATGTGTGTCCTTGCTCGCTAATTAAATGTTGATCTATTACATATGGTTGCCTAGTTGTTACACATGTATTTATACCTGGTCTGCAGGCTAGTTGTTCCAAGATGTGGCCTGAAAAATAGACACAAATTGTGTTCAGGTTGTTTCTGATGGAGGTGAAAGTCTACAGAGTTTTTTCCTGAATTGTGTTGGTTTGGTTGGAGAAGGCCTCTCTCTAGCTCATCTTCCTCGTAGTTTGACACTAGCAAGGCAGTCTTTAAGAGTCTAGCCGAGCAGAGAGGCATAGGGGTAGATTCCATCATAAAGGGTAGAGTAGGGATGTGTATGTCACAGGTTTGTTTGTTGGGCAGAGTGCAGCTAAGTGCTGGCTTCTGCATGGATCCAATACAGTTGTTGTGTAAGAGCTAGTGCTACTTGAAGATGTATTTGTAGGTGTGCTTTCAGTGTCTTGATGCAGTCACAGACCTCTGGGGCCAGCATACCTAACATTTGCAGCAGGGCATGCAATGAACAATTAAGCACATGCACTTGCTGCCAGCTCTGCTGCTTGGGTAATGTGGAATGGGGCAAACAGGTGTTGCCTCAATCCGATGTCCGTATATTGGGCTGGTGTCAGACTTTTTTTCATCCTGAAAAGTTGGGAGACTGTAAAATCATGCTTATTGACACTACAGTGCATTATGTTATCATCTACTACCAGCGGAAGTGTATCTGGAATCCAATGAACTTTGAGTGAGGCCTGAAGAACCATCTCGTTCATGTTAACCTATATTTCCCAACATGCACCAGAATCCTCTTTCTCTCAGCCATTGTGTGCTTCCTTTTGAACCCACTCATAAATTGTGGCACTTGGAAAAAACGAAAGCAAATAATAATACATATTTAAAATATGAAACTTGAGACGAATAAAGCACTACATTGGACTGGATTAACTTAACTATAGTTATTTGTGAAATAAACAAAGTACATGTTTGCGTCTAGCGAAAACCTACATCCAGAAATATTTTGCAGACATGTGTATCAATATGACAAATAAAAAAAAATCCAAAATCTAAAATGAAGCTGCTTAAAATATATTTTTCTGGATTGAATATAACATGTTTGTTAACAGTTGATGTCAAAGGAAAAACCCAGAAGCTACATTGTAGGATCAGTTCCCGTGGAGAAACACCCTGCATTGCTTTTAATCATGTATATCTTCATAACATTCTGTAAGAACTCTAAGGACGTTAATGAGTTAATGCAATAGAGGGGTTCATTAAACTAAAGACATATGAAAGAGCGTGGAAGAATGTGTACACATGTAACCACAATGATAATCACAGGATGGATGAAGACTTTAACAGTCGAAAACTTTGTTTCTGGTAAAAGCCATAAAAGTAAGGTACAACATTGCAAACATTTCAAAAAAAGGTAGGAGGCGCTCCTCTCCAGAAAGAACATGGCACGATAACCAGTTCTGAGATGAGAGTTTGCAGCACACGCTTTTTGCTCACTGTACCTTTCACAGACGGGAAATAACCATTTGCATATCAGTCTTTGTCCCGCCCACATGGGAAATGCTATGGCAAACATACAACAAAATAAATGCACATTTCAATCACAATAAAATCATCAAAGTCATTACAAATAACATTAGGCCTAAAAATCCAGAGCTCTCTCATATAAAGTGCAGGTGCATTCGTCTTCCTACTTATCAAAGCATGTTCACTTTGCAGGATGTCCCAAAGGGTGACACACAGATGATACATCAGACATGAGAATATACCAGGGAATTGCACATTCAAATCAATGAAACCCTCAAGGTAAAATGTTCACAAGTGCTGATCGTTTCATCCAAGATCGATGAATATATTTGGCTACTGCAAACACGTTTGCGGGGTCGTTGCTTCACTAGATGTCCAATGCCATGTTCATGCTAACAGAAAATGTTCCGTCGTTTTGATTCGATCTCGGCAACATGGGCATTTGTTTGTTTCATCATTGTTCCATTGGTTCCCTATTGCTGCCACAGGCAATGTACTGAATCCTATTTTAACATACAGGAAATTCAGCAATCTTGGTTTCACGACATCCAAGTACGTTTAATAACCTCTGCTGATCTTTTTCTCCGAATATGTTACCAAACCTGACAAAGTGACAACAATCCTTAATACTTCCTGCTCTTTTTTCTGCCGATAATCATATGTAATACGTTCTTTAGCCCTGCCCATTATGTGACTAGGGGATGGCCAAAGTTCACTCTGATGTATCTCCTATCGTGTTTTTCGACATGAGAAAACCACTGCGAGGAGGACCCTTCTGGTTGTCCCAAAACATCCATAGTTGAATCTCTGTGCTTGAGCAACTCTAGTTTGCTTCATATTCTTAACCAACATGAAATTGGCATAAAGGACGCACTGTCCCACAGTGGGGCTAGGCCTGCCTCTTCGTGGATGAGGATATTGGAAGACCTTGTGGGGATCTGCAGGTTCTTTTTTCAAAAACCTATTCTCAATTGTGACAAGTTGGTGCAATTTAAATAATCCCAAAGCTCGGCCCCATACAATGTTGCATATCCTGCCTGGGCCTTATGTCCCTGCAGGAGTGGACCCATTACTCTGTCCCCATAGGTGTACGAGAATTTAGTAATGGCTCCACTGTACATAAGTAGTGTGCCTTCTGCCCTAGCCATTTGTTAGTCCCATTTGCACATATCAGTGTATCGTTCACCCAGATAATCATAGCAATTTACCTGTTCAATAAACTCATCATCCGACGAGAGCTTAAGTACAGATGTTGCCATCTTTTTTTGAAGACATTAACACAAGCATTGTCATATGTAAGGTTCAGTGAGCAATCCTGGGAATTTGACAAAAAAACACATTGTTTGTGATTCAAAAAACCTTTTGAACTATTCTGGAGATTCTTCCTGAAAGGTTTGAGGTCAGCCAGGAGTAAATGATGATGGCCGTGCCTTGAAGGACAGCTTGATGGCAACCTGCACAGGATCCAATAAAGTGCATCAATGAAGTACCGGGGCATGGCAGCCCTCCACAATCCAGTGTGGCATGTTATTTTCATTTTAGCATTTCCTGTGTTCTTGGCCTTGATATAGAATAAATCTTTCAACTGTTCTTGGATTTCTGAGGGGTTGCGTGGGGCACAGGGTAGACCATGTTTTTCACCCAAAAGGTAACCGCAAACATTCTACAAGCTGTCAAATCTTTGTAAAGGCCATTGACCTTTTGTCTCACTGAACAGCAACATTGAGTGGATCACTTTTGGAGAATTTCTTCCAACCTCAGTCATTAGTGGTGTGGAGTTGAGGGACAAACATGAATGACAAATGGGTCTGCTGCGTGATCGTTGTAGGGAATGCTGGGGATTTTAGTTTCACTGACCTTTCACCAACATGCACAGCTCCATCTTCTTTTAGCTGGAAATGATCCAGCATCAATAGTTATAGAATCAGTGCTTAATTGTATCAAATGGAGTAGAGAGACGGTGATGGTGAAGTATTGGAGAACCTGTATTATATAAAGAAAGCTTCAAATTCATTCCTTCCTGGCTTCATTGATGGACCAGAGCACATTGCATATACCAGACCTTATCTGAGGTGAAATAGCTAGCTGAAGCCCTCTTTCCAACCGCTCTCTTGGAGCTTGTAGGTACGGTTGCGCTGCAATGCGGCTACTCCAGTGTGACTAATGCATCAAATGCATAGTTCCAAATCAGGACTCTTGACCCTAGAGACAGTTATGTTATATGAGAGCAATGCCGACACGTGCAAAGAGTGAGCCATGCACATCGAGCATGGTAGAGGAAGCAGCATTCTGTGCGTTAGCGGGTTTAAAGGCTGAGAAGAGGGAATGACGTGGATTTTGCCATCCAGAAGGTAATGATGCCATATTGATTGCAGCTCCATTGGGGAGGATAACATTGCGTGGCTGGTGTAATCATTAAGGAAAATGTGCAATTATTGGCAGGCTAGTAATCTGTCCACACATACTAATAATCAGCTGTATGATATTAATGTGCAACATCTGAGATGTGTGGCAGGAGACGCAGAATAGAGTAAAGCCCCCCAGAGGATCTATAAATCAGCTTTGTTTTAATATACTAATTACCATTCATGCTGTGCATGAAGCCAGCAGCTGATGTATGCATTTTGCTCAGATTCTAAGCATACATAATACATCCACATGTTGTGACACCGTTTGGATGGTATAGCTTGTTCTAAAATGTGTTCACAATGATACTTTCCTCCAACTGTTTTCCCTGCGCCTTTTGTACTTGTGTTTATGCATGACACAATTGATGTCCATGCAGAGGTCTCAAGTGTCAAGGTCTCGTGAATGACAAGGCCACCTAATCCTGTTTCTTTCCCCGTGGGATTCTGAAACGTGTATATTGTTTTTCTCTCATATTTGAAATGTAGGCACACTGCATGTCCCATAATTCCCTGCAAAACCGGACAAGATGGACTTCTCTGTCATGGCCACGGGAAACTTGAGGGCGCTCATGTGTGTGGCTGGGGCACAAGGGATTCCCTGAATCGATTGCTTGTCTAAAAGTGGACACAAGGCTGAGAATCAGAACTTCTTCTTGCGTTGATCAGTACAGATTGCGATAGGTATATTTCCTCGTCCACCCTAGAACCTCTTGGGGCCCGATTCATGGAATATTTGCCTGGTTCAATGTGAATTTGCACTGCTGAGTAGGGACTTTGCACTGCCGACACAAACCCTGATTCATGGAACTGTACAAAGGGTATTTTTTCTGTTCAATTCCGGGAAAAGTCATTTTGTACTGCAAAAATACACTGCACACTGTTCCATGAATCAGGGTTTGTGTCGGCAGTGCAAAGTCACTTTTCAGCAGTGCAAATTCACCTTGAACCGGGCAAATATTCCATGAATCGCTTTGTGTATTGAGTGCGTATATTTTATTATGTTACTCTACTAGTCTAAATCCATTTTGATTTGCAAATGTCTTTTACTTCACCGTAGGCCCTTGCTTGCTCCATTTAACCTGACACATGGTTTCCACCTGCAAATGGAATTTTACATAACAAATTAACATTCCAAGCACATTATGTTCGTAATTCTGAGTTTCTTAGATTTAATTATTTCCTGTATGCTGCTTCCGTTCCGTCATCTGGAGTAATACCCAGTAGAACATGGCTCCTGCGGGAGCTGAGTCTTTCATGTCACTGACCGCTCGGAAAAGCAACACATTTATTTATTTAAATATTTAAAGCGCTCACACAGTCCGTGGCCATGGACTCGCTGTTACAGGAATATGTCTCTTAGTTGCGTATTTATAATGCGCTTAATACCCAGAGGTTTCTAAGCGTGGACCCGGGGATCGACCCTGTGTTGCTTCGAGTCATCTTTTTTCCAAGGCGAGCACGTTGCCACTGTGCTATCCTCCCGGGTAGAAACATGTTGTGCTGTTTGCAAAATGATCATGACTTAAATGGTCAATGGTGCGAAGCGAGGCAAAGACAGTAGGGCACTGTGATTAGGATCTGGGTTGATTAACAGTGTAGAGATGCTGTTGATACGAAGACATGGACTCTAGTCTTCAACAGACTTTCAAGGCTTGGAGGTTCATCCAGGGCTCTGCAAACTGCGTCTCTAGAGATGTTCTGGACTCTGACGGCCATGATTCCTCACCATTGAGCAGCCTGGCTAGGGCTGAATCGAGTTGTAGCATAAAACATCTGTCGAGCCTAATGTTGCAGACTCCTGAGAGAACATGCTCATGTTAAGTGATACGCTCCTAGTAATGAACCTAGCATAATTATCAACTGGTGCCATTGTTACCAGTCAACTACACTTATTCCTGGCTTTTGTACATAAGTGGGGTATGATATGATTGGTTATTTATAACGCATTTAATACCCAGAGGTTTCTAAGTGTGGACCCGGGGATTGAACCTGTGTTGCTCCATGTCGTCCTGCTTCCAAGGGGAGCACGTTGCCCCTGAACTATCCTCCCGAGATGTGTGCATATGGGTATGCATAGACCCATGCATAAAATGAAAATGAAGGAAGCAAAATTGAGTCTCAGAACTCAAATTGCTTTTGACCAACAAGGAAGTGACAGTTGGAACACAACGCCTTTATCCAAGTGCATTTTAAGAATCACATGACCTTAAATAATGTGTTTGTGTGTTTGTGTGTTTTAAAAGAAACGGCCACAATTCCAGAATTTGCTAGCAACTGACAAACACTCCTATACCGTGAGGCCCACCTTCGCTCAATCCATGCTAATAATGACAAAAAGAAAAAAACTGTAGGACCGGCTGGAACTGGCCCTTGCGACATTATGTATTATCATTTATATATCTTGATGATTTTGTAGGGTGCACATTTCTCTATGACTAGCCTCAAAGTGACTGACGAAATAGACCCCAGATGAAGACGGAGATTAGTAGAATGGTGAAATGCCCATGGTGGCCATGCATGGAGACAGTTTGTAACTATTCGTGAATCACTACTCTTTAATGAAAGTCATGCAGAGTAGACTATGCCCCAGGTGAAGCGACTCTTTCCCATGGCATAAGGCTATGGCCAGTGCCCAACATGGTCAGGTTCTGGGAGGGTGGTCCAAGGACATGGCGGAATGCCATACCCAGCCATAACAATAGTCCATGACCAGTGTCTATTAGTGGGAGGCTGGGTGAGCGAGGCATGGCTAAATGCCATGTCCTGACAACAGTGACTCGTGGCCATGTTCCAGTCCTCGTGCAGGTGGTGCGAGGGGCCCACGGTAAGGATAAAGTCCACAGCCTGGACAAAGTAACTGTGCAGTAGCGCCTGGAGCTTTCCAAGTGCCAGATGGAATTACCAATACATGATCTTAGCCCCACATAATCAGGCAGACTCGAAGAATATGGTAAAATACTACTTCATTATCAGCTCAAATAAAGTAGTGAAACCTGGAGAACAAAGATACTGCAGCTCATACACTCTCTGCCATATTTTCATTATACACAGGCTTTATACTTCGATGTGCGTCAGCTTTGATGTCATCCTACATGGCAAATTGTAAAACCTGTTGGGTGGAGGGATTGGTTAAGGAAACAAATATACCTATATATTGTTAGGTGTTAGTAACATAATTGGCTGCCCCTTATCTGGTAGTTACGCCTTGAAATACCTCTAAATACGTATAATAGAGATTAATAGCAGAATAACAGCAGCAGATTGTCTCATGCAACATTGCATAGTAGAGTGCTACATAGGCCCTCGTGATTGAATGGCATTCTATCCCAACCTTGGACTTTCAGCTCGTTAGCAGCATGGGAGTAAAATGAAACACAGCTGCTGGGAATAACATCCAACTACTACCCACTTGGTTAATTAGCCTACCATCTCTCATCAGCCAAGCCCAGAGCCAAGGCTTGTTCTTTGTAGTTGACCTTGCTGACTGTTCTCTTCTCTGGGACTTTTACGGGAGTGTAGGTACATCAGTATCTTCAGTTAGAGCCTAATGAATAGGCCTTGTATTCAAGTCTTGAATCACGTGTGAGGAGACCGCTATTTTGTCCTCTTATTTGATGTTATTTAATTCAATTATACTGGGTGCTATTAGTCCTTTTGGCCTCTGGAGATTTGGTTGTTCCATCTCGCATATGCCTTCTGCATCTATTATTGTTCAATGCTTGGCACTTGCAGATGTTTTCTTCTTTACTTAATCGAATAGAAATAGGTTGTGTGTACATAGTCCATCCTCTTTGACTCCCCTTGTGCCTTGCAGTTATTTCTTGATGTGGCATCCTTGATCCCATGCCAATAAACATTATTAATTCTTTGCACAAAGTTGTTTTTGCAGCGTCTTTCAGCATTGCAGCTTTGGTCAGTCTCTGAGGTAATTTGGTCATTCTTAACACAAGTCCGACATCTATCTTTTTCCTCATGGCCGCTCTAATTGCGTTATATTTCTGTCTGACGCAAGCTTCTATATATCTTATCTACCTTGCGTTTTTGGGTATATACGTTCATTGATTCTTGCTTATCTCCTCAATTAATACAATTTCTTTGCCTATGCATACATGTTTCTCTTATTGCTTCAATAACATCTTTGTTCATCAAATATTTGCATATTATTTCAGTGCATCCTTGTGTTTTGTCTTTGTCATGTCTCTTTGCTATGGTCTGACTTATCTTATAGCGCATCCATGTCTAGTGGTGTATGCAGGCATCCTTCCACCATGTCAATGCTAACGTACATTCAATACGGTTGTCTAGGTGCATAATGTCTCTTGTATCTTCAACGTGGTATTGGGATGCTACCTGGTGTCAAACACAGTGCTCTCTTGCTGCTATTCCAGTGTGCTGGAGGTGAGGGGGTGGGCACCAGAGGTGACGTGTACATCTGCCTCTGTACATAACCACTGACCACGGTGGCGTAAGGGGCTCGGGGAATGTCCCATAGCCATTTTCTGAGGATAGGGAACATGGCCATGGCCATAGTCCATTGTCAGTGCCCACAATGGGTGGGTTTGAAAAGCCAGCAACATTGCCAAAGGCAATATCCATCTCAAGGTGGTTACTGTGATGTGACTATAGCCAGGGATCAAAAAAACAAGGCCACTCAAACCCACCTTATGCCACCATGCTATTGTGTGAGAAAATGTACTATTTGTGTATCCATAGGGACATTTTTGCTTTGATATTTTGCACTAAAACGTTTCTTTTGTCACCAAATGAATAAATGTCTGCACCTTAGGTTAAAGCAGGAACTCTATGTTATGTTGTAAGACCTAAAAGCACTAAAGTGGTTTTTATTATTTATTGATAGAAATTAAACTAACATAATTTTATTGGTGAACATCCCCTTATGTCCCCTGACTGAAAACCCCGCTCTCACCAAGGGTGTTCCTTCATTTGCATGAAGTTTGCACTTTGGGAAAACATGCTGTGGGCATGGGATATCAGAAATTGGCTTGGATTGTTCACTCAGATTTCTTAAAATTAGTAGATGTCTAAACAATACATGTTGCGCCTTTTTCTGCATTTCAGACATTTTGAGGCACATTTTAACAAGACATATTTTGCTGCAAAGCAAATTTTCTATGAACTAGATGTGTCTCGTTCACTTCTCGTTATTGGCAACCAATGTAGAGTGATTGGCTTGGGCTGTGAATCTATTATTTAATTCTCCTTAGCACCATGAATTTGAAAGGATTTTGATGCCCCCCCAGCTGTGTCCTTGCTGTTCTTTTCAACAACATAGAGAATTTACGAAAGAACAATCCCTTATTAGATGTTGCTGTTTGACTTCAGTGCCAGTGCAACGATTTCAAATTGCATTGCCATAGTTCAGGAATCTGGAATCTGCATCTCTCCTGTTGTTCGGCACTACAACTACCATGCTCCCTCTCTAATGGCTATGCTGGCTGTGGCTGGTGGTATTTGTAGTCCAAAACATCTTGAGAGCCAAAGGTTGCAAATCCCTGCCATTGTGTTGTTTTTGTTCCTGCTCCTCTGGTAAAGGAGCTGCATTTGTTGCTAGGCTGGCATATATGGCAGCCTCTGCTGATTGTGCCCTTCTGGGTTTCCTCGGTTTTGCTTGCTCTATGCCTGGCACAGTTTGCTTGCGGCCTCGTTTGTGTTGCCGGATTCTGTCTGACCACATTAGCACGCAGTTCTGGGTGCATAATCGCATGCAGGCGGGCCACACGCCGACACAGTGAAAGCACTGGGATTTGTTAATGCTTGCAGAAAGGCATAAAGGATGGCTGTTAGCGTCCCGCCCATGTTTCAGCATCCTAATGAATGCCTTGTTAATATTTTAAAACACAGTAAATGTCCCAAGAGCATTGCAGGCCGTGAAGCTAATGGAAGACACAGGCCGTTTATTAAGCACATATGCATGAATAAAAGGATATCTGTCAGGCTAATAAAAGCCAATGACAAAGTGCTGCAATGTGCAACTTAAATGTAGGCTTAAAGCATTGATTTTGTTGTAAACTGGGACAAAAGAACATTGAAGAGGATGGATCCGAGACCGGATCACTTCATGGCATATTGGTGCTGTGTGTACCATAAAAGCATCAGCACTTTTCATCTTGCGCCTAGAAACACTTGTGAACAGGCGCGTTATGAATGACTTATCATATCATATCATATCTGACCATCCTTGCAGATCACCTCCACCTGCAAATTGAATGGATCATAACTCGGCCAACATGTCCCCTGTGAAACGCCTTGTTGTCAATGGTACTGATTTATTTGGTTCCTTTTCTGGTTAAGTGCAGACCCTACCACCAAAAGCAATGTGCTCTTGAAAAGAAATGGCAGGGTATGCCTGCCTATTTTCTCTACAGAATGATTCAAACAATGAAACGGATTGAATTGTACACATGTATTGCCTTCACTCGTGTTTATGGGCCTCATTACAACTCAGGCGTTAAGGGTTAACGCCGTTGTTAACCCTTAACGCCTGATTCCGATTTTAACGGCTGCGTATAGCAGCCGTTAAAATCCATGGCGCTAAACCGCCTTGGTGCTAATTACGCCACCGTAATTTAAGGTGGCGTAATTAGTGCCTTCCCCACTCCCATTATGCCCTATGGGGCAAAAATGGGAATGGGGAAGGGTAAAATGGGAAATGGGGATTTACCGCCCCATTCACCTTGGAATGGGGCGGTAAATCCGCCATCCACCATGGTGTAAACATAGTTTACACCATGGTGGTAGAGTTGGCGTACTTACCGCCTGGGTCGTAATGACCCCCTATGTCTTTCCACCATGCATTGCATCACACCATGCATATGTGTAAAGCATGCATAGATATTCAAAACCAGACATGGTTTATACATTTAAATTATAAGTTTATATATTTAAATAATAAGTTCAATTGCTGTACAGGCCTACAGGTCAACTAATAATACATAAACTAGACATTTGGTTTCCATACTCAGGCATGGTTGTTGTTGTTTATTAAATCACAGGTGCTTGTAAAACACCAAAGCAGGCCTGAGGCACTTCCCACCCATTACCCCCCCCACCCCCCATACACCCTGGTAACCTTCTAGGTAAGCTCTCTCTTACAGTAGCATATTAACTTTGTTGGATTTCCCTTTCTTATTTCTAAGCTTTCTTCTTACAGGTAATGGCTTAATTACAGCAGTAGATCAGCTCCTAGTGCAATATACATTTCTTAACCAAGTGATTTGATTTTTAAGCAATACATGGGTCATCGCAACTATTCCTTACATTGAATTCCCATTAAAAGCAAGCATTGGAAAGGCCAACTGTTTTGACTCTTTTACAGGAAGGGAATATGTTATCATATGCCGAGGTACTAGTACCATTTGCCAGCTCTTGCCATCTTATGGTCAGGAAGTACCATTATGGGAGGGCTTGGAAAATACCCAAAGGCAATTCTATTGTTTTTGCCAATGTTTGTTCTTACTCCAGTTCAGCACAGTAAGAAAACGAGGAAGTAGGAAGTCAATATTTATAAACAATTGCATCAAATACAAAGAAGAATGTGTGGTAGTATTACCTAGTTCTTCATCAATAGAAAACCTAAATGAGGGAAGGCTAATTTGTGTACCTATTAACCAGATGGAAACATTTCTAGACATTTGGAAATATGATATTGACCATAATGATGGATAGAGCTCTCATGTGACTGTGAGTACTGTGTTGTACTTGTATTTAAGGATGGTCTTCTTTTTTACTTTCATTTCTTTTCTTATCTCTAGCCATTTAAATTTAGATAAGACGTGTTGATGAATTATATGTTTGGTGTACTGAATGATGCTATGTAAGGCTAGACCTTTATCTTAGGGTGATATCATAGTCCCAAGTTATGGCTTGAGGCAGACATGAGTTATGGCCCAGCTTTCCACCTGCATGGATGCAGGGTGCCCATTGTAGAGGATTGCCCTTTAAGAGAAAATCATCTCTAGTACAGTATGTATGTTTTCCTTCCCTATTCCCAGTGGGTAATTCACAAAAGGAATATATTTTCAATTTCATGCACTGGGGGCAGGCAAGATCCCTGTCTACATTGAATATGGCCTAAAGCAAGGTAGTCTAAAGGTAAGTAGAGGATACAACAATGGGATTGCATCCCAAAATGTCTCCTTTTTTTGTTTTGGATGTTTAGTGTCTCTTCAGCACCCCCTATAAGCTAAAGCTGCCGGATTGGAGTACAGATTGGACGGAGATAGGATGTGAGGATGGAAAAATAGCCAATTGGAATTGCTTGGTTATTTACCCATGCATGGCCAGGTTAAAGCCTGTGGCCAAACCCATCCAAAACCTTCCCCCTTCCCAAAACACAACCTCATGCAATCATTTTGCGATATCTATATCATGCACTAACATCAAATGTTGTATTGTACAGGGACTGCAAGAATATTTTTAAACTGTTTTCTTTGATGTGATGTCTTAATTGCCATTGTAAATGAGCTCAATGGCCCACATTATAAAATCCTTGCACAGATGCAAGAGCAATTTTGCACAGTATGTAATGACTTCAATCTATAGAATAAATCTTAGTTTTCAAGATGAATTTCATGGAAAAACATACCCTCATCTAAAACCCCTAACACAAAAATCCTACTCCAAAATTCGGAGGGAAAAAAAAAACAGGCTGCTTTTATTCTGAATACTCTCTTTTAAAACAAATAATAATTCAAAATAAAAGGTGGTCCCCTGAGGGGCTGGGGAAGTCACCCACAATATTCCAAACAAAATACAGGCAGCTTGCCTACAGAAAAGAAACATAACCTGTCTGCTACATTTTGCTTTTGTTTACATTCATAGTGCACACACAAATGCATTTGTATGAAAACAAATCTAAATAACTATGCTATACAAAAATTAACAATTTGCTCCAATCTGAACATTCAAATGAACCAATCTTATTGGCAACACATTTTAAAACAATTGCACAAAAAATAAAACAATCTGAGAATAATGTTATCAATATGTAATTCACGTAATTTTCTCTGACACCATCAACAATTGTTGGTATAAGAGATAAAACATTGCATCCGCATATACATTCCTTATTCGAGGGCTAATTAAACTCTAAGGCCTTTATTCACAGAGCGCATTCCAATGGGGTTTTGCCATTACAAAAGGGTCCTCTGAATTAGGCCCTAAATGTTTGGCATTGTTGGCTTCTTGTCTGAACATAGATACAAGAAAACTTGGTATGGTATGTTTAACCTCTATCCTAAACCCTTTTGGGTTTAGGATAGAAGCTTTAATTTTGGAGAGCATGATATCTAGATTAATTTAAAGTGTCACTGTTTCCCATAAAGGCCCAGTACCTGTTTAATTGCATAGCTTGAAAAGGATTTCCCCAAAAGACTTTCACTTTCTATCAGGCGATTTAATAAATCTTGTATCTAAATGCACAGGGGTTATTGTACTCACTTTTTGTTTGTATTTTTAAAGACCCACGGTAGGTAGGAACATCATCTAATCCAGGCAGTTCTTCCAGGTGAGCTCTGCTTCCAGCCTGACCCCTACTTCCAAAATCTCTCTCGGGCAGTCTTATTCAGTCTAGGGAAAGACTTCTGGATGTGGCTCCCTGTGGAAAGGGCCTTCTTGAAGAGGAAATTCATTAGCTATATCCAGGTGGAACCCCATTCAGTACTTATCTTATTGGACAAGCTCCCTTCTTCCACAGTTTTCCCAAGAACTCCCTCAACTTCCTATGTGTTTTACCTGAAATACTTGACTAACTTCAACAATTCTGGGTCATTTTATGAAGTAATTTCAGATTGGACAGAGCCTGTGATAGGTTCCCTTCACACACCGACAATCTGAACAATTGTCTCCTTTACTTTGTTTGACCCAATATATTTTGCCATGTTATAAAGGGATGCATTTTTCCAACCCCTTCTGGAATTAGCATCACATTTGACTGAAATATTTCTTTCTTTAATATTTTTTGTGTGAATTACACATTTGTTGAGACCTACATATATTGAATCATAAGAAAATTCTGAATCCAATGACAGCCATTTGTTTTTTGTGGTTGCCACCAGAATGTGTTATCAAAAGATGCAAATGTATTTAAAATGCACACAAATTAATATTTCATTTTTTTAGGCATTTGATATGGACCACAATGCTGAATTCAAATCTATTTTTGGCATTTAAATCGAGTAAAGAACTCAAAGGTTAGGGCCAATAACGTGCTTTCATTATTTGGTATATTTAAATGCATTTGTATTTAAATGGCTGTGCATTGCATGTCATTGGAGTCCTGTGTTAACAAAAAATATGTGTTGAACAAATATTCCAAGTCGACAGGCCATGAAGCAGACACGTAAGAGATATTGGCGTATTGCTCTGCTTAAGTGTTCAGGATTTATGTAGGAATATGCTCCTTTGGGGGGGCTTAACTAAAGAACAGGCCTATGATCTTTAACCTGGCTTCCTTCATGACTTTGGAGCTCCATTGAAATGGAGTTTTTGCAATAGAATGGCTTTATATTTGCATTTGTTTTTAAAATGAGTTTTTCATCTGACTACCCACAGCTGTGTCTGTTCAACTCAGCCAATACACACGAAAAATATAGTGTGCATCTTGGTTTCAACATAATGCAAGCACCAGATTCCTTTGTTTACTTCCTTTTTGAGAAAGTACTAGGCTACTTTAACTCTTTGGTGCCTTCAAGGGAGAATTGCACCAAACCCACAGCACTTGCTAATAAAGCACTCCTGCACTTTAGAACTTGCAGAGCTAAACATTCAAAG
The DNA here is from genome assembly GCF_040938575.1 of Ambystoma mexicanum. Lineage (NCBI taxonomy): Eukaryota > Metazoa > Chordata > Amphibia > Caudata > Ambystomatidae > Ambystoma > Ambystoma mexicanum. The sequence goes on along the minus strand of NC_090937.1, from coordinate 130,460,205 downwards.
TCACTGGCTAGATAGAAGCTGGTGCCGGACTCATACAGGCTCTGAAAAATGTACTCTTAAATTCCATCTTCATAAGTATAAAAAGGCTAGCCAATTGGCAGGAAATGCCTACTACTCAGAGCACTACTGAGCTGTTTAAAATGTATCAAGAGTTGACTGAATCAAGAGTTGATTGTATCAAGATTTGAATACTTTGCCGTAAGCAACTAATCAAATCACTCCTACTCAGGTATTTTGCGATGAAGTTGAATATTTTTTTTTAATACAATTTCTAAAATATACGAACTTGTTGCACCTGAGTTTAGAATGTATGCCAGATCAGAAAGTATTCCTTCACTTAAAACCATAGGGCTCAATGGGAATGGGGAAGGAGCTAATAACAGGACTGCAAATTGCGGGCCCGTTACTAGCTCCCTGGTCCCTTAACGGGTCCCACTAAGGGCGGCTGGTAAAACCAGCCGGCCCTAGTGGGAACCGGTAAGGGACCTCAGAATGCGGCAGTAGGGTGTTAACGGCACCGGCATCCTTACCGGTGCCATTAACCCCCTACCACCGTACTCGTAATGACCCCCAATGTCTTGCTTTTAAATGGAGCGAGGAACAAAGTGCTGCTTCTCTGCCTCCCTTAAAAATCTTTTCTTCCATTTTTAAGGCCTTTTTTTTGTTTTTCTCCATCCCCTTGAGGATTGTAAGGATTCTAAATGTTTTGTTCGACAGCCAACTGTACTTTGCATCACAAGGTTACAAAGTAGCAAAACTGCACACTTATATGTTTACAGCATTAGTTGATGCAAGCAAATATTGAGCATTGCTCATTTGAAGATTGTATTCCAGGAAGTTGTCCTTTTTAGATTCCAGTACTGTTTTCCCTTTATCTTGGCATTGCAAATAAATCAATGACTAAACTACAGACACTGTAATATGCATGTTCTCGGTTTTGAAAAAGTATTGCCATGTCACTTAGGCCCGGCAGAAACTAGGCTGGCCACCAATGGAAGATATGATTCAGGTGTGAATGTTTTATACACATTTGAAAAATCATGGATGGAGTCACACCTGAATTTCTTTCATGTATTGCACGGGACTATCTGGCCAGTCATTTGCTCAGATGTAGTCCTAAAGATCTGCTGGTGATTGGCCAATTCCGTAAACCCTCCTATGGTGGAAAAATGGTGCGAAAATTAGACTGTTTACAATGGAAGAATTTGCTGTGTATGATCAGAAATTGTACTGCACAACAACTATTTAAAAATTGATTGAAAGAGTATTTTTGCTTGTTACATGTGTCATAAAAAGAAAATAATACATTGGACTTGTATATCACGCTTCATGCTGTGGTCCACCCTCTAAGCGCAGGACTAGGTAAAGCACCCATGCTGCTCAATGTTGTCTTGCTTCCAAGATAAGCATGTTGCCCATCAACGATCTTCCCGACCCTTTTGGACCTCAGGATGCTTCTGTAGTTGTAATTTTGTAATGTAATTACATAAATGGCACGTTATTGTTTGAAGTTGTACATAGCGCCTTGAAAATGGACGTGTACTGCTAATATGTGTGTGCTCAACAAATAATTTTAAGACAAATACTAAAAAAAAACTAAGGCCCTGATTCATGGAATTTTTTGCAGAGCAAATTGGGACTTTGCACGACAAACCACGTGCAAAACCTTGTTCATCGGTTCATGGAATTGACTGCATGCAGAAAAATCGGTGCTCTGTGGGGCGTTTGCGCAGGTCCGGTTTGTCACTGCATACAGCAGATTGCATTGTGCGAGATACCTTACAGAGTGTGGGCGTGGTCTGTGCATAGACCAGATTCGGGGGCGTAATATAAAGAATAAGGAAGAACAAGGAAAATTGTGGGTGTTCTGAGGGACAGCCAGTGCGAGGCAATCACACACGCACTACTGCACAGGAAAAATCGTATTAATGGATCTGACCGCACAGCCTCACATTGGGGAAATTACCACACAAAGCTCTCAATGTAACTGTCACCCGAAGGCAGTCATACAGACACTTGCTCATAGGAATCACTGAGCAGAGGTAAGATTGCATGTTGGATTGCAGTTGGGTTTCCGATAGAAGTCAGGGGTGTTTGTAAGCATTGTAGCGGGGTGCAGGAATGGCTTATGGAGGTTTGCAGACGTATTTACTGGGAAATGACAACATTTACGAGTATTGTTATGCATGTTGATGGGGTGTTGATGGGGTACTGGGAATAGTCACAATGGATCCTATGCAGTGTTGCCGGGGTGCTGCCTTGGTTCTGGGGTTTGCATGCTGATTTACCAGGGTGCATTGCTTCTCAGTCAAGGAGTGTGCAAAGGTCTGGATGCAAGGCTGGAATTCCGATGCATGGGGGCATGTCATGGGTGTTCCGGCCACTCCTTGCGTATAGCCTGTTTTGTGTGGGGAATTCTGTTAATACACCAACTGCACAGATTCTCTTATTTGTGCAGGGACGCGCAAACGACTATTTGAGGCGTGAACTTTGCGGGGTCAATACACATATTTCCTTGAATCAGGCCCAAAATGAGCTACTGATAGATTAGTCCTACACAAAAGCCAACACACCTTTCCTCCGGGCTACACGCATACAAGTGTCCACATATACATTACTTTTGTTGATTGACCGCATGCAAATTGTGCTTATTGTCTTTGCGTGGTTGGCACATGCAAATATGATATGATATGGCATTTATAACTCGCCTGTACACAAGTGTTTTAAGGAAAATAGCAAAATAGGAAAATGTTTCGCAAATGTATCCGTGCTTTGTGACTCGGATTGTCTTATCCTGCCCGTTCTAAACCACTTTTCGTTAACTCACATCTGTAGGGCTTTTTGTCTTGATACTTTGTAATTAAACACTGAAACCAAAATCCATGTCCTGGTCGGTGAAGGAAGCTGATAAGCTGCAGAAAATTCATTTTTTTTAAGACTGTATCGTTTAATGTAATTACTTCAAAATGATCCAACTATAGTATGAAAACGATAATCTTTTTGAAATTCGCGATACGTGATTTTGTTAACACATACAAGTTGATGTCAATGGTTACATTTTGAACATTAATGTAAATAAATGTACAATATACACTAAAATGATGAGTCACTGGCTCTAAAATGCAAACACGCAATGTTGGCGTATTAGCAGAAACAGCTTTTATATGTTCCTTTAATTATTGAGTTATGAATACTGAAAGTTTCCACACCATTCGGTTAAAAAAAAAGCATGATTCCACCATAAGTACTGAATTTGTTTATTTTATTTTATTTTTGCATTGATATAGTAAGATATAGACAGTACGTAGCTAAATTATGCATATTCATTAAACAGCCATTTTTTTAAAAGTTTGCTGAAGGCAAGGTGATATGTTCCGTTTCTTATGTGACCAGGGAGAGCGTTCCAGAGGGTGGCCACAGTGATGCAAAAGCTGAAACCCCCTGCTCGCTTGCAGTTGAATCTAGGCGTGCATGGCACCAGATGGGAAGAGGAGCACAGGGACGCACAGAACACTACATCATAATGTTGTATGTCAATCGGTTTGATTACAGTTTTCAACAGATTTGCTGATCAACCTAGGGAATGCATTTTTTGGACTGCAGGACTTAGGTTGCATGACCAGAGCATATTGTGTGTACCTGAATTTGCTGAAAACTCAGGTATACAGGTCCACCTGATACAGGTTTCTAAGGTTGTCCCAAGAAAGGGAGAGTCCATTAAGTCAGAGAATGATTCATAGCAAACACAACTGCTGGAGGGTGAGAGATGAGAACAAATTCTCAGGCTTGGACTGGTTCACAGGGCAATAAGGGACTCCGAGATGGGCTGGCCCACCAAGTCATCGGGAGGTGTGTTTACAGCCTTGTGTTGAGCCATATGGAGACTTAGTGCACTGTGCAGGTGGCAGTTTTGATCAAAGATATTGGTCAAATCATTTTAAAATGCACTATTTTCCAAATATTTTAATTTTATTGTTAATTGTATTTTATCGTTTAAAGTGTGGAATTAGTTCAAGAGCAGCAGAGTGCTGAACAGAGTGTCGGTAGTCGGCATTTGGGTTGGTATCTTATTACAGTAGCGCAGTACTATGCGGCCTCTGCGTCGGTATGTGCATCCATTAGAATTAGTCCCTGGACAAGTGCTGTTGAAAGCGCAATGTTGTGAGAGATTTGCAAAATTGGACAATTGTGGGGGCATTCCGAGCTGAAGCCGGATCGAGTTCCAGAAAGTGGGTGCATGACAAGAATAGGATTGTTTGCAGGCACTCTCTTTGCGTTTGAGTGGTAATTGAAGTGGTTGGTCGATTTGCTGTTCGAGGAGCGCGTGTAAATCCAAAGGATTATGCCATGAATGCGCCCTTAGTTACTACTCTAACAGCTGTTCAAAAAAAGCAATGTATTCTAACTCATGAAGCTGAGCTAGTTTTGTTTTGATGCCAAGTCAAAATCCTGTGCCAGTCCGACACTGGCCCTGTCAGAAATTGTAACAATTTAATAGTGCCCTCAGGTAAGTCAATTTAATCAAAACCACATTTCTAAGTGATCTAAGTATGAACGTCCCTTAAAAAATGTCCTTGTCATGCATTTTTATCAGGACATGACCAACAGTGTTCCAGAATGTACAGCTGGACTTAAGCAAGAATCATGATGCAGTGTCATTTAGTCTAGGGACTGCGGGTTTATTTATTTATTTATTGTATTTGTTGTTAGCGCCCAAGACCCGGAGATATCATGGTGCTAGAAATTACTGAGGCAGATAAAAATAGGCACGTACATGGTTACATGGCAAGACAAAGTTGGTTGTTAACAATTGGTACAAACTCAAGCAAACTTGTTGAAGAGAGTCGTTTTTATTAGTTTGCGGAAAGTCAGGTAGGAGGGCTAATCTCTGATAGAGTGGGGTAGGTTGTTCCAAAGTGCAGGCTAGATCCTCCTGCTCTTTTTCGGGAGAATCTGGGGTGGCTAGGGAGGTGGAGGAAGAGGAACGCAGGTTGCTTGGAGTGGACGTTTTTGTGATGCGGTGGGTGAGGTAGTGGGGGTCGGTATTGTGGAGGCAACGATGAGTGATGGACAGGATTCTGAAATCAATGGGTGCCGCGATGGGAAGCCAGTGTGCTTTGCGTCTGATTGAGGAGATATGGTTAGATTGTTTGAGGCCCCACACTGCTCTGAGAGCGTTGTTTTGGGTTAATTGAAGTTTGTTCAGGTTTTTGGTAAAGGTCCCTGCGAGGATGGCATTACAATAGTCAAGTTTGCTGCTGATGATGGCTGTGGCTAGGGTAAGGCAGTTGATAGGGGTGAGGAATGTTCTGGAGAGGATAAGTTTGGTTGAGTATGCCGTGGATGCAGCAACCGCTTTCACATGTTTGTGCATGTTGAGTTTGATTTATTCAACTTGCAAATCATTTAATTTGCCGGTCTGGATCATTAGGAGAATGGCACTGATTCTGCAGTAAATGCAAAGAATCACCCCCAATATCAATTACCACTAATGCAACCTGGTCCCGTGCAATTACAACAGTATCACAAGTGCTGGTCCGGTGATGTTAGTCCCCATGTTTGGGATTCTGTAGGACTCCAAGAGGATTGTTCAGAATTACAGTAAGCAGTAATTATCAATTTTTGAAGATGAAATTGAAGATTTACCTCCAGCTCAGTGCTGGAGGTAAATGCCCCACCCCAGCTCGAAAACTACACAATTTGGCAATAATGTGGTGGAACTGAATTACTGCAACCTTACAACGATTTTTATCTGAACCGCCGTACTTGTAGCAAAGTTAAATGTCTCATAGTAGCTGATCTGGCTGTTTTTGCTTTGCTTGGGGGTGTGTCGGGGGCATTCCGGCTGCGACTTGCGTATATGGTTACTTTGCGCAGACAATTCCATGAATACGCCGAGCGCACATTTTTTATTCTGGGTGCAGGCTTGCGCAGTGTCATTCTCGGTGCCCTGCCTTTGCAGGGTAAATCAATGCACACTTTTCCATGAATCGGGCTGTTTGCCAGGCTGCAGGCATAATCTATATTACTGATGCAATGTCACACACATATTATGAAAACACACACATACACACAGGTTATGCAGCCGTGGGTGCAGCTCCATTGTTTGCCTTGGTCTATGGCTAGTACACATGGCCTTCTGCACAAACTGCAATTGAATCATTGTTTATGGAATGAAGAGTGAATGGGAATCTTGATAGAATGACAGATGGAGACACCGACCGAGGGTATTCTGAGTGAAAACCCAGGGAGCCTCATGCTCGTTGCGGTTGAGAGGTGTATGTCTATGTAAAACAGTAGGAAAACACTTGCAAAATAGGTTGACAAGCAATGTCTGTTGAAGGAGCTGTTTCATGAAGACTGATGCCCATATTTTTTTTCGAGCATACATTCTAATATATGACTAGTGACCTGACCTCCGAGACTCGTGCATGCTTGTAAATGATGGTAATGTCTCAGTTGGCTTTTGTTAATTGTATAATGAGAATGATATGGTGTGTTTGCTGCGCTGATAGAGCCGTCTCCATCATTAGGGGCATTATAATCTTTATAAAAATGGATTTCAATTACTGCAATACTTATTTACCCTTGCTAAGCTGTCAGCACCAAGCCGCTCCAGATTATTAGTAGAACATTTCGAGCCTGATTCCAAGAAGTGTTTCATCATGGCACAATCCCCATGGAAACTGCTCTGCGAATCAGGCCCTACGTGATAATGTGTTCTCACACGGGTGCACTTATTTTGTTTCAAGTGTGTTCTCACTGGACAACTTTCTGTGCTTGCATCAGTTTGTATGTGTTTTCGGTCATCAGCACCCGCCTCCATTGTAACCATTCTAAATCATGCACGCGCTGCCAAGGTAGCCCAGTTGGTAGGGACAACCATTTCTGACATCTGTGTACTGTGAAATGTCAAATCTGATTGCCTCTCAACCTGCTTGTCAACCCTGACTGTGACCTGAAACCTCACCAGAACCACGCAGATGAACACGCATAGATAGACACAGAAATCCCAAAGGCCGGACCATTTGGAATTTCATGCAACAGTAGCTAACACAAACTGGAATGCAAACACCAAAGAGAGCACCAACCTCACAAACAAGAACAAAAGAGAAAAGGGATCTATACAGGTCAGCCGATCTACACTTGCAAATGTGCCTGCACACAACATTTCAATTTACGTTTAATTCAAGGCACGTTCCCTGAATCAAAATGCCATACCGCTCAAAACTCAAAGCATTTCTCTCATAGTAATGAGTGGAGCATCCAGACTGCCCCGCACCCTTCTGTGAATTCCTAGACTTGTTGCACATGGGAGACAATGCATCTATCTGAGAGTGAGGGCCGGATTCATGGAATTGTTTGCACGGTCCAAAGTGAGTTTGCACTGCTGAAAAATGTCTTTGCACTGCTGCCACAAACCCTGATTCATGGAACTGTACAAAGAGTACTTTTGCAGTACAAAGTCATTTTTGCAGTACACAATGGGGGTCATTACGAGTTTGGAGGTAGCCATGGTGCTATTAGCGCCATGGCTGCCTCCAAAGTCGTGTCTGGGTTCCCTGAATGGGGACTTACCGGGTCATTCCAACCTTGCAGGACCCGGTAAGTCCCCATTCAAAATACCCATTCCCATTCGAGCTCCCATAGGGCTCAATGGAAATGGGGAGGGAGCTAATAACGGCCCGTTAATAACGGGCCCGTTGTAAACTCCCTGGTCCCTTAGCGGCTCCCGCTAAGGACGGCTGGTTTTACCAGCCGGCCTTAGTGGGACCCGCTAAGGGACCTCGTAATGCAGCAGTAAGGGGTTAATGGCACCGGCATCCTTACTGGCACCGTTACCCCCTTAACGTCGCACTCGTCAGGACCCCCAATGACTTTGCGCTGCAAAAATACACTTTGCACAGTTCCATGAATCTGGGTTTGTGTTGGCAGTGCAAAATCACTTTTCAGCAGTGCAAAGTCACTTTGAACCGTGCAAACCATTCCATGATTCGGGCCCTAAGAGAGAAAGACGTAGTATCCAAGTGAGAAAATATAATGAGAGCTGTCTGCAGACATTGTGGTGTCTCTACAAAGATATGGGGCCTCAATATGACTCTGGCGGCAACCGTGCCGGTAAAACCGTCACGGCTGCTGCCGGAGTCATTTTTTTCCTTCACCCAGGAATGGGCAATTACCAGGGCATTACAGCCCCGGCGGACCCGGTAATTGCCCATTCCCAGGCGCCAGAAAATATTACTCCCCATTCCCATTTGAGTCCCATTAGACTCAAAAGGGAATGGGGAGGTCGGATGCACCATTCGTGAATAGTGCAGTGCATTGGACATGGTCAGCTCGCGGGTGCCCACCCGCCAGGTCAGACCTGGCTGGCAAAAAGGCACCGCGCCCAGACCTCGTAGTTTGCCGGTCCGGTAACGCCGGTACCAGCAAACTTACTGGTACCGTTGTTACTGGACCGGCAAACTTATAATGAAGCCCATTGTGGTGTCACTGCATAGGATTGTGGCGAAAACACTTTTTTTAATTTGTTAGATCTTTTTTACAATGGGTTCTAATGCTTTGTTCGGGCAAAATATTATGTTTGGGGATTCTCCTTTGCCAATTTAATGAAACCCCTAATTGTTCTGCTTTTTCATGTGAGTTTTTTCTCGATCTCTGGCATTTGTTTCGTGCTTAGAAGGACTTCCTCTCAAGTCCCCCTGCTACCACAACTCTTTCCCCTAAACTGTGCTATGGCAGTCCTTTGTAAGAAGTACATTTTAGCCAAGCTGGGATTATATAACCCTACGCTAGTGCTGTGGAGTAGACTGTGGCAGCTGTAAATTCGTCTTGGTGGGGCTGTTCAGAGCTCCCTTGAGATCCCTCAGCAGTATAACCCCATCATATCCACCTGCCACTAGCCCACACGCCACTGCCGCTCCCGGTGTCAGAGTGCTAGTAGCTAATCGATCGTAATCATACAAGCACTCAGGTACTAGTTGCCGCTATCACCAGGTGTACTTTCACACGTGTATATCCCTAAAGCCCATGAACCCTGTCCCTTTGTGTAAACCTGTAGGCCTTGAGGACAACAAAATGTCTGACGTGCACTACATAAGACCACTTTCCATTGCATTCAATGTTTGACTCCAAGTAGCAGAACACCGGCTCACATTCCTCCGGAATCACTGCGTTTCCTAAATGTAAGTAAAGTGTATCTTGTTCAGGCATCCGCATATCATGCATGTCAGTTAATTTAACCCCGCTGCAGTCTATATCTATACACATGTCATGGTATGGAATGGATCCATTTTCGCTTATTGCTGCAACAGTACCAAAAACGACCATGTATTCATTGGGCTATGAGGTTTTGTGCTTTATATCTAGATTTTCAAAACATTAGCCAGCATTTAGAATTATAACATATATCGCCACACAGTGTTTCACAATCATGTATGCCAGCATGTGCTTGTTCCATTAATGAAATACGATTTTAATTAGCGATCTGTGATATTGGCCTTTTGTATCCGAGTATACGCCCTATTGATTTATTTCTTGGCCAGTCATCTTTTATCACAGAGGTTTATGTTAATCCAGGCTTTAATGTTCTGCCGGAGATTGGATTTACTTTAATTGAAGTTTAATTCACTGAATGTATTTCTACGTGAAAACCTTAAAAAGGGATTACCTCGAATTGACAGCATATCAAAAAGAATTCTAAACTTGATCTCCCTGAGGCGGCGGGTCTATGTACATTACATTAATTTGTAAAAACCCACCTTTTAACCCATGTAACATAAGAGACGTGAGACAGAAGTTCCATTGTGAAAAGGCGTTCTTAAAAGATGTAGGCCCCGATTCATGTAATAGTGCACAGAGATCATGCAAAGGCTGCGTGCTGAGAACGCCTCTAAGCGAGCCTACGCGCAGAGGTTTTCCTGCATGCTCTACGTATTCATGGAATTGCTCACGCAAAGTAACCGTATACACAAGTCGCAGCCGGAATGCCCCCGACATGTCCCCACGCAAAGCACATACAGCCACTAATAACTACCTGTGCGCGGTACTCAGACGTGACCTCATGCACCAGCTAATACAGCGTGGGTTCCCCCGCATCCAAGCCAGCACCGCGGTGAGACTGTGTAGTGTCCCTCAGAACTACTCCCAGCAACCCATTAACATTCATGACCTGTATCATAAAAGTTAACATTTCACAGTAAACATGCATGTGTACACCCGTAAACCATTCTTGCACCCTGCTACACTGCTATTGCGCACCCCTAACTGCTATCAGAGCCCCAACAGCATGCACGCACCCCTAAATCCAACATACAATCTTACCTTTGCGCTGTGATTCCCATGCACAAGTGTCTCTATGCCTGCATTCGGGTGGCGGTTATATCGAGAGCTTTGCACAGTCATTTCCTTGATGTGAAATTACCATGGGTCCCGTCCCTTGTAAAGCTCACATTTTCCCATATTCTTACTCTTTTTCTGTGTTCCGCCCCCCTACTCTGGCCTCTGCACAGGCCATGCCCAAGCTCTGTGAGTGTCTCAAGCAGGGCGATCGACTGCACGCAGAAATGTGCAGAGCCTGCGCCAAATCACTGCAAAGTATGAAAATAAGTCCTGCGCAGTCGATTCCATGAATTGGCAAACAGGATTTTGCACGTGGTTTGGCAATGCCATGAAATGGGGCCAAAATGATGTGTACTGATAAGGAAATGTTCGTATGTACCCAGACAGATACATTATTTAGTACTCTAGCATGCAATGCGCTTTTTCGGTTTTTAAAGGTCGAGGAACACAAGTGCTGTGAGTGAGAAGGAATTTTAACGTATGGAATATACCAAAGCTGCAGCCTATACAGCTGTTAGTACTTGGAGCAAGTAAGAAAGAAAGTGGGGAAGTCGCGCGCTAAAGACTTTCTGATGGAAAACGTGTGGTCGGCGGTAGAGATTCCCAGTGCTTCTGGTCAGGCTGCTCTTAAAGGGTGATTGAGGCGGTTGCCAAGGTAACTTGACAATGCTGGTGATTCTGCAAGACTTACACTAAAGAAAGGGACATTGGAAAGAAGAGGTTTTAAAGATGCATTTGAGAATCAAGATATGAAGGGTACATGGTTTGTGGGCTTTAACAAAGAGACTATTCATAAAGGAAGCTTCCTTCAAGAGATTAGAAAGTCCCCAGTGAGCACTCCTATAACAGCTTTAGGCGCAACACCCGCTCCTGGCTACGACTCAATGATCGATAACTCACTGCCCCACCTCCTCACTCCCACCTCCTTCTTCTCAGGCTACATCGATCTAGTAACCGCAAGCACAATGTGATCCTGTATATATCTGTACCATGTACATTGTAACTATATATATGTACATATGTATATGTCTCATGTATTTCTATTGTAACCAAGCTATAAGTAATCTTGATACACTGTGTGCCCAGCTACCCAAGGGTTTGTACGCCCTACAAATAAATAAACAAACAAACAAACAAACAAACAATACCACTCTCTTTCTTTGCTGGGCCGTATTGGCAGATATGTTCCAGCACAGTATATAAAGACCTACCTCTGCCATTTCTACCTGCTCCCAGACAAACCAACTAATTCCCCCAACTACCCTAGGCAGATCCCCTGACTCCTTTTCAGTAAAACGAATCCAAAAAGCCAGCATGCAATAGCTTTATGAACCCTGCCATCATGCTGCACTCTGAGTTAATGGCCCAGAAACCTTGTTAAATGCCCTTGCTGCACTCAGGCTTGAGGGCCTCAAGCTAGGTCTAGAAAGCTTATTAGCTCACCTGGCTAGTGCATCCACCAATCAAATTGCTCCAAACCCGGGCTGAATCTTACGATTCAAGCTGAGCAACCAGTGGAGACACCCGCCAGCCATCTTTCCACCTACTCCCTGCTTGCCCCATCTTCCAGCCCCCACTCAGACCCCTCCAAGCCCCGCTTACCTGAAGTGCTGCAGCTCACCCTCCCCCCATAGCCGCTATGGAAATGGAAGAGGGGTGCCGCACGTAGCCCTGCCCTCAGTCTCCCTAATGCCCATTCTTAGGTGATGATGCCTTTGAGTGAAATATCAGGTCTGCGACCCAATAATTCACACAAATGTATTGTGGGTTAACCTCTGGGTGCTAATAGCAATACGCACCCATTCTGGTGGCTCTACTGGGTGGTAATGATGCAAAGGCCCAGCATTCAGGTTTTCACTTTGCATAGTCCTATAACTCTGGCTCCCGGGGGCGTATCGCTAACATTGAAACATTGGAATCTTGGTGTGGCCTTCACGAACAATGGGTCTGCAGAGGGTTTACAAAGGTTGATTTTTCTCACCCATCATTCACCTCTTCTGAATCTATATGAATGCTGCGACCCCCATCACTGCGACCCCAAAATTGTTAACTTTTATTTTTATTTGACCCCCTTTACATCACATATATATGTGGGGTGAGATCCCTGCAGCCCCCACCTACTTGCATTACATACCGTTACCCGCGACATATGTATGTGGTGTAAAGTGGGTTGAAATAAAAAAAAAGTCGACTTTTTCAGAAGTTGCAGTGATTGGGGCGCAGTAATGGAATAATTCCCCTCATCCCCCTTAGCCAACATCCAACTAGGACAATGCTCAGTGGAAGATTCCAAGCAAAGCAACGTATGCAATTTTTTAAATTTTTCTTGCTAACACGTTTTTTATTAGTTGTTTCTGATTTAGCAATATTATAAGGAATGTGTAGGTTTATTGTTGTCCTTCTTCCTTTGTCCTATTTAAATACATTCAGATTTTTGGCAATGGATGTTTTAAAAATTGCTTTGATAAAAGTGAGTCCTATGCAGCATCAATGCGGCATTAGAGGGCATTTACTGTTCTTGGAAATGGAGAAATTGGATAATTTTGCAAATTTGATTGATTGGTTGTCATTTTTGAAAACATGAACATCCATCAACGAGCAGTGCCTGCAAAACAAGCAATGATTTAATGCATTAAATGAGTCTACTTAACGACAAAGTATTTTACAGCATTTCATTGCTAGAATTGTAGAGGTTTTTTTTTTTAAAGTTGTATTAGCAGTGGTGCACATTCTGTGTTCCTCAAACTCCAATTGTCAGTGCACAAACATAAATTGTTCCTTAACATAAGATGGAACGTTGGTCGTTTACAAAACATTGTGTGTGGGGTCATAAACATGCAATGACAACAAACATTTTTTTTTCTGAAATGACACTTGTGGAAAAGTGTAGATGAGTCAGTAATAGGGATACGCTTCATAGTTTCAATTAGCCCATTTCTAAACACTTCACATTTTATTTCAGATAAAGGAACTGGGACACTCAAAAAGAAAGGGATTTGCGCCAGCAGGGAGGCACAACTAGAACGGTGGAACCTTTTTTTTGCTTTCTTCTCCTGTTTCTCCTGAGTGTATTGTACATTAGTATCCGTTGAAGGTCAACAAGCTTGTTACAAACAAGCTCATTGGCCCTCGCCCGGGCCTTACCTTGCAGGGACGGGTCGGAAACCTCTGCTTCTCTGCCGTGACCCCGGTTTCCTTCCCGGAGTAGCCGCCATGGAACGGGAGAAGGGACTACATGTAGTCCCTTCTTCCTGTTCCATCGATGCCATTATATTTGTTTACCTTTTTTTCCATTTACTTTAAAGGCCGCCATGGAAAGGGAGAAGGAACTACATGTAGTCCCTTCTCCCCTTCCATGGCGGCCATTTTTTTTGTTTACTATGTCAGCGACGGAAAGGGAAAATGGACTACGTTTCCCAGTCCGTGGCAGGAATTTCTTTTCTTTTTTCTTTTTGTCTGTTTTTTCTAACAGGCCGGGGTACTAATGGCAATAAGCCTTTGGCCGGCGGGCTATTACTGCTTTCAGTAGTACCCCTGGGGCCTTTGTTAAGGCCCTCGCTACACTCAGGCCTGTAACTATGGGCCCCGGGGCATTACCCTACGTGGTAATGGCCTCTGGCTCGTGTCTTATTGCCTTATTAACACGACGCTAGATCAACAGAAAGAGCGCACGCCGTGATTTGTTCTCAGAACTAATCTATGTCCGTTTTAAAAGCTGCTCTTTAAATATGTCATAAGGACAGTTAATTGCAGCCGTGGTTGGCTTTTAGTCTCTCTGCACAATGTTAAGAAATTCCCTAATGGCATACGGAAATAGGATGCACTCTATAACTTCCAGGTCTGGGAGGATAAAGGGCTTTCTGTTAAATCATCCAGCAAATGAAATTCAGATCGTTGCTTTGGTAACTGCTTGGTAAAATCGGTTCAGCTGCATGCAAAATGTCCATTTAAAGTTCTGGCAACTTTAGTCTGAGAAATTAGTGTAAGGATATTGAAAAGTAAACGCCAGTGAATAATGCACATTACCATGCTTGCCAACATTCTCTGGCCAAAAAGATGTAGGATTTTTCAAGTTTCGAAAATAATACTTTGCATAACAATGACATCACAGGAAAATACAAAACATTCATTGTTGGCACCACTAGAGCATTCTAAAATGCACAACCCATCAAACAGCACTACATGGAAACATGTTCAAATGTTAAAAATGTATAATTCCTAATGGTAAGTTAACACCAAATTCAATTACCTACCTTCACAGAAGGTAAACATATTGGGCTGGTAGTCAACGTTTGCCCCTGCTCTGTAGCAGAAGCCTGGCCAATCCTGCAGTGCAAGATAAATAACTGAAAAACATGGAGACTGACAGCACCTCCTCAAACTGATCTGCAGATGCTGTGTGATGGTGGTCTAGTCACATACATTACCTGCCACTGTAAAAAGCAGCAGGATCGGTCATCCAAATCTGTAGGCGGTAAGAATTCTTAAAAAGCTGTAGCCTACTGTCTAAATCAGTAGGGTTGGCAAGTATGCATTACACCTATGGATTAGAAATCCACTAAATTAACATATGCAAAGTTTAAAGTTGGATTTTGCACTAGTTAATATAAGCAAGTGTAAAGTATTCTGCATGAGTGTACATGTATGCATTCGTAAGGATACCTGCCCTCACAGTGAAGATGGATCCTGGATTTAAGTGACAGGCACGCATATCAATTACTGATGTGGGGCAACATGCTGGTAGGATAAAGGGATTCAATAATGGGCCGAAACCACAGACAGGGATTCTGAAGATGCTATTGGCTGACATGCATATGTTGTTCATCCCATGAAGAGTGGCACGTGCACATGCCATGAAAAGAATGGTGATGTTATAGAATGCTGGGGAAGCGGGTTGGGAACAGAGTGAGGCATGGCCATGTGCCACCCTAATGTGTTTGGCATCAACATTCAAGGCATCCTGGAATTAAACATAGATGAACATACATGTTTACGGCCCCCATGAGAAGCCTAGTTCTTCAAGGCACATTGTGAAGCTCATATGGAGAATGCCCTAGTTTAAAAAAAAATACATGTGTGTATAAAGTAGGTGATAAAGTGGGCGGGAAAATAGGTAGGTGAGTGTTAGCATTTATTCCCAGGTGTTATCACCTTGCTCTGTTTCAGATTCGCCAGAGTGCATTGTGAGTGGATTCCCACTCCCCTGACTGCCCATGCACATGTTTTTGCTATCAAAGGGCAATGCCTATGTGCCGACAGCCAATTCCCAACTACTGTGCAGGCTGATTTAAAATGTAACCTTAATATTAATACCAAAAGTGGAGTGTGCATTACCACCAGGCATTCATCTACCCGTAATCTAGACCCATGAAGACATTAAATGCATCCACTCATTATGCACCTTTGACTCTTTTATTATTTCACATGAAAGAGCAATAATGATATGATATGATAGGTTATTTATAACGGACTTAATATCCAGAGCTTTCTAAGCGTGGACCCAGGGATCGAACCTGTGTTCCTCCGTGTCGTCTTGCTTCCAAGGGGAGCACGTTGCCACTGAGCTATCCTCCCGAGGGGATAATGCTTATAACAGTTTTGCTGAACCTTTTCAGGACCCATAGCACATGTCAGGGTCCTAGATCCCAGTCTGTATAGCTTGATCAGACCATGTTGCCTTCTCTGTAGACGATCAGAAAGTGTATGATGCATGCCCTGACCATCAATGGAAGCCTACATTCCATTCTTCTGTTTTTTTGTTCTGTTTTCAGCTTGCTAGCCAAAGTGCATGCTTAGAATGGAGGCTTTAACGGCATGCAAAGGCTACATAAACTTCTCCTTGACAACGGTACCCACTGGGCACCAGGCAAGGAGACATGGACACGCTCTGTCATTGGAAGCCCCAGGTGAAACTTCCCTTCATTCCAGCTAAACAAGCTCTAAAAGCATACCAGCACTTACAATTGGGCCCTATTGTATGCTAGGTGAACTTCACCCTCAATAAACACCCTCAAATTTGTCTCGGGACTATTAACTTGGCAATGGACACATACCACACAATAGATCCCTATGGTGTGGGCATCTAATGCTTCAATAGAAACCTGAATTTTTGCTTCTCATGTGTTCTCCTGTGTTTCCAGCTCTGTAGACCGTTACCAAACTTGGAATGGAGGCACCAACAGCCATTAAAGTCTGTATTCCAAGCTTCCATGTGTGATGTATTCACAACGGGCATGGACACATGGGGACAACCTATCACAGGACGGACCACATGAGGCTTCCTTTGTTCACACTGCAAAAGCACTACTAGCAGTGGAACCCTGACCATTTGGCTAGGCGACCTTTGCCCTTGTTAGATGCCATTGCCTTTGGCTCATTACCACTAAACTGAGAAGCAGTAACCTACAGGGGCAGCCTCTAGTGCATCATTAGTGATGAAGGGTTGTCAAGAATGTGTTTGCTGTGGCTAGGGGATGATTCCAATGTCGGCACGCTTCTGATTATAGACGCAGTCATTCTTTCCTTAATGTTGAGCCAAACCTTTATTTGCTGGGCCACCACTCCCCGTTTGAGTAAAAATAGTGTTGCCTAAGAGCCCCGACCCAAATGCCATAACTGCTTATATTTTATATTAAACACAGTGGCTATACTTTTATTCTAAAAGACCCTTGCACCACTCTTGGACCTCTTTTGGACCCGCTTTTGAATTATCTCTAAGTTATGTAATTGGTATCATAAACAGAATTGTTTCATGGTGCTTACCCGTTTGTTGTTGCAATGCTAAGCAAGTATTGTCTTACTTAGAAACTCAAAACTCTATTAAACCAATCATTTGTGAATGGGGGGTTGGCCTATAACATGCAGCTGATACATTGTGCTTAGAATCCGGCTATTTGCCTTCTTTGTGAGTTACAACGAGAGATTGTCATGGTGCCATATGTAGCCCTGTTTTGTTTCTTGCTCTGTCCTACGGGGATTCCTGGTCCACGGATGGGCCACACTGGTAACCACAATAACCAACTAGACTGGCATGGAAGGGGCAGTAAGCAACCTGCAACATCAAGATATTAATTCAAACAGGAGATGGGTTGCAAACCTGGGCTCCTGATAGAAAATAAGGCACAGTACATGAGGGGTGGGTGCGTCTGGCCAATTATGTATTATTAAGGACAACATAAAATATCCAGCATAAGCTGATAACCCTCTAAATGTCCCCTCACACAGGCTGCTGTTTTATCTATGGGGTCAGAGGTTATCCCCCTTAGGGCATCCCCCTCACATGGTGAGCCTTGAGTGGACCACCCTCACAACATCCATGGGCTTCCTGTCGCTTTACCACTGCACACGTCCCCCAACTCTACCATATGTATCCACGTCATCTAACACAGGCAGCTGCATTCTCCCCTAACACCTTATACTACATACACAACAGCCACTGTCCATATACATTCCCCTTCCTCCAGTACAGTAAATGCCTGCGTCTATTAGGCTCTTGTATCACACCAACTGGTCATATAGGGGCCCAACCCACTCTGCCCTGGGTGGCTGTCACAGGTAATATTGTGTCTTCCATGCACAGGTCATTGCTGAAAGATCTGGCCTATTATTCCTCTGTGCCAGTGCCTTTTATTCATGTCAGGGCTATAGCAGTCCATGCTCCTCAACATGGCCAAGTGTTCCACTTCCCTGTGGGGGAGAGGGGAAGGGGGAGGGGCTTTGTTATTACAAAGGGCTTTGCACGCCTGTTTTCTCCAAGGCAGTGCTGATGGCTTTCCTTTGCCAGCACGCCCTTAGCTCCAGGTAAGTTCTTCCTTGGCCACCCTTCATGCATTGCCCAGAGGAGGGCAGAGACCTCACACACCCCGGACGATCCACGCTTACCACATGGGCCAGCGAGGTACACCATCTCCACCACATCTGGCTCCATGGTGGGCAGACTTCCTTGCACACGCCATCATCTTAACCTGTTTTACCACCTGCATGCCATCTGGGTTTTTGTTCTTCTTTGACCCACCCAGTCTGGCCTCCGGGTGGGCCATAGTGCCATCAAGCCATGCCACCATTACTGGGACCGCTCCATGGTCACAGGTGCATCTTCCCCCGGCCTGCACCGCACACACAGCCTGTGGCTTGGTGCTTCTCTGCCCTGCAAGGTGTGCTCTCTAGGTGGGCTGTAAGCCTTCTAAACCGTATCCCCTGGTCTGGCGCTGCACCACTCACATTGTCCTGGGTCGGGGCTCATTCTTCAAATGAGCCCCTGTCCTGTGTGACACGAAACGTACTCCCCACTTTTGCACCCACTTGGTCTGGCCCAGCTGACCACTCCTCCAGCCATGAAGAAGCCCAGGTTCCCGAGGCACACAGCCTGGGCTATGAATACCACCAATCCATAGCTGACATACGGATCCTAGCTTTCAGACTCCTTGGTGCCTTATGGAGCCACTCAAGGCCTCGGCACCCCGGGGAGTAGACATGCTGCATCTCCTTCCTTGGACATGCCCCCAACCAATGTTCCCAATGGTTGTTCTTGTTCAACATCTTCATACCCCTGAATTGGAATCATCAACACAGGTAAGTCTAAAACTCTTGGCAGGGGAGTCCTGCCTACCAATATCAATCTGAAGATCCCAGGTGGCCCCAAAGTGTTGACACGCTGGTTTACTCAGGTGAACGCAGCAAAATCACATACACACTAATAAATAACTTTTTTTTTTAATTCTTCACTGTGTCTGTGTGTTCTTCGTGTCCATATCACCCTCCCTACTCACTCCCCTAAACTCCCTAATGCATATGCCTGTAAGTAACCCCATACCTGACTGAGCGCATTTGGACTGGGGGTTACTTGACAAATCCTGTTGTGACAAAAGAGATATGCTGGACCTTTGCTTTACTTATATGTGTTCCCAACATGGGGCCTTTCTATAACCGAAAAATACACTATTCCTCATGTTTTGAATATGCCATTATTCCTGATTGAGCAACAACGGGGTCAACTATTCCCATTACACCATTCCGCATCACACACCAATTGATTACCATCTATCTTAAGATCACGTAAATGGAACCAGGGACAAGAAATGGGTACCACGCATCATACCAGGAGGGCAAATCTAAAACTGTGGGGATGCCAATCATCAAAGTTAAAGACAGTTGTAGAAATGAGCATGCCTCAAACACTTACACAAAATGTACTAGCACTCACGCTTACTACCACACACTTCACTAACACAGGCTTTCATGCATGGTCCAATGTGGGCTTTTCGAAATGTATCCTTTTTACAAATCCCACAGCAAAAACAATAACAAGCAACTGCAAATTATGTAATTTAATTGCCACCAACCCTCCCCATTCCCCCCAGTGTATTTTGAGGGAACCCAATATTCCTAGAAGAGGACATGTCTCGGCCACAAGAATTTCTTGCAAATGGCTCTCCATCCAACAAAAAATAGATCTCAAAACTATCTGCCTCACCTACAAAGCTCTCAACCACCTAGCCCCGCCCTACTTAACCAAAAAATTCACTGTAAAACAGAACACCAGAACCACCAGATCCTCCAATACCTTACAACTGACGGTGCCCAAATACTCCCTTAAAAGAGCTGGTGGATCCAGCTTCCCAGTTCTAGCCTCACAATTGTGGAACACTATCCCATTGGATATCAAATCCACCCCTTCCTTCCAACCTTTCAGAACTAAGGTCATCACTTGGTTACTCAATAAATAACCAATAATGTTTGTATGCCTAATGTATGATTGCATCCTTACTATGTCTGCTTGTCAGTATCTGCTTTCTTGTAACTTTACATATGCTGCACAAATGTACAAATGTTCCTTACCTTTGCCTGTAACTTGATACTTAAGTGCCCATATACCCTTGGGTCAGGAGCGCTATATAAAAACAAATAAACAAACAAAAAAAAAAAAACAAACCCATGGAACCTCTGCCCATTCTTTCCCACAACAGTCATCCCACTCATCTTCTCTCGCGGATACCTTCTCCATCCAGGCCAATTAACCTTATCTATCAGTTCCACTCACCTCTCCACTCCCCTGTCCACTTGCCCCCTCCCCTACCTACTCCTCACCAGTCCCCAATTGCCTCACCTCCTACTCCTCTGCTGACATATCCTGTCCCGCCCCCTTTTTAGACTCCATGTATTGGCAGAGGACGTGCAAAACATTGTCTGTTGAATGCATGGCATGCACATTCCTGCCCACAATATGTACAGCCTAGGGAGTTGTAGAGATTCGCACAAACATAAAGATAGAAGTCGGACTCGCCCTTAACAGGTAATTTTCTCCTGATCAAGCAACTTGTCCGCAGGATGAGCTATTATCTTCCACCGCCACTCTGCACACGGGAAACATAGAGATTCATTGTAGAGTGGTGGCAACAGCTCAATGTCCTTTGGTAAACAAGGGAATCGACCCGAGAGAATATAATATACTGTGTATACTGTACTCATCGCACGCCCAATAAGACCTATTTTTCAAATTACATCGCATGAGAGCCATTACTCTTGGCATTGACCACAAATTGAATGTGTTCAATTTTTCTCAGATTGCATGGACATTCTTCAGTTTAGTCTTTAGTACCCACAACACCCACTGTTCCTTGGAAAACGTCATTTCAATAGTCACCACGACCTTCCTTTGCAGTAGGCCGTTGGAGCGGAATGCCGCTTTGCTGCTTGCCTTCGGCACCACATATAGCTGCATGCAGGTCTCCTGCAGGAGGAAGCACCATCTGCAGCCACAATTGATGCTCAATGCGATTGTCATCTGCGTGCCCGATACCCACAAAGGTATTGATTCCCTGGGCCCACCTGTTTAGCTACTATGGTCATTCCTCCACTAATCATGGTATGAGTTACTCAGTGACGATGACACACCTCAATAGACTGGTCACTTTCAAGAACCTATTTGCTTTGCATGGCCATTTTTTTTATCTGGGGCTTTGGAATCCAGGCAAGGGTCTGTAACAGCAGATGTAGACAGTGTGCTTCCCCATGTGCCTGCCCTGCTATAAGAAATACTTAGCACGAGTGCATTCCTTCATGAATCAAGGGTGATCCTAACACACATGTGGCAATCTCCCGCCTATAGGTTCTGCAGGTGGCAGGTATCTCTCCACGCAAAAACATGTCCATGGCCCTCTTCAGTTTCCTGAACATTGCCACAATCAGAATGTGGGATGTTTCCTCACTTGCAGGCACATTAGCCCTAGCAAATGAGGAGAGAAGGTGGGTGATTCGGCCTGTGTACTTATTTGCCTGTCTGGCCTGTGCCAGTAGTGCTAAATTTGTTCCTGCGTTTGCCTGTGGGCAACACCGGCACTCTTTTTTGGGCACCGCACTGTTTGTTTGTTCTCTCTCTGCTTGCAGCTTGCAGACGCATGGCTGGCCTGGCTGCTTGGCTGGGCCTGCCTTACTACAGGGGCGTGTGACACGTCCCACTATGCAGTTTTCTTTGTTTGCATGGAGCTCATAGCTCCAAGCACTTGTCTTTACAGCATTTGAATGCAAGACGACAACACAAGAGCCTAGCGGGGAGCAAGAGCGGTGGCTATGCCCTGCAAGTATAAATCTATTTTCATTGCGCAAACAGCACAGTGAAAGACAACAGAACAGCCAATGAAAAGTTTGAAAACGATACATTCTGTGTTACTATGCAGCATTTGAAATTATGTATAGTAACACTGAATGTACAGTTTTCATTGGCTGTTTGCCAGCCAATTAAATTAATTATGGTCATGTGTGGGGTGGGGTGGGTGATGGGCACAGGCAGTGCCATCTTCTCACTTCACATTTATTGCCTAGCACAGGGCGTGGTCGACTCGTCCTCCTCCAATGAGCAGAGGGCCTGCCCTGCGCGAGCCAGCCCAGACACGTGTGGTGCATGCCGCGGCCTAGTTGCCCTTGAGTTTGGAGGATTGTGTTGGTGTGTGTGTCCCTGGCCCACCCCCGACCTGATCAGCCCACCCGACAGCTGACAACAACTCCAACGGTAAGTACTGTGTGTCTGTTTGACTTTGGGGGGATGAGCAAACTGCCACAGTGCCCCACTAGGGCCTGGTGGGTGAGATCATTGACGTAGGCCAGCAAGGCCTACATATTGCATGCAGCTCTGCTCAAGCTGCCTCAATCTAGGGGGGCACATTTCACTGGTGCAGGAAAGGGGTGGGGCCACGGGGGCGGCCTTGTAAAGACTTGTTACTCCCAAACAACAAACCCTTACCCACACCCCCCTCCCTCCCATGTGGACTGAAAGGCCTTGCTCTCAATGGGCATTCCCACATTTTTCAAGGTACACGGGAATGGTCCGTCCCCCCACTCATTCTGTGCTCGCCTCTCATGCATATTGGTGGATTTTTTGTAAACTTCAAAGTGGGCCACTTTTTTTCCCAATGTGGGCCAGTGTTATTTATGGAATCCATACAGTATTGTACTCCGTGAGTTTGGAGTGGCCTGCTCCACTGATGTCTGTTGTGGTGGCCCGTTGTGGTCTTGTCTGTTGCTGTGAGTGAGGCTGAAGTGGCCTCTTGCTGCCTTCTCTGTTGCAGTTGGGCTATCGTGGCATCCAACAGACCGTACTGCTGCTGAGGGACTTGAGTGGCCTCCTGCTGCTGTGGGTCTACAGTAACCTGCCAGAGACCCTCCTGCAGCTGTGGGGCTGGAGGGTCCTTCTACTGCCCTCTCTTAGAAGTGGGGGTCCCATCGAAGCCTCCAGCATACCCTCCTCTTGTTATGGGACCAGAGTGGCCTCCTGCCGCTGTAGATTGAGAGTGACCTGCCGGAACCTCCTGTAGCTGTGGGGCTGGAGCGGCAGCAGACCCACCCCTTAGAGTCAGGTTGTGATGGCCTCCTGGTGCCTTCTCCGCTGCACTGGGGCTGCTGGCCCTTCTGTTGCTGTGGCTGCTGCTGTTGTGAACTGGTTGCAGTTAGCACTCAGTGGCAGCTCAGAGCTCTGCCCACTTGCGGTATTTGCCTTCTCCAACTCCTGGGCTGGTTCCACCCACTCACTGAATGAGTTACTTAATCTGTTTGGTTATTGCATATTATTGACATGTTTCAGTAGAAAGTCCAGGATCGCGAGAACACTTGGCCTGAATGGTGCAGTCAGCGCATTGGCGGTGCATATGCGGTGCATATGCAGGCGCAGCATCCACTTAATCAAGGTCCTTGGCAATCGTCGCTGTCTGTAGACCTCTGTACAGTTTCGTAGTTTGTGTTCAAGGGACGTGTGCATGCTTTGTATTACCTCCTGCTCACTGCCCATCAGATCTTTGTTCTAAAGGTGTGCCTCATGTCTTGCAAAGCAGCATGCTGCTTTGCAAGGAGTTCTGGCCATGCACACTAATCTTGCTTGCTGCCGCTCGGGTTATTTCGGTGGTGGGTGAAAGCAGCCCAAGCAATGCACATCAGTTGTATGCCTGAACACCCCATGCGAACCCCACACTACTACTCAACCCAACATTGACCTGCAGCCGCTGAAGGCCTGCACAGATCTGTCAATGCGCTGTAGCATAGCTGGGAGACAGGTATATCTCTCCAGAAGCAACTTCATATTGTGTTTGCAGGAGGACAACCCACAACCAGCTAAGCTGCTTTCTCTCGATCCCGAGCCGCTGCCGCCACTGACATTACCCCACACCCAGCTCTACTAATGCTTCTCAGTCTGGCCTGCAGCACTCATACCATTCGACACGTTGCAACTACTGCGCAGGGTACGCCATTGCTGGAGTGCAGCGCTCCTGCTATTCAAGCACACAGTGCCAAACACTGCTCTCTGTCAGTGCACCTCAATCCTGACACGCAGCACTGCAAATGACAAGCATACTATTCTAATGTGGGGGCACAGTGCACCCAAATCCTGTCCAGCTACACAGCCACCCTTGTTTTGTTGTACCTACCGGCTTTGTCACACAGCTCTAGCAATGTTCCTTAATCCTGACACGCTGTACTGCAAATGACTCTGCAAATGACACTCATACTATAATTTTAGAAAAAAAGTCAGCAAAGAGACCATTGCTGGCGATTTTCACAGCACGCATCGCTAAATTAAAAGGTTTTTCCGTTTATGTTTTTTTTATTTTTTTGAGGACTCACCTTACAATATAGTTGCAAGGAGGACTTATGGCATTCTCACAAGAAAACGCCCATTGATAGCTTTTGCACAATACATATTGAACCACATGATGTTAGTGGGTGAGCTGGGATATGAACTAGGAAGGAACACGAACAGGGAAGAGTATACATGTGTGTGCCAATGTGTGTGTTTACATACACACATATTGCTGAAAGGAACAGAAGACTCATGGTTTAGGTGGGAATAGTGTTGGGCCCCTACAATGTTGAGCAGACTGAGCATTAGTGAGCACCGTGAGTGCATGCATGCTGGTGGTGCCTTTGATTTCAAGAGGTAAGAGATTTTAGCGATGGGGAGAGAGAAGTAGAGAAAGTGAGAGAATGTGCTGGGTGGGTGTGGGAGTGAGACCTTCAGTATGATCCTAGAGTTGAGGGCCTCAGGCGGGGAGTAGTGGGAGAAAGATGCAGCCTGGTGGAGCAGGGGAGAACGGTATGGTCTAGAAGTGTGTTCTAATGCATTATTTTGCCTCTGGGTGTGCCGGAATCAATAAACCAACCATAACAATTGTTTTCCAACTTTAAAGCATTATACTTCCTCTACCGATGTGTGCTCCTTCCCCATCCGTCTCACTACTAGCCTGTTTCAGCAGTTGTTGCAGTGCCAAACATGTGACATGGAGCAGCAGCAGTGTGATGGGCCGTTATAGGTCTAGCACTGAACTAGCCCGGTTGCCCACACTGCGGGCGGCACCCGCTGGCCCTGGGGTCAGAATTACGGGGCCAAGATTTTTTGGGCCCTGTCACTTATTTTTTTTATATATTAAGCACTGCATCTCGGGCACTCTATTTCACATGTTGATGAACCTTCACACACAGGTATTTGCTTGCATGAATGCGGCTTGAAGAAATTCTGATCGTGTTTGCTCATGTTTTACTTCAGCTGCACAGTACAGGCTGGCAAATGTGTAACATGATTCGGCATTCAGAGGGACACTTGAAAACACCTTTAGTAGTCTGCCTGCAAAGGCAGCCAGCATTAAGGACTGCTTCCAGCTTTGAAGTTGAATGTCAAAGCCGACATCTGCTCTTCTTTATTACAAAATAGACATTACTGCTCGCTTTCTCAGATATGAAAATGAAGTTTCAATGACATTTCCAACAAAAGTAATGCTTGTAATACTCTGGCAGATGATGTTCCATTACTGTTTCTACAGTAAACCCATTGATATTGTGACCCATCCCTGCACTCGCTTCATGCAATCTAAAAAAAATACCTCTATTTAGGCACTGCTTTGAACCAATTGTTTCAAATGAAACAATGTTGTATACGGGTCTCATTTCTGCTCCAATGCATACACACTCCTCAACTAACTAATGGGTTTGGATTGTGAGGATGTTTCTTGGAAAATGGACGTGGAAAAGAAGAAAGACACACAGTGGGGCTCATATTCAAGTGCCCTCTATTTCGGCGGCAGAAACCTGTTACTTTTGCAATTTTGTTTGAAAAGTCCCCCGCCGCCAAGGCAGCATTTTCAATGGAGTTCCATGGAGCCCACCTGCATCTTGCTGGTGTAAAATGCAGGTGGACCACATAGCATCAACAGCATTTGCGCTGTCACAATATATTATGCAGCACCAGCAAGTCAGGGATCTCTTCCCTTGCAAATGAAGGTGGTGCACAGTAAAACTGCTTTTTTATTATTACAGCTAAAATTATTTTTAAGGTTGCTTCCAAACCGTCTCGCACACAGCCTCCACCAGCACCCCTTGTCACAATAGACCAGGAACCAGGCCGGTGTGTTGTCAATGAATACTTTATTCATTTATTATTTTAATATCAAATTGGAAACAAATATATGACAGCAGCCGATAATGATGTGGCAACATAAATGCACCGAATTCTAGAAAGTAGCCAGGTTAGGAGATACTGTGATGGCACTCCAATTTGGTTTTATGAAAAGCAAGACCAAAACAATTCAACTTAAATGATTGCAGGAAGGTTAAGTACTCCCCCCTGTGACATTCCACCCCCAAACAGCAATTGGATGGAAGCCCTTTGACTGGAAGACAGTGGCAGGAATAAGAATACAATGAACACATCTGTTTTGAGGTGGTGCCCACAGACACAAGATGGGGAACCAGTAAAGAGGGGGGACATTTTGTATTGGACTACAATGGAAAAATGGGGTTTCAATGATTTAATACTACTGATATGGGACAGCACACAAGGGTACTTCGGGCTGCTTACAATAGAAATAAATAGGGCTTCAAAACAGACTAGATAGCACACATAGGACATTCAATTTGAATACAGGCAACACATGGAATAAAAGGGAAGGATCCTACCTAGAAGTTTGTAAGTTATTCTATGGCAGAGTTACAGTTTTTCCTGATTTAATGCCCAACTATATTCATGAAAATATGGTGCTCAGTGGGCGGGATGTTTATCGCCTAATACACATTTTCTCAAATGTTTATGATGGTCACATTTATGCAGGCGTCTCAATCAATGTTTTTAGTATACCTTTTGGTATGTTGGTGTCACCAAAATTGTTTTCAGCCCACCATAAGGCTTGCAGACAGCTTTTCAGAAATCCACATATGATTATTTTGGGATGGATATTATGGATATTACACGATCTAAAGCATGTCTCCCAATTTAACACAAAGGGAAATCAACTCCCTCCATCAACATGCCTCCACCTTTTGGATCTGTTTTTTCTGATCTGACTGCAAGAGGGAGGCTTTTGTTAGAGTAGCTGCTAGCCTTAAAGGCTATATGACCATGTTTATGACGGCCTAAGTGCTTTTGGTCATAAAACTTTGGGATCCAAAGAATTCCTCAACCCACCTCCGTGGCAACGGGGCTTTGAAAAATTGGTTTCACTTGTGGGAACAATTGAAACTTAAGACTTGCCATTTCTCCCCACTGCGATCCAACCTTAGCAAATGCACACTTTTGTATGTAAAACCCTCGCACAGTAATTTCCTGCAGACAGTGATCACAGAAAGGCAACATAATGTACATATTTCCAGACTTTAACTCTTCATGCGAAGAGTTAAAGTGCTAATCTTAGAAACACCATTGCAATGTTACTGAAGAAAATTCCAGCCGTGAAACCTCTCATTCTGTTGCAGTTCAAAATCTCCATGTAGATTCTGTTGATTATTATGTCTTTTCATGATGGGCTCGTGATTAACAAACTCATAGTTCCTTTCTTGCTTTCCTACACACATTTTGAAGCAAAGGCAGGGAAGAAACAGATTTTGAAGGCAATGATTTCGGTCAAAGTGAAAGCTCAATTTTGCTGTGCAAGCTTGCACACAATCTTGTCATTTTTATTTGCACACTGGATGCTGCCGTTTCAGCCAATATGGTCTCAGCTTTTCCAGACCTTTTGCAAAAGTTTTCTGAGGTCTTTCGCTCGTGTCTGACAAGGAACATTTCCAGTCATTTCCAGGCTTTGATGCCTAAATGTGCTCCTTTTCGTGTTGGCATTGCATGGCCTTATTTCCATGTGGATTCACAGTGGGACTTTCATTGTGGGGAGCCCTCACACTGACTCCACCTTTATTTATGGGGCTCAGGGCTATTTCAACACACAGTGCCAGCATGAAAATCCATGAGGATGCATATTGTGGTATATGAAGAGGAAGGGGCGGTAGAATTGCAAGTTACCAGTTATGTTGCATCCATACTGTCTGCCATACAAATTAATGAAAATGTGGTGTGACATGAATGAAAGGCAGACACATGTTTCACACCTTTTGTTACACTAGGAAGCAGAATGAGATCAAATGTGTTTTCCCCATGGTACACAACACCCATTAAACAGTAAAACACAAAACCATGACTCTTTCAAGCACATTTGGCTTTCCATTTGGTAGCTTTCTGAGGGGCCAAAAGTTAAGGACACGACAGATGCTGTGGAAGAAACAGCACAGTCAATATAGAAGTAAAGGGCAAAAAGAGGATATGAAACGTTATATCCAGGTAAGGAATATTATAAAAAGTATTAGTGAATTGTCACTAAAAAGAAAAGTGTGCAAACACAAGTTCCCATGTGAACTGCATTGATCAGTTTATCAGTTCAGAAAATTGGAACATATATTACCTGATTAATTTTTGGTCATCGATGGGTAGATAGATACACAGGTTAAAAAGTTATTCCAAGTTTCCTTTTGTGGGCCCGATTCATGGAATATTTTCATGGTTGAAAGTGAATTTGCACTGCTGAAAAGTGACTTTACACTGCTGACAAAAACCCTGATTCATGGAACTGTGCAAAGTGTATATTTGCTGTGCAAAGTCTGCGTCATTTTGAACAGCAAAAATGACTATGCGCTGACTTTGACCAGACTTTGCACTGCAAAAATACACTCTGCATGGTTCCATGAATCAGGATTTGTGTCGGCAGTGCAAACTCACTTTTCCGCAGAGCAAATTCACTTTGAACCGAGCTAATATTCCATGAATTGGACCCTAATTACTTTTAACATGACATTGATCAAGGGGCAGGTTCGTGATTGGTTGACCCGGTCTGACTAAATTGCAGGCAGGACTTGCTATCAAAAGCTCATTTGGTTATAGACATTTCTGCAGCGCTCATTTCACTCAAGTTGGTCATATGCAGGTCCCCAAGCTGTTTCTCAGAAACTGGATGGGCTCAACGGTTGCTACCACTTAGGTTTGCTTGAGGAGATTAAGGGGATAATTCACAGAAGGTTTTCCAATGAGTTTTGGCCATTATCAAATGCTTCTGTGAATTAGTCCCTAAAAGGTTGAATGCACGTAAACGTGAGCAAAACCAGAGGAGAGTTAATTGGATCTGATCTCTGACTTTATTTTTTTCGAATCAGTGTTCTCAATCATGTTTACTTTATTTTAAGCTGAGATAGGTTCTAAATTCGTTTGAAGTTTCCCAAATGAATTCCTTCACAGTCCTTGTTTAAGATCTAAAATAATTGATGCCAAAGTCTAGCCGTTATTGTATTTTCAGCACACAGTCTAAAGGCAGGAACTCATGGATACTATGGGCCAGATTACAGAAACTTTGCGCCGTTGCAAGCGCAAAACTGCATGGTATTAGCACTTGGGCAATGTTTGCCCTTGGCCAGAAAACTATTCTTTCAATGCATTTTTGGCACCAGGGCAAAATTCTGTCTAGAGCAATGTACGCCAGTATAGCCACATAATAACACATACAATCTTTTTCTTTAACCTTAATGCCTAGTACAAAATGCCATGCCATAGGGAGAAAATGTAGCCAGACTGGTTGTGTCAATGCAGTTCAGTCTAGCCACATAACAGCATGTATCGTGTTTGTTTTAATCTTGCTGCCTAGTACAGAATACCATGCCTTAGGCAGAAAACACAACCAGACTTTGCAGCAATGCATGCCAATCTAGCCATGTAACAACACTTATTATGTTTTCTTTAACCTTAAAGGCCAGTAAAACAATGCCATGACATGCCATAGGCACAAAAAGTAACCCGATTGGCTGCAGCAACACAGGGCAGTCTAGCTACATAAGAACACTTATCACATTGGGCCTCATTACGACCCAGGGGTTGGACCATGGTGCTAAAAGCACCATGGTCCATGCCGGTAACTTACCTACTGCGCCATGGTGGAATGGGGAATTACCACCCAATTCCGAGGTTGGCGGGGCGGTAATTCCCCATGCCACCATGGCCCTTCCCCATTCCCATTTTTGGCCCATAGGGCTCAATGGGAAAGGGGAAGGCGCTAAGTACGGTACCGCTAATTGCGGTACCGTACTTAGCACCAAGGTCCCTTTGCGGCACCCTACTTTAACGGCTGGTCTGTACCAGCCGTTAAGGTCGGGTCCCGCAAAGGGACCTCGTAATCAGGTGCTAAGTGTTTAACGGTGCCGTGGCCTTTTATGGCGTTTTAAACACTTAGGGCCTCATTACAACCCAGGCGGTAAGTTCCCTACTTTACCACATGGTGTAAACTCTGTTTACACCATGGTGGATGGCGGATTTACTGCCCCATTCCAAGGTGAGTGGGGCGGTAAATCCCCATTCCCCATTTACCCTTCCCCATTCCCATTTTTGCCCCATAGGGCATAATGGGAGTGGGGAAGGCACTAAGTACGGCACCGTAAATTACGGTGCCGTAATTAGCATCAAGGCGGGTTAGCGCCTTGCATTTAAATGGTAATCAGGCGTTAAGGGTTAACGGCGCCGACGGCACTGTTAAACCCTTAACGCCTGGGTTGTAATGAGGCCCTTAGCACCAGGGTCATAATGACCCACATTGGGCCTCATTACGACCCAGGCGTTGGACCATGGTGCTAATAGCACCGTGGTCCATGCCGGTAACTTACCGACTCCGCCATGGCGGACTGGGGAATTACCACCCCATTCCAAGGTTGGCGGGGCGATAATTCCCCATGCTGTCATGGCCCTTACCCATTCCCATTTTTGCCCCATAGGGCTCAATGGGAATGGGGAAGGCGCTAATTACGGCATGCCGTAATTAGCTCCTAGGTCCCTTTGCGGGTTGGTTTTTTAACGGCTGCTAAAAGCAGGAGTTAAAGTGCAACCCGCAATGGGACCTCGTAATCAGGCGTTAAGGGTTTAACGCGCCGACACCTTTTACGACGCCGTTAACCCCTTAACGCCTGGGTTGTAATGAGGCCCATTGTGTCTTAACTTTAATGCAAGTAAGAAATGCCATGCGCAGAAAACATAACCAGACTGGCTGCAGCAATGCAGCCTATTGTAGCCACCACAAAACACATCATGTTTGGTTTAACGTTGATGCCAGTAAGAAATACACCCACTACCCCGCATCACCCAACTCAGAGGTCAAAGCCACAGCACTCACAAAACAAAGCACACATTTACACGCACAGCCATAAACACTCACAAAATTTGGAACTCTTTCAACCACTCACCCATTACACGCTCTCATTCACAGGTGCACCCACAACTCCTGCTCCTGCTTCAAGCTTCCTGACCATGATGGTGAAGACATTATTGGGCCTAACTTAAGGGGAAGGAACATTAACATGACCGGCCATTAGGGCAAAGCCAATGAAAGGCAGTTTAGAATGTTGGGTACTCAG